>NC_083594.1:21474198-22074198 GCF_027579695.1 Neoarius graeffei
TTTGAGACCATCAATTGTGTTGTGCTGAAGTAGTGTTGGTGTATAATAGCTCTATTCAACAACTGTAATAAACCGCTCAACTCAGTAAAGAGAAATGACAGTCATTGCTTATATCATCACTTTAAGACGTAAATGTCGGTCAGTCCAGAAAATTGTAAGGACTATGAATCCATCTTCAAGTGAGTAAGTGGGTCCAAACTTTTGACTGGTATTATATAAAATGTCAAAGTAAGGCCAAAAGAATTTATTTATGGAATCAAATAATAAAAAAAAAATCATACAGTCGTAAACAATAATATCTCATCTCATCTCATTATCTCTAGCCACTTTATCCTGTTCTACAGGGTCGCAGGCAAGCTGGAGCCTATCCCAGCTGACTACGGGCAAAAGGCAGGGTACACGGCAGGGTACACCCTGGACAAGTCGCCAGGTCATCACAGGGCTGACACATAGACACAGACAACCTTCACACTCACATTCACACCTACGGTCAATTTAGAGTCACCAGTTAACCTAACCTGCATGTCTTTGGACTGTGGGGGAAACCAGAGCACCCGGAGGAAACCCACGCGGACACGGGGAGAACATGCAAACTCCACACAGAAAGGCCCTCATCGGCCACGGGGCTCGAACCCGGACCTTCTTGCTGTGAGATGACAGTGCTAACCACTACACCACCGTGCCGCCATAAACAATAATATATTACCTAATATATAATAAGTCCTGTATAATTGCAGTTGTCATCAGGGCTGTCCCCATTAACTAATAAACCTTCAGATACCTGAGAATCTGTAAAGGAATCCATTTGATTTAAAAGTCTAATGTTACCTGTCACTTTCCTCTTCCACTGTTCATTATTGATGAAGTTCTTCCTCTTCCATTTACCCCAATCAGTGATCAGACCAAACATTAATAAAATTTATCTGACAGAAAAGCTAATTCACTTACATTCAAAAGTCCCCATCAAGAAGGAATTCAGTTCCTTTTTTAATTTAACATTGTGCCTAGTTCTTATAGAATAGGTTCATATTCCAACTCTAGTTGGTATAATTCTTTTAAATCTTAAACAGTTGCCTACTTTATGCCCACAGGTGCCAGAAGCTATTCGTAAGTGTCAGCGTGCTGGCATCACGGTACGAATGGTAACTGGTGACAACATCAATACTGCCAGAGCTATCGCCATCAAGTGTGGCATCATCCACCCTGGAGAGGATTTCCTGTGCATTGAGGGCAAAGAATTCAATAGAAGGATTCGTAATGAAAAGGGAGAGGTACTGCACTCAGAACCAAACACCCCCCCCCCCCCCCCCCCACACACACACAGATAAATTCACATATTCACATAATGTTCTCTGTAATAAGATTAATCATGCTAGATATACTATAATATTGTAACAATTCCTGCAGTAATCCCAGTGCCGAGCCACGTTAAACCATGCCCTCACCTGCCATTATACACCCCACAGGCCCAATAGGTAGTCACTCAATGGCCAGATACTCCTTTCAGATGGTGTCACACATTGAGACTCGCATGGTGAGCTTCCTGCTGATGTACTGCACTAGGCGGTCCTTCTCCTTCAACACATCAGTCTGCAACACAAAAGGAGAAGGATATGTCTGGGAAGTGAAGCAGGAGACCCCCACAGAGAGCCACTTTAATGCTCATAAAGGCCCACTGGCACTATTGCCACCACTGGACTGGATCTGGCACTCCCTTGTTAGTGAGCTCAGTCAGGAGGCTGGTGAGGTCTGATTATTTAGGCACAAACCGATGATAACAACCCACCAGGCCCAGGAACTATCATACCTCATTTTTGGTATTGGGTCATAGCAGGCTACTACCACAGCAGTCTTAACAGCTGGGGGCACACCTGCCCATGACCCAAGTGGAAAACCAGATACTATACTGTACCTACACTCTTCCAATTGTACACATCAAGGACTTTAGAAGTGCTGTCAAGGACTCGTCTCAAGGACTTTAGGATTACCCTCACATGCTGCATATGAGCTCCTATTACTAAAGATGTTTATCGAAAAAGGTTGCAGCATATGCATAGTGGAGTCATAGAATGTGGTCCATTATTCATGGGAATGTAGCCAGCACCCTGAAGAGCCCAAAGTATGACAAATTAGTGTAGCCAAAGGGGAGTAGAGAAAGCCATTTTTCCTTGGATTTTGATGACAAGACAATCTGACAAAAGTTCTTGACCAAATTCAGGTTTGAGTAAAAACAAGCCATGCCCAGCCAATCCAGGAGCTTGTTCATAAGAGGCATTGGATAGTCATTATAGAAGCAGCGAATGAAGCAGCATAAATGTTGTGGATGTCCAGACAGAAACAGATTGCCCTGGCTGGCTTGGGCACAAGCACAATGTGACTGTTCCAGTCACTGTAGGACTCTCTGTTTCACCCAGCTCTAGCATTTCCCCCATTTCATGTTCAGGCAAGTGATATAGTAGGCTGCATACAATGACACTGGAAGGAGTCTCTATATTCTATTGGGTCAGTGTAGGTAATGGGAGAAAACCTGTCAGAAAATTTGGTCTGCAAATTATTGACCTCTGCTCTTCAGTACAGTAAGAGATGACCTCCAAGTGGGATTGGAATGGGATTTGATTCTTTTCAAAGCTCTGATTCCAACTCATGTCTCTCTGCCACCGCCAGGGACAAGAGGGACCACCTCTTTTCAGTGTTTGAGGAAATTGAGGTGGTTAATCTGCCATGTGTTCTGATTAATTTCATGATGTGACCTTGATGGGTCATTGTCACATGGAGAGTAATTTTGAGCTAGAGGCAGGGGGTAATATAAGGACTTTATCTCCTGGTACAAATTGTCTGGTTGGGAACTTCATTTTTACTAGGTGGTGAAGCATCCATTTAGCTTCCTTTATGTCCAATGCCCCCTGGGGCTTCCTTCCATATAATATCTCAAAAGGAGAAAATCCGATGGTGGTCTAGGGTACCTCCCATACCACAAACATGGCTTCCCACCATATGTGAAATTGACCACAGAGGCACTGCTTCAGGATACTTCACATGGTCATTAAGGACTAATATGATGTGATGCCCTGTGCTGTCTCAATGTACCAAAGGCAGCAGGCTCACAGTTCTGTCACTCACTCTTTTCTGGTCACAGTCACACAATGTACCAGGAACTGTGTCCTCACGTCACCCTCCTTGCCAGGCCCTACACAGTCCACTGCTAATTGAACAAACTCCAGCCAATCCATTCCCAACATTACTGGGTGAAAAAGTTTGGGACTAATCTACACATTTGTTTCATGTTTGTGGCCCATATATTTTGGCACGTATATTTTGTTTGACAGCAAATGAAATGTATACATATTACTGTGAAGACACCTCAACTTCACCTCCCAGTGCCTTGTCTTGAATAATGATTCGGTGGATCAGGCCCCAGCTGTCTGCAGCCCTAACAGACCTGCCTGGGCCTCATTCCAGCTCTCAGCTGTGGATCAACTGTGGCACCATGGGAAAGAGAGGGGAGAAGTGAACTCGACTGTTTTGGATAGGACATGGGTTGGCCAACTCACAGTCTCAGAAATAAACCTGTCCTATTGAGCATGTGTAAAGTTTCAAATTCATAGTGTCAATTAATACATTTTCAGTGTTAATGCTCCTGACATTACCAATAATATTAAAGGTGTAAAGACTCCTCTTCTGTGATTAGTTTCTCTTATGTATAAAGTAATTCATTTATTGTTTTGTTTGTCAATATGTTATAACGTTCCTCCAATGTTGTGTTAGAGTTATTTTCTAATCTCTGCAGTGATATCATTAGCGAAAAGTACTTCGGGTTACCATTGCCATCTTAAGACTTTAAGTCCCAGCTGAGTTTGAAGAACCAAACCAACTTGGTGAATCTTTACACCCCTAATAATTAGCGAG
Organism: Neoarius graeffei; assembly: GCF_027579695.1. Lineage (NCBI taxonomy): Eukaryota > Metazoa > Chordata > Actinopteri > Siluriformes > Ariidae > Neoarius > Neoarius graeffei. The sequence continues at coordinate 21,478,105 of NC_083594.1, forward strand.
CACGATAATTACATTGTACAGACTGCCATCACTCAGTTTTCTAGCATCCCCTGATGAGTATTATTCTAATTACACCCATTCTCATACTAACAAGTAAAGGCTGTAACACTGTTATGATGACTTTAGGTACTCAGGATTGTGTTTAATTTACACCTGCAGTGATTCAGACTGCCCTTATGGCTGATTATGTGCATGCCATCTGTAGGTTGAACAAGAGCGCATTGATAAAGTTTGGCCCAAGCTGCGAGTTTTAGCCCGGTCCTCTCCAACAGACAAACACACACTTGTTAAAGGTAAGAAAATCTGCATTATCTGTTAATTATATTGAAGTGTTCTGTCCCCCCCATGTAACCCTAATACAGGAAATAACATTTATAAACAGTTAAAATAAAAATGACCAAAGTTGTTCTATTTTACTGTGTTATCTTTTAAAGCACTTTTGAAAAAGTTAAATAAAGAATGCTTTTTTTTATTAATATACAAATAACAAATAAACAAGCTAGTGCCCTTCAGGAAACAGTGACTGACTGAACATCCTTTTTTTGAAAATTTACATTTATTTAAAATTGTATTTATTTTAATTTTCCCATAAAATATTATCTTGGTTATTTGTGGAATAACCATAAACCCCAGGATTTGTACATTATGTTAACAAAGTAGATAATACTTTAATTAATTGATGTCTGCTAATTATAAACCGAATAATGAACACCTGCATTAGCTAACCAAGGTCTGAATGAATGTTTATGATAATTAATAGGCAGAATGCATAATTGAGACTGAGTAGTACATGCCAGTATGAACAACCTCAAACCTCTGTACAGCTAATTATTAGCATTCAGTAACATTTCAATTCAGTTTATGTGGATGTTTTTTGTAATTGTGGATGGAAGAAACACCACAGTTATTATAGGTGTATTTAGGTAATATTTAGTGTCGATTACTTTATTAACATTTCTTGTGATGTATTAATGCCGATCTTCATGATTTGATTTTGTTAACTGTTGTCATTTAATGTCAACAATGCTTTAATTTGAAACCTTAACTATGTCATTCCACCTAGTCTTTCATACACAACTGCAATTTATTGAAGACAATGCAAAGCACCATTTGTGCATTGTGCTGCATATGATGTTATACAGCCAGAACATGTATTTGCTTTTTATAGATTGTGGCTCAGATTCAGGAATAATTTTAGTAATGGAGCAATTTCCTATTCTTCAATTAAGTAGATACAATGATGATGATGATGATGATGATTGCTTATCCTGTAATGATGCTGTCTTTCAGGTATAATTGACAGCACGCTGGTGGATCAGAGGCAGGTTGTGGCTGTAACAGGTGATGGTACCAACGATGGACCTGCTCTGAAAAAAGCAGATGTTGGCTTTGCCATGGTATATTCCACCTCAGCCATAAACACACTTCAACCATAGCCAACCCAGCTGCTCAGGTTTTTTAGCCAGGAGAGGAATATCAGGCTGCCACATTCTAATTCCATTCTTTAACTGTTTGCTTTCTTCTGTGCCACCCAAATTCAGGCTGTCCTCATTTTCTGCCTCACGTCACACTGACACACAGCATCACGCCATTTTGTGTCCTCCAGATGAAAAAAGAAAAGTGCAGCGGTGCCCCCTAGTGTGCACTTTGAGCAGTAGCTTGCCTCATATCCTAACAGGATCCATTGTCCTTTAACATCAGTTCTGCATTTTGCTGAATTCCACTTGTAAACAATTATATTATGGTATATATGGCTCAAAAACAGCCACAACTTTCATCACCTCAAAAGTCTGACCAAAGGTTAAGACTATAGATGTATGTTCTTGCTCAGCAAACCAAGACATCACGGCACTTTTGTACTTTCACATCTTTCGAGAAAATACCTCCAGGTTTCACAAATACATAATGGGCAGATGTAAGAGCAATCAGAAACACATTCACTCATACAATCCGGTTTAAATAGATGTCATATGGATGTGCCACATTCACACTTATTATTCTGTTTATTTCCCATATTATGGTTTAACAGTACTCAAATACAGTATTCAAAATATTTGCCTCAGCAAATGTGGGAAGGTCAAATCATGGTTAAATGGAGTTCTCACAGTCTCTCAGAAGCACTATGAGGCCAACAACTTTTGTGGGCTTGTTTCACAGTTGTTTTGTCTCGTGCCATTGCGATTGTGTTTACACCTGCCCAACCAACTTCACCAAGCAGAGAAACACAACATAGTTTGATTAAAACTAATTAAACCCTGACGCAGGACAACATGAAGCAGGATGTAAAATGAAGGACTCTGTAGCACCTTTGTTAAGTACAGTTCAGGTGTCGGAATCGTACATGGCAAGATTTGACATATGTGGTCAAGGTAGCCTGGCATATCATTGCTCTTTATTCCTGGTTAATGGAAAAATGTTTGATTCTCTTATTTTTTTGTTTTTGAAGTACAGATAATCTCTCTCTACATATATAAATTATTCGATGAAATTGAGTTGTACATGAGCCGATGAGACGTGTCGCGCTAAGTTGGCAATAAACCATGTCTGACCAGATTGAGTGGAATAACTGTTTTATTCTATCCACATTCTCTGGATTTTGAGAAACAGAGCATTTTTATTTTTATTTTTTTTGCAAATTCGAGAAATAAAAAGTTTATACAAAACGTCCAACAAAGTCATTTCGCATTTAGGCGGACTTCTTAAAAACCTATCAATGGTTGCATGAATTGACTTTAGTGTTTTTTGGAGGTTTTTTTTTTTTGTAGAAAGTATCATCTTGCTGTCATGCTGAGGTATAGAATAGCTTTAAACATTTATTTAATTCTTCCTTGGACATTTCATTTATGTAATTTTCAAACCTCTTTGAGCTTTTGAACCAGTCTTAAAAATTTCAACAAATTTTAATGCTTAAAGATGAAGAATGTAAACAAAGCGACGAAATGACAGTAGCAATTTGTGAAACATACTATAGTAATAATTCTTGAAAAATAAAAAAGATAAGTTCTTACCATCAAATACTTTCATTCCATATTTTGTTGCTTTTTTGTATTTATTAGGGTTTTGTTTTGAAGTAGTGTTTTTATTTTGTCCTCGGTTGTTCCAGTAACACACTCTGCCATTTTGTTTTTCTCTACTCAAGGTATATGAGCTGATAGACTAGTAGTAACCAATCAGAGCGTGCGATTGCTCATATCCCACTGTAGTATATCAAGATATTGGTAGCGATATTTAGAGGAAATTATGTTCTCCAGACACTTTGGATTTCAGCTAAACTTTTCAGAATACCTTAAATGTAATATAAAGTTTTCTCAATTTAAAAATCTCCATTTTAATTGCAGGGAATTGCAGGCACAGATGTGGCCAAGGAGGCCTCAGACATCATCCTGACGGACGACAACTTCACCAGTATTGTGAAAGCAGTGATGTGGGGGCGCAACGTCTATGATAGCATCTCCAAGTTCCTGCAGTTCCAGCTTACTGTTAATGTGGTGGCTGTGATTGTGGCATTTACTGGAGCTTGTATTACACAGGTTATATTGATATGCAATACACCATAGGCTAGTGTGCATTACATCTGAATATGTGAATGTTGATACTTCACTTCCACTTACAGAAGGGGTTTTGCTGACTTTTTTCGAAATTGATGATCACTGAACATGCAGTAATATACAGAGCCCCTAAAAGGACATTTATTAAAAAAAAATGTGCGCACGTTGTCTGTTAGTTGATTAATGATATCTTCTGGTACATTTTGCATTTTCGCATATATCCCTCTGTACGGTCATTGTACTCAGAAATGCTTCATCATATTTATGGAGTTCATACTTCAAGTAGTTTCTTATGTGCACCAGATACTTTCTCCTGCGCACGGGAAACTTTATTTATTTATTTATTTATTTATTTATTTATTTTTACCCATTTCCCTTTAGGGACTCTGTAGTAGTACAATTGGATCACAAACATAAAACATATGGCAAGAAAATTGACCATATGTATTAAAACATATCTGTATGTACTGGCAACTTCTGTAAAACTGTTGTGGATCAGTAGGAGTTTTTTGAGGCATTAAAATTTTCGACTCTCCAAAATGTATTGAGTTTCAAGGAATGTTGCATACTTTTCATTTTTAACCTTTGTATTTCTGCAGCAACTTCTTAATATAATCTCTTATCTGTAATTCCCTGATTAAAAGACATGTTTTTAACACATCTTCAGTAACAGAAACCATAACAATTCTGGGTCAAGGCCAGTGGCCCAGTTCCAATCCTTTTTTAATAACTTTGCTAAACTTCCTTGAGGAATACTGGCCTAATAAAATCAAGGTAAAGGTTATTTCTACTCGACACCATGTTGCAGACCATTTTATCAATGAATGCACTTCAGTATAGCTGCAGAATCAATGATATAACACATCTATTGATCTGCACAATTTATTACAATAGTAATAAAAAGAAATAAGAAGCTTTTTTTTTAAATATTAAAATATTTTTCCACATGGAATTCACAAAGTGCATGATCAAACTCTTGAAAGACACTTTATCATACCTAGCTCTTCTATTTAGGTTCGCTTGAGGGCCTGAAAATAGATGTCTTGAACATTAGACAAGTCAGTTACGTCGACTGTGGAGCAAAAATTGAAAAAGATTATTGCAGAAATAACTGAAATAGGGCAACCATTGTAGTTCCATGTCAGTGTTCCATGACCAGATTCCCACAGGATTCTCTTACTGCTTATGATAATCACAATACAATTATTTATAACATTATTGCAGCAGACAACATAATCTCCCCTGAGAAACATCTCAGTCGTTCTATCTCACTGTCTGTCTCACTGCCCAGTAACTATTTTTTATTTTTGGATAGGATTTTCCTGTTTTTAGGCATCCTGGTTCAAGAGAATGGTACATGTAATAGCTTACAAGAACATTCCAGATTGTTTGTAACATTATCCTACCAGGCCACGGGGGAATTAACACAAGGCCGCATTGTATCTAATCACAACATTTTACTTTGTTATTTCATCAGGATTCTCCACTGAAAGCTGTTCAGATGTTGTGGGTGAACCTCATCATGGACACTTTTGCATCCCTGGCTCTGGCCACAGAACCTCCGACTGAATCACTGCTCATGAGAAAACCATATGGTCGCAATAAGCCACTCATCTCCAGCACCATGACCAAGAACATCCTGGGCCACGGCATCTACCAGCTTATCATCATTTTCAGTCTGCTGTTCATTGGTATGTCTTTCCCATGGTGGTTGTCTACATTTTATTCTTGATCTGATTATTCTTGAAGGCATGACTTCTATAAATGATTCCTGAAATCTGGAGGAGATTAGATGTGTTCAAGCATTACCGAGTAATTCTGAAAAGATATAAATTTTACATACAAATTATTATTGATTGCATAACCACGTTTGTGTAGGCGAGCAGCTCTTTGACATCGACAGCGGCAGGAACGCACCTCTGCACTCGCCTCCATCTGAACATTACACCATCATCTTCAATACCTTTGTCATGATGCAGCTCTTCAACGAGATCAACGCCCGCAAGATTCACGGCGAGAGGAATGTGTTTGATGGCATTTTAAGAAACCCTATCTTCTGCACTATTGTTCTGGGCACTTTTGGAATTCAGGTAGTAAATATATTTTATGTTTATGTATTTTACAGTTTATTAATATGAAGTGGTTCTCTTTCAAGGTCAAGTATTGAATAACTACATAACTGATTCCAATTATGTATGGGTCATGTGTTTATATTTGTTAAAATTGCATTAATTTGCTAAAAACACTAAATTAAAATAAAATTAATTAATTAATTAAAAGAGACTCCATAAAAACTGATTCAATGACCATTATGTATGAACTCAGTTTTTTATGCCACAAAATAGGATTGAAAGTATAATCTATAACCAAAGGGTTGTGGACACCTGACCATCACACCCATATGTGGGCCTTCCTCAAACTGTTGCCACAATGTTGAAAGCACACAATTGTATAGGATGTCTCTATATGCTGTAGCATTACGATTTCCCTTCACTTGAACCCAGCCCAAACATGTTCCAGCATGACAATGCCCCTGTAAACAAAGCGAGGGACATAAAGTCATGGTTTGACAAGGTTGGAGTGGCAGAATTCGAGTGGCCTGCACAGAGCCCTGACCTCAACCCCACTGAACATTTTTTGGGATGCATTGGAACACTGATTGTGCCCCAAGCCTTTTTGCCCTGATCTCACTAATGCTCTTGTGGCTGAATGAACAAATCCCCACAGTCATGATCCAAAATCTCATGGAAAGCCTTCCCAGAAGAGTGGAGGTTAATATAACAGCAAAGGGGGACTAAATCTGGAGTGTCATGTTCAAAAAGCATATATGGGTGTGATGGTCAGGTGTCCACAAACATGGAGTCATATAGTGTATAGATGGGCCTAGGCAAATTTTAGACCTTTCTTGGTCATTTAAAAAGCAGAACAAATGATTTATTATTCCACACACACAATACTAAACTGTGCTCAAGAAACTGCAGAGAAAACCATGCAAGACTGCAACAGGCTAGAAGGTGTGTTTCCACAGCAGGAACTTCAGGAAGTCAGGGACTTTTCCAGGAATCTTAGGGAATGTCTCTTGGAAGAACCAGGGGTGAAATTAGTTTCTGGACTGTAGTTTTAGGTACTTTTTAGTTTAGGCATGTTGTGTAAATCTAATGGTGCTACCCCCCAAAAAATCCATTTTAATTCCATCTTGTAATGCAACAAAACAGGACAAACACCAAGGGGGATGAATACTTTTGCAAGACACTGTAATACTGATTGGACTGATTTCTTTCTTCTGTGTTTCAGATTGTTATTGTGCAGTTTGGAGGGAAACCCTTCAGTTGCTCTCCCCTCGATACGGAAAAGTGGATGTGGTGTGTGTTCTTTGGGCTTGGAGAGCTGGTCTGGGGACAGGTATGTTGTTCTTTCAGTTAGACATAAATCATTTCATTCAGGGCCACCAAGAGTTCAGTCTATAGTAGTGTGCAAAAGTTCTTTACCAAGACCCGTACCTCTTTCATCATAGATTGATTCTGATTGTTAATTGTTGTAGTGTCTTCATGACTAAGACCTGAAATTTACTCACTTATTACTTCTGCATGTGCTATCTATTTTCTGATATATACCATTTGGTGAAACAATATTACAAAAGGGAAAAGAATATCTTGGGGGAATTTAAAGATGTACCGTAATGTTGGAAAAAAAAAAACTTGCAGTGCTTTACACATTATTAGGATAAACAATAAAAAATATACAAACTGTAGTAGGAAAAAATTGTTATTCATGAAATGCCTTTTACTGAAGGGTAAAAAAAAAAAAAGTATACTCTAGAGCAGTCAATCTTTTATTGCCCTAAACTAACTAAGACTCCTGGAGTCTTGTTTTGAAAAATAATTTGACAAAAAAAAAAAATCATACTTTTCCACAAATTATTAAATGTAAAATTTTTAACTGAATCATGAGTTGAAATTTCTGATCAGACTGTAGTTGCTTATCGATATGATACCAACCTGTGATCCCTTGGTGTGCTTCAGGTGATATCGACCATCCCAAACAGTAAGCTAAGGTTCCTGAAAGGAGCTGGTCAGCTCACTCAGAAGGATGATGTACCAGAGGAGGAAATGAATGAGGATCAGGAGGAAATTGATCATGCTGAGAGGGAGCTACGACGAGGACAAATCCTCTGGTTCCGTGGTCTCAGCAGAATTCAGACTCAGGTGCGAGGCACAGAGACAAAGCAATAATTTTAAAGATACTTGTATGCTTCTATACTTGATATGAATTAAACATTCATGCTTGTCTGCATGGACACAGATTTTAATTTTATACTAGGTAAAGCTTTAATTTTGTTCTGTTTTGTAAGTCTTTGCATTCAAGCCTTCCTTTTGAGGAAACTAGATGAAACAAGAAACAGCTTAACCAGATTCCAGTCAATAATAAGATAGCAAATTTTAGTTGTAAAGTCATAGATTTTAGTGTATTTAGTCGGTCTTTCTCATTTAAAAAAAAAAAAATAATAATTTAAAACAAATTCATCAGAGTTCCCACTTTTTCATCAGGGTTGCCAGGTTTGCGGTCACCACAAGAGTTTGATTGCAGTCAGTAGAACTGAAAATGAATTATTTTATATAGGCTTGCACATTGTTGATTTTTTCCCTGCTCGTGATTTAGCATTTTAACAAATTGTGATAAACAATTTTATTATTCTGAATGAATGAAACTGGATTATTCTGTACTGTGCCAGTAGAAAGTAAAAAAAAAAAATAAACAACAACAATGTTTAATTTTAGATAATTAACTGAAAACATTCTCATTTTACTTTTACCTCTGTAGAAAGTGAGGGCAAATGCCTGTTGTGAGCATATGAAGCAAGGGGTAGGGGCCAGGACTTCTAGGAGGTGTCAGTTAATATTGGACAGTTCAAAACACCTGTAAAGTTAATACAAAGGACACATAAATAAACTGCCGGCAATCTGACACAGGTGGGACTCATCACGTTACCTCCTGGTTCTGCCTGACTCCTCTCCCTCCATAGTTGACACTCAACCACACCCCCACTGCCACATACCCCCACCTCCGACTCAGGCTGGGGAGCTGTCCAGCCTGCAGCTGACTCTCCTCCCAGCAGAAAAAGTAGTTCGCCACCACCATCTGTGCCTTCAGCCTGTGGACCGCCTCAAACTTCAATGGCTGAAGCACCAGATACCAACAAGTGATCCATATGTTGGCATCCTTCATGTAGTGTAGCCGTGATCAGAACAGTGATCAGAATGCAGAGTTTAAGGGCATTCCAGCAGGTAGTATTGGAGAGTAAGGACCACTCACTTGATGGTCAGACACTCCTTCTCTATCATCCTGTACTTCATCTCTCGCATTGAGAGCTTGCAGCTGATGTACAGCATGGGGTGCTCCTCCCCCTACACCACCTGGGACAAAATGGCCCCCAGCCCTCTGTCCAGTGTGTCAGTCTGCAAGACAAAAGGGAGAGAAAAGTCAGGTGGATGCAACAGTGCGAAAGCCTGTTTGCCTGGCTCCATCCACTGGATTGGATCTGGCATGATCTTTTTAGTGAGGTCAGTCAACAGGCTGGTGACATCCAAAAAATAAAGTACAAACCTTCTGTAATAGCCAGCCAGCCCCAGGAACTGCATCACCCTATTTTTGGTCTTGGGTCTTGGGCAGGCCACAATTGCTGTGGTCTTATCAATTTGGGGATGCACCTGTCCATGATGGCGGCACGGTGGTGTAGTGGTTAGCGCTGTCGCCTCACAGCAAGAAGGTCCTGGGTTCGAGCCCCGGGGCCGGCGAGGGCCTTTCTGTGTGGAGTTTGCATGTTGTCCGCGTGGGTTTCCTCCGGGTGCTCCGGTTTCCCCCACAGTCCAAAGACATGCAGGTTAGGTTAACTGGTGACTCTAAATTGACCGTAGGTGTGAATGTGAGTGTGAATGGTTGTCTGTGTCTATGTGTCAGCCCTGTGATGACCTGGCGACTTGTCCAGGGTGTACCCCGCCTTTCGCCCGTAGTCAGCTGGGATAGGCTCCAGCTTGCCTGCGACCCTGTAGAAGGATAAAGCGGCTAGAGATAATGAGATGAGATGAGATGAGATGAGATGAGACCTGTCCATGACCCAAGTGGAAGACCAAATACTATACTTCCACCTACTCAGCTGCACACTTCTTTGGATTTAATGTGAGTCCTGCTCATCTCAAAGATCTTAGGACAGTCCTCAGATGTTCTAAATCCTGCTGATGATCATTACTGTAAATGATTATGTCATCTAAATAGGCAGTGGCATAGGGGGTGGAGGATTCAGTCCATGAATTGTTGAAATTTGCTGGGGCTCCAAATAACCCAAACAGAAAGCTGACAAACTGGTTAAATCCAGTGTCGAATAAAAGCAAACTGTGTCTAACCGTTCAAGCAGTTAATCAATGTGAGACATTGGATATGTGTTAAATTTCAACACCACGTTGACTTCTCTAAAATCCACACAAAAATAGACCAACCTGTCAGACTTGGGCTGTTTCAGTCACTGTGGGATTCCTTGATTACCCCCATGTCGAGCATGGCCTTGAGTTCATCCCGAACCACATTTTTCTTGTGTTCAGGTAAGCAATATGGGTGGCTATCTACAACCACACCTGGAGGAGTTTCAATGTGGTGTTCTATGACGTTTGTGTGATGGGGAGAACCTCGTGGTGGCTTGCAGGAGCTCTCAAACTGCAAATAGGATGAGTTCCAGCCATTTATCCCAATTCCTTGTGTCCCCTGGAATGAACTTATAAATAATGTTTTTAAGCATTTGGTTAAACGGTTTGACCAGTCCATCCATCTGTAGATGGTAAACACTGGTATGAATTGATTTAATCACCAGTAATTTGTATAGTTTGCAAAGTGTGCATGACATGAACATTGTGTCTTGATCAGTCAGGATCTCTTTTGGGATCCCGACTTGGGAGGTAACACAGAAGAGTGTCTCTGCAACATTGTGTGCAGAAATTTTGTGAAGAGGCATTGCTTCTGGGTATTGTGTTGCATAATCCACTAGGACTAATACAAAGCGATGCCCTCATGCAATCCGATCTAATGGCCTGACAAGATCTATACCAATTCGTTCAAAGGGGATGTCAATCAATGGTAAAGGGAGTAATGGTGCTTTTGGGGTGGCCAGCAGATTCACCAGCTGACATTCATGACATGCTGCACACTATCTGCAAACATCGCTGCGAATGCCCAGCCAATAGAAATGGGCCATGAGATGGTTCAGGGTCTTATCCTGTCCTAAATGCCTCACCATGGGATTATGATGAGTCACACGAAACCAAAGTTCCCCGTGGCTTTTTGAGACAACTTGGGTTGTTTCCTCTCTTGTTTGAGTGTCCTGTGCCACTCACTATAACCTGTCTTTAACAATGGCAAAATACACAGAGAATAACACAGCATTAGGCTGTAGGTTTTGACCATCAATTACTCTCACTTGATCAAAAGCATGTCTCAGGGTTTCACTGTGTGACTGCTCCAGTGGAGCAGATGCAGATGGCCCTAGGACCACCTCCACAGCCAATGCTACAGTACACTGGAATCCTGTTCAGAGAGAGATGGAGTTAGGGGCAGCATCAGCATGGAGGCACAAGAGGGTGAGGGAAAATAGGGAGGGACATGGGTTCAGGGAGCTGGCTTTGGGGGAATTGCCTCTTGTTTCCATGATGCATGGATCGGAGGACAGCGAGGAGACACAGGGAAAGGATGAGAGAGAGGAAGAGAGGGAAAATGTGGTGGGGGTGCCTGCTCCTGGAAACGGCACCAGATGGTCTTCGGCTAACTGGTCCACCTCTCCCAGTTTACTGAGTGCCAGTGTGTGGAAGTGCTAGTGATGCTGTTCCGGGGTGTGGCTGACCCGTTGTAAAATAGCCCGCTTCAGGTCCGGATACTCCAGCAGGCTAGCGGCTGGGATCTGTGGGGCTGCAAGCTGGGCTTCTCCTGACAGGAGCAGCAATATGCAGACTACCCACTGGAAGGTTGGCAATGAGCATGCTTTGGCAGGGATGCCATGATGATGCGTCATTGTCAAATCCTGGGTTTTAGCACTAATATGGCACTCTCACAGTTCGGGGGAAATGAGGAAATGGGAGACAGGCTCATGACAACTCAAGGTGCAATTTATTTTCTCCTAGTTTTGCTTTTCCACATCTTTATTTCACTCAATGCACTCTGTGTGCACACACACACACACACACACACACACACACACACACACACACACACACACACACACACACACAAGTGCTGGGCTGTTCAGCTCTCTTTCTCTCTGGTTACCGGCTTCTCTCTGCAAACACACAAAGGACAAACAAACTGCTGGCAATCCGACACAGGTGAGACTCATCACATGTTACTTGCTCGGTCTACCTGCCTCCTCTCCTTCCACAATGCTAATGCTTGACCACGCCTCCACTGCCACAACTAGTTATATAAATATGTATTGATCCTGGTAGAGAGACAGAAGAGAACAAATACAGTAGGTAGCACCATTGAAGTCAGTAGTAGCTTGGTAGCTAGTTAGTCTTTTTTCTCTTTAATTTGTTAAGATGCAGAGGACTATAGTGAGATATAGAAAAGGGAAAATCAGTGTCCTTCAAGGGGAAAAAGTCTAGTTTATATACACACATAGTTTTTGTAATAATCATGATAAATAGCACTCTTGTCAAAATGTATTCAGATGTGTTCAGATTTGGTTAACCTTTCTATGTCACAAAGGGAGCTCATTCGAATTATGCCGCCCCTTCATCTGAGTATCTCCACTCATGGCTTGAGAACTGCCTTTGTAAATGAATATTCATGAGGGAAGTGCTACCTGATTGGCTGGCACAAGGTGTGGGGGTGGGAGGGTGAGCAGTGCCTCATTATAATTTCAAGGAACAGGCTCTCAAATCGGCCATTTTGAACAGGGCTGTTTAGACAGGGTGTGAAGAGTGTTGTGGTGCTTTAACTTTTTGGTATTTTTGACCAAAGCATATCACAGACATTTCAGTAAGACCCTGTGGAACAGTGTCAACTTGTTGAAAAGGGGTATGTCACCTTTAAAGCATGGTAGCTAATATAGAGAACTGAAGCATTTTTCAATTAACTGTAATTTTGTAACAGAGATTTTTTTAAAGAACAGTGTGTGTGTGTGTGTGTGTGTTTGAGAGAGAGAGAGAGAGAGAGAGAGAGAGATTCACATTATTCACATATAACCCCAAATCAGAAAAAGTTGGGACAGTATATTGAAATTGAAAATAAAACTGAAAACAATGATTTGTAAATAATCATTGACCTGTCTTTCACTCAAAACAATACAACAGCACATTAATTGATTGTTTTATCTCATGAATTGTAGTTTTTGTTTCAAAATAAAAACATATTTCAATTTTAATTCTTGCAACACATTTCAAGAAAAGTTGGGATGGTAAAGCATTTAACACTTTATAATGTTGTCATTCCTTCTCACAACACTTATAAGATGTTTAGGAACTGAAGACACTAAGTGATGAAGCGTTTCAGGTGTTAGTTTGTCCCATTATTTTAGGTGTTCCTTTCTTCTACAGCTATGCATTTGTAATGTGTGCAGAATGTGGTTTTGCATTGTCTTGTTGAAATATCTCTGGAAAAGACGTCATCTTGAAGGCAGCATATGTCGCTCCAAAATCTCTTTTCTGCAGTGGCGTGCACAGATAGACACGAGGTGGTGCTCAAGCACCTGCCCCTCTGCCCTCTGTCCAAAAAAGTGCCCTTTTGAATTTTTTTTTTTTACAGTTTACTGAGGCCAATGTCGACATGATCTTTTAGAAAAGCCGCGGCATTAAAAGCATGTGTGAAAATAATGTCCTGATGTGTGCCCCCTCCGCACACACACTGGACCTCTGTCTCTCTTGCTCTGTCACGTGAACAAGCGTGCAGTGCATTCAATGTGAGGTTGCAGCAGCATAGCGTCCTGGAAGCCACGGCCTTGTCGTAGCGCAGACAACACATCGGGCAGTCAGTCAGCTCTTCCCCTGCCCCACCAGCCAGGTAACACATGAATTGAGTGAAAATGTATTGTTTGCCCTCTAAGCCCAAGCTGTAATTATTTTGTCGTGAAGTAGCCCGTCGCATACAGAAACAACTGCACATGGCAGCCTTTGCCAGCTTATTTGCTCCCTTTCCATATGGAGAAACAAACTGAACAACATTTTAAATGTAGCCTAAACCATTGAGGCAACCCCACTCTCCATCAATTCCGACCTGTTTTTATAACATGATTAAGAATATCACGTTATGCTAGTATGCACATCGTTATGCAAATAAAGGAGAGCTCCGTTGAGCCCATTGAGTGTGTATATTTCATTACAAATTTTAAGATGATCTCACGGAAATCTGTGAATAAACACAGTCTTGAGACTCAAGTCAGTGACGGGAAGATCAGACTTTCAGACTTTATCAGACTTTTTAAAGATGGAACTACAGAAAAATACCCAAAACTTTGATATGATTATGAACACAAAAGGAGGGTTAAATCTCAGACTTTTATAATAAGGTGTTCCACATGCGCAAAAAAGTGCCCTTTTTCCCCCCAGAGCACTTGCCCCCCAAAATGTCTGTGCACGCCACTGCTTTTCTGCATTAATGTTGCCATCACAGAAGTGTAAGTTACCTTTGTCAAGGGCACTAACAAAACCCCATACCGTGACAGACCCTGGCTTTTGGACTTGTTGCTTGTAACAGTCTGGGTCCTTTTTGTCTTTGGTCCAGAGCACATGGCATCCATTTCTTCCAAAAAAGACCTGGAATACTGATTTGTCTGACCACAGTATACATTTCCACTGTCTGATGGTCCATACCAGACACCTCTGAGGCCTCAGAAATCGGCAGCGCTTCTGGATATAGTTAACATAAGGTTTCCCTTTTGCTCAGTAAAGTTCTAACTGGCATTTATGGCCCTTTTCCACTACCCTTTTTCAGCTCACTTCAGCTCGCTTCAGCTCACTTCAGCCCGACACGGCTCGCGTTTCGACTACCAAAGAACAGTACGACTCAGCTCGCTTCAGCCCTGCTTAGCCCCTAAAACTCGCACCGTTTTGGAGTGGGGCTGAAGCGAGCCAAACCGAGCCGAGTGAGGCTGGGGGCGTGAGCAGACACTCCCCTGTGCACTGATTGGTGAGGAGGAGTGTCCTCACATGCCCACACACGCCCCGCGAGCACGCTGGGATCTGTAAAACACCGTAAACCCAGAAGAAGAAGAATTATGAATTACGAGAATTTCTGAAGCCTTATGCGCCTCGCCTCATCTATACGCTCTTGCCAGTATCTGTTGGTGTTGTCGGTGACTACAAGCCACAGAACCAAGACCAGCAACACTAACGACTCCTTGTCCTCCATGTTTATTGTTTACTATTCGGGTCGTGAGACTACCGCTTAAAAGCTCACTGATGTCACTGTTTGCGCTGCTTAACGACATCAGGTGATGTCCACCCACTTTCGCTAACTCCACCCAATGTGTCCACCCACTTCCAGCCAGCACGGTTCAGCGCGGTTGTAGTCGAAATGCAACTCCAACAGCCCCACTCAGCTCGACTCAGCCCGGCACGGCTCAGCCCGACTCAGCCGCGTTTGTAGTGGAAAAGCGGCATTAGTAATCCTAAGCCCATGTGGTTATATCAGCTATATATGAATGACGGTTCTTGATGCAGTGCCGTCTGAAGGACCAGAGATCACAGGTGTTCACAAGGTGCTTGCGCCCTTGCCCTTTACACACCCTAATTCCTCCAGATTCCTTGAATCATTTAATGATATTATGCACCGTATAGCGTTAAATAACCAAATCTCTTCATAGGTTTCTTTGAGGAACATTGTTTTTAAACATTTCAATAATGTTGTCATGCATTTGTTGACAAACTGGAGATCCTTGGCTCATCTTTGCTCCTCAAAGACTAAGCCTTTCCTGGATACTAATTTTGTACCAAATCATAATTACAGTCACCTGTTGACATCACCTGTTTCAAATCACATAATTATTTAACCATTTTACCTCATTATTAGCCCTAAATTGCCCCCATCCCAACTTTTTTTTTATGTGTTGCAGGCCTGAAATGCAGGAATGGATGTACATTAACAAATGAAATGAAGTTGACCAGGAAAAACAAAGCAAAACATGAACTCTTGGGTTCATACTGTCTGCAATGAAATACAAGTCAAAGTAACGTTAACAGTCACTGCTTTCATTTTTTATTTACATTTTCCATGCTCACCCAACTTTTTATGATTTGCAGTTGTATATTGCAGTTTACAGCATTTTTCTCCAAATGGTTTTTACTTGAACACTTAACTCTGGATAAATTTCTCCAAAGATTTCTGCTTCCATTCAATGTTTTTTAAACTGGCAATTAGATATTTTTGCTGGACCTGTTTTTCAATGTCAAACACTGCTGAAAGTATAAGAATATCTGCTTAGAAACAAAGAAGCTCAGAAGACAAAGATTTAAGTCACTAAAAGAAATAACGTCATTTGATGAAATTGAATATTTGTGAACTTTTGCATGATATGTCCTGTGGATTTGGTTTTGCTTTTACTAATTCTTCATGTTAGCAGCGCTTCCTTCAGATGGCAGGTACTGAACACCTTTGGACACACATTCTTCTGGCATCATTACACTGTTCACTTAAGCTGCAGTTTAAAGAAAAGGACTTCAGCTCTACTTAAAGCATTTAAATTTCTATTTCTGAGACAACCTTTTGAAATCTTTAACAATACTTGTGAAAAAGCTGACTTTGTGTGAAAACTGACTTTGTGCCTTCAAACCTCATGCTCGAAATCAATACTGAAATGTAGATTATTTTATGCATGTACTGTCTGTACCCTTGTTGCAGATCGAGGTTGTGAACACGTTCAAGAGTGGGACTTCCTTTCAGGGGGCACTGAGGCGCCAGTCCTCCACCACCAGCCAGAATCAGGATGTAACCAATGTTTCTAGTCCTAGTCACATGTCCTTGTCCAATGCCCTTTCCTCTCCTACCAGCACTGCTGCTGTTCCTGCTGGCCGTGAGTGTCTACTTTCTGTGTGTGCTTGTCTCAGATGCCCTCTGGAAATTTTAAATTAGATAAAATTAGATAAAAAACAAAAGCTATGGAATAAACCAAGTACAGTGTTTATATATATATATATATATATATATATATATATATATATATATATATATATATATATATATATATATTTATATAAAATGTGTGTGCGCGCACGTGTGTGTATGTATGTATATGGTAGTTGTGTGAGAAGCTGCACTGGCACCATGAGTTCAACTACTAGTGTGTCTCAAACAATTAGAATAAATATTGTGCAAAACTAATTTAATTCACAAAGGTAGACTTTAATATATTCTATATTCATTGCACATAAAGTGAAATATTTCAAGCCTTTTTTTGTTTTAAATTTAATGATTATGGCTTATACCTGATGAAAATCAGAAATCCAGTGTATCAAATTATTAGAATATTTCCTTACTTCAATCCTAAAAGGATTTACAATACAGAAATGTCCAAGTATGTTCATTTATACACTCAATACTTGGTTGGGGCTCCTTTACCATGAATTACTGCATCAGCGCGGCGTGGCATGGAGGCGATCAGCCTGTAACACTGCTGAGGTGTTATTGAAGCCCAGGTTGCTTTGATAGCGACCTTCAGCTCGTCTGTATTTTTGGGTCGGATGTTTCTCATCTTTCTCTTGACAGTAACCCATAGATTCTGTCTGTGGTTCAGGTCAGGCAAGTTGGCTGGCCAGTCAAGCACAGTAATATTATGATCAGTAAACCATTTGGTAGTAGTTTTGGCACTGTGGGTAGGTGCTCAGTCCTGCTGGAAAAGGGAATCGGCATCTCCATAAAGCTTGTCAGCAGATGGAAGTATGAAGTGCTCTAAAATGTGGTAGATGGCTGCATTGACTTTGGACCTGATAAAACACAGTAGATCAACACCAGCAGATGACATGTCACCCCAAATCATCATAGACTGCAGAAACTTCACTGGACTTCAAACACCTTGGATTCTGTGCCTCTCCACTCTTCCTCCAGACTCTAGGACCTTGATTTCCAAATGAAAAGCAAAATTTACTTTTATCTGAAAAGAGGACTTTGAACCACTGAGCAACAGTCTGGTTCTTTCTCTCCTCAACCCAGGTAAGATGCTTCTGATGTTGTCTCTGGTTCAGGAGTGGCTTGATATTAGGAATGTGACAGTTGTAGCCCCTTTCCTGAAGACGTCTGTACAGTATGTGGTGGTGGCACTTGATGCACTGACACCAGCCCCAGTTCACTCCTTGTAAAGCTCTCCCAAGTTCTTGAATCAACTTTTCTTGACAATCCTCTCAAAGCTGCGGTCATCCCTGTTGCTTGTGCACCTTTTCCAGCCAGCTTTTTTCAGCAATGACCTTCTGTGGTTTACCCTCCTTGTGGAAGGTGTCAATGATTGTCTTCTGGACAACTGTCAAGTCAGCAGTCTTCCCCATGATTGTGGTTGCATGTACTGAACTAGACTGAGAGATACATGGTATTTATATTGTTTCACCCAACCTCAAAAAGAAATTCTCTGATATTTTGAGATACTGGATTTCTGATTTTCTATAGCTAGATAACTATATAACTACAAGCCATAATCATCAAAATTTTAAAAAAGCCTTTAAATATTTCACTTTACCGTACATGTACTGAATATAGAATATATGAAAGTTTACCTTTTTGAATTAAATTACAAAAAAAAGAACTTTTTCACAAGATTCCAATTTTTTGAGATGCAGTAGTTTGTATGTATGTATGTATGTATGTATGTATGTATGTGTATATATAAATATGATATTACATGGTGGTGCGAAGATATGAAGTTTATCTTCAAGTGGTGAACATATTTTACGAGTGAGCGTAGTGAGCAAGTGAAATATTTTTCAACACAAGAAGATAAACTTCATATCTTCCTACCTTCATGTGATGTTCTTTTCATTATATAGATACAGCCATAAAAAATACACAAGTTAATCAAAATAATTTTAATTTTGAACTGGTTCGCCATTTTGACAACGTGCGTCAAGTCAGCGGGAAAACAGTGGGAGTGACATCATTGGTGTGAAATATTGGAAAATATGTTACTCAGGTCCAGGATGTATTTCATATGAAAAATAAGAGTTTTTCAACACAAGAAGATGAACTTCATATTTTCAAGCCAACATGTGATTTTCTTTTTATTATATAGACACATTCACAAACAAAAAGTATCCAGATTTATCAAAACAGTTCCTCAATTTCCTCATGAGTGAGGATATTGGAAAATATGTTACTCAATGTCCCAGATGTAGTTTGTATGAAAAATACTAGTGGCATATTTCCCAGTAAAACACTCATGTCTATATAATCAGTAAAACAACAACAACAACAACAATACACACCAGTGTCCAAAAGTCCACTAATATTACAGTTCACACCATTAATTGTAATTCAGTATTCTATTCAAATTTATCTGAATATCCCATTTAGAAACACCATTTGCTTCATTTTTCAAAAATGGTGAAGCACAAGTACCAGCAATAAGTACCATTCTATGCTAATAGATACTATACTCATTGTCATCATGATATAGTATAGTATGTGTTATGGCTGATGTGTTATTGTCTCTTATAATAGAATTTTATTTGCCTTACATTAATAAAGAATTCTGAAAGATTATATTCATTTTTATAACTGATGAAGAGCAAACAGCTATTTGTGGTAGACACACACTTTTGGATCAGTGCATTTAATAAATTACATATGTTCTGGTGGTGGGAAAGGGAAAACAGCCCTTTAATATCCTGTTATGTTTCTGCACTAGATACTAGATTAACAGTATCCGTGCACTGAGTATCTGAATATTGAGTTAAAATCTGGGAGCCTTTATCTGAATGTAAAAAAATATAACAGCGTTAATCCAAGACAATCAGATTCAGACTCTCTTTATTTCGCCAAGTATGTTACACATACGAGGAATTTGCTGTGCATGGTGTTTAACAGAAACAGACCAGACAAGTGCACGGACTAAACAATATTCAATAAAATACACATTTAACTAAATAAAATTTCAAATAAACATTGAAGAAAAGAGCAAATTATTAGATATAAAGAAGCAATTGCAAAAATAACCAAAAGATATACAATCCTAGTTCCAAAAAAGTTGGACGCTGTGTAAAATGTAAGTAAAAACAGAATGTGATGATTTGTAAATCATAGAAACCCTATGTTTCATTGAAAATAGTACAAAGACAGCATATCAAATGTTGAAACTGAGAAATTTTATTATTTTTTGAAAAATATATGCTCATTTTGAATTTGATGTCAGCAACACGTTTCAAAAAATTTGGACAGGGCATGTTTACCACTGTGTTGCGTCACCTCTACTTTTAATAATACTCTGTAAACGTTTGGGAACTGAGGAGACCAATTGCTGTAGTTTTGAAAGACAAATGTTGCCCCATTCTTGCCTGATATACAATTTCAGTTGCTCAACAGTTTGGGGTCTCCTTTGTCGTATTTTGAACTTCATAATGCGCCAAATGTTTTAAATGGGAGACAGGTCTGGACTGCAGGCACACCAGTTTAGCACCTGGACTCTCTTACTACGGAGCCATGCAGTTGTAATATGTGCAGAAAGCGGTTTGACATTATCTTGCTGAAAGAAGGAAGGCCTTCCCTGAAAAAGATGTCATCTAGATGGCAGCATGTTGCTCCAAAACCTGTATATATCATTCAACATTAATGATGCCTTCCCAGATGTGCAAGTTGCCCATGCCATGTGCACTAATGCACCGTCATACCATCACAGATGCTGGCTTTTGAACTGTGCGCTAATAACAAGCCAGATGGTCCCTCTCCTCTTTCGCCATTCATCAGACCACAGGACAGTTTTCTGCTTTGTCTCAGTCCATAGTAAACGAGCTTGGGCCCAGAGAAGGTGGCGGTGTTTCTGGATATTGTTTATATTTGGTTTTAACTTGCATTTGTGGATGCAGTAATGAACTTTTTTCACCATCAGATGATGGTTTTCTGAAGTGTTCCTGAGCCCATACAGTGATTTCCACTACAGACATGTATCTGCTTTTAATGCAGTGTCGCCTGAGGGCTTGAAGATCACAGGCATCCAATGTCAATTTTTAGCCTTGTCTCTTGCATACAGAGATTTCTCCAGATTCTCTGAATCTTTTAATGATATTATGTACCATAGATGATGTGATTCCCAAATTTGCTGCAATTAAAGGACAGATTTTCAGTCATTTCTACTATTAAGAGTGTATTTACTCATATCATGAGAGGGCATCTTTGACCATCTTTTCTGCTTCTTTCTGCTATTTTCTGATGTTCTTTGCTTGCTTTCTTGTAACTGTATATGAATGAATCACTTTACCCACCCCTTCCTCAGAGGAGTTCTTGTCTCAATGTCCAATATGTGTTTGTCTCCCTCAGAGTGCTAATCGCCTTGGAGTGAGGGTGCAGCCTACGGAGTGAATTTCAGGTTGTGAGTCCCCCACCCGCTGTCCGTTGCTAAATTGATGTGAACTAATAACCTCCCGCAAAAAACAAACTCACCAGGCTGCGTAAACATTCAAGTATAAGCCAACAATATCCTCAGCTAGATATGTTTCAAGAGTGTTTTGTGATTAAGTTATTATTATTATTATTGTGACTGTTTTTTTTCTGCACAGCTATGAAGACGTGTGAAGAAAGTGTTGGGTCTTCATCATAGTCTTGTCTTGTCTAGTCTGTGTGTAAATCTGAGCCTGACGAGGCCCATTCTGTCTCGTGGCTTCACACTGTCACGTCTTGCTGAACCTTAGGCCGATTTTCCATCGCTGTGATTCGTTTTCTCATATTTTTTTCTGTGTGTTGGCTTTATTATTGCCCATTGCTAGTTTTCCGTATTATCTGAAAGAAAGTAAGGAGAGTCAAATTAGGGTCAAATTGGATAGTTTGTTAACAGCAATTTTTCTTTCGCACTGAGTAATAGGTTAATAGAAGAATATGCACTACATCTTATTATAATTTTGTAGGATGTTTAAGATTAAGTCCAGTGCAGTGTTTGTTGGATAAACTCAGTTCCTTATGTTTGGGCCCACCAGGGCAGTTTTCTTCCAGAATGACTGGAGTTTCTGCGTCTCCTAGCCAAGTACTAATAGCAAATTCAAAATCCTGTGACCTTAACATTTAAAAGGCACCCATTACAACACGCTTGTCCTCTTTCCCATACTCATTTTGCCAAGATGCACAATCAAACTACTAAGAAGCGCTCAAGCATCCTTGTAAAATATTGAATGCGTTGGCATGTACAGTACATGGGTAACAGTAAATTTAGGACTGATGTGGATTCACTCAGAGACATAATACATTATGCCAGTTGTGATGCAAGAATCAGGAAGGGAAGGAAGGGATGTAGAGCAAGGAGTTTAGCGTCCATTGTAACTGCAGTGCCTTTGAAAATGGCAGGTGAAGTCAAGTCAAGTTTATTTGTATAGCGCTTTTAACAACAGACATTGTTGCAAAGCAGCTTTACAGAAAATTATAGACTTTAAACATGAGCTAATTTTATCCCTGATTTATCCCCAATGAGCAAGCCTGTGGCGACGGTGGCAAGGAAAAACTCCCTCAGATGACATGAGGAAGAAACCTCGAGAGGAACCAGACTTAAAAGGGAACCCAGCCTCATCTGGGTGATAACAGATAATGTGATTATAAATAATTCACTTCTCTAACTGTGTCTTATAGAGTCAAAAAGTATAACTGTGTAACCAGGAAATTCATTATAGTTTTAACATGAAACCTGTTTTGCTGAAGTTATAAACTGTTCATTGATGGAGACTTGAGTGCAAAACTGTTCATGACAACTGCAGTCCTAAAGTTAGCAAGTCAATTGTAGTCCTTAGCCATAAATGCATTACTGTAAGTGTCCTGAACCATCTTCCAAGTGCAAATTTCAACTGTCCATATGGGGCCGTCCTCCACAGGAGCAATGTGATGAGACTCCAGCCAGACATAGGGCACCAGGATGGATCAGGCCGGTTCAGAGAGCAGAAGAGGTCAGCACCACTGATTGTCTGTGAACTCCTCTGTGGTCTGAACAATGGAAGAACAGCAACCAACAAAGGGTTAAACTGCTTGACCCCATAGAGTAGACAGAACAATTGACCTAACTGCATTAAAACTCAGAGTAGAGGAGCTGACGGAGGCCATGGACCGAATGTGTGAGTTGTTAGTGGCAATACAACAGCACAGAGAAAAGCAGAGCTTGGTGAAGGTGCCTCACATGGACAGACCGATATCCTTTCAGTTACTACAACTCGATCTCTAAGAGTGCAGAGAGCTCTTAAGACTGGTTTATGAGCATACATAATGGCTGCTGTGGAAACCATAGGGCTGAACTCAGTGAACCAGTAGAAAGAGCCGGTAGCCTTGCTAGTGGTACTATGACTTTGCTATTAGTACTCAACTTGGAACTGAACACACAGGAGAATGATATTAATTCTGCACTGAAACCACCCTAATGGTCCTCCACTTAGTTGTAGAACAACAGTTACATAAGTAGCCTACCGTTTTCCTTTTTCAGATGGTATTAGTTTCTCAGTGTGGTATGTATCATATAAAATTTGCATGTCCTCTGCAGTAAAACTTTCACAGCCAGATAGCTATGAAATAAATAAATATGGAATGAACAAATTAACCCCAATATCTATACCACACATGATCACGTGATTTTATTTTATATATCCATATTTTTATAGCATACTTCATTGAATGTGTCATAGAAAAGTGAGGATTTATATCTGTAGCTGTAATGATAATGACTCATTTCATCAGACATCAGACAGATAGTGGCACTTTAGGATGGTATGGAAACACGTAGCATTATGACCTGTACAGACTAAAGGCCACAGTTATGCAGGAGCCATAAACATGCGATTCTGATCTTTAAGTTCAATTTTACTTGTGCAATATCACCTCACGTTTGGAGCAATATTAAGTACCATGCTACTGAAATTTATGCTTTGGACTCTAAATACACCCAAAAAAGGCTTCAGTTTATGGTCAAATGGATGCAAGATTTATCACAGAGAAGACAGGCAAATATTATATTACAGACAACACCTAGATAGGGGAATAATATATGTAGTATGTAAATATGTAACTATAATCTCCAGTTGTTTATTGATTTTGTTTATCAAAAATTTGTAAAACAGATATATATCGGAGATGTGCACAGATATGTGAATACCCAGTTAAACATTTGAGGCACAAGTATTGGAATACTGAAATCGGTCTTCAAGTCTTTGCTATGCTCGACCTCTACATTAATTCAGAACAATATGAAAAAGAAAAGCCATTTGTGAGCAATTGTGTGTAGGAGCAGGCAGTCAGGTATCAGGTTTGGAGGATAAAAGAGACATCATAGAGTGGTGCTTGAAAGTTTGTGAACCCTTTAGAATTTTCTATATTTCTGCATAAATATGACCTAAAACAACATCAGCTTTTCACACAAGTCCTAAAAGTGGATAAAGAGAACCCAGTTAAACAAATGAGACAAAAATATTATACTTAGTCATTTATGTATTGAGGAAAATGATCCAATATGATATATCTGTGAGTGGCAAAAGTATGTGAACCTCTAGGATTAGCAGTTAATTTGAAGGTGAAATTAGAGTCAGGTGTTTTCAATCAACGGGATGACAATCAAGTGTGAGTGGGCACCCTGTTTTATTTAAAGACTGTTCTTTAAATACAACAGGGTGCCCACTCACACCTGATTGTCATCCCGTTGATTGAAAACACCAGACTATCAAAGTCTGATCTTCACAACACGTTTGTGGAAGTGTATCATGGCATGAACAAAGGAGATTTCTGAGGACCTCAGAAAAAGCATTGTTGATGCCTATTAGGCTGGAAAAGGTTACAAAACCATCTCTAAAGAGTTTGGACTCCACCAATCCACAGTCAGACAGATTGTGTACAAATGGCTGAAATTCAAGACCACTGTTACCCTCCCCAGGAGTGGTCGACCAACAAAGATCACTCCAAGAGCAAGGCGTGTAATAGTCGGCGAGGTCACAAAGGACCCCAGGGTAACTTCTAAGCAACTGAAGGCCTCTCTCGCATTGGCTAATGTTAATGTTCACGAGTCCACCATCAGGAGAACACTGAATAACAATGGTGTGCATGGCAGGGTTGCAAGGAGAAAGCCACTGCTCTCCAAAAAGAACATTGCTGCTCATCTGCAGTTTACTAAAGATCACGTGGACAAGTCAGAAGGCTATTGGAAAAATGTTTTGTGGACAGATGAGACCAAAATAGAACTTTTTGGTTTAAATGAGAAGCGTTGTGTTTGGAGAAAGGAAAACACTGCATTCCAGCATAAGAACCTCATCCCATCTGTGAAACATGGTTGTGGTAGTATCATGGTTTGGGCCTGTTTTGCTGCATCTGGGCCAGGACGGCTTGCCATCATTGATGGAACAATGAATTCTGAATTATACCAGCAAATTCTAAAGGAAAATGTCAGGACATCTGTCCATGAACTGAATCTCAAGAGAAGGTGGGCCATGCAGCAAGACAACTACCCTAAGCACACAAGTCGTTCTACCAAAGAATGGTTAAAGAAGAATAAAGTTAATGTTTTGGAATGGCCAAGTCAAAGTCCTGACCTTAATCCAATGGAAATGTTGTGGAAGGACCTGAAGCGAGCAGTTCATGTGAGGAAACCCACCAACATCCCAGAGTTGAAGCTGTTCTGTATGGAGGAATGGGCTAAAATTCCTCCAGGCTGGTGTGCAGGACTGATCAACAGTTACCGGAAACATTTAGTTGCAGTTATTGCTGCACAAGGGGGTCACACCAGATACTGAAAGCAAAGGTTCACATACTTTTGCCACTCAGATATGTACGGTAATACTGGATCATTTTCCTCAATAAATAAATGATCAAGTATAATATTTTTGTCTCATTTGTTTAACTGGGTTCTCTTTATCTACTTTTAGGACTTGTGTGAAAATCTGATGATGTTTTAGGTCATATTTATGCAGAATATAGAACATTCTAAAGGGTTCACAAACTTTCAAGCACCACTGCATATTACTACTAATATTTAGTACAACTCCACCTTCAATGGACACAAATTGTGTACACATGAAAAAACCCAGTATAACATTTCCGAATGTATTGAAAATGCTCCAAGATGCATTTTATTACTGGCCACTGCTCTCATGTGGATTGCTCAATTACATTTTATTCACTGATTTAGTAACTATAACGTGCAAATAGCTGATTAATATAAAATTAATATTCATCTCTGGCAGGGAGCCACAGGATGAGAGGGGTGGCATACTTTCTCACCCCTTTCAATCACAGTGACGCTAGTCAATCATGGGTGTCTGTGAGCTCACAGGGAAGTCATGGCCTAATGGTTGGAGAAGCAGCTTTGGTACCAAAAGGTCACTGGTTTGATTCTCTGGACCAGCAGGAATGGCTGAAGTGCCCTTAAGCAAGGCATCTAACCCCAGGTTGCTCTGGATAAGAGCGTCTGCTGAATGCCTGTAATGGAATATAATGCATTTTTTCATCAAAAGCTCCACTCCTAAACTCTGAGGCGGTTATACCTTTGACAAAGTTTTAACTGAAACCAGAAGGATGCAGGTATTTATTAAAATTACTGTTCACTTGCGCCACATTGCAGTGGAAAACTGATACTTGATAATGTCACATAGTCAGCCATTTTTCCCCTCTTCAAGCAGTTAATGGAACATCATCTGTTCATTAACTCTTGCAGATATTCAAATTAGCCAGATGGTACATCCCTAATATATACTATCAAGATCTGATTATTTTAGGTCAATAAGTTTATCGCGTATACTATGATATTACATTTATGCATAGCTACAGTCACATCTAGAAACAAGACAGTTTGTCTTAGCAAACATGACCAAGAACTTTGTGGCCTATACTTGAGTGTTTACACAAAAACGCATGGCGTTGTCAAGAGAACAGACTGCCGTCTGTTCCTGTCTTTTTTTATTCAGTGTGCAGTGTGTGTGTCTGTCTATCTGTGTGTGTGTGCGCGCGTGTGTGTGCGCGCCTGTGTTCGTTTGAAGTGTCTTCACATAGTGTTGTCCTGAGCTGCATGTTTTCATTGTGTTGTACTGAGCTTGGTGTATTGCCATTGTATTGTGACTCTATGCTTCATGAAGCATAGAACTTGTTGGCATATTTTCTCATCTCAGCCATCTCTCCGTATCCTGTGCTTGTGTCAACTCATTTGATGTGTTTCTTATAAACTCATCCTGGGTCTGAAATCTTATCTTTTCCTCTTACCTTGTTTTACCACAAAAAAAAGCTGCATGTTTTTTTTTCCTTTGGAAATTAACAGAAATTGTCTCTAGGTATACAACAAACCGGATCTCACTGTATACCGTATTCTGTGCTGTGCAAAGAAAGGAATACTGCTTTTTTTTCTTCTGGCTTTTTTAAATAATTTTTTTCTTACAGTTCTTTTTACCCTTTAATTAGAGCTATCGTTTGAATTGATTTTTCAAACGTGGTGCAACAATGTCTCAGTGCACGATAGAGTAGTGAATTTGGGAATGCCTTTCTGGGTTTTGAAGCTGCGGATTATGGTGGTTCCTGTGGCCTTCTCTCATTCTTATCTTCCCTGTATATAATTTCTCACCATGAAAAGGGGTCTCATTTTTTTTCGATTTCTGTCCTTCCACAGATCCGCGTGGTGAACGCATTCCGTAGCTCGCTCTATGAAGGCCTGGAAAAACCTGACTCTCGAACGTCCATCCACAACTTCATGACCCATCCTGAGTTTAGAATAGAGGACTCGACACCCCACATTCCACTCATAGACGACACTGACATAGATGACGAGGCGGCCAGGAAGAATTCAAGCCAGCCATCATCTCCCAACAAGAACAACAATGCCATCGACAGCGGCATAAACCTCACCACCGACACAAGTAAATCTGCTGCCTCGTCCAGTCCCGGGAGCCCCCTTCATAGTCTGGAGACTTCTCTCTAGCCCTGATCGCCTGGGAAAATCGAATAAAATCCTCACACAGGACGATACACGATATATAGCCGACACACACAAATGTGTGGCTAACTGAATGTGTGGTCCAAAGCGTTTTTTTCCTTCTTCTTCTCCGCTGATGCTTTTAGGAGATCGAGATTTTAATTGGAACGTTTTCTGGATCGACTTGAAAAACAGAAACGGACCACTCCTTTTTCCTGAGAACACAATGGACCACAGTGAGAATTATTTAAATCGAATTCAACTACTCTAACTGCTTCTCCTGCATGAATGTACATTACCCGAGTTTTTATTTTGAAAACGATTTGATTTAAATTCTTGGATTTGATTTGGTGGGAAGTGCCGTGGGCTGCAACTTTTAAGACTCTGATTCACTGATCTCTGAGTATCGTGTGTGGCATGTACTTAACTGTATAGATTTATTTGGTTAATGAATAAATTGTGTATCGAGGTTGCAGGGCTCGACTTGCACAAGTAGATTTTGCACCTGTTGGAAAAAGAAGAACCTATGGAAAATAGCATTTCATAAAAATACTATATATAATATACATAAATATATAAATATATACAGAGTTTATCTTTGTTGGCATGTTGCCTTGTTTCTGCTTCAATGACTCTAACTACTTTAACTTATTTATGTCCTAAAGAGAATGTAATTTGTTTACAAAAAACCATAGATGCGTCCTTTTTTTTAATTTTTTTTAAACAATAGGGTTTAAACCTTATGGCAGACATAGTTGGAAAAGCTCAAGCTGTCACATACAATCCTCTAGTTGTTTTATTACGAACAGTGTGCTGGACTTGCCTGCTATTTTGTCATATAATGTAGATATTTTTAGACGATTATAAAAGAAACCAAAATATAGTGGAATTATATCATTAACGTGGCATCTTAGTATTATACGATTGTTGGGATGAACTCTGAACAGTTCCCTCCTCCTTAAACCCGCCCCCAACTTGGACTTTAAGATGAAGGTTTAATTTCTATACACGCTTCTTTAAATTTTTTTTACATTCACTGCTTGGAAATGAAACCTTTTGGTCCATCTTGAATATGAGCATCCATTTCAGGTTGGATTTAAAGATGTAGTTTAGAAAAAACTGCTTATTTAAAACACACACACACACACACACACACACACACACACACACACACACACACACACACACAAAGGTATTTTCTCTTTTGTGTGACCGTCACAGTCTGCAGATTGTTTTGGATTTTATGTTTTTAAAGGCTGTAAATTAAGTTATTATTTGGCTCTATGGAAATCAAAGTTGTGTTGAAAATCTTGTGATGTATTGTGTTGATTCTACTTTTTCATTTCTAGATTTCTTTTCTTTGAAAGACAGAACCTGGCTGCAGAGCTGTTGGCATTTTGAACAACCGATAAATGAAATGAAACTAAGGGGAACAAAAAAAAAGGAAGAAAAACAACAACAAAATGGAATGTGGCTTTTGACTTTTTTTAAGAAAAGATAATACATATATGATGATCATTTTTCTGCACTATCCAGATATGAATGAATTTCTGTGGTGTAAATTTAGATGTGCTTCTGTGTGTTAAAAATCAAAGCTTGTCTTCCTGCGGTCAGTAAAATATACTCTAGCATCTCAACAGTATTCAGTAGTTGTTAACTATTTATTGTGCTATAGAGAGGACAACATGAATTGAAGGCACATTTACAGGGGAAACTGATGTAACTGAGATTCCTAAAATTCTCCTACATTATTATCTCCTCAATTGGAACTATGGGGAAGCATGATCTTATGCTTAATATGCAAGCTAATCTCACTTTCTTCTGGTCCTGACCTGATTTTTTTTTTTATGTTTTATCCTATGTTGTTTCCTCATCATGAGATGGTGCATAAGCTTTAATCGTTAGCTCAGGCATGCGTAACGAAATTCAATGTCAAAAATCCATATCAGAATCCTGTAACTCCCTGTTATTCTGTACTTTATTTCAGAGCAACTTCTGCAAACACTGTCAGCATTTCTATGATACAGTTTCATTTCTAATGGTGAATGTGAATGAAAATGGTAAGTACTTTGCATACAGAGAGAACTGGACTCCATTTTAGAGTTACAACAAATCCATTGCCCTGCAAAAAAAAAACCCCCAACAATACAGTTCAATAACCATGCCCCATTCCATCAACTGTTTTTAAGCATTCTAATAATTCTGAATAATATTTCTTGCAATACATCAGCTTCTATGTACTGTACTTAGCAGCATGCATTTTGTGGAACAAAGAAGATAACATGCCACTGATACTTTTGGCACTCTAGCAACTTATGGGTAAATAATAAATGTTCATTCATTTGGTTTTATGATTTTTTTTAATCTATACAATAATTGTAAATAAAGAATTCAATGTCCTTGTTCATTTAATACTATGCAAAACGTCATGCTTTCTGATTGTCACCCATCTCCCCTTAGAGTGTGTTGCTGGAATGTTTGTGGTCTCAAAAAAAGTCAGTAAATGATGTGATGTAAATGGATTTTCTAGCCTGAAAAAAGTGACGAACTGTGACACTTGCAGCTTGACTGTCCGTACCACAACTCCAGACAGCAGCGTGAGTGGAAAATTAAAAACAAATAAAAAAAAAAGAGAAAATAAAACAAAACAGCACTTAATAAATTCCCAGAGCAGCATGAACCAGAACGGTGTCTAAATCACAGTTTTGGAGTCTTGTGTGATGCTTTCCTGTGTGTGTGTGTGTGTGTTGCAGTTTTCACTACAATTCAAGCAGAACATTTGATCTCAATCCTGGAGTTAGTGAGGTAGAATGCAATCCAAGACTAACCAGCTAGGTGGCGCTAACTGGTGTCCCTACACCACTGGTGGTGCTCAAGGCTGCAAATATGGCCCATGGAAACCACATTTGTCCAGAACTTTGCGGTATCAGCACATTGTTGATGCTCATGTAATATTAGAGGGCAGCTGGACGTGCTTAGGAGAGCACCAACGGCTCCATTCTGTATACAGGTGCAAACAAACTTGTGATCGCCAAACAATAGGGAGATTAAATTTACACCATTTGGGAACTGCAGACGGGTGACAAAGCAATAAACCCAAATAAATGAATGGAGAAATCAAGTTACTTCTAGACAGGTGCATTGCATGATACAGTGGCATTTACCCTGTGGCATGTAGCAAAAATGCTGAGGAGGCCGTGCTCATCTGCATGAATCAAGATGGCCTGAGGAAAAGTGCTAAGATCTAAGAAAAGACTTTGAAACAGGGTTAATTAATGAGTCATATAGTTGGAGCTATGGGAAAGATTCTTAACTATGATGGTTCTGCATTAGATATGTAAGAGAAAGACATCAAACAAACAAAAAAAAAACAGCTGAATTTTGCGTTTCTGACAAAATGCCAATGCAGGATGTAAGCAGACTTTCAGCTACATCTGTATCTCTTAAAGTTGTCTTTGTTTGGTTTGTTATCTCAGATTACACTCTTCAGTTAGTCATTTTTATACTATCTTATTTATTTAAAAGACATTAAGAACCTTTAGTTGTAGACCATTATGCTTGGATCAGACTGCACAGATTCAGCCTGATTTCCACATGGTTTTGTCATGGCCAACAAATTTCCAGAATTGGGCCCCAATGTGAACAATGAACAATGGTACCAGGAGTTGGCCTAGTGGTTAGCATGTCCACCTCTCGATCGGGAGATTGCGAGTTCTACTCGCGGTCGGGTCATACCAAAGACCATCATAAAAATGGCACCTTCTGGCAAGGCATGCTACAATACAAATGTGAGTGGGGAGTCAAACTCTCACGGTTACCAGAGGACCAGCCCCCCACTGTAACCCTAGCTATGTAATAGGCAAGAAGCCAAGGGCTATAGAAACGGAGATCTGCGCCACATGATGTGGGAAGGACTTTAGAACAATGAATGGGCATAGTCGTGTGACATAACTGTGACATAATCAAAGAACAGTAGTGTGGTCTCTGGGATTCCCCATGACACCCTGATGAAAAGTCTAGCATGGCAGAATTTATTGTATTTTCTTGCCTAGTTTGACAACTCCTCCAACATGTTCCTTGATGTTCCTTCTGTAGCCATGCTTGACATTTTCTTGACCCTCCTCCCCAAAGTCAAGCAAAGACCTGAATGATGATTGGTCTCCCAACCAAGACTTGGCAAGAATTTATGGCATTACGATTGCTTAATCTGACATGGTGACCATTGGGAAAGACAAAAAATATTGTGTAGCCTGATCCCAGCATTAGAAAGACTCAGGGAATTGAAGATTGCAATATCTCATCTCATCTCATTATCTATAGCCACTTTATCCTGTTCTACAGGGTCGCAGGCAAGCTGGAGCCTATCCCAGCTGACTACGGGCAAAAGGTGGGGTACACCCTGGACAAGTCGTCGGGTCATCACAGGGCTGACACATAGACAACCATTCACACCTACGGTCAATTTAGAGTCACCAGTTAACCTAACCTGCATGTCTTTGGACTGTGGGGGAAACCAGAGCACCCAGAGGAAACCCACGCAGACAACATGCAAACTCCGCACAGACAGGCCCTTGCCAGCCACAGGGCTCGAACCCGGACCTTCTTGCTGTGAGGCAACAGCGCTAACCACTACACCACCGTGCCACCCAGATTGCAATATGTTAGCCAAAATCATATGAAAGTTATTAATGGTTCAGTTCATGCTGATGAAGTGGTTATAGATTTAATTATATTCCCTGAATATGTTATAACCTCATATGTTATAAACATAGAACAGTATTTAATTCATGGTATTCACTCCCTCACACGCACGCGCACACACACACACACATTACATTTAATTTTAACATTTCATATTTCCACACTTATTCATATGACTTCATGGTTGACTGGAATGCTGCTTACACATACACAAAGATATAAGGTACTGCACAAGAACATAAAAGAAAGTGTAATTTTTCATCTAAAATATACTGCTGCAGCTACCTGGTCTTGTCTTTGAGAGAGTTTCATCTGATCCACCTGATTATTAGAATTACCTGATCCATCCGTTATCCGTAATTGCTTATCCTGTGCAGGGTCGCGGGCAAGCTGGAGCCTATCCCAGCTGACTCTGTGCGACAAGTCACCAGGTCATCACAGGGCTGACACATAGGCCAAGTTTACATTAGACCGTATCTGTCTCGTTTTCTTCGCGGATGCACTGTCCGTTTACATTAAAACGCCTGGAAACGCTGGGAAACGGGAATCCGCCAGGGTCCACATATTCAATCCAAATCGTTTCTGGTCCGGTGCTGTGTAAACATTGAGAATACGCGGATACGCTGTGCTGAGCTCTAGCTGGCGTCGTCATTGGACAACGTCACTGTGACATCCACCTTCCTGATTCGCTGGCATTGGTCATGTGACGCGACTGCTGAAAAACGGCGCAGACTTCCGCCTTGTATCACCTTTCATTAAAGAGTATAAAAGTATGAAAATACTGCAAATACTGATGCAAATACTGCCCATTGTGTAGTTATGATTGTCTTTAGGCTTGCCATCCTTCCACTTGCAAGTGGTAAGTGACGCGCATGCCCGACATGCACTGAGATCACACACACAGCGGCTCAGTCCCAAATCACTGCTCGTGCGCTATACTCACGCGCTCTGTGAGCTGCGCAGGGCCGGAGTGCGCACCCTCCAGAGGGCACTCGCTGTTCAGGATGGAGTGATTTGGAGCGCAGGATGCCTGCGGAGCCGAGCGTATCCGTGTATTGGCGTTGCTGTGTGCACGCGAATCGTGTATTGGCGTTGCTGTGTGCACACTAATCGTTTTAAAAACATTAATCTGATGATCCGCTGATACGGTCTAATGTAAACCCCACCATAGAGACAAACAACCATTCACACTCACATTCACACCTACGGTCAATTTAGAGCCACCAATTAGCCTAACCTGCATGTCTTTGGACTGTGGGGGAAAACCGGAGCACCCAGAGGAAACCCACGCGGACACGGGGAGAACATGCAAACTCCGCACAGAAAGGCCCCTGTCAGCCACTGGGCTCAAACCCAGAACCTTCTTGCTGTGAGGCGACAGTGCTAACCACTACACCACCGTGTCGCCCTAGAATTATGTGATTACTGTTCTAAATGTTTGCTGTTGAATTTTTTTTTCTCCAGGAAGCATCACCTTCCTGTTGAAATTTGCTTCATCCTTGATTTAACACATAGGATTGAACATGTCTTAAGTCAAGCCTTCAGCGTTGCTCATCACCGGAAGTCAACCAAGATGAGATAAATCCAGTAAACATCATCTTTCTGTATGACATAATCTTTACCTCTAATCGGATCTATTGGCTCAAAAAAAAGAAAAGAAAAAAGGGGAGACTATAAGGAGACCATGCAGCTCATCACTGGAGCAGAAAGCATTTGTTACAGCCATAGAATTAAATGATTAAAATTATGATGTCATTCCACTATTAGTTTACAAATTCTGGGATAGACTTAACTTTTGTAGTTTACTTGTGCATGTATAAGGTAGATTTACTCTTCTTCATATATCAGGGATGGAGCAGTCAGTCAGCATACAGCAAACCTGGAACATTTTCAAGGTTGAGTGGTTTCTATTCATGACGTCAACAGTTATAGCTCAGCAGTAATGGGACTTTCTGTCAACCTAAACAATTGTCCAAAACTGTAACTGTGAGCTACTATTTACTGGAAAAATAAGTCTTATTCACACACTGAATTCAATTAATCTCTTAACACATACAAATGGTGGGCTATTCCTGTTAATTGTTTGCTATCTTTGACGATTTAATATTTGAAACTACACTACATTTCTCACACATTAGCATGCAGACAAGACACTCAAGTTCTTTGAAGACATAAAAAAGACTGCTGATTTTAGTTGAGTACAAAGCTGTTCACTAAATTAAACACCAGAGGGTGGCACGGAGACAGAGATGTAAACCAAGTATTTCAAATGTGAGCCAAGTATTTCAAACAATGTACCAGTTTCTCTCATCTCATCTCATTATCTCTAGCCACTTTATCCTGTTCTACAGGGTTGCAGGCAAGCTGGAACCTATCCCAGCTGACTACGGGCGAAAGGCGGGGTACACCCTGGACAAGTCGCCAGGTCATCACAGGGCTGACACATAGACACAGACAACCATTCACACTCACATTCACACCTACGGTCAATTTAGAGTCACCAGTTAACCTAACCTGCATGTCTTTGGACTGTGGGGGAAACCGGAGCACCCGGAGGAAACCCACGCGGACACGGGGAGAACATGAAAACTCTGCACAGAAAGGCCCTCGCCGGCCACAGGGCTTGAACCCGGACCTTCTTGCTGTGAGGCGACAGCGCTAACCACCAGTGGCTCTGTTTTTTTTATTTTTAAATTAAGTGCAAATACTTTTTCTTTGACTAGTAACAAAATCAATTATACTCCATCAGATACAGGCTTTTTGCTCGTTAGTCACTGTCTTTATGTTCCCATTTTGAAACTTTTACATAAATATTGGTCAAAGGTTAGTCAGGTATTGTGATGAGGAGGAAGAAAAGCCTAATGGGAGATTTGTATGAAAATGCTTTTAATATGGTCTCAAACTACCATCAATGGACCTAAACAAATGATTCAATCAATTGTTTCATGTTCTTACTGTATCAGTACTCAAGTTATTATGGTGTATTCAAACATCAAAATGGGGAATTTGAGTGACTTTGAACATGACATGGTTGCTGCCAGATGGGCTGGTTTGAATATTTCAGAAACTGCTGATCTCTTGGAATCTTCCTGCACAACTATCTCTAGAGTTTACACAGAATGGTGTGAAAAACAAACAAAAAAAACATCCAGTGAGTGACAGGTTCTATAAGTGCCAAAAACACCTCTTTGATGAGAGAGATCATTGGAGAATGCCCAGACTGGTTTTAGCTACAGGAACTCAAATAACCACTCTTTTCAACCATGGTGAGCAGAAAAGTATCTCAGAATGCACAAAAACTTTGAAACTAGTGGGGATTGGGCTTAAACAACAGGAGTCCATATCAGGGATCTGAAGCCACAGTTTTACAGACACTAGACAGTTAAAGAGTGAAAATGTTTCTGCTGGCCTTTCACTGGAATCTTTCCCCCACACCATTCTGTGTAAACTCAAGAGAATGTTGTGTATGAAAACCCCAGGCACAGTGTGTCCTTTACCCTTCATCTGTGTTTTGACACAGATCAGTTCTGATCAGTTCTGACCACAGCTGTGCTGTTGCCTGGAAATATTTGTTGGTTTGTTCTCAAATCAGTAGAGACATTGTGGTGTTTACATCCCCTGCAACACCTGTACCAGCACGGCACCCATTACTATGTCATTCACTGCTGTGCTGAGAATGGTTCACCACCAAAAATAGTGTCTGCTCAGCGGTGCTCCTGATTCCTGTCCAGTGAGCAGTTGGTACAGTATAAATAGGCTAGCATGGGCATCATGGGTAAGCCCTTCCTAGATAGATAGATAGATAGATAGATAGATAGATAGATAGATAGATAGATAGATAGATAGATAGATAGATAGTGTTGCAAAAGTATTCATCCCCCTTGGTGTTTGTGCTGTTTTGTCACATTACAAGCTGGAATTAAAATGGATTTTTTTTTTTTGGGGGGGGGGGGGGGGGGGGTTGAACCATTTGATTTACACAACATGCCTACTACTTTAAAAGTGCAAATGTTTCTTTATTGTGACACAAAAATAATTAAGATGACAAAACAGAAATCTGGACTGTGCATAGGTATTCCTATGTAGATGTAAAACATCCCCACAGCATGATGTACCACCACCATGCTTCACTGTAGGAATGGTGTTCTCAGGGTGATAGGAAGTGTTGGGTTTGTGCCACACATGGCGTTTCCCATAATGGCAAAAAGTTCAATTTTAGTCTCATCTGACCAGAAAATCTTCTTCCATGTGTTGGGGGAGTCTGCCACATGCTGTTGGTGTAAACTCCAAGCGTGTTTTCTTATTTCTTTTCTTTAAGCAATGGCTTTTTTTCTGGCCACTCTTCTGTAAAGCCCCACTCTGTGAAGTGTACAGCTTAAAGTGGTCCTATGGACAGATACGCCCATCTCCGCTGTGGATCTTTGCAGCTCCTTCAGTGTTCTCTTTTGGTGTCTTCGTTGCATCTCTGATTAATGCCCTCCTTGTCCGGTCTGAGTTTTGGTGGGCGGCCTTCTCTTGTCAGGTTTGTAGTGGTTCCATATTCTTTCTATTTTGCTATAACGGATTTAATGGTGCTCCATGGGATATTCAAAGTTTGGGGTATTTTTTTTATAACCCAACCCTGATCTATACTTCTCCACACATTTGTCTCTGACCTGTGTGGAGTGCTTATTTAGGGGTTTCATACGAAAGGGGGTGAATACCTATGCATACTCCAGATTTCTGATTTTTCATCTTAATTATTGTTTCTGTCACAATAAAACAACAATGTGCACCTTTAAAGTTGTAGGCATGTTGTGTAAATCAAATAGTGCTAACCCAAAATCCATTTTAATTCCAGCTTGTAATGCAACAAAACAGGAAAAACACCAAGGGGGATGAATACTTTTGCAAGACACTGTAAATAGATAGCAACCATATTAGATTATCTACTGCTGTATCACAGTTCTGATTGGTCAGGAGGTCTTGTAATTTTCTATTACATCATGGCAACAAGTAATTCTGAAATATATGACAGGTTTAAATTAATATCCTCATTCTAATACATTATTGTTTCAATTGACCAGTTCATTCACAAGGACTTTTGTAGCAGGCACTCCACATCATATCAATATCAAATTTAAGAAAGAATATGTATAAACATTGATGTGGTAAAGTCTTTTTTTGGCTAATATTTCATATGTTTCACATTTTATGGAAGGACTCTTCAGTGTCAGTAACAGTAACGCTTTGTAACAGTCAGTTTTCGGGACACAGGAACGTCTTCAGGACAGAGGAGCCTGCACTGTTGTTTCTAGGTAGCATTTAACATAACAGCTGCAAGAGAGAAAAAAAAAGTAAGGCTAGTTAGAGAACAACTGTTTATAGCTGCCATAATATAAAATAAAACTAACAAAGAAGTAACTTGTCTCACAAATGTTCCACAACATTAAATGTAACTCTGAATGGTTAAAAGAAGTAACAGTCCATGCATTAATAGATAGTTATTATTTCATTAATTAATAAACTCAAACTTGGCATGTGGTGTTAAGAAACCAAAATAAACCATGATGACTTGGAATGATGTGGCTTTGCATCATACCATCATGTTGTGGGTTATTTTCCAATAGTAGCACACCCTGTTGTGTTTTAATGCTTACTTAATAAATGTTTTCATGTGGATTATTGTGGAACCCAGCACAATGGTCATGGGGGGGGGATGGTATGAAGAAGCAATGATGGGGCTGATTTCTATGTAGCCCAGACTGTAGATTCGTGCAGCCTGTCAGTGACAGTCAGGTCAGGTGAATGTACAGTGAAATGCCCCACCTGTGTTTGATGTTCATTTCACTGGTGCATCAGAAGTAACACATCGACAGTGGTTGAAAATCCATCCATCCATCCATCCATTATCTGTAGCCGCTTATCCTGTCCTACAGGGTCGCAGGCAAGCTGGAGCCTATCCCAGCTGACTACGGGCGAAAGGCGGGGTACACCCTGGACAAGTTGCCAGGTCATCACAGGACTGACACATAGACACAGACAACCATTCATACTCACACTCACACCTACGGTCAATTTAGAGTCACCAGTTAACCTAACCTGCATGTCTTTGGACTGTGGGGGAAACCGGAGCACCCGGAGAAAACCCACGCAGACACGGGGAGAACATGCAAACTCCACACCGCCGTCGTCGGCTGCTGGGCTCAAACCCAGAACCTTCTTGCTGTGAGGCAAAAGTGCTAACCATTACACCACTGTGCCACCCCAGTTGAAAATCTATATGTGAAATATAGTTGTAGGTGTAATGAATACAAAAGGTGTAATAAATATTGTTTACT
This sequence comes from Neoarius graeffei, assembly GCF_027579695.1. Classification (NCBI taxonomy): domain Eukaryota; kingdom Metazoa; phylum Chordata; class Actinopteri; order Siluriformes; family Ariidae; genus Neoarius; species Neoarius graeffei. Next base: position 21,516,750 of record NC_083594.1, read on the forward strand.
GTCATGATTTTTTTACGTGTGTGTGTGTGTGTGTGTGTGTGTGTGTGTGTGTGTGTGTGTGTGTGTGTGTGCGCGTGCGTGCACACTTCATTATTATTTTGTCATCAATGAGATCTCATGATACAATGCATTGCTTAATGCAAAGACTTTCATTATAAAGCTACTAATAGATATTTGATTTTAGCCTCCCATTCATCATTGAGAGGAAGGAGAACAGATGAGTGATAATCAGCTTACAAAGTTACCAATGTAGTGGGTTTTAACTGACAAAAATGCCAATGAGTGTAGTTATAGCATAAGTGTAACTTATAAATGGCATCTCTAGGATTGCAAGAACATCAGTAAACATTTCTCTGTGTGTGAGTGGAGTGAAGAGGGTCTTTTACAAATAGTTAGCAATATCACATGAGGGAATGCTGTTATATCAGCATGGCTGTGATTCGGTTGTAAGATAATCACGGTCATGCTGATCTCTTCCATCTGTCTGTCTTTCTCTGTCAAGTTGCATGTCGATCCTAAGACACCAGTGAAGCTTTCCGCTCCTCAGACCCACCTGATCCATCCTGATACCTTATATCTGGCTGGAGTCTTATCACATTGCTCCTGTGGAGAACGGCCCCATATGGACAGTTGAAAGTCGCACTTGGAAGATGGCTCTGTACACTTACAGTTTTACTCTTATGGCTGAGGCTACAATTGACATGATAACTTTAGGACCGCAGTTGTCATGAACAATCTTGCACTCAAATTTCCATCAATAAACAGTCAATAACAAAAAAAAAAAAACCAGACAATGTTAAAACTATAATGATTTTCCTGGTTACACAGTTGTACTTTGTGACTATATAGGACACAGTTAGAGAAGCAAGTTATTTATAATCACATTATCTGTTATCACCCAGATGAGGATGGGTTCCCTTTTGAGGCTGGTTCCTCTCAAGGTTTCTTCCTCATGTTGTCTGAGGGAGTTTTTTTCTTGCCACCGTCGCCACAGGCTTGCTCATTGAGGATAGATTAGGGATAAAATTAGCTCATGTTTAAAGCCCTTAATTTTCTGTAAAGCTGCTTTGTCTGTTGTTAAAAGCGCTATACAAATAATCTTGACTTGACTTTATAGCTGGCTAGCTAGCTCACACTGATTTATACTACATTCCTGTTAAATGTGCTTCTGGTAAAATTGGCATCCTCTCTTCATCTGATAAGATTTCACAATTCAAAAAAGTTATATTCCTGAAAAGTATGGCTATCCATGTCTGCTGATTACGTCTACACTACTGTTGTAACTGTTTTGAACTAGTAAGTGGAATTTTATGTGGCAAACACAGACAAATGGAGTGATTCACACAGTAAAACATCCCAGTGCCATTATAGTAAATAATCAGAACTCTTGGACCACTGCTTGCCCAATCAAATTAGTGGATCAAAACAAACTGTTATATAAATCCAAATTATCTTGCAGTGTGTAAAATAATTTAGATATTAAATGTAAGGTATGAGATTTCTTATGTTATATAAGTTTCCTCGAGCTTAATGTTGTGTGTGTTTTTTTTTTTTTTTAAAGAAAAAGACAAAATGGACTTCCTGATTGTAGCACAAATATTTAGCCAACAGTCTGACTGCCTGGGCCTCCTACTTTGTGACAAACAGTATGCTCTGAATCAGAATGAGACTCTGCATCTGATTCATTTCAGCAAAGCACTGACTCGTTCTTTCTCTCCGTGTGTGACAGATTATGTATGACACTGACAGGTGATACGTGGTGATAACTTGATGTAATTAATCATAGGACATAAATGTGGCCATGCTAATGAATCTTCTGAGACTTCCTGTGGTTATTAGCTTTCCATCAAATCTAACTGCATATTGGAGCTCTTTAAACCTACCATTGTGGCAAGGGCTTATTTTTTGTGGGAAAGTTCAGCCTCCCAGCAAGAGGATAGCTCCTGTTTTTCCTTTCTTTTCGATATTTAGGCAGCAAAAATTAGCCAAATACAAATAATCCAGACTGCCAATAAAGCCTTTGTCTCAATGCTGGGCTTTAGGGTATTAGTCTTCTTGTCATGCTGTGCTGTTTGTCTTTTAGTTAAACAGCTTTTTAATGATGAGACATTTAAGGATTTTTCCTCTAACTCTGTTAAGTATTATAGAAATAAAAGTAGTTGGGGTGGTCATGATTTCATCCATATTTTGCACCATAATGAAAAGTTACAGATGACAGAGAGAGAGAGAGAGAGAGAGAGAGAGAGCGCGAGAGCACCAGTAGGCAAAGCTTTTCCACATCAGGAATCCTCCATTTGCATGCAGTGATGCACACTGGCACAGCCATGGAATATTTAGCGAGCTCCCACAGGCGGCTCAAGATTAAGGCTCCAATGAATTCAAGTCCATGCGCGGACTGATTTCCTGAGAGAATGGCCCTTTATTGAGGCCTGGTTTGAATCATGCTGCTTTCCTTTTGGCCCACTGGAGGTAGAGGTAATTGACAGTCCTTTAGAAAACGCCAACACTGGTGCTTTTTTGGATAGGGATTGATTTTGAAATTACTCTGCCTTAGGGTCTTTAAAGGCTGGACTGGAAAATGCAGGCCATTGGTAATTGTTCTAATGAGATCAGCGTACCTACGGTTCCTGTTAGGGAGGCCCGTTTGTGGGAATGACATGGGAAACTAAGAAAATGGCCCAACAAACTACCCTCCCCCCTCACCTCGCAATGATCAATGCCATCACAACCACCAAAAAAAAAAAAAGAAGGTCTCGGTTAAGAAAAAGCTTCCGCTGTTCAGACCTGTTCACTAATTTCATTGTTGTGGCTGCTGGTTGTTTTAGGAGAACCTTTGAAACTTGTGCCATGAGCTTGCTTTTGCCTTAGAGTCAAAAGCACACTGGTCTAGCTAGGAGTTGCCAATATCTACTTCCTTGTAAGCAAAAAGTTAATTGCTACAAAATATAAACATCATTAGATTTGCTTAATGAGATGTGACTATTTGCAAATCAATCAGCTGGTTTGGTGTGTATATATATATATATATATATATATATATATATATATATATATATATATATATATATATATATATATATACACACACACACACACACACACATAGACAGAAGCATGCCTAAAATGGATGAAATGGTGGCACAGTGCATAGTGTTGTTGCCTCATATCCCCGGGGTCCCCAGTCTGTGTGGGTTTCCTCCATATTCTCCAGTTTTCTCCCATCTTCCAAAAAACATGCTGGCAGTCGCTAAATTGTCCCTAGGTACGAAAAGTGCCAATGTGTGTGTGTATATTGACCAGCAATGGGCTGGCCTGTGTTCCTATCTCCTGACTCTGGATCCACTGCAGTCCTGTCCAGGATAAAGTGGTTACTGAAGTTTAATAAAGGAATGAAAATCCCTAAAATGCTCAATGTGTCTATGAGAAATTGCTCATGAGCAGTGCCTTGAAAAAGTATTCATACCCTTTGAACTTCTTCACATTTTTCCACCTTACAACCACAAACTTAAAAGTTTTTTATTGAGATTTTATGTGATAGACCAACACAGAGTAGCACATAATTGTGAAGTGAAACGAAAATGATAAATGGTCTTCAAAATTTTAAACAAATAAAAATCTGAAAAATGTGATGTGCATTAGTATTCAGCCCCCCTGTGTCAATACTTTGTAGAGCCACCTTTTGCTGCAATTACAGCTGCAAGTCTTTTGTGGTATGTCTTTACCAGCTTTGCACATCTAGACACTGAAATTTTTGCCCATTCTTCTTTGCAAAATAGCTCAAGCTCAGCCAGATTGGATGGAGAGCGTCTGTGAACAGCAATTTTCAAGTCTTGCCACAGATGCTCCATGGGATTTAGGTCTGGACTTTGACTGGGCCATTCTAACACATGAATATTCTTTGATCTAAACCATTCCATTGCAGCTCTGGCTGTATGTTTAGGGTCATTGTCTTGCTGGAAGGTGAATCTCCTTCCCAGTCTCAAGTCTTTTGCAGCCTCCAACAGGTTTTCTTCCAGGATTGCCCTGTATTTAGCTCCATCCATCTTCCCATCAACTCTGACCAGCTTCCCTGTTCCTGCTGAAGAAAAGCATCCCCATAGCATGATGCTGCCACCACCATGTTTCACAGTGGGGATGGTGTGTGCAGGGTGATGAGCAGTGTTAGTTTTCCGCCACACATAGCACACATTTAGGCCAAAAAGTTCAACTTTGGTCTCATCTGACCAAAGCACCTTCTTCCACATGTTTGCTGTGTCCCCTACATGGCTTCTGGCAAACTGCAAACGGGACTTCTTATGCCTGTCTTTCAACAATGGCTTTCTTCTTGCCACTCTTCCAAAAAGGCCAGATTTGTGGAGTGTATGACTTATAGTTGTCCTGTGCACAGATTCTCCCACCTGAGCTGTGGATTTCTGCAGCTCCTCCAGAGTGATCATGGGCCTCTTGGCTGCTTCTCTGACCAGTGCTGTCCTTGCTTGCTCTGTCAGTTTAGGTGGACGGCCATGTCTTGGTAGGTTTGCAGTTGTGCCATACTTTTTCCATTTTTGAATGATGGATTGAACAGTGCTTCTTGAGATGTTCAGAGCTTGGGATATTTTTTTATAACCTAACCCTGCTTTAAACTTCTCCAGAACTTTATCCCTGACCTGTCTGGTGAGTTCTTTGGTCTTCATGATGCTATTTGTTCTTCAGTGTTCTCTAACAAACCTGAAGCCTTCACAGAACAAGTGTATTTATGCTGAGAGTAAATTACACACAGTAGGACTCTATTAACTAATTAGATGACTTCTGAAGGCAATTGATTGCACTGGATTGTATTTAGAGGTATCAGAGTACAGGGGGCTGAATACTAATGCACACCACATTTTTCAGATTTTTATTTGTTTAAAATTTTGAAGACCATTTATCATTTTTGTTTCACTTCACAATTATGTGCTACTCTGTGTTGGTCTATCACATAAAATCTCAATAAAAAACTTTTAAGTTCGTCGTTGTAAGGTGGAAAAATGTGAAAAAGTGTGGGTATCAAAAGAGCACGCCCCAACATCTGTTGTTGTGAGGGGTCAAATAGTGGTTAACAGTCACAACTGGGACTACAATGATCAGTCACTCTGAAAAAACGTGTCAAATTTGCAATTTGTCTTCATCACAACAATGTATATTTACACATAGATTAACTAAATATTGTTTAGTCTGAAGTTGTTTAAACTGCTTGTATACAACAATGTGTATTCTGTATTGTAGAATTTTATTGTAGAACAATTGAGTTTGCAGTGGTTATCACTGTCACCTCACAGCAAGAAGGTTCTGGGTTCAAGCCCACCGGCCAACAAGGGCCTTTCTGTGTGGAGTTTGTATGTTCAGCGTGGGTTTCCTCTGGGTGCTCCTTTGTCCCCCACAGTCCAAAGACATGTAGGTTAGGTTAATTGGTGGCTTTAAATTGACTGTGAGTGTGAACTGTTGTTTGTCTCTTTGTGTCAGCCCTGTGATGACCTGTCGATTTGTCCAGGGTGTACCCTGGCTCTCACCCATAGTCAGCTGGGATAGGCTCCAGTTTGCCCGTGACCCTGCACAGGATAAGCGGCTACAGATAATGGATGGATGGATGGATGAATAATGCAAAAACGTCAGCCCTCATCCAACCTTCCTATTTCTAACATTATTGATGTGAAATATTACAAACTTTCAGTACTGAGTCCGTGTAAAACTGTTTATTTAAAGTTAAACTCCATCTTGAAGAAAATATCTTCAGACCGAAGATATTATATTAATAATGTGCATAGCAAGTCTGGTGCTAATTTGTTGGTTGGTCAAAGTCCCTTCCCACGCCATGTGGCGCATAGGGCGGTGCCAACCTCCGTAGCCCTCGGCCTCTCACATAGCTAGGGTTACAGTGGGGGGCTAGTCGTCTGGTAACCGTGAGAGTTTGACTCCCCACTCACATCTGTATTGCAGTGTGCCTTGCCAGACGGCAGTAGGTACCATTTTTATGATGGTCTACCTGATCATGAGTAGAACTCACGATCTCCTGCTTGAGAGGCACCCACGCTAAACACTAGGCCAACTCACAGTTTGTTGGTTGGTGACATATTTTATTTCTTCCTGTGAGAAGTGTGTGGCATGCTGACATCACAGCGGGACATATCTATTGCAGTTACAATGGCATTTAATAGGATATTTTTTAATGATCTCAATCACAAGGGATAACAGTCAGGTTTTGGTGTTAGCTCCTAAAAACAAAACAGCACGAGCTTCTTTTCTCACTCACCATTTTCTACCAATGAGAAATAAAGTGTAGAAAAAGTGATGGCAGTTCAATGAGATAATGAGTGTGATGGTGTTGACAGTGGTGTTGACATGAAAGGTTAAGCTTTGGATGAAGTAACAAAGCTGGATAGACTAAAGGACTAAAGCACTGCTGCATCACTCTCTTTAGGTAGAGATGAATTGAGGGTTAAATCTCACTGACACCACTATCAGCAGGTAGTCGAATGACATTGTGGGTAATGTAGGAAACCACAGTGAAAAAAGACCAATATGTTGATGAAAGGAAATTGAACTTTAAAGGCAACTCAGAATTTCATTACAAAATAAATCTTGGCCATAATTATAAAAATTAATATGGAAGTTGTTCAGAGTGGATTGTTCCTTTAGTTGACAAGCTGTTTGTTGTGCAACTTGTTACAAGAATTATTTTTTTTCTTATGAGAAGATATTTCAATTAATATTAAATTATCCCATGCATTTAAATGAATCATTAACAACATCCACTAACTCACTACATAGACATTGTCATCTCTATTTTTTTTTATTACAAACATTTCTAACCCTTAAGTAATCTATAAATATACCAGTATGTATCAAAAAACAGTAATGAACTGCCTTAGTGAGACTAATTAGGTGTTGATTATTGCATGAATAACCTTCACCTTATTCAGGACGCTGCAGGACAGCTGATGTCCTGATGCCACCTACTGAGCTCAAGCTGTTCCTATCTTACCTCACACAACACACAGAGAAATGGACAGACTGCATTTTCCCTTTTTCTCCCATTTATATCCTTCTATCCATCCATTCATCGACCCTTCCATTCACCTATCCATCTGTCCTTTTTTCCTCTCTCTTACATAACTCTGTACACACAAGACTTTGTGTATTTTCTGCCTTTTTTTTTCTACCAACCCATCATTCATCCATCCCTCTGTACAAATACAGTATTTGCTCTTCTCTTTTACTTCTGTACATAAAAATTAGTCATACACTTATCCTTCTTTCCCTTGTTTGGGCTATTTTTTAATCCATATATTAATTCATCCATCCATATTTCACCTCAGTTTTATGTCAGACAGTAAATGAAGAAACTCATCTCCTCCGTTTTCTTTTTTTTTTCCTTTTCAATTCTTCCATCCACGCACTATGGCTCTGTGAAAAAAACAATACTGATCTTACTAACCTAAAAAAAAAAAAAAACTAAATTAACCTATTGTCCTTTTCTTTCTTTTTTTTTTTTTAAACCACAACACTGTTGAATACTCAAATTTGATTGGTCAGAAATGTTGATTCATTTTGTGTTACAGCAGCCCTGACAGAAGTCCTGGCTATAATCTAAATTACAGGGTTATATTAATTCACACATTCTAATGGGCAATATTGGATGAGCAAGAGTACGATTATACTAACTATCAGCACAGCTGTGATTCAGCAAAGGCAAGTGCCATAGCCAATCACAACCATACCAATATTCAATATATGGTAACTGCAAACTTGCGAGTGCCATATTACTTTCATGGAACAGTTCTATAAACAAGAAAAAAATATACCAAGTAAGTGACAGTTTGGACATACAGTAATGTGGACAAATGTTGTGTTTATTTTTGCTCCACTAGTGAAAATAGATCCTGAAGAAGCCACATTCATTTTATAGCATGCCAGCTAGCTGCCTAGTTAGCTCACATTGATTTGTATGTTCCCATTAAAGGTGCTTCCAGTAAAACTGTCATCCCTTCTTCCTTTTCATCTTCATCTGAGGGGCTTTCATATTTTAAGTCAAAAGTTGTATTAATACAAATTATGTTACTAATACTACTGTAGTCATTCAAACTAGGAAATTGAAGTTTACATAGTGAACACAGAAGAGTGGAGTGATACACACAGTGAAATGTCCCAGTGCAGTTATACCAAATATAAGACCTCTTGGAACACTGCTTGGCCAATCACATTAGTGGACTGGAACTAACTGTTGTATAAAGTACAATTTACCAAGTGTGATAATATACAGTCCCCAATCAGAAAAAGTTGGGATGGTATGGAAAATGCAAATTAAAAAAAAAAGAAAGCAGTAATTTCTACATTTACTTTGACTTGTATTTCATTGCAGACAGTATGAACCCAAGATATTTAATGTTTTTTTATGCCTCTGCCACCGTAAGGTGCAGGAGGCAATATGTTTTTGGGTTGTCCGTCTCTCCGTGCGTGCGTCCGTGCGTGCGTGCGTCCATCCTGAAACCTTCTGTCCGTCCGTCCATGCGTCCGTCCCGAAACATTGTGAACACGATATCTCAAAGGCTAATGAAAGGAATTTCACCAAACTTTCACCATTTGTGCGCTTTGGGACAAACATGAACTGATTTGATTTTGAGATCAAAAGGTCTAAGGTCAAGGTCACTGTGAGGTCAAATGTCTGTCCGAAAACCTTGTGAACACAATATCTCCAAGGCAGATGAAAGGAATCTCACCAAGCTTTCACTATTTGTGCATTTAGGGACAAAGATAAACTGATTAGATTTTGAGATCAAAAGGTCTAAGGTCAAGGTCACTGTGAGGTCAAATGTCTGTCCGAAAACCTTGTGAACACAATATTTTCAAGGCAAATCAAAGGAATTTCACCAAACTTTCACCATTTGTGCATTTGGGGACAAAGATAAACTGATTAGATTTTGAGATCAAAAGGTCCAAGGCCAAGGTCACTGTGAGGTCAAATGTCTGTCCGAAAACCTTGTGAACACAATATCTCCAAGGCTAATACAAGTAATTTCACTAGGTCATGATTACTGTGAGGTCAAATGTCCATCCCCAAATCACAACTTAATAAGGTGTGTAGTCTACCAGGTGGAGGCATCCCCATCGATGCCATTGGTGTCGAGTTCTATCTAGTTTTTTTTTTTTGCTAATATACATCCATTCCTGCATTTCAGGCCTACAACAAATTCAAAAAAAAAGTTGGGACAGTGGCAATTTATGGCTAGCAATGAGATAAAACCATGAATGATGTGATTTGAAACAGGTGATGCCAACAAGTGATTGTCATCATGATTTGGTAGAAAATCAGTATCCAGGAAAGGCCTAATCTTTGAGGAGCAAAGATGGGCTGGGGATCTCAACACCCAGGATGTCAACAAATGCGTGAGAAAATTATTGAAATGTTTAAAAACAATGTTCTCAAAGAAACATAAAAAGGGATTTGGATATTTCAACCTCTGTGGTGCATAATATGATTAAACAATTCAAGGAAGCTGGAGGAATTTCAGTGCATAAAGGGCAAGGGCACAAGCCTAAGCTGAACAGCTGTGCTCTCCGATCCTTCAGATGGCATTGCATCAAGAACCATCATTCATCTATAGCTGATATAACCATATGGGCTCGGGATTACTTTGGTAAACCTTTGTCAAGCACCACAATGTGGAGTTACATCCACAAATGCCAGTTAAAACTTTACTGTGCAAAAAGAAAAGCCTTATGTTTCCAGAGTTGCTAAAGATATGTTTCCAGAAGTGCTAAAGATTTCTCTGGGCTTGGAGGCATCTGGGATGGACCATCACACAGTGGAAATGTGTATTGTAGACAGATGAATCAGTATTCCAGATCTTTTTGGTAAGAAATGAATGCTGTATGCTCTGGACTATAGACAAAAAGGACTATCCAGACTGTTAACAGCAACAAGTCCAAAAGCCAGGGCCTATCATGGCATGGAGTTGTATCAGTGCCCTTGGCAAAGGTAACTTGCACTTCTCTGATGACATCATTAACGCAGAAAAGTATAATGAGATTTTGGAGCAACATATGCTGCATTCAAGATGACATCTGTTTTAGGGATATTTCAATAAAACAATGCAAAACCACATTCTGCACACATTACAAAGGCATAGCTATGGAAGAAGAGGGTGCCTGAGAACGTGTGGCGAATTTTGAAACGAAAAATATGACATTGACAACCCTGGACTTTTGCACACCTTAAGAGCTGTTTGCAGGAAAAATGGGGCAAAATAACACCTGAAACGATTCATCACTTGGTGTCTTCAGTCCCTAAACATCTTTTAGATGTTGTGAGAAGGAATGGCAACATTATAAAGTGGTAAATGCTTTACCATCCCACCTTTTTTTTTTTTTAAATGTGTTGCAAGAAGCAAAAGGGAAATAAGTGTTTATTTTGAAAAAATAAAATAAAATTCATTAGGTAAAATATCAAATAATGTGCTGTTGTATTTCTTTGAGTGCAATAAAGGTCAAAGATTATTTACAAATCACTGTTTTCAGTTTTAATTTCAACATACCGTCCCAAGTTTTTCAGATTTGTCATTGTAAATTAACACCTGTTGAAAGCATCTCTCTGCTCTCTGAAACTTTTATCATAGTCTAATACGTTGTGATTTTTGTCTCCTAGCCATTCATCAATGTTGATTTCTGACCATAGGACTACTGTTGGTTGGTTATACTAACAAACTCTACACAATAGCCAATTACCTAGCACTACATCAGTGCTGTGCTAAAAATGATTCAAGATCCAAATAAGATCTGATCATCAGTTGAAATCCCTTTCCACTGATGTACATACTGTTCACATGGGTGGTCTGAAATGTCACATGATCATGTTTGGCTTGCACAGTACAGTGGTATTTGTATTATAAGAGTAAGATTGTTATGATACAACTATCATGTTTGGATAGTGAATGTAAGGTCCAAGTTTGATATACCAAAGAAATTAGCAACTAAGTGCCACTTATAATGCATTATTGTATGTAAAATGTCATGTCATATCCTAACAATACAACATAAACATTGGAGACACTCACACAGTATCAATGACCATAGAATACAGTTTTTTTTTTTAAATTGCTGTCACATTTTTCCACAGAGGTTTTTTCCTTTGCATTTGACTTCCCTTTGCTCACAGTAATTGCTGGATATCACACATGACAATGTGTCAGCCTGCAGTAATGGAACTGAGAATGAGGGAAATAATGGATGAAATGGTGCAAAAGAAATGGTGCAAAAACAGCACATATTTGTTTTTTATTATAATTGAGAAATTCAATGTTATGTTGTACATTATTGTCAGATGTGAAGTATTAATTGAAGCTCTATGGATTTTTTTGTCTTTAATTATTCAAATTAATGCAATTGCGTAGATTAAAGGAAGTTGGACATCAGGACTTTCCAGATCCAGACACAGAAACTAGAATCCAATTAGATTTATTTCAATCCCAGCTGTTACACTTGCAGCCAATAGTTTGTTTTAAGTTTAAGCCATAAAATATTTCTGCTCTTGTCATTGAAAGTCAAACTATGTTTCATATATTCATATAGGTGGTATTAATAGTGACATTATCATAGGCATCTGTTTTAATGCAGTTTAAGATGGTATTTGACTTTATGTATTCCAATATTGCAGAAATACAATATATATATATATATATATATATATATACACAGTAGAATATATCGACAAATATTCATTTAAATTATCCTATAATTACTGTATACTGTTGAATTCCATTTTTAGTAAAACTCAGAAATGGATGACTTCTGACCTCTTGACTGGCAGACAAATACAAATCATGGGGCAAAGGCAGTATCAGAAAACAAGCAACGGTCAGGCGAGGCACAAACAGAATGTCAGAGGCAGAGGCTATACTGTAGGTAATAATCAAAATACAAACTAGGTCAAAAACTAAATAATCAGCCCAAACAATAACGGCTTGGTCAGTCAGGAATTGGAACACTGAGCACTACTTCACAAAGGTTGTGTGAACTGAGAGTCCTTTTATACTGTGCAGTAATGAAGCAGTGACATGGAACAGGTGTGTGTGATCAGTATTCCGGGGACTGAGAGCGGTGTGAGGCGGCAATGTTTGAAGGTCCCTGTGAACTCTGGGAAGGAGAATCTTAAGTGTGAGCAAGTGCAGACATGAAAATATGTATCAAACTTTATATAACATATTGTTGTTCTTCGAATAACATTTTCAGTTTCTCTTTTTCTGAGGTGTCAGGAAATCAACGAATTGTATATATATTTTTTTATAACACAATTGAATCAAGATATGCCTGTGCTTAGACAATCAAGTAGAAAAATATATCTTTCTTTTTTGGTGGTCTTTCTCCCACCACTAAAGTATGGTTACTTTTTCCTTACTTTTCCAACCTATCTCTCCATTTCTCCTAATTGCCTCATGAACTACTGAGAAGAATAGATGAACACAGGGGCTACTGTAGTTATTCTCCTCCCTGTAGTTCACACTGCCAAAGAAACATAGTAGATGTATTGCTTGTCCTTGTTTTCATCCTTGTGTCTTGCAGTGCCTTTAAGGGGCTTTTTTTGCATGTTTAGCAAGGGGCCACCTTTTATACATCAGTCCACAGTGATATGTGTATTTTCTTAGAGTTACACTGGAGCGGAAGAGTGTGAAATGTTTGACCTCTCACACAAATATATTAGTTAGCTGGTCACTGCATTTTGGGTTTGGGTAAACTGTTCATAGATCACCATGCAATAGCAATGTTTTCCTGCAGCCTAATAATCCATTCATAATCAGACTGATGGCCCAATTGGAGTAAAAACCCTTTATGTAATTGCATCATGATACACGCAGACCAACATGGCCACTCAAAAAACATCTCCATACTGCATGAGGTGTCAACTACTTAATATCTTAATGTACAATGATGTAGCAACATTTTGCCTCAAACTTTCTTCAGAATCATGTTCATTTATTCCCATCTATGGACAATTTGGAGTAGCCAGTTAACCTAACTGCATGTCTTTGGAGGAAACCAGAGCAAACCCATAGACAGAGAACATGCAAACTCCACAAAGAAAGGCCCCCCTTAAGCTGCTGGGCTCAAACCCCAAACCTTCCTGCTGTGAGGCAACAACAGGAACCACTGCACCACCATACCACCCCCGGTGCATGTTATGGCACCTGAAACTAGGACAAAATAAGGGCCCTTAGAAGCAAGCCAGCCAGCCATATGCTGCCTTCAAAATTGCATTTCTAAGTGTCCTTGTAAGGAATAAAGTATGGCAGGCCATGATTTGATAGGAAAAGGGGAAAATCATGGCCTGAAGGTTAAAGAAGCAGCTTTGGGACCAAAAAGTCACTGGTTTGATTCCCTGGACCAGCAGGAATGGCTGAAGTGCCCTTAATCAAGACACCTGACCCCCAACTGCTCCTCTGGCTGTCCACTGCTGTGGGTATGTCAGGATCTTGTTGTATGTTGCTCTGGATAAGAGTGTCTGCTAAATGCCTGAAATGTAATATAAAAAATGGTGGGATGCAGCCCAGTGAGAATCAGAGTTAGCATTACCACCCAGAAGCTGATTATTTTCCAATAACAATATACCGCAAAATGTTCGATTTGTCTTTTATTAAAATATTTAATTTATTAAGGAACAACACATGATGCTTTTTAACCATTTATAGTTACATTTAATGTTGTGAAATGCCTGTAAGACAAGTTAATTCCTATTATCACTTACATTTTAACAGCTATAAGTAGAAATTGCAAACTCCTCTGTCCTGAAGACTCTCTCATAGTGGAAAACTTACTGACTGTTACAAAGACACTGGAGAATCCATCCATCCCTCCATCTATCCACCCATCAATTCTTCCATTATCTATACCACTTATCCATCAGGGTCATAGGGTAAGCTGGGGCAAGGGAGGCAAGGAACATTCTGGGCAGGTCACCAATCTATCGCAGGGCTAATACAGAGATGAACAACCATTCACACTCATATTCATACCTATTGGCAATTGAGAGTAGTTAGTGAACCTAATCTGCATATCTTTGGACTGTGGGAGGAAACTGGAGCACCTGGAGGGAACCTTCACAGGCAAAGGGAGAACATGCACACTGGAGACTCCTTAAATAAAAACCAAACACCTCCTAACAGAAAGCTTCATTATATCAATTATTATATGCTCTTCTTTGTGAAACAACGACATGTTTTAAGCAGTCACAGATAAGTCATAGATCTATTGGTCATCAGTCATAGATATATTAATCATAGATCTATTGGTGCATCTGTCTGTAAGCTCAGTGTAAAGGAAAATGCTCGTTTATTTCAAACTTTGGTGAAAGTGGGGGTGTGAGCATGAAGATGAGGTGTTCTGAGATTTGTGGTGCAGAATGGGTTACTGGCTCTCACTGGCTGGAGTAGCAGAGAGCTTCTACTGTCCATGGCCAGGGCTTCCTGCACCACTGCAGCATCTTGCCACCCAGCAGGGGTCATCTTATGGATTCTGAACACAATGGGATCTTCCTCACCGTCAAAGTTTTGGGACAGAACCATGCCCAGGCCCATCTCTGAGGTGCCTGTGTGCACCAAGAAAGAGAGGCTGAAGTCAGTATTCCTCAGAACTGGCCAGCTGGTTAGAGTGGCCTTGAGGCTCTGGAAGGCCCACTTGGTCCCCTTAGTCCATTGTACCTTGTTAGGCTCACCTTTCCTGGTGAGGTCTGAAAAGAGAAAGGCTAGAGACAAGATATTAGTCACAAATTGTCAGTAGTATCCCCCAGTGCCAAAAAGGCATGTACCTATTGCTTAGTGCTGGGATGGGGATAGCACCTGACAGCTTCCACTCTTTTCTCTTGAGGCTTTACTAGGCCTTGGCCAAAGTGGTACCCCAGGTACTGTGCCTCTATGAACCCTGGATCACATTTACAGGGGTTGGTGATCAAAGTTCACCAAGCACCTCCCTGAGATGATGAAGATGATCCTGCCAGGTGGTAGAGTGGATGACAACATTGTCAATTTAAGCAGCAGTGTACTGGTGATGGGGCCACAAGACAACATCCATAAGCCATTGGAAGGTCACTGGGGTTCCATGGAGCCCAAAGGGGAGAACCCTATACTGCCAATGGCTACTGGGAGTGCTGAAGGCAGTCTTCAGCCTGGCATTGGGTGTGAGAGACACCTGCCAGTAGTTCTTTGTCAGGTCCAGAATAGAGATGAACTGGGCTCTCCCCAGCCTCTTGACAAGGTCATCCATTCATGACAGGAGTTAGCTGTCAAACTCCGAAATGCTGTTCAATCTCCTGAAGTCATTGCAGAGCCTTAGACTACCATCGGGCTTGGGCACTACAACAGTTGGACTGGAACGAGGACTGGTGGACTCCTCTATAACACCCTCCTGAGCATCCATGCCATTTCCTCCTCAATAGCCTAGTGGTGGCCCTCTGGTACCCAGTAGAGCCATTGGTGGATGACAGTGCCTGGAGGGGGTCTTTATCTCATTCTGCATGAGGTGAATCTGCCTGGGAATTGCCAAGAATATGTCCTCAAATTGGTCCTCCAAACCTCTGAGACCCTGCTGCTGGGTGGAAGTTAAGTCCTGTTCAACATCAACCATTAACTTGGAGATGATTGGTTTGTCCTGGTCAGTGAGCAGGTCTTTGGGGACTCCAGCTTGGCTGAAGAGGAGGACCAGTTCTCATGCAATGTTTTTGAAGTGGCTTTCTAGAGGGTGACAGCCTCTGAGTATCTTGTTGCATAGTCCACGAGTACCAGCACATATGAATGGCCCCAGGCAGACCAGGGTGATGGTGTTCCCCATGTCCAGCAGTGCCATGACAGGGCTCCCATTGAGCTGCAGGGTGACCATAGAAGAACTTGCAAATGATTTATAATGGATGGCACACCCAGTCAGCCAGGGTTTGCTGGCTTGGGGAGGAACTCTGAAGTCAGTTTCAGTGGGCAGGGGTTCATCGAGAGGTGAGGGCTGGGTTATGATTGTCCCTGGCTGGGACAGGATGGTTGGAGCTGGGCTGATAGAGTTGCTCTCAACAGATGACCCGCTCAAAGTCCTGTTTCTCTCCTCTCCCCATGTCTTGGGTGGCCAGGGTACTCTCCATGGCAATGACCAGGTCCCATGGGGCCTCATGCTGATGACTTGCTTTACTCCATTTGGAAAGGCCCTCAGGAACAGGTCCATGGTGACACTTTCCAGAACCTCCATGGGGTGAGGAGGTCTGATTAGAGCCACTGATGGACAGTGTGGAGTAACACATCCATCTGACCCCAGGGCTCTTGACCAGGGTGGTAGACCTAGCGCTGAAATTAAGATGCAGCTTGACTGGAGGAGAGACCACACTGAGCCAGGATCTCTTCACAGAGGATGGTGAAATCAGCTGTCTCTTTGTTCAGGAGGGCATGTCAGGCCCTCTGAGCATTCCTAATGAGAAGGGGAGTGATAGCATGGGCCCAGTCTCTCTCTGATCACCCTTGCCTATGGGCCACATGCTCAAAGGTGCACAGGAATGCCTCAATACTGTTATCCCTGGTGATCATGCTCAGGAGGTGCTGGGTGTCCTGGGCTGGGTTTCTAGGAGATGCTGTAGGGCAGGGGTCAGGCCAGGGGACTTTGCAGCTGCCTCTGTGTCTGATGCCTGCATTCTACTCCAAGGTAAACTCTTTTAGATGGGCACTGGACACAGACACAGGAGGCAGCAGTTTGGTGCAAAGGAAAGTGCTCTTTAAAGTGCTTTTTGAAACTTTGATTAAAGTGGGGGTGTGAGTGTATAGTGTGAAGATGAAGTGCGCTGGAGTTCATAGTTCATAGTGTAGGCCAGGTGGCTGGCTCTCACTGTCTGGAGTGCTTGAGAGGTGTCTGGGGGAGGCAATGACCTCGGTGTGCAAGGAGTCTTTGTCTTTGTGGCTATCTTTTGGCACACTGCTTTTATACTCCCCCAATGCCTCATGGAAGGTGAATGGTCAGTGGACTCCAGCTGTGCAGAGTCAGCAGACCTTGGCCTCTGACCATGTGTGCACTGCTGATTTACAACATCGGTGGTTCTGAACTATCCCGGCAGAGCGTTGTCGAGTGAGCGGCACTGTCCTTTCAGCACCACCAGAGCAGCATAGTGAGGGCTGTTTGGAAGTGCATGCTGCTGGTATGTCATCACACTGCCATACAAGTCCCTGTGAGTTAGCTGTTACTATAGAAACAATAACATGTTACAAGGAGCTCATTTATAGAAATATTTTATTTGAATTACAACCCAAAGTAATGTTAGAAGTGATGTTAATCACCTCAAGAAAATTAATCAACCAGTCAGATTTGAGAATTCTTTGGAACTTTGGAATAAAACAATATTCCATCCATTATCTGTAGCCGCTTATCCTGTTCTACAGGGTCGCAGACAAGCTGGAGCCTATCCCAGCTGACTATAGGCAAGAGGCAGGGTACACCCTGGACAAGTTGCCAGGTTATTGCAGGTTTGACACAGAGACAAACAACCATTCACACTCACACCTATGGTCAATTTAGAGCCACCAATTAACCTAAGCTGCATGTCTTTGGACTGTGGGGGAAACCAGAGCACCCGGAGGAAACCCCCGCAGACACGGGGAAAACATGCAAACTCCACACAGAAAGCCCCTTGCCGGCCGCTGGTCTCGAACCCAGGACCTCCTTGCTGTGAGGCGACAGTGCTAACCACTACACCACCCATAATACAATATCATGAGCGCATATACTGTGATTACAATATATAGTATTATCTCATCTCATTATCTCTAGCCGCTTTATCCTGTTCTACAGGGTCGCAGGCAAGCTGGAGCCTATCTCAGCTGACTACGGGCAAAAGGCGGGGTACACCCTGGACAAGTCACCAGGTCATCACAGGGCTGACACATAGACACAGACAACCATTCACACTCACATTCACACCTACGGTCAATTTAGAGTCACCAGTTAACCTAACCTGCATGTCTTTGGACTGTGGGGGAAACCAGAGCACCCAGAGGAAACCCATGTGGACACGGGGAGAACATGCAAACTCCGCACAGAAAGGCCCTTGCCGGCCATGGGGCTCGAACCCAGACCTTCTTGCTGTGAGGTGACAGCGCTAACCACTACACCACCGTGCCGCCATATAGCATTATATAAATGATTATAAGCATATGCTTTGTCTAAACTGGTATATAGCCTGACTAGTGTGGAAAACTACAACACATTATTTTCAGACATTTTGAGAGGATTTGGGACGCTGTCTGTCACAAGCCCATGGGACTTGTTCCACTGAAAACTAGGCTAGTAATCTAGCAAACAAATATGTCTGGAATTTAAGCACAAGACTATTCCTGCTCCTACACTATGAAAGCAGGATGATGTATATACTAGTGCATCTCAAAAAATTAGAATATTATTAAAAAGTTCAATATTTTCCATCAGTTATTTAAGAAAGTGAAAATGTTATATATTATAGACTCATTACACAAACTAAAATGTTTCAAGCATTTTTCTATTTTAATCAGTATAGCATACAGTAAAAAACATTAAAAAAAACCCCATCTCAAAATATTAGAATATTTCATTTCAGGTTTGAGTAAAACAGTATGAACACAGTGTATCTCTTGGTCTAGTTCAGTACACACAAACACAATCATGGGGAAGACTGCTGACTTGACTGTTGTCCAGAAGATGATCACTGATGCCCTCCACAAGGAGGGTAAACCACAAAAGGTCATTGCTGAAAAGGGTGGCTGGAAAAGGTGCGCAAGCAACAGGGATGGCCGCAGTCTTGAGAGGATTGTCAAGAAAAGTTGATTCAAGAACTTGGGAGAGCTTCACAAGGAGTGGACTGAGGCTGGTGTCAGTGTATCAAGACCCATCACGAACAGACATCTTCAAGAAAGGGGATACAACTTTCGCATTCCTAATATCAAGCTACTCCTGAGCCAGAGACAATGTCAGAAGTGTCTTATCTGGGCTAAGGAGAGAAAGAAATGGACTGTTGCTCAGTGGTCCAAAGTCCTCTTTTCAGATGAAAGTACATTTTGCATTTAATTTGGAAATGATGGTTCTAGAGTCTGGAGGAAGAGTGGAGAGGCACAGAATCCAAGGTGTTTGAAGCCCAGCATGAAGTTTCCACAGTCTGTGATGATTTGGGGTGCTATGTCATCTGCTGGTGTTGGTCCACTGTATTTTATCAAGTCCAAAGTCAACACAGCCATCTACCAGGAGATTTTAGAGCACTTCATGCTTCCATCTGCTGACGAGCTTTTTGGAGATGCTGATTTCCTTTTCCAGCAGGACTTAGCACCTACCCACAGTGCCAAAACTACTACCAAATGGTTTGCTGACCATGATATTACTGTGTTTGATTGGCCAGCCAACTTGCCTGACCTGAACCCCATAGAGAATCTATGGGGTATTGTCAAGAGGAAGATGAGAAACACCCGACCCAAAAATACAGATACACTGAAGGCCACTATCAAAGCAACCTGGGCTTCAATAACATCTCAGCAGTGCCACAGACTGATCACCTCCATGCCACACTGCATTGATACAGTAATTCATGGTAAAGGAGCCCCAACCAAGTATTGAGTGTATAAATGAATATACTTTTCAGAAGTTGGACATTTCTGTATTGTAAATCCTTTTTTTGATTGTTTTTAGGGAATATTCTAATAATTTGAGATACTGGATTTCTGATTTTCATGAGCTATAAGCCATAATCATCAAAATTAAAACAAAAAAGGCTTTAAATATTTCACTTTACATATAATGAATATAGAATATATGAAAGTTTATCTTTTTGAATTAAATTATGAAAAAAGGAACTTTTTCATGGTATTCTAATTTTTTGAGATGCACTAGTATGTGCAAGCAGCATGAAAATGACTCTCACTGGGGAACTGGAACTGCATGTGTGAGAGTGGTTCAGAGAGCTGAATTCACAGAGTGCATTCTTCAGGATGTAACATCTTTATGAAAACTTCAATCCAATAAGTTGCATTCTACCTCAGGATTTTGCCATTTAGACCTGCTCATACACAAAACAATTTAATATGTACTAGCTTATTGCTGATATGCATATCAGCACTTCACTGTCAGATGATATGTGAATAATAAGAAAGGAAGGCATTGGAGGACAGCTTGGTAGGAAAATAAAGTGATGTCCTTGTATCCTAGCAACCTCTTCATCTTGTCTTGTCTCCAGTGTCTCTGCAGTGATAGTGTTAGTTCCCGACAGACTCACATACACTGGTCAAGCAGCAAAATAAAGGCCTTTTACCTGTTTTTAGTCTTCAAATATGGACTTATGTTCATAAAAAGACTGAAAGTATGCAGACCTCATTTAACAGGCATATTCATATGAGTATTACTCTCTATATATAGAGTATTCTACTCTAATCTATTTCTATAAAATCTGTAATGGCTGAGTAACTTTATTTATCTTTCAGTATGATGTGAGAATGCCTTAGTTTAGTTCAGTAATACTTTTTGCATGATTTGAGCTTCATTTGTGCATGTTTTCAGCATGATTTGAGAAAGCTTTGATATGTTTGAGTATGGTTTGTGTTGTATGAATATAGTTTTATGTGTTTTAAACATACATTTGGATAATTTTACCATGGTTTAAGAATAGTTTTACGTGGTTTGAATGTGATATGATTATGTCTTTGAATTGTTTGAGTATTACCTACATGCTTTTTAAACATATTTATCAATATGTATAAAACTCATACGTATTAGGAGACTCATGTTCAACAGCACAAGTGCAGATATCACCCTGATTGGACTCCACTGAGCGCAGTATTTGCCAGCATCTTTGGTGGTCACTCTCTGTATGCGGTGTCCTACTTCTTTTGCGTTCAAATGACGAATGACCCTTAACTGAATGCTGTATAGTGACCAGGTCAGTCTTTTCCAAAGCACAGTGAACACTTAGGGAACTCCCAGTTTCCTGCAATCCATGTAATTCTTCTTGCTGAGAGACGAGTCGCTACTTGAATCTGGTTGTTATCCAGAGTTAGTGGTCTGTTTCAGAATGAGGAAAAGACTGTGAGAAATCAAGCAACTCATTGTGATTATACATAGTCAGCTTCTGCTGCATTAGACAAATAAAATTACGTTATTATGATAAGAAACTCTCAATACTGAGAGAAGCCAAGAGGTTAATTATGATGCTAGTGTCAAAGATGCATCAATATGTTTTATATTTTTAGAGATTTTGGTTTTATTTCTGTCTCTTAGCCTCATTGTTATGATGACCTGCATGGTTGTGGTATTCCATTGTGGGTGTCTTCCTGCCTCGCACACTGTTAAAAATACTTGTCTGGCATGCCTGAAACTGGTACATGCGGTCCTGATTGCTACTTGTTTTGGTTAGTTAAATCCTTGAGATTCATCTTCTCTCACACATTCTCATCTCATCTCATCTCATTATCTCTAGCCGCTTTATTCTGTTCTACAGGGTCGCAGGCAAGCTGGAGCCTATCCCAGCTGACTACGGGTGAAAGGCGGGGTACACCCTGGACAAGTCGCCAGGTCATCACAAGGCTGACACATAGACACAGACAACCATTCACACTCACATTCACACCTACGGTCAATTTAGAGTCACTAGTTAACCTAACCTGCATGTCTTTGGACTGTGGGGGAAAACGGAGCACCCGGAGGAAACCCACGCGGACACAGGGAGAACATGCAAACTCCACACAGAAAGGCCCTCGCCGGGCACGGGGCTCGAACCCAGACCTTCTTGCTGTGAGGCGACAGCGCTAACCACTACACCACCGTGCCGCCTCTCACACATTCTGCTCTCTGCTTAATGAAGGTTATGTTGACCAGTGATGTCTTTCTTCTTTTCATAAGACTGATCCTGACGGGTGATGTAATGGTACATAATGTCTCTCTTCTTTCATACAGTAGGGTAATCTAAACCAGTGATGTAATGCTTCATCACCCTCATCCATCCATCCATCCATCCATCCATTATCTGTAGCCGCTTATCCTGTTCTACAGGGTCGCAGGGTCGCAGGCAAGCTGGAGCCTATCCCAGCTGACTATGGGTGAGAGGCGGGGTACACCCTGGATAAGTCACCAGGTCATCACAGGGCTGCTTCATTACCCATTTACGTTATACATAGATAACTGAGCTTTGTCAATTAAATCATCATCATCCAATCATATAGCTACAACACACTCTTGAATGTGAATATATACTTATGTTTGTCCTACAATAAACTAAGAAACAACTCTGAGCAGCTGTGTCTGTGTCAGTGACTGTTTGCTCCCAGATCAATCCGTGAGGCAGAATCTCTTAGGTTGCGGAGGTGTACATTCCTAGACCACACTTTGTCAACCTCCTTCACAGGGGCATAGCTAGGGGGGGTCCTGGGGTGCCCGTGACCCCCCCCTTTGTCGGGCCATACATTTTTTTCAATAGCCACATAAGAATATTAGAAAAGCACCCACTGTAATTTTTCTAACTTTTTTTTTTTTTAAACTAGATTGTCACCTCAGCCTCATTAGGGGTTTCTATAACCTTGACTTCCTGTGGTTTGGGCACGAAAACCCAGTTTGTCAGAGTGTGTGCGGGAGAGGCGGATGTAAGTGCAGATATGTTAAATAATACACAGTGCGATATGAGCATAAAGTGCGTCAAACGCACACAACAGGCAAACAGTCCAAAACAGCAGGTGAAGTCGTAATCGAGGAAACAGGCAGGAGGTCAGTCGAGGCATGGAGAGAATATCAGAGGCAAAACTATACAAGATCAAAGGACGAGAAACAGGAGTCGAAAAACCAGGAGGTCAACAAGGACAGGGAGAGGAAACAAGGCTCTGTAAGGCACACTAGATGCGGCATAATACTTCGCATCATCCTTGCATGGGCGCAGTCCTTAAATAGCCTAAACATAGTTCATTGATTAAAGACAGGTGTTCTTTGTTAACGGCGCACGTGTCAGAGCTCGTTAGGTGTGCGTGCAGCCCAAGGTGCGCCTTCAGGTGCATGAGCCAAGGCGTGCAGGACTGACACAGTTCTGCGCAAGCGCAACACGATTGCACTAGAAAGCATGGTCAAGCTGCCAGTGTAGCTGCAGTCTTTAGTTGCAAATTACGAGTATTTCCTCTTGTGTTAATAATTCGCCATATCAAAACAAGCGAAACTTTCCTCCTTCTTTCGACATGAAGAGAGGTAAGCAATTTATTATATATATTTTTCCAGCAAAGTTACATTTTGTGGCTTCGAAGCTAAGTTTTAGTGTGCCGTTTCTAGAACACAACATCAAGAAAACGTAGAAGAAACGGCAATAATGGAAGAGCTGGTTTCTAAGCTACCTAAAACTAGCAATGGTAATTTTTTTTTTTTGTTACATAATGTACTCAGGCTGCCAGTCAGTGTGTGACACCCCCCCCCCCCCCCCCCCTTTGAAAAATCCTAGCTACACCCCTGCTTCAGTACAGACAGATCAAAAACCTAACACATACAGTATTACCTAACACATACAGTGTTCCAGGGATAGGCTTTGGATCCTCAACCCTGACCAGGATAAAGTGATTATTGAAGATGAATGAACAAAGGGGGCGGCACGGTGGTGTAGTGGTTAGCGCTGTCGCCTCACAACAAGAAGGTCCGGGTTCGAGCCTCGTGGCCGGCGAGGGCCTTTCTGTGTGGAGTTTGCATGTTCTCCCCGTGTCCGCGTGGGTTTCCTCCGGGTGCTCCGGTTTCCCCCACAGTCCAAAGACATGCAGGTTAGGTTAACTGGTGACTCTAAATTGACCGTAGGTGTGAATGTGAGTGTGAATGGTTGTCTGTGTCTATGTGTCAGCCCTGTGATGACCTGGCGACTTGTCCAGGGTGTACCCCGCCTTTCGCCCGTAGTCAGCTGGGATAGGCTCCAGCTTGCCTGCGACCCTGTAGAACAGGATAAAGCGGCTAGAGATAATGAGATGAGAGATGAGATGAGATGTTATTAAAATTTTAAGCACCTTTTGGCTACAAATCAGCCTTTTTATTTTAGATTTGGATATTAGCACTGGAGATGCTTACAGCTGTTTGACTGATGCTTGCAGGCTTCCTGACAGATAGATCAAGCCTTAAATTGCAGATTACAAATGGTTAGAAGAGAATTCCCATTTAAAAGCTGCTCTTCCACCCCCTATCCGACTAACCCCTATAAATGACTGGCTTACTCCATAATATTCTTTGTGTTCTTACTGAGTGAGTCCTCTCAATAAATGTTAAGCCATGTTGGGTGGCGGAGGATGGGAGGAAGGCATTTAATTGATGCTTGAACGTGGATAAAAACCACCTGCTTGACACAGTGTCCCAAATTTCACCCCAAATGTCATAGCTAAAAGCAGAACCCCCTGCCGGTAGTGCACAGAGTGCAGTGTGTGGCCAGAGTAAGTGTGAGCTAAATGAGTGTGGTGGTGTTAAGGAGGATGCGAGTCCCGTTACCACATGGCTCTTTTCCAACCAGAGACGTTTTGAGATCAGACACAGGAACCGGAGCTGAGCAACAGCAAGAACAGCAAATCCGTCCATCTTTCGGCAGCCGAGATCTTTCTCCAAACACCCCCATTTCCTACCATACAGATTTAGACATTTATTCCTATTTGTCCTTCTTTTATTCTGGTATAAGGGACTTGAACTGATCCTCTGGGGTTGAGACTGATAACAGGTGATCAGCCAAGAAAGGATTTAAGCTACTTCAGGACCTTATATTGGTGAGTAAAACATCTTCATCGGATTCAACTCCATCAGTTTTGCTATGATCTGCAGCTCGTGCATGTTGAATAATCAGAGATCAATATGGCCACTGTGTTGGAGCTATAGTATTATAGGCACACACTGGTGAATTAAATGCCTGTCTTTGATGCGCTTTTGCCCCGCGTGCGTGTGTGTGTGCGTGCATGCGCGTGTGTGTGCATGTTTGCATGCATATGCATGCATGCATGCATATGCATGCATGCATGCGCGCGTGTGCCTGAGTTTCGTCGCGAGACATTTTGGAGTCGGGTCCGGTTTTCTCCTCGCATGCTCCGGCTCGGACGCAGCGCTTTACCCGCTTTTCGCTCGCAGGCTGTTGGGAGGTGATGACAGCCGACAAGCCCGTGCCCATGGTGAACGGGAGGCACGCGGAAGACGCCGAGGCTCCGCACACGAGCCCCGTGCACGAGCGCGGCCAGTGGGGCAGCAAGGTGGAGTTTGTCCTGTCTGTGGCCGGAGAGATCATCGGACTCGGCAACGTGTGGAGGTTCCCATATCTCTGCTACAAGAACGGAGGAGGTGAGGCGCTCCAGATCATCCCATTCATCATTTGATCATTTGAAAATATTAACATTGATTCCAAAAACTCTTAAAGGTGCACTGATGATGTATCCTACAAAGCACAATGAACACCTGCGAGGTTGCATTACAGTGCTGAAATAATGTCTACACAGTCTAATCTACTGTTAATCAAGGAATATTTTTGGTTAATGATTCCAGCTTTCTAACCTCCAGCTTTTAAACTTTTTTCCAAACAGAACCTTTGGATTGATCCCCATTTAATACAATTTGATCAATTTGAGGTCTGGACAAACATCCAGAAATATGACATTTACACAATACTAGTGTACTTTGTGGTGATAAAAACATTCCTGGGAGCTCCTGCACGATGAAAGAGTTATAGGTTTGTGCAGGCTTTGAGAAATTATTTTAGCTGTCGCTTCTTGATGCATGTCTGCACTAGTGCTTTGGCATCAGCTTTATAATCATGGTGTATTGGTTTAAATTGGAATTTCATAGAATTTAAAACCCAAAGTGACAAAAGAAAAGAAAAAAAGATTAAGGTTATTTCTTAGGGGACAAACTCGCTTAAGCAGGCTAGATAGATGCATCTTAAAACAAAAGTAATGGCTAAGTCAGTACTTTACAGTAAGTGTGACTTTAACACTGAGGAGGTTGGAGGTTTTTTAGCAACCTGTACAGACTTTACATAAGTCCGGCTGGTCATATCTCTGCTACAAGAACGGAGGAGGTGAGGCGTTCCAGATCATCCCATTCATCATTTGATCATTTGAAAATATTAACATTGATTCCAAAACTCTTAAAGGTGCACTGATGATGTATCCTACAAAGCACAATGAACACCTGCGAGGTTGCATTACAGTGCTGAAATAATGTCTACACAGTCTAATCTACTGTTAATCAAGGAATATTTTTGGTTAATGATTCCAGCTTTCTAACCTCCAGCTTTTAAACTTTTTTCCAAACAGAACCTTTGGATTGATCCCCATTTAATACAATTTGATCAATTTGAGGTCTGGACAAACATCCAGAAATATGACATTTACACAATACTAGTGTACTTTGTGCTGAGAAAAACATTCCTGGGAGCTCCTGCACGATGAAAGAGTTATAGGTTTGTGCAGGCTTTGAGAAATTATTTTAGCTGTCGCTTCTTGATGCATGTCTGCACTAGTGCTTTGGCATCAGCTTTATAATCATGGTGTATTGGTTTAAATTGGAATTTCATAGAATTTAAAACCCAAAGTGACAAAAAAAAAAGAAAAAAGATTGCGGTTATTTCTTAGGGGACAAACTCGCTTAAGCAGGCTAGATAGATGCATCTTAAAAACCAAAAGTAATGGCTAAGTCAGTACTTTACAGTAAGTGTGACTTTAACACTGAGGAGGTTGGAGGTTTTTTAGCAACCTGTACAGACTTTACATAAGTCCGGCTGGTCATATCTCTGCTACAAGAACTGAGGAGGTGAGGCGCTCCAGATCATCCCATTCATCATTTGATCATTTGAAAATATTAACATTGATTCCAAAAACTCTTAAAGGTGCACTGATGATGTATCCTACAAAGCACAATGAACACCTGCGAGGTTGCATTACAGTGCTGAAATAATGTCTACACAGTCTAATCTACTGTTAATCAGGGAATATTTTTTGGTTAATGATTCCAGCTTTCTAACCTCCAGCTTTTAAACTTTTTTCCAAACAGAACCTTTGGATTGATCCCCATTTAATACAATTTGATTATTTTGAGGTCTGGACAAACATCCAGAAATATGACATTTACACAGTACTAGTGTACTTTGTGTTGAGAAAAACATTCCTGGGAGCTCCTGCACGATGAAAGAGTTATAGGTTTGTGCAGGCTTTTAGAAATTATTTTAGCCGTCGCTTCTTCATGCGTGTCTGCACTAGTGCTTTGGCATCAGCTTTATAATCATGGTGTATTAGTTTAAATTGGAATGTCATAGAATTTAAAACCCAAAGTGACAAAAAAAAGAAAAAAAGATTGCGGTTATTTCTTAGGGGACAAACTCGCTTAAGCAGGCTAGATAGATGCATCTTAAAAAACAAAAGTAATCGCTAAGTCAGTACTTTAAGTGTGACTTTAACACTGAGGAGGTTGGGAGGTTGGAATTTTTTTAGCAACCTGTACAGACTTTACATAAGTCCGGCTGGTCATATCTCTGCTACAAGAACGAAGGAGGTGAGGCGCTCCAGATCATCCCATTCATCATTTGATCATTTGAAAATATTAACATTAATTCCAAATCTCTTAAAGGTGCACTGATGATGTATCCTACAAAGCACAATGAACACCTGCGAGGTTGCATTACAGTGCTGAAATAATGTCTACACAGTCTAATCTACTGTTAATCAAGGAATATTTTTGGTTAATGATTCCAGCTTTCTAACCTCCAGCTTTTAAACCTTTTTCAAACAGAGCCTTTGGAAAAAGAATATTTGTTTGTTTGTTTGTTTGATCCCCATTTAATACAATTTGATCATTTTGAGGTCTGGACAAACATCCAGAAATATGACATTTACACAATACTAGTGTACATTGTGGTGATAAAAACATTCCTGGGAGCTCCTGCACACTGAAAGAGTTATAGGTTTGTGCAGGCTTTTAGAAATTATTTTAGCCGTCGCTTCTTCATGCATGTCTGCACTAGAGTGCTTTGGCATCAGCTTTATAATCATGGTGTATTGGTTTAAATTGGAATTTCATAGAATTCAAAACCCAAAGTGACAAAAAGAAAAGAAAAAAGATTGCGGTTATTTTTTAGGGGACAAACTCGGTTAAGCAGGCTAGATAGATGCATCTTAAAAACCAAAAGTAATGGCTACGGTAAGTCAGTACTTTAAGTGTGACTTTAACACTGGGGAGGTTGGAGGTTGTTTATCAATATGTACAGACTTTACATAAGTCCGGCTGGTCATAATTGAACACCATATGAGTTCATTCAACACTGTTCTTCAGAAAGGGTTTCCACTTAACTGAACTAAAGCCAACCCTCAAGTTATTTGGTGTCCATGTTTCGCATCTTTAGGTTCACACTACAGTGAACACACAGCTTGACAGTGTCCAGGAACATATCCAATAAGTTGTACAAAGTTTGTGGAAATCTGCAAAGATACTGTTACATTACAGAAATAACTTGTTCTTAAATTATATCCAGGTGATATAATAATGGTTTGTTTTGCAATGTTTACACGAAGTTCCCAGTGCTAAACTAACATTTTGCGCTCTTGGCACAAAGGGTTCTAGCCTTCTAATGGAAACATTCTTGTTTCTACTTGGAAGCTTTTTATTAACAGGAAATTTGAGTTATTGAGTTTTACACAGATTCAGGATTGGTGAAAACACTTTAGCCAGAAAGTTTAAATAAATTTTGGATTGTCCAGGAAGCAAAATTTCCTAAAGCTGCAACATAAAAAAGTAGTCGGTTACCCTGTTAACCTAAATAAATATTGCTAGTAGGAGCAAAGCTAAGTTCACGACTTCTAGTTAGCATGATTCAAGGTGAATGAAAACCATCACATGCTCATATGACAACATTTGCCAAGTAGTAGCATTTATTAGTTTAAACCAAATGAATTGATTTAGGATTCAAAATGGTTGTCACTACATTCTGTTTCAGTTATGCAATGAAGCCTTTTTTTTAACAGATGACAGTAGTGTCTTATAATACAACCCCGATTCCAAAAAAGTTGGCACAAAGTACAAATTGTAAATAAAAACGGAATGCAATAATTTACAAATCTCAAAAACTGATATTGTATTCACAATAGAACATAGACAACATATCAAACGTCGAAAGTGAGACATTTTGAAATTTCATGTAAAATATTGGCTCATTTGAAATTTCATGACAGCAACACATCTCAAAAAAATTGGGGACAGGGGCAATAAGAGGCTGGAAAAGTTAAAGGCACAAAAAAGGAACAGCTGGAGGACCAAATTGCAACTCATTAGGTCAATTGGCAATAGGTCATTAACATGACTGGGTATAAAAAGAGCATCTTGGAGTGGCAGCGGCTCTCAGAAGTAAAGATGGGAAGAGGATCACCAATCCCCCTAATTCTGCGCCGACAAATAGTGGAGCAATATCAGAAGGTTCTTCGACAGTGTAAAATTGCAAAGAGTTTGAACATATCATCATCTACAGTGCATAATATCATCAAAAGATTCAGAGAATCTGGAAGAATCTCTGTGCGTAAGGGTCAAGGCTGGAAAACCATACTGGGTACCCATGATCTTCGGGCCCTTAGACGGCACTGCATCACATACAGGCATGCTTCTGTATTGGAAATCACAAAATGGGCTCAGGAATATTTCCAGAGAACATTATCTGTGAACACAATTCACCGTGCCATCCGCCGTTGCCAGCTAAAACTCTATAGTTCAAAGAAGAAGCCGTATCTAAACATGATCCAGAAGCACAGACGTCTTCTCTGGGCCAAGGCTCATTTAAAATGGACTGTGGCAAAGTGAAAAACTGTTCTGTGGTCAGACGAATCAAAATTTGAAGTTCTTTATAGAAATCAGGGACGCCGTGTCATTCAGACTAAAGAGGAGAAGGACGACCCAAGTTGTTATCAGTGCTCAGTTTAGAAGCCTGCATCTCTGATGGTATGGGGTTGCATTAGTGCATGTGGCATGGGCAGCTTACACATCTGGAAAGACACCAGATGTTTACAGACTGTTGTAAAGAGAAAAGGGGATGTCTCACAGTGGTAAACATGGCCTTGTCCCAACTTTTTTGAGATGTGTTGTTGTCATGAAATTTAAAATCACTTAATTTTTCTCTTTAAATGATGCATTTTCTCAGTTTAAACATTTGATATGTCCTCTATGTTCTATTCTGAATAAAATATGGAATTTGAAACTTCCACATCATTGCATTCCGATTTTATTTACAATTTGTACTTTGTCCCAACTTTTTTGGAATCGGGGTTGTAGTCCTATTAACACTCTTTACATCAACTTGAAATTAAACATGTAAACTTGACATAAAACTTACACTTATCTGTGTCAGCTCATGTAATGTATCATATTAACAAGAACCAAATTAATTTATTTATTTGAAAGTAATAGTGTCCACCATTCACATTACATCATACAGACTAAAAGACCAAAGTAGCCACTGTGTTTGTAATGGAAAAATTGTCCATGATGACACTTGTTGATGCTTTTAGCCAGCAGTAATGAAATGACGCAGCCACTACGACACTCTCAGTGTTTGCTTACAATGTGAACAAAGGAAATTGCTCCGTGGCGGAATGATGACTCTGGTCTGTTTTTCAGGTGCTTTCTTTGTGCCTTATGTCATCTTCTTCGTGTGCTGTGGTATCCCTGTGTTCTTCCTGGAGACAGCGCTAGGCCAGTTTACCAGTGAAGGAGGAATCACATGCTGGAGAAAAGTGTGTCCACTTTTTGAGGGTACGTAAAGGTCAAAATTCCTTACACTGGTAATGTCAGCTAATATAATTTCTATACACTGTTTTTAAATTTTTTATTTATTTATTTTTTTTGCAAACAGAGCTTTGTTGATATGACAGAGAATTTATTACAATGAATACGCAGCAGAAACAGTAATATAAAAAGATCACTTTTAGCAGGATAAATATTTGGTTGGATAGATTAAAATATGCTACTGACAAGTATATATTATGTAAGTTTAATACAGTACGGTAATGTATACTCTCACAATGCTGAATCAAATTATGTTTAACTATTTCATCATGAGATCCCAGTTTCGAATCTGATTAGCACATGGTTACTGCCCCCTAGTGTCCTACAGTGTGTTTGGTTGTTGCACAAAATAACAATATTTTCTTAATTCGGACATTATTGCTGTTCCATTGGTGCGATTTTGCCAACACTGATAAAACTTAACCTGAAATAATCCAATTTTATAAACTGTAAATGCCCATGACTTCACTTAATACCAAACAGAGATGTGATGATGTACCATGATATGGAAATCTGAGATAGTTTTACTATTCGTTTTATAGTACCCTTTATATTTAGATGATGTACAGTAAAGTTATTCCAGAGTCGCTTAATTCTGTAATTAGCAAAAGTCAGAGAAATTTATTTTTCTGATAAACTACATGAGCAATCTTTGTAAAAAAGTCAGTTGAAAAAAATATATTCAGTGCAGTGTTGTTTGACATTTATTGACACTTCTGACAAACATGAAGTTACTCTGTGTGCACATATGATAATGAAAATAATATGCATCTGAATGTTAGTATCTAATAGAACCTCATAGTAAGATAAATATCCTTGTACTTCTTTATTTTTAAGGTATTGGTTATGCAACTCAGGTCATTGAGGCGCATCTGAACGTGTATTATGTGATTATTTTGGCATGGGCAATCTTCTACCTGTTTAACTGCTTCACCACCGAGCTGCCCTGGGCCTCCTGCGGCCATTACTGGAATACAGGTCTGTTCATCTCTACATCAGTTCAGGAGTGTTATTATGACAGCCTGTGGTAGTCAAACTGATCTCAGACAAAGTTCTCAGAGCAATTTTAATAAACCAAAACCACCTTGTTTAATTTTTTAGAATTGTAAAAACAAACCATCCTAACCTTAACCATTCATACACATTACGCACATGATAAGTGTATATGGCCCATTCTATAATTGCTGGTATATTTTAAGTGTTGACTCTATTAGTCATCATCAGCTCTGTTATCATTAAACTGGGCAATCCATTAACAAAATTGGTGATAACAGAGTTGACATTTTCCACCATTTTGTGTCTTAACTCCATGTGCTAACCCCAAACCAGCTACCACAGTGCATGTATAAAAACAGAATTTTATGGCTTTTAATCATATTATTGTTTTAAAAAAATGAGTGAGAGATTCACTCCAATATCACGATAACAGATTTGGCGAATAATTAATCTACTGTTGGTGTATCCTCAACATTTTGTTCAAATTAATGAGAGTAGAACCAACATACCTCACTACCTTTCTGAAGTTTCCCGCCAGAGGAAGCGACATCTCTTGGTGTAGGTGTGATGCGTATTATTAAGTCTTTGTGGATTTTATGTGGTTTTATAACAGAGTTAACAGAGTTGATAAGAACATTGGGATGGATAAAATATATATTTTCATTACTGAAATTTCACAAAATACAGAAAATAGACTTTCTGTGCATTTGATTTTATAACAGTTAATAGAATAAGCCCCGAAAACAGATTATTAGACTGAATCACTTCATGTTTATTCAAACTGAATGGCTCAATCAGTAGTTCATGACAGCCAATAATGTGGGGGGTAGGAGTCATTTAGCTAATGTTTTATGGATAAATTTGGTCTAAATGTACATGAAGCACTGCTGTTGGTGAAAGTTTGTCATAATTTGCATTATTGTTCAAAACTGATTCAATAAAGATTTCTTTTGTGGAAAATAATGATAGGTTTATCTCAGAGACACAAACTGTACCCCAAATTCTACAATGACATTATATATATATATATATATATATATATATATATATATATATATATATATATATATATATATATATATATATTCATCCCCCTTGGTGTTTGTCCTGTTTTGTTGCATTACAAGCTGGAATTAAAATTTGGGGGGTTAGCACCATTTGATTTACACAACATGCCTACCACTTTAAAGGTGCACATTGTTTTTTTTTTTTTTATTGTGACAGAAACAATAATTAAGATGAAAAAACAGAAATCTGGAGTGTGCATAAGTATCCCCCCCCGCCAAAGTCAATACTTTATAGAACCACCTTTTGCTGCAATCACAGCTGCAAGTCTCTGGGGGTATGTCTCTATTAGCTTAGCACATCTAGCCACTGGGATTTTTGACCATTCCTCAAGGCAAAACTGCTCCAACTCCTTCAAGGTAGATGGTTTGCGTTGATGTACAGCAATCTTCAAGTTATGCCACATATTCTCAATTGGATTAAGGTCTGGGCTTTGATTAGGCCATTCCAAGACATTTAAATGTGTCTCTTTAAACCACTCCAGTGTAGCTTTAGCAGTATGTTTAGGGTCATTGTCCTGCTAGACCGTGAACCTTTGTCCCAGTCTCAAACCTCTGGCTGACTCAAACAGGTTTTCCTCCAGAATTGCCCTGTATTTAGTGCCATCCATCTTTCCTTCAGTCCTGACCAGCTTTCCTGTCCCTGCAGATGAAAAACATCCCCACACCATGATGCTGCCACCACCATGCTTCACTGTAGGAATGGTGTTCTCAGGGTGTTTGGTTTGCGCCACACATGGCATTTCCCATGATGGCCACAAAGATCAATTTTAGTCTCATTTGACCAGAGAATCTTCTTCCATGTGTTTGGGGAGTCTGCCACATGCTGTTGGGTAAACTCCAAATGTGTTTTCTTAAGCAATTACTTTTTTTAAACCTTTCATTATTTTCCACAAAAGAAATCTTTGCAGCTCCTTCAGTGTTATCTTTGGTGTCTTTGTTGCGTCTCTGATTAATGCCCTCCTTACCTGATCTGTGAGTTTTGGTGGGCGGCCTTCTCTTGTCAGGTTTGTAGTGTATTCTTTCCATTTTGCTATAATGGATTTAATGGTGCTAACTGGGATACTCAAAGTTTGGGATATTTTTTATAACCCAACCCTGATCTACATTTCTCCACAACTTTGTTTCTGACCTGTTTGGAGTGCTCCTTGGTTTTCATGTTGCTTGCTTAGTCGTGTTGCAGAGTCAGGGTCCTTCCAGAACAGGTTGATTTATCTAGACATCATGTGACAGATCATGTGACACTTTGATTGCACACAGGTGGATCTTAATCAACTAATTATGTGACTGATGAAGGGTTTCATACAAAAGGGGGTGAATACCTATGCACACTCCAGATTTCTGTTTTTTCATCTTAATTATTGTTTGTGTCACAATAAAACAACAATGTGCACCTTTAAAGTTGTAGGCATGTTGTGTAAATCAAATGGTGCTAACCCTCTGAAAATCCATTTTAATTCCAGCTTGTAATGCGACAAAGCAGGACAAACACCAAGGAGGATGAATACTTTTGCAAGGCACTGTATATATATATATATATATATATATATATATATATATATATATATATATATATATATATATACACACACACACTGGAAAATGAATTTTTTATGTTGCAATTTTTACTTTTTTGAAACTAGCCCAATCTGGCAATCCTGTCATTAACTGTACTGTCTGCTGGCCCTCCCTGCCCTGAGCATGGGGCAGCATGATTCCTGCCCAATGGGCCTTTATTGGCACTTGTTGCAGTTCCCATTTTTAACCACTAGGTGCAGTAATAATACTGCATTCAATTAAAACGCGTAACTTGTAACTTCTGATCTCAGATGAGGAAAAAAAAAACTAAAGTTCTCCCTCAACTTCAAATCCCTACTGGTAAACTTGAGATGGCCTCCTCACCCAGGAATTCAGCAAGTGATGCCAAATTAGCTTAGCTGCTCACAGCATCAACCGTAAACAAAGTAGCACTTCTTACCTTTAAATGAGTTATACTGTATATACAAGCATGAGATTTGGATCAATCAACATACAAACATCTTTGCTTGTTAAATCCATAACATTAACCATATAATTTGCTGTTTTCAAGAGTTAAATATACATCATTCATCTCTGGCTAGCTTGTTGCTAACACATGGGGGTGTCCATGGTTTTTCCTACTTTATAGCTCATCCTGAGATTTGTGCTTACAATCTCTCAGTCACAAGCAAGAAGCCTTAAGTGCTGAGCTACATTACTGAGTGACTATTAAACAGTTCAGCGTGTTGGATATTATTAAAACTCAGCTTTGCTAAGGTCAGAAAAAAGACAACAACCTGCAATGCTACTGTCTATAAGTAGATGTACAGTAACTGGCTTTTTGAGATACAGTGCCCTCTATGATTATTGGTAACCCTTGTAAAGATTAGTAAAAAAGGGTTAGAAATCCACCTTTTGGTAAAGTAGCTTCATCTCACCCTAAAAAAAAGAGAAAAATCTGACCTTTCATTGAAAAATTTACTCAGAGGAAAACAAATCCCACATCAAGAAATACTTATGTTCAGCAAAAACACATGTGCCACTATTATTGACACCCCTGCATTTAATACTTTGTACAACCTCCCTTTGCCAGTAAAACAGCACTGAGTCTCTCCGATAAAATTTTATAAGGTTGGAGATAGAGAGCAGGGCATCTGAGACCATTCCTCTAGACAATCTCTCCAGATCATCCAGGGTCCGAGGCTCTCTCTTGTGCACTCTGCTCTTCAGCTCACTCCACAGGTTTTCAGTGGGGTTCAGGTCAGGGGACTGAGATGGCCATGGCAGAAGTTTGATTCTGTGGTCAGCTAACTGTTTTTGTGTTGATTTGGACATATGCTTCAGATCAGTGTCCTGCTGGAAGATCCAATGATGACGCAGGTTTAGTTTCCTGATAGAGGCAGCCAGATTTTGATTTAAAATGTCCTGGTATTTCTTGGAGTCCATGATGTCATGTACCCTAGTAAGGTTTTCAGGGCTTTTGGAGGAAAAACAGCCCCAAAAAACATCACAGAACTGACACTATATTTTACATTTGGGATCGTTTTTTTTTTCATTATAGCTATCCTTCTTTTTACACCAAACCAACCCTCAAGTGTTTATTGCCAGAAAGATCCTTTTTTTTTAAACATCAGAATATAGAACACGGTTCCAGTCAAAGCTGTAGTAGTGTTTCGCAAACTTCAGGTGTTTACGCTTGTTGTTAACTAAAAGAAAAGGCTTTTTTTCTGGCATACCTTCCAAATAATCTGTTGGCATGGAGGCGGAGTCTGATGGTGGTTTTGGAGACTTGGAAACCCCAAGATTTTACTTTGTCTTGTAATTCACCAACAGTGATTCCTGGGGATTTTTTTTTGCCTCTCTGACCATCTTCCTCACTGTACATGGAGCAAAATAAACTTCGGTCCTCTTCCAGACAAGTTTGTAACAGTTCCGGTCGGTGTCCACATTTTTATTATTGCCCTAACAGTAGAAATGGACATTTTCAGGCGTGTAGCTATTTTTTTTATAACCATTCCCTGACTAGTGAAGGTCAACGCACTTCTCTCTGATTTGGTTTGTGTGTTCTTTTATTTTTCCCATGTTGCTGGATGACTAAGGAAATTTGGCCTCTCTGTTACCTCATATTTGTACCCCAGTTAATCAGGAAGTCATGGATTATAGCATGAAAGTTCCTACACATGCTGATCAACTCAAAAATGTACAATTTAAATGGGAAACATGCTTCAGTTGCGTAGAGTTCACTATAATTTCTAGGGGTGACAATAATAGTAGCACATGGTTTTGTTGAAAAGAATTATTTCTTGATGAGGGATATGTCTTTCTCTGAATAAATTTTCAATTAAAGGTTGGAGTTTTCTCAGTGTGAAGGCACTGTATATTATTTTAGTGGAAATACTAATAGAATTAGTCATTAGTGTTGCCAGCTCTCATGTTTTTGGTCCCTGGTTTGAGCCTGAGCTCAGGTAACTGTATGTTGTTTTGTATGTTTTCCCTCTGTCTATGTGGGTTACCTCCAGGTTCTCCAGTTTCTTTGCACCATCTAAAAAAAACTTGTCAG
Organism: Neoarius graeffei; assembly: GCF_027579695.1. Lineage (NCBI taxonomy): Eukaryota > Metazoa > Chordata > Actinopteri > Siluriformes > Ariidae > Neoarius > Neoarius graeffei. Next base: position 21,553,668 of record NC_083594.1, read on the forward strand.
TAAGTGCATCGGCTGTGCCAAATTGCTCCAGGGCTGAATGTAAGCAATGTGTGTATGGTTGTGCCCAGTATACCACAACCCTGACAGTATACCACAACCCTGATAAAGTGGTTGATGAACACATGCAATTCCACATATATATATATATATATATATATATATATATATATATATATATATATATATATATATATATATTTTTTTTTTTTTCATTTTTAGAAAACTGTGTGGATTTCAACAATGCCAGTGTGGCAAACCTCAGCAACCCTTATGCCACCTCACCAGTCATGGAGTTTTGGGAGTAAGTATAACTTTTTTTTTGTATTTATTTGTAACATATTTGATAGATGACATGTTAACAGCCTTGTCATAGAAATAGTAACTGAATATCAAAGCGATATATATGAAAAATATCTTGTCTCTTATTTTTTATTCATATAAACTTGTGAAAAGACTCCTGCTCTTTAAATGAGAGGTTTTTTTATGTCAGACTCTAATTTGACAACAGTCTGTAGAGATTTCATTGAGAAACTAGTTTCAAGATTTCAAGTGACTTTCACTTACGATCTATCTGGTGTCATCAGTATAAAAGCCAAGGAAGTCACAAAGCACAGTGATGCTCATGCTTGCCAGACAGTTTTTGGCACGGCACATCCATGGAGCAATTGGGCTGCCGCTTACTATTCCACAGAACTGCGTAACCTTTTTCACTGATAATTTGTCATTCTTTTCGCATTGCTGTTGTGAACAAGCATCAAAAGGGCACTTGCACAGCTAGAAATGGTATGGACACAAATTTGGCGCGGAATGTTTTCTGTATGTTTGCCAAGGCCAGGCCTTAGCAGTCAGATCGTTCTTACGACTCAGACCTTGGACCTCATCCAGGAACATGTCAGAGATGATTAATGGCAGAAGGACAGAGAGCCTGAGACAGGACTGTGGCTTTTATACATCTAACATGCGATCTTGCAAAACTCAAAGCGCGACTGATTTTAAGTAAAAATTTCACACGTCAATTTCAGGGTAACATCAGGGTCTTGAAGGTAATATAATCAGGACCTGTTTAATCTGTGTAAACTGGTATGTCTGGGTTCGGTTCAGGTCAAATTTAGATAATAAATTTAAACTTCACCCTTGATCTGAGACTGAATGAACTTGTCCGTTCCACTCTTCGACAACATGGTGAATGATGAATGGAAAATATGAACTAATATGAACAACTTCTCATGATATGGCCATGTTTTCATGGTGAAATTATTTTTTTGTTCAGACGACGTGTCCTCAGTATATCTGGTGGAATTGAGCAGATTGGAAAGCTGCGCTGGGAACTCGCTCTGTGCCTTGCAGTGGCTTGGTTCATATGTTATTTCTGCATATGGAAAGGTCCTAAATCAACTGGGAAGGTAAACTCAAGGGTTATGTTTCCCTACAAAGACAAACGCTTTGGGACAAAAACAATCTTTTCTATCTCTGCTTTATCTTGTGACAAAGTGACTGGAAAATTACACTGGAGAAAATGTGTTTCTAAAAATCAACCTGCAAGATGTTTGGTGGAACATGTAGAATAGTTTGGAGCATCTATGTTATTGTAGTTACTGAAGTTTTGCCTTTGCAGGGAATTACAGTGGTGCTTGAAAGTTTATGAACCCTTCAGAATTTTCTATATTTCTCCATAAATATGACCTAAAACATTGTCAGATTTTCACACAAATCCTAAAAGTAGATAAAGAGAACCCAGTTAAACAAATGAGGCAAAAATATTATACTTGGTCATTTATTTATTGAGGGAAATGATCCAATATTACATATCTGTGAGTGGCAAAAGTATGTGAACCTCTAGGATTAGCAGTTAATTTGAAGGTGAAATTAGAGTCAGGTGTTTTCAATCAATGGGATGACAACCAGGTGTGAGTGGGCACCCTGTTTTATTTAAAGAACAGGGATCTATCAAAGTCTGATCTTCACAACACATGTTTGTGGAAGTGTATCATGGCATGAACAAAGGAGATTTCTGAGGACTTCAGAAAAAGCGTTGTTGATGCTCATCAGGCTGGAAAAGGTTACAAAACCATCTCTAAAGAGTTTGGACTCCACCAATCCACAGTCAGACAGATTGTGTACAAATAGAGGAAATTCAAGACCATTGTTACCCTCCCAAAGAGTGGTCGACCAACAAAGATCACTCCAAGAGCAAGGGGTGTAATAGTCGGCGAGGTCACAAAGGACCCCAGGGTAACTTCTAAGCAATTGAAGGCCTCTCTCACATTGGCTAATGTTAATGTTCATCAGTCCAGCATCAGGAGAACACTGAACAACAATGGTGTGCATGGCAGGGTTGCAAGGAGAAAGCCACTGCTCTCCAAAAAGAACATTGCTGCTCATCTGCAGTTTGCTAAAGATCACGTGGACAAGCCAGAAGGCTATTAGAAAAATGTTTTGTGGGCGGATGAAACCAAAATAGAACTCTTTGGTTTAAATGAGAAGCGTTATGTTTGGAGAAAGGAAAACACTGCATTCCAGCATAAGAACCTTATCCCATCTGTGAAACATGGTGGTGGTAGTATCATGGTTTGGGCCTGTTTTGCTGCATCTGGGCCAGGACGGCTTGCCATCATTGATGGAACAATGAATTCTGAATTATACCAGCAAATTCTAAAGGAAAATGTCAGGACATCTGTCCATGAACTGAATCTCAAGCGAAGGTGGGTCATGCAGCAAGACAACGACCCTAAGCACACAAGTCATTCTACCAAAGAATGGTTAAAGAAGAATAAAGTTGATGTTTTGGAATGGCCAAGTCAAAGTTCTGACCTTAATCCAATCGAAATGTTGTGGAAGGACCTGAAGCAAGCAGTTCATGTGAGGAAACCCACCAACATCCCAAAGTTGAAGCTGTTCTGTACGGAGGAATGGGCTAAAATTCCTCCAAGCCGGTGTGCAGGACTGATCAACAGTTACCGGAAACGTTTAGTTGCAGTTATTGCTGCACAAAGGGGTCACACCAGATACTGAAAGCAAAGGTTCACATACTTTTGCCACTCACAGATATGTAATATTGGATCATTTTCCTCAATAAATAAATGACCAACTATAATATTTTTGTCTCATTTGTTTAACTGGGTTCTCTTTATCTACTTTTAGGACTTGTGTGAAAATCTGATGATGTTTTAGGTCATATTTATGCAGCAATATGGAAAATTCTAAAGGGTTCACAAACTTTCACGCACCACTGTATGTATGCATTTGTGTAAGAAAGGAAAAAAAAGAAAGGAATGAGTGTGGAATTTTACTGATTCAGCTCCCTCTTTCCTTACATATCTAAATCTTGAGGAAATCAGTTTTGTATTTACAATGTCTTTAATATTGTGATTAAGGAGAGATGGCTAATGGCTATCTACATCTAAACTATTTAGAACTAAAAATGAATTTAGCTTTTGGAAGGAAGGGGGACCTCATCTGTATAAAGGTCTTCAAAAGGGCACAGTAGTTCACCTGTCAACTACTGACTGTCCTTTGACTGACTACTGACTCAACCTCATGCTTATATGGCCATGTTCCATGTTCATGTTTTTGTTAGTTTAATTTAAAAAAGTGCAACATGATATAAAAATTCATGCAACCTACTAACATCTGTTAGAAAAATTATCATGGAAGAAATTTTTTTTTCCAGATGAAAGATACAAGTTTGGCGTTCTGTTGTCTTCACCCTGTGCTCCAGTCCAGTGAGGACTTTCATCCTTAGATGCTAGCCTTCCTCTGGATGCGATTTGCTTAGTGGTCTTTAAGAACGCCGAACAAACTCAATGAGCCAGGAAGAAGAAAAGGAGAGGGATGTGTGAGGGGGAAAAGAGAGAAAGGAGAGGGTTGTGTGGGGAAAAACAAATGGGTTCACATTGTACAGGTCCCAGAGAAAAGAACTCGGCAGCGAGGCCCTGTATCTCTTGAAGTAGCTTTTGTTTGGCCATAAAGTAATGGGGAAGAATGTCCCTTCACGGCGAGGCTTTAGTGGCTAGGCCAAGATTGATTTCTGTATTCAGTGACGGAAAGTAGAGCGTTCATGAGGAGCATGCAGAGTTCCTCAGCTCGCCTCTTTCCTTCTGTGAGGAATTATGGTGGCTAGTGAAGCACTTTTTTCCTCCTGTTTGAACGCTATACACAACAGAGCATTCAGGGCTATTGCTAGGCTGCTCACTGCAGGCCTTTTGTGGCCATGTGTGATTCTCACATCAGTGGGCAGTAGATTTATGGCATGGAGCTGACCTGTGAATCCAAGGGTTTAAATGTTCACCTGGGGAGTGCTGGGAGAAAGTCAGCGTGCTTCCAAAACTCATGGCGAGTTTGTAGAAACCATGCACTTCCATCTAAGTGCCAAACAGATGATTTGCTTTCTGTGGTGTCCACAGTTTGGTATATGTCATCACAGTGTTGGACTAATTAAAAAGTCTAAAAAAAATTAGGAACTTGGAAGTGTTCCTTCTCTCATCATGAGAAAATCAAATATGCAAAAGTGACAGGCTCAAAGCTTTTTTGTTTGTTGTTCCAGATTCAACAACTTCAGTTGTTTTTCATCTGGTGCAGGTGAGAAAATGCTCACTCGTATTTCAATTACCGGTAAATGTGTCTTGAAATAAACAAAAGACCCAATTGCTTTTGCAACAAAGATCCTTAACAAGCGAGCAAGAATTGGCTATAAGCGAACATACATACTTAGCCTTGATTATGTAACCATGTGAACAGGATACCTGTTAATCCCCATAAAGTCACACTTGTTGTCCTGTAAATGTAACCTTAAGTACAGTAAATGGCCGAGGTCAAAGTGAAAGCATTGGCAATTGTACGTTGCTTTGCCACACATTTTCCCACACTGCCAACACATCCCGGTTGGGCTCCGTCTAGAGTGAAACAGGGCAGAAAGCTTTTGTGTCCCAACCCTGTCTTGTCCTTGCATGGACTTGACTCAATGCCAGAAGGACAAGAACCTAGTGCCACCCCCAAGTGCGGTTTTGTTCATGGAGCTGAAAGAACTTCACTATGCTGGAACTCATTTCTATGGACTTTGAATAGGTTTCTGCAAAAAAAAAAAATGTGTTAGCCACCCAGGCTAAAAAATCTCTAAAGTATATCTGCGGGCAAGCTGTGGCCTGATGTTCTGCCATGACTTGTACGGTGGAGTGAAGAATCAAAATCCACTTGTATCTCATGAGACAAATCTCTTTCCATTATTGTTGGAGACTTGATAATGTTTTAGACTTTGAAGATCATGTGGACAAATCACAAACCGGTAGCCTCTTGGGTATTCTATTTTTGTCCTTTTTTGTGAGTGAGACATGGTGCTAAGTGCTTCTTTCCATCAAAACCTCTGGCTCAGAGCTGAACCTTGTCCTTTCCCCTGAGAATCAGTCTTTCAGTCGGCTCTCAATTAGGCTTTTGAGAGCTGAACCTGCCTGCTTGGCATGCTTCAGAGCATTCCTTAACCCCTTCTCACCATCTCAAGAGTGTAGCTCCCACCACTCATCCTCCCTTATTCGCTGAAATGCTATTCACTTACACTTGGTAGATTAGTGAAAGAAAACCTCCTCATGTATTCATTTTTCTTTGTCATCCTTGCTTTAGCTCATTAAATCTACATCTTTCAGACCATATGCTTACTGAAAAAAAAACAGCTAGGCATAGCATGGATTCTGTGCTGGTCCAGGCTAGCTTATGCAAATTAATGTGAGCCTGGGGCTAGTTTAGCTTGTCAACAGGTATGGCCATGCTAGTTGACTAGCAAAATATTGTGGTCTTAATGGTACAACTACCATGGTCTTGCTAGTTCCTTTCTGGCAATTAGCATACATTAGCGTTTTGTTTTCAACACTGATTTTGTCTGGTGCATGGAGTAAGTATTTACTCCACATCGGGTGACTTCTTCAGTGAATATTCAGTTTCTTAACCTTTTTTAATACTATTCTTCCTGCAGGTGGTATACGTCACTGCAACCTTCCCTTATTTCATGTTGGTGATCTTGCTCATTCGAGGGATCACACTTCCTGGTGCAGCGGATGGAATCAAGTTCTACCTTTACCCTGACATCTCTCGGCTCTCAGACCCCCAGGTAAGAACACCATTCTTTATGTCATGTCGCATTTGCTGCAGGTGAGCTTGTTACTCGTTTATGAATTTAAAATATTAATAAAAAAAATACGGAACAGTGTTCTTTTATAGAGACATTGCTTACAAACTCCAAGACGTGCTCTCAAGCTAATTAATAAGTCCAGGGGCGTGTTTAGCCTATTTTTGGGGGTGCTCAAGCACCCCCAAAAACGAGCTCAGCACCCCCTAGCTCAGCACCCTCAAAAACACTGCTTTTGGACGTAATTTTCAGAAATAAGTGCCCTTGCGCACTGCGCAATGAATGTGTGCGCGGGCGTGTGTGTGTTCTTGAATTCACCTGTTACATGATAGTTCTATGAGCAGTAAAATACCTCTCCTCCTTGCATCCCCTCTGATTGGGTTGCCTGTCCGCACGAGTGCTTGCTACGACATGGTGTTTTTTTAACTGGATTCCACGCCGATGAGGAGCTCGAAGTAGCACCTGAGTATTACTGGCATAGCGAGATGTGAAGGTACGGACTGGAGTTACAATTGTTAAACACAACACAATAATATGCATAATGCAATATTGATGTTCCCTGGTCTATGAACAGAATGATAAAAACGACATTTATCATCCATATCGAGATACTTTTGTGCAGAGCTGTACAAGTGCTACGGTGCTAGACCACTATGTGTTAGTCAATTTTATTTAATGTAACATAGCGTTTACGTTTGCTTATCATTCACAAATCCAAACCCTGGTCATTGTCTGGGGGGACAGTGAGTGTGGTTTGGATATAGCCTACATTTTCAAAGCTTGCCAAGCCTAGTTGTGAGGCCACACAGCCAACTCGATTAATTAAAAAGTTAGCTGGCTAGTGAATGTTCATTCACGTAGTCTGGAATTATGACCACGTAAATTTAAGGTTTACAGTACAATCCCAGTCAGACTGTATCTCATTCTCAGGTAATAATTGTATAACAAATACCTTGGTCAATATGCCATTACACAATACACAATAACACATTAATTAACAATTACCACTGTTCAAAATGAATAGCTCCAACATTACAAATGCAGTAGTAGGTCTTGTTTAGATAAAAATATAACGTAAATATTTGTGTCAGTGGTTGTAAATGTGTAGATATCATAGTTTATTGGGTCAGCTTCTGTTAAAACATTGCATAAGTCTAGTCTTGTCTAGTCTAGTCTTCTTGTCTAGTTAAGTCTAGTCTAAATGCGGAATAAACGTGGAAACACTGTCGTTCAAGCCAGGTGCGTCTGTCAGCTCTGGGGGCTAAACACCCCCAAAGATCAGATGCTAGAATCGCCCCTGAATAAGTCCGAAGGTTTTTTGACCTGTTTGCACAGAATAATAACTTTTTAAAACCCATTTATTTGATGCAGCAGATCTGATTTCCCCTAGACCTAGATGACACTAAATCAAACTACTTTTCTAATCCCTTAAAGCTGCAGGACCCACCGGCAGGTCAAGACACACACATACTGTACATCCCTCACACATACAACTCCAATTCCAAAAAAGTTGGGATATTTTCCAAAATGCAATAAAAACATAAATCTGTGATTTGTTAATTCATGTGAACCTTTATTTAACTGACAAAAATACAAAGAAAAGATTTTCAATAGTTTTACTGACCAACTTAATTGCATTTTGTAAGTATAAATGAAATTATAATTTGATGCCTGCACACTCAAAAAAAGTTGGGACAGGCAAAATAAGACTGAAAAGGTCATGGGATATTCAAGTAACACCATTTTGGAAGATTTCACAATCAGCAGGTTAATTGCGATTGTGATTGGGTATAAAAGGTACTGCCTGAGAAACCATCATGCCAATGTGACAAAGATAGTCACATGGGCTTGAGAGTACTTCGGAAAACTGTTGTCACTGAACACACTCCACTGCTGCATCCAGAAATGCAACCTGAAACTGTATTGTGCAAGGAGGAAGCCATTCATCAATTCTATGCAGAAATACCGCCAATTTCTCTGGGCCTGAACTCATTTCAGATGGACCAAAAGTCAGTGGAAACGTGTGCTGTGGTCAGAGGAGTCCACATTTCAGCTTGTTTTTGGGAAAACCAGACGTTAAGTTCTCAGTGCCAAAGGTGAACATGACTGTCTAGCTTGTTATCAGTGAAAAGTGCAAAAGCCAGCAACTGTGATGGCATGGGGGGCATCAGTGCCCACGACATGGGTGAGTTGCATGTGTGTGAAGGTACCGTTGATATATTGGGGCATATATTGGGATTTTTGAGAGACATATTCATCAAGGCAACGTCTCTTCCCAGGAAGTCCGTGCTTATTTGAGCAGGATAATGCCAGGCCTCATTCTGCACAGGCTACAACAGCGTGGCTACGTAGACACAGAGTGCATGTGCTTGACTGGCTTGCTGCCAGTCCAGCTCTGTCCCCATCCTTGACTTGCAAGTGACATCAAAGCCAATTAGAAAACTGGATGTCGGCCATGTTGGTGGATATAGAAATGCGGGGTCCAGTGACATTCCATATAAAACACTGTAGTCACGCATGCACAACTCTTCGTTTTCACTGCTTTAAGCGGATTTTTTTTCTTTTAAGCTATGCCATATCTTTGTGCTGTGTATGGCTGTGGTCACAATAGTACTCATGACTGTGGTAAATTCAGATTTTTTTAGAATTTCATCCGTGATTCAGAAAGAGGGCGAGGAAACTCTGAGGCTTAGTACGGAGAGGAGACAAGCATGGCTGAACAACATCGGCAGGGCTGACGATGATTTCACCAACGCTTAAAATCATAACAACTCGTGTTTGTAGTGATCATTTTATCTAAGGTGAGATTTAAAAGCTTTCTAAATAATATCATGGAAGAATTTTATTTCGTGTTGCTAGAATTTTGCTATAAAATGAGCATTCTCTTGTCGTGGTTCGCTCGATCGTATTTATCATTTTAACACATGCATTACCATTTCCATTGAGAGGACTGTAGGTTTTGTTGAGCACTTAGAGATATCACAAAAAAATTTAAGCTGTTCAGCACTTGATGTAGACGGCACTTTGTTCAGAGGCAAATTAACTGGTGTCGGTAGGAAAGCGCTAGGTATTTGTTGTTGTTCCATGAGTTGCTTTTGCTGAACTAAAATCCATTTTGCAAACAGGTATATAGGGACTCTCCTTGACATATCCAGGTATAGTCCACTTACTCTTTTGTTGAGTGCAGGTCGTAGAGTCGCGGATATGAACAGCGGTCTCGAGTGCAAAGAGCAATGCACCAACATGTGAACAAGCCTCGCGTAGTTCTGCCATATAGTCACAATGTGTGACCATAATGTCTCCCCTTTTCTTGGCTAAAATCCATGTTTTTAAAGGGTTATCACGTGCTGTCTGAGAGTGGTTGACCTGAAATAAATTGAAATGTGATTTGTGAGCCATAAAGCTAGAGAATTATCAAAATTTCACACTTCGTCTGTTGTTTACACATAGAAGTAAACCAAATGCAAAAGAAGCCCTAACTTACCCTTGCAAATACAACTACTTTATCATCATTGACTGGTTTAATTAATAAAGTATTCACCCATCCAGAGACAAAGAAGTTATAGGCTTCCATGGACTTATAAGCCTTCATTTGAGATTTGTCGACCCACAAAGTTTGCCAAACCAGATAGAATGCGATATCTGGGTACTCAATGGTTGGGAGAAGCGTCTTATCATCAGAAAAATCTGATATTTTTAAATAATATTGGTCAAAACCACATATATCTATCTTCTCTTTGTATCGAATCTTTGCTGGACCATTCAAATTGTGGTAATATTGAGAAAATTCAGCATTGTTTACAGACACGCTTTCAGCGGCCGCCATCTTAGTTGGTTTGTATATCCACCATCATGCCGGACACTCATGACGTAGCAGATTTTGATCACGTGATTGCAAGTCAAGGATTGAGAATGTATGTGGCATCAGAAAGACAACGGGGACCACGGACTGTTGAGCAGCTCAAGTCTTGGATCAAGCAAGAATGGACAAAAAATCCAATTCCAAAACTGCAGCAATTAGTATCCTCAGATCCCATATGATTAAAAAGTGTTATTAAAGGAAAGGTGATATAATACAATGGTAATAATGCCTCTGTCCCAATTTTTTGAGTGTGTTGTCGGCATCAAATTGTAACTTATATTTACAAAATACAATTAAGTTGGTCAGTAAAACTATTGAAAATCTCTTCTTTGTACTTTTGTCAGTTAAATAAAGGTTCACATGAATTAATAAATCACATATGTATCCCCCACCCAATGAAGTTTGGCAGGGGGATATAGAAACGGGGTCCGTCCGTCCAGCTGTCCATCTGTCCGGCTGTATGTCCGGCCACGTTTTTTGTTTCCGGGCTATATCTTTAAAACTACTGAAGATATCTTCATGAAACTTTGCATACATATCAAGCAACATGTGAACTGGTGCCTTTTGCTATTTTGGAAAAAAGTATTTTTCAAATTTTTACATATAAAATAGATTTTGACTTAGTTTCTAAGAGCAATGTTCGTTTCCGGAGCATATATCCAAAACTCTTCATGATACGGATTTGAAACTTGGTACACTTGTTAACAAGGTGATGTATATGTGCCTTTTCATACTAAGAAATTTGAGAAATGTAAATTTTTCATGTTTCCATGGAAACAATTTCAGACTTAGTCTCTCAGGTTAGTCTTAGGGGTAGCTTTTGTTTCCGGAGCAGAACTTGAAAACTATGAGTGGTATGGTCTTGAAAGTTGGTATATGTGTTGATTAAGTAATGTATATGTGCCTTTTGATACTAAGAAATGTGAGAAATTTTAATTTTTAGCTCACCTGGACCAAAGGTCCGGTGGGCTTATGCCATGGGCTGCTGAGGTTAGTGTAAAGAGGTAGGGCTGGTTTCCTGCAGCAGAACTTGAAAAATGTGACAAATAATATCTTGAAACTTAGTTGGTATACAGGGCGGGGGATATAGATGACTCTGTCTTCTTGTTTTGCTTTTACTCCATTTTGGAAAATATCACAACTTTTTTTGGAATTGGGGTACTATGTACTGTATAGTTCCTATTAGTTTCTGAATAATACATTTTAAGTTAAATAATTGAATAATAAACTTGGATTTAAACAGTAAATATAATCTATGGAAAAATCCTTAGTGATGACAGTGGTTGAAATGGAACACACAGTAAATTTGTATGGCAATTTCCACTTCACGTTTGAAAATTTCACCACCAAGATTTCACCAAGTTTTAACTTTTCAAAAATGTCATAGAGAACAGCCTCAACTTTGTCAATCACCACTTGCCTGCCAGCGGTAGCATGATTTTCTATCACAACTGAGGACATGTTAAGCTGTATCCTATCTTAAGACTTCATGGTGTGGCGCAATTTTTTTCCCCATTTGGCTACCAAAATATTTCAGTTGTAAACAATTGGATAATATATTGTCAGTAGTTGTGCGTTATTAAGGGTCTTAAATGTGGCATGAAAAAAACATGAGATATTACTGAATAAGGTTGTTCATATTGTTAAATTAAAAGCATAATTAAATTATTCTTCTGTTGAAGTGTTCTGTTGAATCTTCTGTTGTTTGACACTCTGGCAATTTGCTGCTCCCTATTTAATACACTGTAGCAGCAGTGATTTGAGTTCTTTATTATGATCCTATCGTGAATATCTTCCCATTGCTCTGTCAGTTTTCTGACCTTTAACCAGGCATGTGGGGTACATTTGTGGTCAATATTCTGTATAAATTTTTGGGGGGATAAATTGTAAGAATTGGTCATCATTTCATAGCATATCTGTTGCTGATAATAATAATAATAATAATAATAATAATAATAATAGAAAATCGAACATAGACAGCTTGATATCATGGTGGTCAACAAAGTAAGAAGAAGGTGTTACTTGGGAGATGTAGCCATCCCTGGAGATCACAATATTGCCAAGAAGGAGATCGAGAAAATTGACAACTATGCCGATCCGAGAGTAGACATTGCCAGGATGTGGGATATGGAGACTACAGTAGTCCCTATAGTGATATCGTAGGTGCATTGAGCTCTGTACCAAAGAACTTGAATGCCAACCTTCATAAAATAGGCATTAAGCCTCATGTACCCACTCTACAAAAGTCAGTTTTGCTCGGCACTGCCAACATTGTGTGAAAAGTGCTCTCAGCCTGAGGTCAAAGTGACTTGATGGTGAGCACTATAATGTAAGAACTCCAGTATAAATTACTGTGCGTACTAAGAGATAATAATAATAATAATAATAATAATAATAATAATAATAATAATAATAATAATAAATGATCAAGCTTGGTGGTCTGCACCTGATTTTGCTATTTTGGTCCAGTACACCACAATGGAAGCATGATAAGATAACTAAATCATTCTAGCTAGTGCTTTGCTATCTTAGCCTTGGAATGCATGGGCTCGACTCCACAGTAGTGAGTACGGAGGTATACACCTAATATTTTGATCTTACAGAGAAAGAAACGATAACACAAAAGCAGTAACAGAAAAGATATACTCGTCTTTTGTTTCATGGATCTACCGTATTTACCACAACCACAAATTACATTCCTGCGACTCAAAATTCTCCGAGGTCAATGCAGAGTCATGATGTTTTCCGGGCATCGCCATCTTGGTGCGACACAGTTCCTTAGTTATATTAATTAGTTAAAGCTCCTTGCGTTCAGCTGTTTCTGTAGAGCCATACTGTTTACCACAAGAGATAGGCTATTCGGTCCCAAAACGGAGAAAAGTGACCCTTAGCACACCAAAATGATCATATCTTGTCCTCACGATATTGTTCTTGCGAGACATAGGAAAATACCATGCACAATAAATATTTTTTTGCAATTTTCAGATGACTTTGCAGTCAGCACCTTTAAGAATATGTAATAATTAAAGATATGATAATACTATAAATTGTGATAAAAGTTATGAACATTATATGAAAATTTGATATTTGACATGTACCAGATTTTTTTAAAGGACAAATTTGGGCTTTTGAGGTCTCAGGATTGCATATTGCATGGGCCAATTTATATGAAAAGTAATAGCTGGTTAATGTTAGGCTGAGAGGAGGGATGAATGACCATATTTTGTGTAAGCATAGGTTGTTAGTGTATGAGGTTAATGTGTCATATTTGCCATTGCCATTGTTCAGTTAGGGAGGTACATTAAAAGTCTGGTTAAGATTCAGAGCTGAAAGGCAAGTGAGCGAGGAGGATGTGTAAGGATTGAGAAGTGGAGAGAAAACCAGGGTGAAACAATGAGGGTAATAAAGGACTGCTGTTTGGCTGGGAGATCCTCCGACACCAATGTTTAATTAGCTTTCAGAGTGTACAATAAGTAGTCTGTTCCCACTCTGTGTGCTGTGTTGTATATCACCCACGCTGCTCAAATCTCTACACCCAAGGGCCTCCTTTTGTGTTCTTTTTTCATTTAGATATCACATACAAGATGTAATATTTCATGCTGGAGCAGAGCATGGAAAATAATATGACAAAATGAAAATGTTGTGCCAAGCAGAATATCAGATAGAGGAGAAACTGCATACTGCTACACATAGTACAGAATAACAGAGCAGCCATTTGGTCCAGTTACAAGAAACTATTCTAAACTTTATTTGCATTTACATTTTGCTCATTTGTCTGACACTCCTGATCCAAAGTGACTGATATTTGAGAGAGGACATAACTGAAGAGATGAGAGTTAAAGATCTTGCCGAAAGACCCAACAATGGCAGCTTGGCAATGCCAGGATCTTTACTTACAACCTTCCAATCAGTAGCTCCTTAGCATTCATATGATATCTTAAGCAAACAACATTTCTATTTGGGCATGTCAAAGAAAGAGAGAGAGAGAGAGAGAGAGAGAGAGAGAGAAGAAAAGTCACATACTGACATTATGTTAACATAATTATCTTAAAATGGCGGCAGCCGTAGGTCTATTAGCCCTCTTAGGGTCAATATACATAATTTGCCTTAAACATTGTTCATTATCTCAATAAACCAACATTTATTATATTTCAAAAGGCTGAAATATCCTTCCTTAACTCAATTAACCAGCTTTTATTATATTAAGACTATATAATAAAATATGGAATAGGGAAACAAACTTTAAGATGAAGAAATATCCTATAGCCATTGTCTTTATCAGTTCTTGTGCCAACTAGTCTAGGCCTTGTGCATGCTCAAGCCATTTTTGGAATTTCATGAAATGTGTATGGACCCCAAATCCATTAGCCATTTGTCTCTTTTGATTCTTAGCGCATCAACTACATCATTAATTTTGAATTACTGTTAGGATACGTGGCGGTTGGATAACTCTACTTAGCTTTCCTTTACACTCACTATGACACCTTTAGAAAAACCTTTGGAAAAATTGGTATGATGTGTAAAGGAGTGCAATTGTTTCTTAAATTTATACTTCAGCTGAACACACGTATCTCTATGCATGTACACCATCCAATTCAGATCCTTATCTGTTTAATTTTACATATTTATGAATTGCTGCATTCATTTATAAATGAGAGCAAGGCAAGTTAGTGTTCAGAAAACTGTCAGAATCGAGTTTATTGCCAAGAACGTTCTCACATATAAGGAATTTGCTTTGGTGGTTGGTGTTTGAACAGTGAAGATAAAAGAATTTAAAAATAGACAAAAGTAGCAATATAAATAGAATAAAAAATAAGTAGGAATCTAATACAATTTGAAAAGTATACATATTTATGTGTGTGTGCTCATTGCTCACGTGTGTGCGCATGTGTGCATTCACTGCTTCAGATGGGTTAAATGCAGAGAGGAATTTCACAAGTGTGTGATGAATAAAGTTGTTCTTTCTTTCTTTCTTTCTTTCTTTCTTTCTTTCTTTCTTTCTTTCTTTCTTTCTTTCTTTCTTTCTTTCTGAGTATGTGCACGGGTTGTTTAGAAATCCAAGCTGTACAGTATGTCCTGGAATGTGCAAAAAAAAAAAAAAGTCACAGGATGAAGAGTCAAGACTTGAATATATGAGAAGAAGACAATATGTGCAGTGGGTTAAATTATTAACCAAGCTGTACAGTGTGTGCCAGAATGTGCACTAAATGTTCACAGAATGAAGATGCATGGCATGACCATGTGCAGAATCGCAGTTCAGAGAAGAATTATTTCTATATTAAGACGGGGAAAAACTTTCTTTCACCCCAGGCCAGCCATCTGCTGACCCAAACAAGACAAAACAAACCTCCAAATTAGCCACAACACCAATAAGCAACTCTCAAATAACTTAGCGTCTTGTCCAGGCGAAGCCGTTCTAGCATATCCACAGTGGCCTAGTGGGAAACAGAAAGGGTGTAAATGACCACGGGTACAGAATGGATGTTCTTAGAGGGAAGCTGCTC
This sequence comes from Neoarius graeffei, assembly GCF_027579695.1. NCBI lineage: Eukaryota > Metazoa > Chordata > Actinopteri > Siluriformes > Ariidae > Neoarius > Neoarius graeffei. The sequence goes on from NC_083594.1 coordinate 21,569,149, forward strand.
TGAGTTTGTGAGGTCAGATGAGTTTCCCTGGTTACTTGCCAGAGGAAGCAAATACGGCAAGCTGTCAATTGTTTTCCCAGTGAAAGAGATTAGTGGCTCAATGATTATGTGAGAGCAGTTTAAAAGAGGCTGTGGCTTAATTAACCTTTCACGCACAAATCCCATGGCCAAATTTCTACACCATCATTACACAAAAGAGAATAACTCACTTCAGACCCCATCAGGTCTGTAGATAACAAAATATGGGGCATTTTTTAAAATAATTTAGGTGCATGTCAATGGAAAACTGATTAGCTACTTTTATCCAAGTGAGGCAGAATCCAGACAAGAGCTGCTGAAGGGGCCAATAGCAATACAAGTACCATAGACCTACTTACCATTTTGTATTTTAAAATTTCATAGCTTAGCAACCAGAATTGTATCAGGTTCTGCTGGGGAATACATACAGTATGTGGTAGTTTTGATAAAGATAGCTCTTTATAATCATAACCATCAACAGCAGTAATTTATGATGTAAGGCAGGCTTATAGTACTCGACTTGGACTTGAGTCCAACTCGTGCCCTAATTTTAAGGACTCGTGACTTGACTCGGACTTGAGCACTGATGGCTCGGACTTGGACTCAGACTCGTGCATTAACTGCATTAGGACTCGGAAAATGGAGATGAGGATTCGGATTTTTTCTTTCTTTTTTTGGTAACATGCCATAATAATTTGGCATAAGATATTTATATCTATATTAATTTTGTATTAAATTCGTGTAAGAGTGTCACACCTGCACGCCTTGGTGTGTGCATCAGATAGACTCTCGGATGCACTCCAGACAGCGTGCATGCCAAGTGGACTCTCGCCCATGCGCCATAAACAACTCACACCTGCACAAGATTAAAGCACAATTAGTGCGCCTATATAAAAACTGTGAAAACGCACTTACTTTGCAAAGTATTGAGTTGCATTGCTGACACATTACCAAACCTTATTTCCTGATCCCTGATTTCCTGTTTCTCATCTTTGATTCTGCCAAGTCTACGATAGCCTGTGTGTGCCTTGCTCGACCTATTGCCTGTTTCACCATTTTACGATTTTGCTTGCCATTCTGGATTGTTTACCTGTCTTCACTTGTATTAATAAACACATCTTCTGCACTTACATCCATCTCCCAACCATCTCTGACAGAATACTTCGCACTCCCTGATAAAGAGAACGCACATTCACCTGTTCATACGTCATGTTCAGGAACAAACTAATGTTAATGGTGCTAAAACAGCCACCGTCGAATGGTGTGGTTGGAGTGTTGGACTTGACTTGGATCAATACTGGACTCGACTCGGACTCGACTCATTTTTTTTAATGACTTGGACTTGACTTGGACTTGAACACTGGGGACTCAAGACTGGACTTGGACTCGAGGTTTAGTGACTTGACTACAACACTGATGTAAGGAATAAAACAGGACAGGATTCTGTTACAGGAAAATAATCAGCGATGAGGTGGTGTGATGCTGGGGTCTTTTACCATTCTGAAGTTAATTATTTTCCTATTTTGTTCCTCCTGAAACAATAGCAATTTGCCAGCAATTAGATTTTAAAAATGTATTAAGGAACATCTGCTTTATCTCTGACTTTAACAAAGCAGCTCTGGCAGTACTTCCAGCTGTAACATAAACAATAGGGTTATATTAATGCTCTAGTTGTAATACGTTATTATTCCCATAGTAACAGCTCATTCACAGGGATGTATTCGGAGGACATTCCACATAATCTAAGGAAAAAAATAGACAGCAATACAAAGAAAAACTGTGAATTATTGTTGGAAGGTTTTTTGTTTGGAGACATTTTTATTTAACATTTATGGAAGGAGTCTCCAGTGTCAGTACTTTGTAACAGCCAGTTTACAAGTTTCCTAAAATGAGACAGTCAGCCAGACAGGGACGTTTGCACTTCTTGGTTTCTTAGTCACTTGACAAGCTGCATTATTTGTCTCATTAACGTCTTGAAAAAGAAAATAAAAGAGGCTGGTGAGCAGATGACTGGTTTTAGCTGTTTTACTGTAATTTAAGCTATAACAGGAACCAACTTGTTTCATGGATGTTCAATAACATTAAAAGTAACTTGAATAGGCAGTGTTTTCATCCCCCTTGGTGTTTTGTCGCATTACAAGGTGGAATTAAAATGGATTTTTGGAGGGTTAGCACCATTTGATTTACACAACATGCCTACCATTTTAAAAGTGCAAATTGTTGTTTTATTGTAACACAAACATAAAATAAAGATGAAAAAACAGAAATCTGGAGTGTGCATAGGTATTCACCCCTTTTTGTATGAAACCCCTTTTTGTATGAAAGAGCTGGTCCAACCAATTCACTTCATAAGTCACATAATTAGTTGATTAAGATCCACCTGTGTGCACTCAAAGTGTCACAGGATTTGTCACATGATGTCTGTATAAATCAACCTGTTCTGGAAGGACCCTGACTCTGCAACACTACTAAGCAAGCAATATGAAAACCAAGGAGCCTCCAAACAAGTCAGAGACAAAGTTGTGAAGAAGAATGGATCAGGGATAGATTATAAAAAATATCCTAATCTTTGAATATCCCACGGAGCACCATTAAATCCATTCTAGCAAAATGGAAAGAATATGGCACCACCACAAACCTGACAAGAGAAGGCCGCCCACCAAAACTCACAGATCAGGCAAGGAGGGCATTAATCAGAGACGCAACAAAGACACCAAAGATAACACCGAAGGAGCTGCAAAGATCCATAGCGGAGATGGGAGTATCTATCCATAGGACTGCTTTAAGCCGTACACTCCACAGAGCGGGGTTTTATGGAAGAGTGGCCAGAAAAAAGTAATTGCTTAAGAAAACACATTTGGAGTTTGCCCAACAGCATGTGGCAGACTCCCCAAACACATGGAAGAAGATTCTCTGGTCAAATGAGACTAAAATTGATCTTTGTGGCCATCATGGGAAATGCCATGTGTGGCGCAAACCAAACACCCTGAGAACACCATTCCTACAGTGAAGCATGGTGGTGGCAGCATCATGCTGTGGGGATGTTTTTCATCTGCAGGCACAAGAAAGCTGGTCAGGACTGAAGGAAAGATGGATGGCACTAAATACAGGGCAATTCTGGAGGAAAACCTGTTTGAGTCAGCCAGAGGTTTGAGACTGGGACGAAGGTTCATGTTTCAGCAGGACAATGACCCTAAACATACTGCTAAAGCTACACTGGAGTGGTTTAAAGGGAAACATTCAAATGCCTTGGAATGGCCTAATCAAAGCCCAGACCTTAATCCAATTGAGAATCTGTGGCATAACTTGAAGATTGCTGTACACCAACGCAACCCATCTAACTTGAAGGAGTTGGAGCAGTTTTGCCTTGAGGAATGGGCAAAAATCCCAGTGGCGAGATGTGCTAAGCCAGGGGTTTTCAAAGTGTGGGAGAGTCAGCCCCCCCTCAGAGAGCAAATAAACAACAGCGCCCCCCCCCTTACAATTTTTGTTGTTGCTATACTTAATGTTCCATTCGTCTCATCTCATCTCATTATCTGTAGCCGCTTTATCCTGTTCTACAGGGTCGCAGGCAAGCTGGAGCCTATCCCAGCTGACTACGGGCGAAAGGCGGGGTACACCCTGGACAAGTCGCCAGGTCATCACAGGGCTGACACATAGACACAGACAACCATTCACACTCACATTCACACCTATGGTCAATTTAGAGTCACCAGTTAACCTAACCTGCATGTCTTTGGACTGTGGGGGAAACCGGAGCACCCGGAGGAAACCCACACGGACACGGGGAGAACATGCAAACTCCACACAGAAAGGCCCTCGCCGGCCACATGGCTCGAACCCAGACCTTCTTGCTGTGAGGTGACAGCGCTAACCACTACACCACCGTGCCACCCTGTTCCATTCATATTTTTAAAAAAAATGGTTGTTGTACACATCTTTATTTTTTCTTTTACACATTTTAAACATCTGTGCTTTTTTAAAACATCTTTTTTTACACATTTTAAACATCTGTGCTTTTTTAAAAAAAAAAACATCTTGTTTTACACATTTTAAACATCTCATAGCATCGTTAGCTAGCACCTCTTGGCAGACAACACACTGTGGCAGTGGAGCATCTTCAGATCCAGTCCATGAAAATCCAAACTTTAAATAATCGTGGTCATACTTCCTTCTTTTTTTGCTTGGCCCAGACTCTGTCTTCTCACTCACTGTAGCTTTAGGTACTAAAAATCGATCCATTTTGTCTCTGGCAAAGGCTAGCTGAAGTTCGCTAAATGTCCGCAATATTAACTTATTCTGGTTTATTTTTCCTCACGTTGCGCCCCCCCTGAAGAACTATGGCGCCCCCTAGGGGAGGCGCGCCCCACACTTTGAAAAGCCCTGTGCTAAGCTAATAGAGACATACCCCCAGAGACTTGCAGCTGTGATTGCAGCGAAAGGTGGCTCTACAAAGTATTGACTTGGGGGGGGGTGAATACCTATGCACACTCCAGATTTCTGTTTTTTTTTTCATTTTAATTATTGTTTGTGTCAAAATAAAACTACAATTTTCACCTTTAAAGTGGTAGGCATGTTGTGTAAATCAAATGGTTCAAACCCCCCCAAAATCCATTTTAATTCCAGCTTCTAATGTGACAAAACAGGAGAAACACCAAGGGGGATGAATACTTTTGCAAGACACTGTAATTTTTGTTATATGTCATTAATAAGTTAGAAATTGTAATCTGGCTAATTGTTGTTGTCTAAGTAGAATAACACAATTTAAAGTAGTCCGTTGTTTTATCATTCCTGTTATTAAATGTAAATGCAATCCTTAGGTGTGGGTGGATGCTGGAACTCAGATCTTCTTCTCATATGCCATCTGTCTGGGATGTCTGACTGCTCTTGGGAGCTATAACAGTTATAATAACAACTGTTACAGGTAAGCTTTGAATTTGTGATTTATAATAAGTTAGAATAAATTTTTAAATATTAATTAAGAATAATTCTAATTTTGCATAGCTGTTGCAATACCAGGATAAATACTACCAAATTAAACTAACAGTTTGGCCATAGATAAAATTGACATTTGATAAATTGATAATTTCCCCATCACCTCAAATGTACCTGAAAGGTTGTTGTGAATTTATCTATTTATTTATTTAATTTATTTATTTTTTTATTTAATACTGGAGCTATGAAGCTAATGTAAGTAACATGCAAGGGAAGCTTAGAGTCTCCAGTTAAAAATCAGTTACCATCAGTTGAACAATGGCCATTAAAGAAAAAAAAATCACATCCTCTGAATCACTTATGGTAACAATTCTGAATTTCGCATGAGACTAGGTTCTGGTTGCAGTTATGTATTTGTGTTTCAGGGACTGTGTCATGCTATGCTGCTTGAACAGTGGCACGAGTTTTGTGGCAGGATTCGCCATCTTCTCTGTGTTAGGTTTCATGGCGTATGAACAGAATGTGCCAATTGAAGCTGTGGCTGAATCAGGTGAGTGTGACTGCCAGGAGCAGAGATATGGAATAGCTTGTAGTAGCCATCACTGACCAACTAAGGCCAGTCACTGGTCATTTCCCAGCAGTGTGTTTAGAAATGAGTCCGTCCTTACATTTTCATACAGTGATAGAGAAAAGGAAACTTTGAGAATTTTAACTTTATATAACTTTGAGCATATTAACTTTAAGACAAATAAGGCTCAAGTTGAGGGAGATGTCAGGCAATGCCGTCTCTCTGGTAAAATAATTACAATTATATTTATTATAATTCAGTTCATATTTAATACACTACATTGCTGTGTGATTATGTGGATTTATTCATGTCAAACCAAATAAGGCTGTCCTAAAGCACATGTGCACTAATGGAGATGATGGCTATGTACCGTAAAATTCAGGTTGCCAAACTGAATCTCTACAAGCCATCTAAAACTCTAAACATAGGATGTGGTTTGCTGAGACTGAGTTTTATACCTTATTGGTTGATTTTTTTTTTTTGTTGCGATGGGCATTTTTTTTGTTGCAATGGGCATACAGTACATGTGATAGCTGTTTGAAGAGAGTGGCTTTTTTTTAGTGAATTAACTCATCTTGTCAGATGTGAGTTAGCCACAGCGGCAGTCGATATAAGAGTGCACATATGAGAATCTGTTTGTGCTAAAATTTTATTTTGGTAATTAGGATATACAGTATAAAACAAAACAAAAACTGTAAGAATGCAAGATTCTAGATTGCTCTCCTAGGCCTTCAGGAAAGACAAAATATGGGCTTATGCTGCTGTGGCTGCGGAATTTGTATACATGTTGAAGAATGTATTATCACATTATTAGTGCTATATTCATAATTTTTTAACTATTTTACATTAGGCATATCAGGTGAAAATTCAAATTCAATCCAAATTGCTTGAAACTGCTCTCACTGAATTCAGAAATGAATGTAGAACAACATAATTTTACAGAATTACAATATGTTTATCCGTTCTTGAGATATTGCAAATCAAAGATTGAAGAAATGGCTTAATTTTTAGAAAACTGCCATAATATTATGTATTCGGATAACATGGTCCAAAATGGGCCCCATTAATGAATGAGATCAAATGTTTTTTTCTTAATAACTTTTATATTTTTTAAGATATTTACATGGAAATTGGCAGGCACATAGATAATTGTATACTGAATACAAAGTTTGAAAAATTAGTAAAAACAAATTATGCAAATTATTATTTAATTCGTATCCATTATGCTAATTAGGTAAAAAACCCTTAAATTGGTACACTCAGTAAAAAAGTAATAAAATATTATTTATAATACCCTCTTTGTGCTCTGTAGGCCTTTGTATTTCTCAAAAGTAGGGCCTATTAGTGTTTATTTTAAAGAATATAAATGATAATATTAACAGCTTTCAAGGCAAACCTCGAAAAAACTGTGTGATTCACATCCAATAAACAGTTCCACTTAACTGAATTGAAATTGACACTTGCGTTTCTGACTTCAGTTTTTTAAAATATCATTCCGACCATTAAGATCTCTGTATTTTTCATCAAAACAACTATGGTTATATTCTAAAATAGTTAGCGTCCGATATGCCTATTTATATATGGTGTGTTCATATGACATGCTATTTTTATGTTATTGCTTATGACATGCTGAATTAATTATTCTGTTTTTGTTATGTTAATACTACAAATATGGTAATAAGTAATAGCAAATATCCTTTGGTTTAACACAGATACAGAGGACTACCAATATACATGTATATACACAGGGACACAACTGCTGTTTGGCAGTAAGGATTTTTATGGGTTTCATCCTTCTTAATCATAGCTGACACATGGGAAACATGGTGGTGTGTTAAATATCTGTTTTAAACAAGACTTTAACCTACAGCCTCTCCAAAGCTGATACATTTACCTTCAAACAATCAGCAAACAGAGAAACTGAGCTTTTAACTATGCTGTTAATAACAGCTTCCACTCTTCTGAGAAGGCTTTCCACTAGATTGTGGAGCATGGTTGTAGTGATTTGCCCATTCAGCCACAAGGGCATTCGTGAGGTCAGGCACTGAGGAGATCTGGCACATAGTGAGCTTTACAGTTCATCCCAAAGGTGCTCAGTGGGGTTGAGGTCAAGGCTCTGTGCAGGCAAGTTCTTCCACTCCAGCACTGGTAAACTGTGTCTTCTTAGACCTTGTTTTATGCACAGGGGCATTGTCATGCTGGAACAGGTTTGGGTTCTTCAGTTCCATTGAAGAAAAATTGCAATGCTACAGCATACAAAGACATCCAATAAAATTGTATGCTTCCAACTTTGGGACAATGGTTTGGGGAAGAACCACCTATGAGTATGATGATCAGATGTTCACATAATTTTGGCCATATAGTGTATGCAGTTTGTAGGATGTACAGTATTTTATCATCTAGAAATCATTTGTTAATATCTGTTTGTCTGTTTCATGACACTCCTGTTTGATTAATAATCAGAATGTTATTCATTAGTATCAGCAAGTACCAAAAACTATGTTCTCATACTCAGTCTGAAAAAATGTCAGAGATGCATCCCTACTAAAACAGATCCTGGTCTGCTGAATGTGGAAAATGTCATAGATGTATGAATTACGGTATGCAGGGATTTTGAAGAGTGAGTGAGTATGTGTGTGTGTGTGTGTGTGTGTGTGTGTGTGTGCACGCGTGTGCCCATTACGAATGTGTGCAAACAGGGTTTTTCAATAGCATCCGCACTACCTCCTTTTACAACCCTGATTCCAAAAAAGTTGGGACAAAGTACAAATTGTAAATAAAAATGGAATGCAGTAATTTACAAATCTCAATAACTGATATTGTATTCACAATAGAACATAGACAGCATATCAAATGTCGAAAGTGAGACATTTTGAAATTTCATGCCAAATATTGGCTCATTTGAAATTTCATGACGGCAACACATCTCAAAAAAGTTGGGACAGGGGCAATAAGAGGCTAAAGGTACAAAAAAGGAACATCTGGAGGACCAAATTGCAACTCATTAGGTCAATTGGCAATAGGTCATTAACATGACTGGGTATAAAAAGAGCATCTTGGAGTGGCAGCGGCTCTCAGAAGTAAAGATGGGAAGAGGATCACCAATCCCCCTAATTCTGCCCCTACAAATAGTGGAGCAATATCAGAAAGGAGTTTGACAGTGTAAAATTGCAAAGAGTTTGAACATATCATCATCTACAGTGCATAATATCATCAAAAGATTCAGAGAATCTGGAAGAATCTCTGTGCGTAAGGGTCAAGGCCGGAAAACCATACTGGGTGCCCGTGATCTTCGGGCCCTTAGACGACACTGCATCACATACAGGCATGCTTCTGTATTGGAAATCACAAAATGGGCTCAGGAATATTTCCAGAGAACATTATCTGTGAACACAATTCACCGTGCCATCCGCCGTTGCCAGCTAAAACGCTATAGTTCAAAGAAGAAGCTGTATCTAAACATGATCCAGAAGTGCAGACGTCTTCTCTGGGCCAAGGCTCATTTAAAATGGACTGTGGCAAAATGGAAAACTGTTCTGTGGTCAGACGAATCAAAATTTGAAGTTATTTATGGAAATCAGGGACGCCGTGTCATTCGGACTAAAGAGGAGAAGGACGACCCAAGTTGTTATCAGCGCTCAGTTCAGAAGCCTGCATCTCTGATGGTATGGGGTTGCATTAGTGCGTGTGGCATGGGCAGCTTACACATCTGGAAAGACACCATCAATGCTGAAAGGTATATCCAGGTTCTAGAGCAACATATGCTCCCATCCAGACGACATCTCTTTCAGGGAAGACCTTGCATTTTCCAACATGACAATGCCAAACCACATACTGCATCAATTACAGCATCATGACTGTGTAGAAGAAGGGTCCGGGTACTGAACTGGTCAGCCTGCAGTCCAGATCTTTCACCCATAGAAAACATTTGGCGCATCATATAACGGAAGATAAGACAAAAAAGACCTAAGACAGTTGAGCAACTAGAATCCTACATTAGACAAGAATGGGTTAACATTCCTATCCCTAAACTTGAGCAACTTGTCTCCTCAGTCCCCAGACGTTTACAGACTGTTGTAAAGAGAAAAGGGGATGTCTCACAGTGGTAAACATGGCCTTGTCCCAACTTTTTTGAGATGTGTTGTTGTCATGAAATTTAAAATCACCTAATTTTTCTCTTTAAATGATACATTTTCTCAGTTTAAACATTTGCTATGTCATCTATGTTCTATTCTGAATAAAATATGGAATTTTGAAACTTCCACATCATTGCATTCCGTTTTTATTTACAATTTGTACTTTGTCCCAACTGTTTTGGAATCGGGGTTGTATAACGATATAATCAGTCTTTATAATCAATATACGATCTTCAATTATGCAGTGTTTATTGCATGCATAAAGTCAGAGTTTAATTTATTGGTTTAAACTTGTTTGATCAAATTGTTCTAGTTTCTTTTTGTTTCACATTCCAGAATGCTTTCAATTGTCTATTAATAGTGGCACCAAAGGGAATTTATCGCTACCTAAAGACAGCAATGTAGCAGTGCTTTAGACCTTTACTCTGTCCAGCTGTCAGACCTTAAATTTAAGTACAACCCCAATTCCATCAAAGTTGGACGCTGTGTAAACTGTAAATAAAAACAGAATAAGATAGTTTGCAAATCACGAAAACCCTATATTTCATTGAAAATAGTACAAAGACAACGTATCAGATATTGAAACTAAGAAACTGTATTGTTTTTTGAGAAATGTATGCTCATTTTGAATTTGATGTCAGCAACACATTTCAAAAAGGTTGGGACAGGGGCATGTTTACCACTGTGTTGCATCACCTCTACTTTTAACAACATTCTGTAAACATTTGGGAACTGAGGAGACCAACTGCTATAGTTTTGAAAGAGAAATGTTGTCCCATACTTGCCTGATATACAATTTCAGTTGCTGAACAGTTCAGGGTCTCCTATGTCATATTTTGCACTTCATAATGCACCAAATGTTTTAAATGAGAGACAGGTCTGGACTGCAGGCAGGTCAGTTTAGCACCTGGACTCTTACTACGGAGCCATGCAGTTTTAATATGTACAGAAAGTGGTTTGGCATTGTCTTGTTGAAAGAAGGAAGGCCTTCCCTGAAAAATATTTTGTCTGGATGGCAGCATATTGCTCTGAAACGTGTATATATCATTCAGCATTAATGATGCCTTCCCAGATGTACAAGCTACCCATGTCATGTGCACTACTGCACTCTCATACGGTACCATCACAGATGCTGGCTTTTGAACCGTGCATTGATAACAAGCCAGGTGGTCTCTCTCCTCTTTAGCCTGGAGGATGTGGTGTCCATGATTTCTAAAAAAAAGAATTTCTCCTTTTGATTTGTCAGACCGGGCGGCACGGTGGTGTAGTGGTTAGCGCTGTTGCCTCACAGCAAGAAGGTCCTGGGTTCGAGCCCCGGGGCCGGCGAGGGCCTTTCTGTGCGGAGTTTGCATGTTCTCCCCGTGTCCGCGTGGGTTTTCTCCGGGTGCTCCGGTTTCCCCCACAGTCCAAAGACATGCAGGTTAGGTTAACTGGTGACTCTAAATTGACCGTAGGTGTGAATGTGAGTGTGAATGGTTGTCTGTGTCTATGTGTCAGCCCTGTGATGACCTGGCGACTTGTCCAGGGTGTACCCCGCCTTTCGCCCGTAGTCAGCTGGGATAGGCTCCAGCTTGCCTGCGACCCTGTAGAAGGATAAAGCGGCTAGAGATAATGAGATGAGATGAGATTTGTCAGACCTCGGGACAATTTTCCAATTCGCCTCAGTCCATTGTAAAAGAGCTCAGGCCCAGAGAAGGTGGTGGCATTTCTGGATATTGTTTATATCTGGTCTTAATTGCATTTGGATGCAGTAATGAACTGTTTTCACAGACGATGGTTTTCAGAAGTGTTCCTGAGCCCATACAGTGATTTCCACTACAGACATGTGTCTGCTTTTAATGCAGTGTCACCTGAGGGCCTGAAGTTCACAGGCATTCAGCGTCAGTTTTCAGCCTTGTCTCTTGCATACAGAGATTTCTCCAGAGTCTCTGAAACTTTCAGTGATATTATGTACCATAGATGATGTGATCCCCAAATTCTTTGCAATTTTACATTGAGGAACGTTATTCTTAAATTGTTGCACTGCTTGCCCACACAGTCTTTCACAGAGTGGTGAACCCCTTCCCATCTTTACTTGCTACTGACCATGTTACTGACCTGTTGCCAATTTACCAAATTAGGTTTTTTTTTTTTTTTTTTAGCATTACACAACTTTTTCAGTCCTCTGTTGCCCCTGTCTCAACTTTTCTGAAACGTGTTGTTGACATCAAATTCAAAATGAGCGTGTTTTTCAAAAAACAAAAATTTGTCAGTTTCAAAAAAGCTTTCAAAGCTTTGATTTTCATGCTAATATTGTCATGAACACCATCTTGAAGATTGTCTTTTTATTAAACACCATGCTAACTACAGCATCAACTAACTAATTAGCCCCAGAATCAATAAGCACCTTACAGATATATCAGTGTATACATATTGTTTCAGGTTTTTTTTTTCTTTCTTTCTTTTTAAATCTAAAACAATATGAATAAAAATGTGACTGATAAAGCAAGAAAACAAATTGGCCAGAAAATGTGGAGTTTAAAAAAAGATGAAAGCCTTTATTTGTCACATATATAACACACAGTAGTACAGTGAAAGTCCCAGAAAGTTGGGGTCAGAGCACAGGGTCAGATTAGATTAGATAAAACTTTATTGATCCCTTTGAGCGGGTTCCCTCAGGGAAATTAAGATTCCAGCAGCATCATTACAGATAAACAGAGAAAATAAATAGAGAAAACTTCTAGATAATTTAAAATAAATTATTTACATATACAAATATAAAAATAATAAGATATGAGGAAGGGGGGAAGGAGGAGGGGAAGGGGGGTGGCGGCAGGAGAGATATTGCACTTTATATTGCACATTATATTGCACATTGTCCGGTATTGCTTATTGTTAGGCTAGGCTACTGCTCCTTCCCATCCTCTGTCCTCCTGTTACCCCTCCTCCCCCCCAGAGAGGAGTTGTACAGTCTGATGGCGTGAGGGACAAAGGAGTTTTTAAGTCTGTTCGTCCTGCACTTGGGAAGGAGCATTCTGTCACTGAACAGGCTCCTCTGGTTGCTGATGACGGTGTGCAGAGGGTGACTGGCATCGTCCATGATGTTCAATAGTTTTTCCATAGTCCTCTTCTCTGCCACCGTCACCAGAGAGTCCAACTTCATGCCGACCACAGAGCCCGCCCGCCTGATCAGTTTGTCCAGCCTGGATGTGTTCTTCTTGGATGTGCTGCCCCCCCAGCACACCATGGTGTAAAACAGGACACTGGCGACCACAGACTGATAGAACATCCACAGGAGTTTCCTGCAGATGTTAAAGGACCACAGGCTCCTAAGGAAGTATAGCCTGCTCTGTCCCTTCCTGTATAAGTGTTTGGTGTTGGAAGTCCAGTCCAGCTTGCTGTCCAGCCACATCCCGAGGTACTTGTAGGAATCCACAGCCTCCACCTCGACTCCCTCAATCAGAACTGGTCGTGACCTTGGTCTGGACCTCCCAAAGTCAATGACCAGCTTCTTGGTCTTTGAGGTGTTGAGCTGCAGATGGTTCCTATTGCACCACACAGCAAAGTCCCTCACCAGGCTCCTATACTCCTCCTCTCTGTCGTCACTGATACACCCAACAATGGCTGTGTCATCGGCAAACTTCTGAATGTGACACAGCTCCGAGTTGTAGCAGAAGTCCGCGGTGTACAGGGTGAAGAGAAGAGGGGCCAGCACCGTACCCTGGGGTGCTCCGGTGCTGCTAATCACAGTGTCAGACGTGATGTCCTTCAGCCTGATGTACTGCAGCCTGTCAGTGAGGTAGCTGGAGATCCAGGTGACCAGGCAGGGGTCCACTCGCATCCTGTTCAGTTTGTCCTGAAGCAATAGGGGCTGGATGGTGTTGAAGGCACTCGAGAAGTCCAAGAAGAGGATCCTCACTGTGCCATTTCCCTTATCCAGATGCGAGTGGGCTCGGTGTAGCAGGTAGAGGATGGCGTCTTCCACACCGACACCTGCCCGGTACGCAAACTGCAGACACTCCTGGGCATGTTGTACCTGGGGTCTGAGGAAGCTGAGGAAGAGCCGCTCCAACATCTTCATCAGATGTGAAGTGAGTGCCACCGGTCGGAAGTCGTTCAGCTTGCTGGGCTGATTCTTTTTGGGAACTGGAACGATACATGATGTCTTCCAGAGGGTTGGCACTCTCCCCAGCTGCAGGCTGAGGTTGAAGATGCATTGGAGTGGTTCACCCAGTTCAGCAGCACAGGTCTTCAGTAGTCGGGGACACACCTTGTCCGGGCCTGCTGCTTTCCTGGGGTGAAGCTTCCTCAGTTGACCTCTGACCTGGTCTGCAGTAATGCATGGAGGAGTCTGTGTTGAGGTGGGGGAGGAGGGGGCTGCTATGATGACTGGGGGGAGGTGTGTTGAGGGAAGAAGGAGAGATGGCTGCAGTGAGGGAGAGGGTGGGGGGGACGTGGGCTGGTTGAACCGATTGAAAAAGTCATTCAACTCATTTGCCCTCTCCACTGTCCCCTCAACAACTCTGGTCTTTGTATTGTGATCTGTGATGGTTTTCACACCTTCCCAGACCTCCCTCATGCTGTTCTCCTTCAGCTTCTGCTCCACCTTTCTCCTGTAGCTGTCCTTAGCTTCCCTCATGCAGCGTTTTACCTCCTGCTGTGCTGCTTTCATTGCCTCCTTATCCCTGCTCCTGAAGGCGGCCTTCTTCCTGTTGAGGACAGCTTTGACTTCTTGTGTTACCCATGGCTTGTTATTAGGGTAACACCATACAGTCTTAGCGGGGGAGACTATGGCCCTGTCCACACGGCAACGGATTCAGGTGACTCCGATACAATTGCTTATCGTTTAGGCCTGGCGTCCACACGGCGCCGGCGTTTTGGGTGCCCAAAACGCAATCTTTTTGAGAACGGGTTCCAGAGTGGAAAGATCTGGCAACGTTGCCGTTGTGAAGTCGTCTGGATGAGTAAAACGGATTTGTTTACGATGACGTCACAACCACATGACTGTGAATGCTTCACGCCGGGTAGAAGTGTAACGAATATCACCAGGAAAAAGCCTTACAGAGCACTAGTGAGAGTGAAACACGAGCTTGGATATTATTATTATTATTATTATTATTATGTTCAGTGTTAGTTCACAGTAGTAATGCAAGAAGCAGAATAGTGACAGTAATAGTGAAGCAAAAACATGCAATTGTACAAACACTGCAGCTCTACAGCAAAATATTCATTTATAAAATGGTCTGATTCTTAACACCAGTAGTGCCAATGATCTCATTGCGATGCGATGCGAGTTGTCAAGAAATCCTATAACTTGGTTCATGAAACGCGCTTACAAAATATTTTCACTGTGAATATTTATTGTGTAATGCCTGGTGCAAAGTGAGAGAGAGAGAGAATAGCCCTTAGGGCAGAGTCAATCCCGCCAGCAAAAATAAGGGGAAAAAAGGAGCGATCTCACCTCTTCAGATGATGGTTTAAGTCCTACAATACATTCCTCAAAAAAGGGCGTAGAAAAGCAAATTAATCCATCAACGTGTATCATTCAATTTATTCCGGACAATTAAAGACGCCACCTTCCGCGTACGTCATCCTCGTCGCCATTTTGGAAAGGTCAAAGCGGAGAATAAAGATTAGCTGCGTTTAACTGTACCAACAGGTTTACCGTCCAAAGGAGATCACATGGGATTACCTTTCACAGGTGAGAAACAGCAAATTAATCCATCAACGTGTAGTATTCAATTTATTCCGGACCATTAAAGACGCCGCCTTCCGCGTACGTCATCCTCGCCGCCATATTGGAAAGGTCAAAGCGGAGAATAAAGATTAGCTGCGTTTAACTGTACCAACAGGTTTACCGTCCAAACGAGATCACATGGGATTACCTTTCACAGGTGAGACTGGAAAAATACTTTTCATTGTATTTGGTCATTATAATGTAATTTTACGAACAGATTTTCCTGACTTTGTGGCTAATATGAAGTCTCGCGCATAATAGTTTATGCGCATGCGTCCTTACTTCTATTCCCATACGAAAAAGAACAGTAAAGAACTTATAAGAGTTTACCACTGTCTTAGTAGTAAATCCTTATAAATATAAATAAATATATATGCCATGTATGATTTACTCCTGAAAGTGGCCCATTTTGCATTTTCCTCATACAAATTTTTTATGAAAATCTAGTATGTATGAAGTGAACATTGTGCATGGTTTTTACAGATAATGTGTATGATGAATTACACCGTCTTTGTATGCTTCATGTAATGTTTGTAGTTTTAAATTATATTTTACAGTTTAAAATGTATATGCCTTTTATATGTAAATCCACATATGTTTGTGTTGGATTTACATATAAAAGGCATGTACATTTTAAACTGTAAAATATAATTTAAAACTACAAACATTACATGAAGCATACAAAGACGGTGTAATTCATCATACACATTATCTGTAAAAACCATGCACAATGTTCACTTCATACATACTAGATTTTCATAAAAAATTTGTATGAGGAAAATGCAAAATGGGCCACTTTCAGGAGTAAATCATACATGGCATATATATTTATTTATATTTATAAGGATTTACTACTAAGACTGGTAAACTCTTATAAGTTCTTTACTGTTCTTTTTCGTATGGGTTGTTCTGGTGTGTCCGAAGGGACCGTCTTACAGCGCCCCTAGAGGTGTGGCATGTGTATTGCATCGTTTTCAGCAAGCGTTGCGTTGCCATATGGACCTGATTTCTACTGATCGTTGCCCATTTGGAGGCGATATTTTTTTTAAATAACATCACGTTGCCGTTGTCGTGTGGATGTGGCCTATGTCTGCACAGAAGTTAAGGTAATCCGTCAGACAGTGTGTCAGCCCCTCTATGTCCTCACAGTGTGGGCTAAGCAGCACATTCCAGTCCATGATGTCATAACAGTCCCTGAGGGCATCTTCCATTTCAGGGGACCACCTCCTGATGGAGCTAGTTGTTGCAGGCTGCCTTTGAACCAGGGGGGTGTACTTCAGCTGTAGAAGAACCAGGTTGTGGTCAGACTTCCCTAGTGGGGGGAGGGCTGTGACTCTGTATGCATCCCTCACATTAGCATACAGCAAGTCAATTGTCCTGTTGTTCCTTGTTGGACAATCCACAGCCTGGTAAAAAGCAGCCAAAGTAGAGTCCAAAGTAGCGTGATTAAAGTCCCCAGAAATGATGATAAATGCCTCAGGGTGCTGTGTCTGCAGCCTTGCTGTGACAGAGTGAATCCTCTCACATGCAGCAGCTGCGTCTGCCCTCGGAGGGATGTAAACACAGATGGTGATCACGTGACTGAACTCCCTCGGCAGATAATATGGCCGCAGACTAACGGCTAGCAGCTCCAAGTCCGGGCAACATAAAACTGTCTTTACGGAGATATGTCCCGGGTTACACCAGCGGTTGTTAACATAAATGATGAGTCCCCCACCTTTGCTTTTCCCACGTGTTAGTGTCTCTGTCGGCTCTCACAGCAGTGAATCCCTGCAGGTCCACGTTAGCATCCGGTACAAGGTGTGTTAGCCATGTCTCTGTAAAGATAAATAAGCTGCTCTCACGGTAAATCCGCTGGTTGTTCAGAGCGAAAATCTCGTCGACTTTATTCGGCAGCGAGTTCACATTCCCCATGATAATGGAGGGAATGGATGGTTTGTAGCGCTGATGGTTGTCCGCTAGCCTAGCCTTTAGCTTAGCTCCAGCTTTGCAGCCCCTGGGTTTCCTCCTCAGCTCCACCGGGATGGGGTGTCGTATCCCGGCTCGTCCCATTGTTTTCAGGGCCAGCAGCTCCTCTCTCGAATAAGTGAGAAAACTGGCTCCTGGTTGCGTGTTAAAGTTAAATATATCCATGTTATATAGTAAAACACACTATGTCTTCGTAAGAAGAGCAGAAAAGTAAAAAAAGGTGGAAAAAAAGAGGTTCAAAGAGCTAAAAACTACAGAGCTACTGGAGAGGCAGCCATCTCACACAGCGCCCATAAGTGTTGATCAGCCATGATACAATGCCCCTGGAGCAGATAAGGGCTTTCATCAAGCACCCAACAGTGGCTTGAACCATGGGCATAATCATGACCACTTCAGAATGGACCACATATATTTTCGTATTATAATTACATATTTATCCTCTATTTCAGGACCAGGTCTAGCTTTTATCGCATATCCAAAAGCTGTGACCATGATGCCATGGTCTCCTCTGTGGGCGTGCCTCTTCTTCATGATGCTCATCTTCCTTGGCCTGGACAGTCAAGTAATAAAAATCTTCACCGATTAAAATGAAATTAAATCAGATAATACATCTAATCTATCTTTGTATTTCTAATTGGATCTCATATTTTTAACATTATGCTATATTATCTCCCCGAATATACTTCTAACCATTATGTCCTATTTGGGTCAAAACATTACACTGAATGTTTTTTTTTTTCATTAAAAATGAAATGATACTATAGCATGGAAAAGCTATTATCAAAAGTAACAGTTAAATTACACAGATTATGGTTAAAAACTAAAATTTGTGTAGCTGTATAACCATGCATATACTTAGAATGGAATGAAGAAATCACATGATTACCCATTAAATATTGATACTGTGGTGTAGTTTGTGTGTGTAGAGAGTCTTGTGACTGCTGTGGTGGACATGTACCCCAAAACCTTCAGAGTGGGATACCGTCGAGAGCTCCTGATCTTAGGGATGTCTGTGGCTTCTTATATTTTGGGTCTAACCATGTTGACAGAGGTAAGAAAAATGGAAAAACAATGCATTCATATGCTTTATGAAATGTGCTGTAAATGGGCAATTCCATGTAAATGTCAACCTCACCATGCAAAAATAAAGCAACATGTAATACATCAAAACCACTCCCAGAGATCACCTAGGCCTGTATTTTACAGATGTGAATAAGTTGAACCAATTTGTAACCAACCTAATATTTCACTGTCAGTCTTTCTTTCTTATAATGTAAAACCCAAGCTAAAATCAACTTTGATCATGTACAATTCTATATTATTGCCACAAGCCACAGAAATGTATGCTAAAATCCACAAAACAGCAAAACAATAGCCATCCTAAATATTATTTAAGAACTTTGATAGTTTTAGCTGATATTTAGAGAGTTTTTCAAAGGGTTATGGTGGTTAAATTGCTGATTTTCTAAACATATGCCATGTCTATTTCAGACGAGTCACATCCATAATGGAATTTCGTCACATCCATAACGCTGACTTTTCCTTCCGAAACTCTGCATGAAATACAAAATATTTTAAACAAAGATTTTTTAATATTCACCTTGGACCCCTCTATCAAATGGATATCTCCATTTCGACATTAGGTTTACGATTTCACAGAGTTTGATAAAAATGTACAGTCACCCAAGAAAAGTGATACTTTTTCTGTCACATCCATAACGCATCTTTTATTGGCATTTTCTGGCATGCCCTAGATGTACTATGGGAATTGTTCTTGTTCTATCACTTCTCCAGTATGGTACAGCCTTAAAATATGCAACACCTGTTTAAATACTGGGAGACAATAAAACATGCACTGGGTCATTTGTTGCCATTTTGAGTTCAAGTGTCACGTCCATAACGCTGGAATTGTCCAAATGTATTCTAGAGCACTGGTGGATTCTCAATCCATGCCCACTTTGAGACCTTCCTCATACACACGTCCAAGAAATGATGTAACATTTTTTACAGAAATTGTCATATATATTTTTTTAAACATGGCATGTTATGTCTTTTGTGCAAACTAGTGAAACAAATTCTAAGTAATGTTTAAATGTCTGTTTATGTGCTTGTAGGTCTAATATATAGTTTTAGTCATATACTCTGGTAAATACATAGCGACAAAGACAGACACATATCTACCAATATAACCAACATAGCTAGCAAATTAGCTCCCTAAATAATATGGCTTGGTTTTACATTAGACTGGAACCCTCCTACTGGGTATTTTATATATGAAATGATTCCCTTAGGTTTCCCAAAACTGTGCATTAATTTAAAAAATAGCAACTTGAAGTAAATAAAGCATTTACAAGTACAACAGGAGAGAAACATCTGTAATCCACTGATAATCCATGTCTGTCCTTCACATCTGTGATGTCTGAAAACATAACCTTCAGGAAGCTGTGTATTTTATTCCAGTTAAGCTCTGCCATGCATAACACTGTTCATGAAATAATTATTAAGTCACTTGATGGAACAAATCAGGTGTGACAGTGATAGAGGAAATTGCCACCGTCAATGGCAAAAGGGTCAAGAGAGGTATTTGGAAGTATTTACAAATGCTTGACAGAAAATTATAAAACACATATGTATGTGGCACTAATACATACAGTGGTGCTTGAAAGTTTGTGAATCCTTTAGAATTTTCCATATTTCTGCATAAATATGACCTAAAACATCATCAGATTTTCACACATATCCTAAAAGTAGATAAAGAGAACCCAGTTAAACAAATGAGACAAAAATATTATACTTGGTCATTTATTTATTGAGGAAAATGATCCAATATTATATATCTGTGAGTGGCAAAAGTATGTGAACCTTTGCTTTCAGTATCTGGTGCGACCCCATTGTGTAGCAATAACTGCAACTAAACGTTTCCGGTAACTGTTGATCAGTCCTGCACACCGGCTTGGAGGAATTTTAGCCCATTCCTCTGTACAGAACAGCTTCAACTCTGGGATGTTGGTGGGTTTCCTCATATGAACTGCTTGCTTCAGGTCCTTCCACAACATTTTGATTGGATTAAGGTCAGGACTTTGACTTGGCCATTCCAAAACATTAACTTTATTCTTCTTTCACCATTCTTTGGTAGAACGACTTGTGTGCTTAGGGTCGTTGTCTTGCTGCATGAACCACCTTCTCTTGAGATTCAGTTCATGGACAGATGTCCTGACATTTTCCTTTAGAATTCACTTGGTATAATTCAGAATTCATTGTTCCATCAATGATGGCAAGCCATCCTGGCCCAGATGCAGCAAAACAGGCCCAAACCATGATACTACCACCACCATGTTTCACAGATGGGATAAGGTTCTTATGCTGGAATGCAGTGTTTTCTCCAAACATAATGCTTCTCATTTAAACCAAAAAGTTCTATTTTGGTCTCATCCATCCACAAAACATTTTTCCAATAGCCTTCTGGCTTGTCCACGTGATCTTTAGCAAACTGCAGATGAGCAGCAATCTTCTTTTTGGAGAGCAGTGACTTTCTCCTTGCAACCCTGCCATACACACCATTGTTGTTCAGTGTTCTCCTGATTAGTGGACTCATGAACATTAACATTAGCCAATGTGAGAGGGGCCTTCAGTTGCTTAGAAGTTACCCTGGGGTCCTTTGTGACTTTGCTGACTATTACATACCTTGCTCTTGGAGTGATCTTTGTTGGTCAACCAGTCCTGGGAAGGGTAACAATGGTCTTGAATTTCCTCCATTTGTACACAATCTGTCTGACTGTGGATTGGTGGAGTCCAAACTCTTTAGAGATGGTTTTGTAACCTTTTCCAGCCTGATGAGCATCAACAACACTTTTTCTGAAGTCCTCAGAAATCTCCTTTGTTTGTGCCATGATACACTTCCACAAACACATTGTGAAGATCAGACTTTGATAGATCCCCGTTCTTTAAATAAAACAGGGTGCCCACTCATACCTGATTGTCATCCCATTGATTGAAAACACTTGACTTTAATTTCACCTTCAAATTACTTGCTGATCCTAGAGGTTCACATACTTTTGCCACTCACAGATATGTAATATTGGATCATTTTCCTCAATAAATAAATGACCAAGTATAAGTTGGCAAGGATGCGAGCACTGACGACGATAACAGATTTGTACCGGAGACGCTGGTGGTTGATGGCGAGGTAGTGGAAGAGATCGAGGCTTTTAACTACCTAGGAGTGATGATCAACCCTGACAGCAATGAGACAACCGAGATACGGCGGTGACTTGCGATTGCAAAGACGGCAGTTATCAGCCTGGCCCCTGTATGGACAGATAGGAATATCCGTCAACGCACAAAGTTATGCCTCCTCCGGTCACTGGTGTTTCCGATTGCCACTTATGGGGCCGAGTCTTGGGCGCTGAAAAAGTCTGATCGGAAGAGAATCGAAGCTTTCGAGAACTGGTCTTACCGCAGAATGTTAAGGATTAGCTGGACTGAGAAGAAATTGAACATCTACGTGAGACAACAGATTGGAGGCAGCTGGAATCTGATGAAGTATTGTGACAAGCTGAAGTTGCGGTATTTTGGCCATGTTATGAGAGCGGAGGGAATAGTGACCGATTTCATCACTGGCATGGTCTTCGGAATGCAACGAAGGGGCCGGCAAAAGACGCGAGTGATGGACAGAGTGGTGGCTTTGACCGGGATGGGGCTTTCGACTGCTGCCCGCGCGGCGAAAGACAGAGAGAGCTGGAGGGATATTGTGCGACGGGCCACGGACGTTCAGCCCCCCTGAGTCATCCCGCACCACGATGACGATAATATTTTTGTCTTATTTGTTTAATTGGGTTCTCTTTATCTACTTTTAGGACTTGTGTGAAAATCTGATGATGTTTTAGGTCATATTTATGCAGAAATATAGAAAATTCTAAAGGGTTCACAAACTTTCAAGCACCACTGTAGATTCAGTGCGAAGATTACGTTACGTTAGTGCGCATTACTGAGCCTTAGTTCCCATGTAGATTTCCTGGTTTTCTGATCCTTGTTCCTGTTCCTAGTTTCCGTTTTTGTCTCTGCCTGATTTAGTCTGGTTGTGCCTCACCCGACCTTTTGCTCGTTTCCCGTTCATGAGATTCATGAGATGTTCATGAGATGATTTGGATTGTTTGCCTGTTTGTCACTTATTATTAATAAACACTTCTGCACTTGCATCCGTCTACTACCAATCCCTGACAGAATATTTCACCAAACAATGGATACAGTAGAAGGGTTCCAGTACACCATGCCACACCACTCTCGGAATTTTGTACCTCAGCTTCCAGCCTTATTTTTCCGGCAGCATACTGGTATATACACTCCAACACCCTATGATGGAGAATATCACCTT
Source organism: Neoarius graeffei (assembly GCF_027579695.1). NCBI lineage: Eukaryota > Metazoa > Chordata > Actinopteri > Siluriformes > Ariidae > Neoarius > Neoarius graeffei. The sequence goes on from NC_083594.1 coordinate 21,591,864, forward strand.
TGTGGATTCAGCATACAGTGTGACGCCTTTTATGTGGACCTAGAAGAACCCAAGCCTCCAGAAACCATCTGGGTAAGCTGCATGATTTCCTGGCTGATTGGATGAGCATGCTGATGGGCCGAGTCCCTCATTAATATAGAGCACCCATGCCTTTGGAGCTCACATGATTTTCAGGTCATGCTCTGGTACATTTATGAGTCCTTAAAGAAGGAGGACCCCCATAAAAATTTTTGGGAGGGGGCCATTACGCCCGAGGCCAATGGGCAGCCTAGGAGACCATTGCTCTTGAGCTCCCTCCAGTAGCTGACGCAGTGACAGCAGAGGAAAACCATTGCTCCGAAGCTCCTCCTAGAGGCTGACTCTCCAGAACCAGTCCCACAGCCTGCATCAGAGCCAGCACCTAAACCAGAGCTAGAACCAGAACCAGTGTAAAAGCCAGAGCCTGCATCAGAGCCAGAGCCACAGCCTGAACCAGAGCACGAGCCAGAGTCACTGCCAGCGCCAGAGCCACAGCAAGAGCCAGCGCCCGAACCTAAGCCTGAGCCAGCGCCAGTGTCCGCTCCAGTACCAGAGCCAGAGTCAGAGCCAGTGCCAGTGTCAGCTCCAGAGCCAGAGCCAATGCCAACTCCAACACTAGAGCCAGTGACAGAACCTGAGCCAGTTCCTGAACCAGTGCCAGAGAATGACGTTGTCGCCCACCGCCGCCCAGCTATGAAGATGTTATTGCCCTGCTACTGCCCAGATATAAAGATGTCATTGCCCCGCCGCTGCCTGGCTATGAAGACATCGTTGCTCTGCTGCCATCCGGCTATGAAGATGTTGTCACCCCGGTGCTGGGTCATGACCAGGACCAGAATGTTGTGCAGACAGAGCTCGAGCCCATGCCTGAGTCCAGTCCAGAGTCCAGGCCATGTTCAGAGTTTGAGCCCGAGTCTAGTCCAGAGTCAAAGTTCTCTCCAGAGCTCGAGCCCGAGTTCAATCCAGAGTCCAAGTCACCTCCAGAGCTCAAGCCCACTTCCAGTCCAGAGTCTAAGCCACCTCCAGAGCTTGAGCCCGAGTTCAGTCCAGAGTCCAAGCCATCTCCAGAGCTTGAGCCCACTTCTAGTCCAGAGTCCAAACCATCTCCAGAGCTTGAGCCCACTTCTAGTCCAGGGTCCAAGTCATGTCCTAAACCCAAATCCACTTCAAGCCAAGAAACCAAGTCTTGTCCTGAGACTGAGCCCAAGCCCCCACCTGAGCCAAGCATCTGGTGCCATGTTGGCTCAGAACGACGCCCCGATGGCATGGCACCCAACATCAGGCCCTCATCCCCAGGTCCTGGTAGGATGGATTTTCTTGTGTGTGTGTGTGTGTGTGTGTGTGGGATATTCTGTCAGTCCTGCGCGCCAAAGCACATACATCAATGGGATTTTTGGGCGTGGTCCAGACTGTGCAGGCACTGAGCGGACTGTCGCATACATGCTGTTAACTGTGCTCACCTGTGCATGATTAAGGTGCAATCTATGCTTCTATAAGGACTGTGTCTATGTGCATTCAGTGCGAAGTATTACATTACATTAGTGCACATTACCGAGCCTTAGTTCCCATGTAGATTTCCTGGTTTTCTGATCCTTCTTCCTGTTCCTAGTTTCTGTTTTTGTCTCTGCCTGATTTAGTCTGTTTGTGCCTCACCTGACCTTTTGCCTGTTTCCCGTTCATGATATTGCCTGCCGATTTGCATTGTTTGCCTGTTTGTCACTTATTATTAATAAACACTTCTGCACTTGCATTCATCGACTACCAATCCCTGACAATTTGCAAATCATCACATTCTGTTTTTATTTACAGTTTACATCCCAACTTTTTTTGTAGACAGGTTTGTAAATTAACTGAAACACAAATAACCAAAATATGATTATAAGTATGAAAATAGACTCTAGATAAGAAACAAAACATAACATAGGTGGCACATAACAGCAAACAACAACAGCTAGACAAAGAAACACAGCCAACAGAACATAAATAGGGTGCTTAAAAAGGCAAATTTATGAGGGAAGTGACAAGTTCATGATATCCAGGGGCTGATGAGTAGTGTAATGTCTTGCTACCATGACAGAACAGCGTTCCAAGAGTACTTATACAGTTATGTCCAGTATAACTGCACTGGGACGTTTCACTGTATCACTCATCTGTGTTCACCCTGTAAAATTCCATTTCCTAGTTTGAAACCATTACTAAAATAGTGTTAACATCATCATCAGCTGACCTGGTAAATTATTTTTCATGTGTTACGTCTGTAACTGCTCAGAGATCACAGTGGCCTTCAAACATGGCCGCCACGGACGACAACAACCACATTGCACCGCACCGCTCTCAGTCTCCAAAGTACTAATCAATACTCACACCCGTTCTGAATCATAGTCTCATTACTACAGTATATATAAGGACTCTCAGTTCACATGCTCAGTGCGAAGTAAACGTTCAGTGTTTCCTTGGCTGACTTTACCAATCCTTAGTACTCCTGTTGTTTATTTGGTTACTGACAGCTTGTATTTTGGTTTACACTCTCTGTCTTCACTTGTGATATCCTGTTTGTGCCTTGCCTGACGATTGCCTGTTTATTGACACTGTCTTTTATCTATGATTTGGATTTGTCTGCCAGCCTTCCCTTTAATAAACTCTCTGCTGCTTTTACATCCATCTGCCACCTGCATTCCCATCATCATGAATATAACTTTTGACTTAAAATATGAAAACTCATAGGAAAAGGAAGAAGGGATGTTAATTTCACTGAAAGCACCTTTAAGAGAATGTATAATTCAATGATAGCTAGCAAACCAATATATTCAGATATTCAGTATAACTGCACTCTTGCTTGAGATTGTGTAATTATTCAGCACTAAGTCATTATTCAAATGTAAGCGAATTTGTGCTGCTGACTATGGGTGGCACGGTGGTGTAATGGTTAGCACAGTCGCCTCACAGCAAGAAGGTTCTGGGTTCGAACCCAGTGGCCGGCGAGGGCCTTTCTGTGTGGAGTTTGCATGTTCTCCCCGTGTCTGCGTGGGTTTCCTTTGGGTGCTCTGGTTTCCCCCACAATCCAAAGACATGCAGTTAGGTTGACGTGGGGCAGCCTTGGGCTGAGGTGCCCTTGAGCAAGATACCTGACCCCCAGGTGCTCTGGTGTGGCTGCCCACTGCTCTGGGTGTATGTGTGTGTTCACTGCTTCAGATGGGTTAAATGCAGAGGATGAATTTCACTGTGCTTGAAGTGTGCATGTGATGAATAAAAATAAAGGTTTCTTCTTCATGTTAACTCCTTTTGTACAAAAGGTTAGATTTTCCTTGAGTCTTTTTTCTTTACACTGAGGTAAGTGTTCACAGGATACTAGTTGAAGCAAAATTGGGACAAACCAAATACTGAATAAAAAAACAAAACAAAAGGAGACCTAAAACATAGCCTTGTGGGACATAATGCACTTTTCTAGGCTATAAATATTTTCCATTAACAATAACAAACTTAGTAACACTGTTTGGTGTAACAGTCTGTTACACGAAACAACATTTGTTACACCAGGGGTGTCAAAAACATATGACTGGGACTGCCCACAAAATGAATTTAGAATCTGTGTTCTAAATTAATATAGTCTTGTTGGGCCAGAATTGAATTGAAAGATTCATAAAAAGAGCTCATCTGTTATTCCACTGGAGGGTAAAATAGAGCAACAAACTTAGTTGTTGCAAAAGTGCTAATGAGGTCATTCTTCATGAGCAAGCTAAACATTTGATGTGGTAACCACGTCTCTTTCCCCAAAGAACTAATTTAGGGGTTTCAAAGTAACAGTTATGAATACTTGTACGATCATATTTTTATTTGCAAATAATTTGGAAAGTTATATTTATTTTTCTTCCCCCCACCCCAAACTTGACATTGAACTAATTGTAGTGTGGCCCATTATGTAAAATGAATTTGATACACAGGCCTACACCAATCAAGTTTAGCTATGGAAATAAGTTTTATTATGAATACCGTTCAGTCATGTGAATATTATATATTATATCCCTCATCAAAAAATTCGGGCGGCACGGTGGTGTAGTGGTTAGCGCTGTCGCCTCACAGCAAGAAGGTCTGGGTTCGAGCCCCGTGGCTGGCGAGGGCCTTTCTGTGCGGAGTTTGCATGTTCTCCCCGTGTCCGCGTGGGTTTCCTCCGGGTGCTCCGGTTTCCCCCACAGTCCAAAGACATGCAGGTTAGGTTAACTGGTGACTCTAAATTGACCGTAGGTGTGAATGTGAGTGTGAATGGTTGTCTGTGTCTATGTGTCAGCCCTGTGATGACCTGGCGACTTGTCCAGGGTATACCCCGCCTTTCGCCCGTAGTCAGCTGGGATAGGCTCCAGCTTGCCTGCGACCCTGTAGAACAGGATAAAGCGGCTAGAGATAATGAGATGAGATGAGATAAAAAAATTCCCATGCAGGGATTAACCAAGGATGGCTCATGTGACATAAAATAGTTCCACTATTGATTAAGAAATGTATCTTGTGAGGTCCAAAATAAAAAAAAAGAAAATGGATATGGTGTGAGTCAGTCATGGTATATCCTGGATATACCATAAAGTGACATCACGATTTCAAGCCATACGGCCGACTCGAGTCACAGCTGTGGCTCCGCGAGCATTTCTGTGCGTGTAGATCTACGTATCATGATCATGTCAAGCGAGGCACACGATAGCATGGTACATTGCACATGCGCAGGTCAAAGGTCACACCAACGTAAACAACAAACATGGCTATGGTTGCCTCCATTGAGTTTATATCGAGATTCAATCTTAACACTTTTAGTTTGGAATTTTTTTGATGAGGGATATTTAACAATTATTCCATGAAATTGAGCTGTACATGAGCTAATAGCTGACGAAATGTGCAGCGCCTAGTTGGCTATAAGCCATGCATCACGAGTTTGAGTGGAATAACTGTTTTATTATATCCACATTCGCTGAATTTTGAAAAACAATGTATTTCATTTTAATTTTTTGCAAATTTGATACATAAAAAATTTGTACAAAATGTCAGACAAAATAATTTCTGCTTAGAATGTAAACAAACCGGTAAAATGACAGTAGCACTGTGAAATATGCTATAATAATAATTCTTGAAAAATTAAAAAAAGAGATATGTTCTTACTATCAAATACTTTTATTCCATATTTTGTTGCTTTTTTGTATTTTTTGGGATTTTCTTTTTTTTTTCTTTAGGGTTTTTTGGTGGTTGGCAAACCAATTTAAAGGTGCATTACCGCCACCAACTGGGCTGGAGCGTGGAACAGGACATATTGGGGGAAAACAAACAAACAAACAATTAACTATATTATTTTATCTATTTCTGTTTCTTTTAAATACTTGATAACAATTTTAGGGGTTTTGAGTAGAGTTTTTATTTTGTCCTCGGTTGGTTCAGCAACACACTCCACCATTTTGTTTTTCTTTCCTCGCAGTATATGAGCTGATATCCTAGTATTAGAGTGGCCAATCAGAGCGCGTGATTGCTCATCCAGTGAATGTGGATAGAATAAAAATCAAATATACCATGCACTGAGAGGCATCGGTAATTATGAATTCTCTTCAGTGACTGGCATAGTACTATTTTCTGAGGGGCTGCGCCAGTCACCGCAGAGAATCCAAAATTTCAACTGGAGCCTCTCAGTGCATGGTATACTTGATTACTATACAAGTGAGAAATAAATCCCACCCAGTCTCATCGGGAAGAAAAACGTTCACAAACAACTCTTTTACACCACCTTATAGTGTGGTTTCGTTAAAGTTTAAAACATTAGTATACATCATGTGCTTGTCAAAGAACACTAATATTTCCTGTGTAGAAGGTGCTGCAAATAAATTGCATGCGAATATAGACTCAAACGTATAGATTTAATCTGTAGAAAAGGCTAGTGCATGATGTGAATGATTTTATTTTATCTGATCTTATTTAACAGTATTCTGTTTTCTTCCATTGTCAGGGTGGCATGTATGTGTTCCAGTTATTTGATTCCTATGCTGCAAGCGGGATGTGTTTGCTGTTCGTGGCCATCTTTGAGTCCATCTGCATCGGCTGGGTCTACGGTAAAGCCTCCTTCCATTTCAGTATTTCACACTTTAGACATCACATTGCAAAAGCAAAAGCCTTATGTATTCTTATGTACTTTTTCATAAATAATTAACAGTGACAGGAAGCAGGAATGTAGCATGTTCCATATGACATGTAACTATAGAGAATGACTGGGTTAAATCCATGCTCTAATTGCAAAATTTACAATATGGCTGCACTGATTCAGAACAGAATGTGTTGGGCAAAATTTGATCCAGACATCTCTCTTTTCTGTGTGTGCGTGTGTGTGTATACTCCCACTCTCACACCACATCACATTGAAACAACTCTCAGTGGTATTGTATTGAATTATTGGCTGCTTCAAATGTGTCTTTCATGTACAAGATTGTTGATACACATTGTATGTTTACGTGTGTAGCTGCCCTGACACCTGCTGGAATGTGACATGTATTGCAAATTTAAGACATTTTTGCAGAACCCAGGCAAAAGACTGCATTTGTATATGAATCAGAGTTTCACAGTATATAAGAAACCATTAGCTGGGTAGTAATGAGTGAGTATCCTGAACAGACTTAACAGATGTTCATTTGATGCCATTTTCAGGCAGTGACAGATTTTATTTGAACATTGAGGACATGATTGGTTACAAGCCCGTATTTTTCATCAAGTGGTGCTGGAAGATCCTCACCCCTGGCATCTGTTCAGTAAGTTGTGCCTCATATTTTCAGCAGTGATCTCTCTACAGAAAATATTTGTTCCATATTATGTGTTGTAGGTTTTTTTCTATAATCCATTTGAAATGGATGTACACCTTCTGCTTAATTTTACCACAGCACAGTTGATTTGTCAAATCTATTTGGTCAGAAGTTGTAAATTAATTTTCTTTAATAACAGTTCTGACAGTAATTTTGGCTATGAGGCTAATCACAGGTTTACACTAATGTGCTCATTCTAATATGTGATGGTTTCTAGATTCATGATTAATTTATAGGGACTTGTATATCAGATGCTCCACATAATCTAAGATATAAATTGATTAAAATTTAACAAAGACAGGATTTCTGGAAGGAGACATTTATTTAACATTTATGGAAGGAGTCTTCAGTATCAGAGCTTTGTAACAGTAAGTAAACTTTTCACCCCACGAAAGTCTTTAAGACAGAGGAGTTTGCACTTTCATGAGAAGTTTTGTGTGTGTGTGTGTGTGTGTGTGTGTGTGTGTGTGTGTGTGTGTGATAACTTCATTTTAACTTAAAGTGAGAGGGGGAAAAAGTCTGGTAAGAGAATGACTACAGCTACTATAAATGCAAGTGATAAAGGAACAAATTTGTTTTTGTGGATATTTCACAAGTTTAAATGTAACTATAAACAGATAATAAATATGTCTTTTTAAATGAATTATACAATGTATTATTTCAATGATTATATCCTATAACAGAACATTCTGTTGTGTTTTATTCCTTACATTTAAACCAAAACAATAATGGCCTCAGTTGGGCAACAAGAAACTTGAATCTTGTCTCTGTGATCATTAATTAATCCTTTTCTTTTAGGGAATTTTCCTTTTCTTCTTGATCAAGTACAAGCCCCTGAAATACAACAATGTGTACACATATCCAGACTGGGGTTACGGTATTGGATGGATAATGGCAATGTCTTCAATGGTATGCATCCCTCTGGGCATTATAGTCCAGATCTGGAAAACAGAAGGAACTTTCATGGAGGTAATTTTTCATCTTGACACTTGCATTTTCCCCCACACTAAATGAGTTTACCAGTATAATGATCTACTGCTTTTAAGAAAGTAAACATACAGTGTCTTGCAAAAGTATTCATCCCCCTTGGTGTTTGTCCTGTTTTGTCGCATTACAAGCTGGAATTAAAATGGATTTTTGGATGGTTAGCACCATTTTATTTACACAACATGCCTACAACTTTAAAGGTGAATTTTTTTGTTTAGTTTATTTTTTTTATTGTGACACAAACAATAATTAAGATGAAAAAAAACCCCAGAAATCTGGAGTGTGCATAGGTATTCACCCCCCTCCCCCCAAAGTCAGTACTTTGTAGAGCCACCTTTTGCTGCAATTACAGCTGCAAGTCTCTTGGGGTATGTTTCTATTAGCTTAACACATCAAGCCACTGGGATTTTTGTCCATTCCTCAAGGCAAAACTGCTCCAACTCCTTCAAGTTAGATGGGTTGCATTGGTATATAGCAATCTTCAAGTTATGCCACAGATTCTCAATTGGATTGAGGTCTGGACTTTGAGTTGGCCATTTCAAGACATTTAAATGTTTCCCTTTAAATCACTCCAGTGTAGCTTTAGCAGTATGTTTCGGGTCATTGTCCTACTGGAATATGAACCTTCATCTCAGTCTCAAACCTCTGGCTGACTCAAACAGGTTTTCCTCCAGAATTGCCTTGTTTTTAGTGCCATCCATCTTTCCTTCAATCCTGACCAACTTTCCTGTCCCTGCAGATGAAAAACATCCCCACAGCATGATGCTGCCACCACCATGCTTCACTGGAGGGATGGTGTTCTCAGGATGTTCGGTTTGCACCACACATGGCATTTCCCATGAAGGCCAAAAAGTTAAATTTTAGTCTCAGAATCTTGTTCCATGTAAACACATGGAATCTGCCACATGCTGTTGGGCAAACTCCAAACGTGTTTTATTATTTTTTTCTTTTTTCTGTCCACTCTTCCATAAAGCCCCACTCTGTGGAGTGTATGGCTTAAAGTGATTCTATGGACAGATACTCTAATCTCTGCTGTGGATCTTTGCAGCTCCTTCAGTGTTATCTTTGGTGTCTTTGTTGCATCTCTGATTAATGCCCTCCTTGCCTGGTCTGTGAGTTTTGGTGGGCGGCCTTCTCTTGTCAGGTTTGTGGTGGTGACATATTCTTTTCATTTTGCTATAATGGATTTAATGGTGGTCCGTGGGATATTCAAAGTTTAGAATTTTTTTTTATAACCCAACCCTGATCTATAGCCTACTTCTCCACAACTTTGTCTCTGACCTGTTTGGAGTGCTCTTTGGTTTTCATGTTGCTTGCTTAGTAGTGCTGCAGAGTCAGGGTCCTTCCAGAACAGGTTGATTTATACAGACATCATGTGACAGATTATGTGACACTTTGATTGCACACAGATGGGTCTTAATCAACTAATTATGTGACTTATGACATGAATTGGTTGGACCAGCTCTTATTTAGGGGTTTCATACGAAAGGGGGTGAATACCTAATTCATCTTAATTATTTAGATATAATTTGTATCTCAATAAAACAGTAATTTGCACCTTTAAAGCGGTAGGCATGCTGTGTAAATCAAATGGTGCCCCCCAATAAAAAAATAAAAAAATAATTCCATCTTGTAATGCGACAAAACAGGACAAACACCAAGGGGGATGAATACTTTTGCAAGACACTGTAGGCTATCATATACAAACCCCATTTCCAGGAAAGTTGGGATATTTTCCAAAATGCAATTTAAGAAAAACGTGTGATTTGTACATTCATGTGAACTTTTAGTTTACTGACAAAAGTACCAAGAAAATATCTTCAATACTTTTCCTGACCAACTTAATTGTATTTCATAAATATAAGTGAAATTAGAACTTGATGCCTGCAATACACTTAAAAAAAAGTTGGGACAGAGGCAAAATAAGACTGAAAAGCAGAGGTGGACAAAGTACCCAACTTCATTACTTAAGTCAAAGTGCAGATCCCACTGGTCAAACGTTAGTCCGATACAAGTGAAAGTTGTCCAGTCAAATTTTTACTTAAGTTAAAGTACTGAAGTACTTGCTTTTAAAAATACTTAAGTATTAAAAGTACATTTTCTGTCAGTGCATTGTTGTCTTATTGCCACAATGCTTACAATGCTAATGCCTCTGAAGCAACCAAATGGATTTACAAAATGAATGCATGCTGTGCCATCATGGTGGTTTAATGTTAAGCTAGCTAGTCAGTGAAGCGCCACCTGATGCTAGCAAACTCTTTTCAAACTCAAAATCATATTGGATAGCTAACGCTACTAGAAAAGAAAGAGTTCTACATTCTATTTATTTGGCAAGATTATGCTAAAACATATTTCTGAAAGGACTTCAGATAAGTTAACGTTATTCATGTTAGTGTAACTCTGTTTTTACATGCTAACTAACAGTGTCCAAGTTAACTAGCTATGTGTTAACATTAGCCGTGGACAAGGCGATGGCAATTTGGCGGGCAAATCCATAGAAAGTCATTTGACTAACCAGACTGCATAGCTATTGCAACATTATCGCTAGCTCTAAAAGCACAGACAACTTCATTGCAAGCTTTCTCTTGGAATAAAATGTTTATATACCTCAATATGCTTCCACAGGTTGGATGGTGAGTTTTTGAAGGCTGTGATGTGGTTCGTTTTAGGCAAACAAAGCAAACATTTAAAACAAAATGAATCTTTAATCCTTTGAGAAAACTGAAACATGGGTTCTAGCTATAGCCATGGGTGTGTGCATTCTCCAGAAGAACCGCCTCCTTATGTTCTGCTATCAACTGATCGTGTTAAATAACGCTGCTGAGAAATCATTGAGCTTGATTTTATCCAGTCTATGGATGTGACATGACCCTAGTGATTACTGATAGTCTGTCTCAGTGTCACCTGCGAAAAAACCAATCATGTTTTAGCAAAGAAAAAAGCATCCATTTTCTAAGCTGCCTCATAGTAACGAGGACCTTGATAGGAATGTAGTGGAGTAAAAAGTATGATATTTGTCTTTCAAATGTAGTGAAGTTAAACTCATAAGTTTCCAAAAAAATAATACTCAAGTAAAGTACAGCTACTCAAAAAGTGTACTTAAGTACAATATCCCAACTTTTCTGGAAATGGGGTTTGTATGTTCAGTTGAAATAGCAAGAAGGTTCTGGGTTCGAATCTCATGGCCGACTGGAACCTTTCTGTGTGGAGTCTGCATGTTCTGCCTGTGCCTGCGTGGGCTTCCTCCAGGTGCTCCAGTTTCTTCCCACAGTCCAAAGACATGCGAATTGGATGAACTGGCTACTCTAAATTGGCCACAGATGTGAATGTGAGTGTGGATGGTTGTTCGTCTCTGTGTTAGCCCTGCAATAGACTGGTGACCTGCCCAGGGTCTACCGCGCCTCTCGTCTGAAGTCAGTTGGTATTGGCTCCAGCTTCTCCCATGACCCTGATGGATTGGTGCAATAGATAATGGATGTATGGATAGAAACTAAGGCTAATTAATCTTTTCACTATAATGTACAGAGCCAAACTGTAATACAGAGTTGATAAACTAATTTCTAGATCCTTCCATGGACACATTAAATTATATCATGATATTAATTAAATTATATTATGTTTCAACAACAAAAGCATTTAACAATGCCTTTAGTAAATTTGCAATAATAATAATAATAATAATAATAATAATAATAATACCTTCTCTAAAATATTAACCAAGGTAAAAACTTTGTTGCCAGATTCAGATTGCAATTATGGATTAATTCTAGTTATACTGCAACATTCAGCTACTTTCAAATCTATTGTTCAGCATTGTTATTGAAATTGCCCAGCATGTAGTATCTGAGCGAAGAATTCGTCAAACCTTGCTAAGACTGTTATTAATATTGAATAAAATTGCTACAGATAGGAGGCTATTTAAAAAGTTGAGGATTTTTAACAGTACAGGTAAACCTTTTATGCCTTTTAGGCATATATTTACTCTTCACCTTCTGAACGACAGGTTCAACAACAAGGTTGTGAATATACAGCAGGCTGCTATGAATATAGTCCGAGTCTGACTCGTGCCTTAATTTTAAAGACTCGTGACTTGACTCTGACTTGGACTCTGACTCATGCATTAACTGCATTCGGACTCGTAAATTGGAGATGAGGACTTGGATTTTTTCTTTATTTTTTTGGTAACATGCCATAATAATTTGGCATAAGATATTTATATCTACATTAATTTTTATACTAATTTTGTGCAAGAGAATGCACATTCACCTGTTCATACGTCATGTTCAGGAACAAACTAACATTAATGGCACTAAAATACCTGGAGAGAAGCCCCTAGGATTGTCCGCTTTGCTTATACAGGCTTCTCGTGCAGTGGGAAAAAATGCACTGCGATGTGTTCCATATGTAGAAGAACTATCGAGGAGATGACAGGGACAACCTCGAACTTCAATCATCATTTGGCAAGACTCCACCCAGAAAAGTAAGTGACACGCTGTGTTCATTGCTCTGTTGATAGCAGGGCTTGCTGAGCGATGAACTAGCTAGTGTTAACCCTCTCTCATGTTATTTGCCCTGTTGATAGTGGGCGGGGCTTGCTGAACGATGAACAATCTGTAACCTGTTAACTAAAATGGGGCGGTCAAGCAGTAACGTTAGTCCAACACAATAGCAGAGACAGTTTCACATAAAGGCAGTAACAGCCACCGTCAAATGGTGCGGTTAGAGTCTTGTTCTCAGACTCAACTCGGATCAATAGTGAACTTGAGTTGGACTCGCTTCGAAATTTTCTTGAATGACTTGGACTTGAACACTGGGGACTTGAGACTGGACTCGGACTCGGACTCGAGGTTTAGTGACTCGACTACAACACTGATATACAGTATCATTATTATCATGCTTCATTATTTCCTGCTTGGCTAAGGATTAGAGCATGTATTATGAAAGCACTAGTTAAGTATTAATATACTACTTATTTGTGGGACTTCTAGTAAGGTGTTATGAAGATTTCAAGCTGTAGTTTTACAGGTGTATCTCAAAATTAGAACAGTGTGAAAAAGTAAAATTTTTTTGTAATTTAATTCAAAAAGGTAAACTTTCATATATTTTATATTCATTACACGTAAAGTGAAGTATTTCAAGCCTTTTTTGTTTTAATTTTGATGATTATAGTTTGTTGCTCATGAAAATATTATAATACTCAAATACTCTAATATTTGAAGGGTTTTTTTTGCACTGTAGGCCATAATTATCAAAATTAAAAGAGAAAAATGCTTGAAACATTTTAGTTTACATGTAATGGGTCTAGAATATATTAATTTTCACTTTCTTCAATAACTAATGGAAAATATTGAACTTTTTCTATGATATACTCATTTTTGACACAGACCTGTATATAATATTATACTTTTTCATTAGCTTACTTTACGTGCTCTTTTTTTTTTTTGGATGTGTTCTTTTTGTGAAAGTTCACTCATCTTCCACTATGTGACCTGTCAGCATTTCTCATACCAATAACGGGGCGAGATTCTTCGCTAAATCAGTTTGAGAAACTTCTAATTGACTAGTGATGACAGGCAAAATATATAATTGGATATTCTCTGAGATTGTAAAGTCAGAAATTCTCTGAGATTCAAGTTATAAATTTTTATAAGAAAAAAATCCTCGTAAAAATTTACTCTTGTTTTATATATATATATATATATATATATATATATATATATATATATATATATATATATACCCTGTGATGACCTGGCGACTTGTCCAGGGTGTACCCCGCCTTTCGCCCGTAGTCAGCTGGGATGGGCTCCAGCTTGCCTGCGGCCCTGTAGAAAAGGATAAAGTGGCTAGAGATAATGAGATGAGATATACACACACAGGGTTAGTCAAAATTATGTTAACACTTAAATAGTAGAAACCATTTATTCGCAAAACATATCATGTGTGCAAGATAATTTACAGGACGGTCTCAACCTGTTCGCCATCGTGTTCAACACACAAAAACCAAAAATCAGCGAGCAACCGTACCATTTAATCTGTCACCCATGGCGTTTGTCTGTCTGCAGGAGAAAAAATAATCCATTAGTGTTAACATAATTTTGACCAACCCTGTGTGTGTGTGTATATATGTTTTATTTTGTCAAGGAACCACATCACTTCACGTTGCAAGGTTGGATCGATCTCATCACACCACATATGCTGCCACTTACCATGTATAATGGATGACTTAATCAAATGATAATTTTCACTTGGATTTATCCATCCATCCATCATCTGTAGCTACTTATCCTGTTCTACAGGGTCGCAGGCAAGCTGGAGCCTATCCCAGGCGACTATGAGCAAGAGGCGGGGTACACCCTGGACAAGTTGCCAGGTTATCGCAGGACTGACACAGAGACAAACAACCATTTACATTTACACTCACATTCACACCTACGGTCAATTTAGAGCCACCACTTAGCCTAACCTACATGTCTTTGGACTGTGGGGGAAACCGGAGCACCTGGAGGAAACCCACGCGGACACAGGCAGAACATGCAAACTCCACATAGAAAGGCCTTCGCCAGCTGCTGGGCTCAAACCCAGGACCTTCTTGCTGTGAGGCAACAATGCTAACCACTACACCACCGTGCCGCCTCCACTCAGATTTAATAATAAGGAAAAAAGCTGTTTGCATTAATTTGGCTGAGGGATGTTTACAGTCGCATTAACGTTAATTAAAGAAGTTTGCTAAAACAAAACAACTGTTAGCATTAGCTAGGAAATTAGCTACTTGAATCCTTTCTAATGTGCTTTGTGACAAGGCAACAAGGGTTATCTCGCTAGTGTAAGACCTGTAAGCTGTTTATTTGGACACATGTTGCTCATTAAATGAGCCGTAGGCAAACTGTTATTGTTTACCAGTGGCATCTGTGATGTGATGACATTGACCTACAATGGTGCTTAAAAGTTTGTGAACCCTTATACTATAGAAAATTCTAAAGGGTTCACAAACTTTCAAGCACCACTGTATTTTTGTGGCTGGCCTCATTGCATATGTACAGTGGTGCTTGAAAGTTTGTGAACCCTTTAAAATTTTCCATATTTCTGCATAAATATGACCTAAAACATCATCAGATTTCCACATAAGTCCCGAAAGTAGATAAAGAGAACCCAGTTAAACAAATGAAACAAAAATATTATACTTGGTCATTTATTTATTGAGGAAAATGATCCAATATTACATATCTGTGAGTAGCAAAAGTATGTGAACCTTTGCTTTCAGGATCTGGTGTGACCCCCTTGTGCAGCAATAACTGCAACTAAATGTTTGCAGTAACTGTTGATCAGTCCTGCACACCGGCTTGGATGAATTTTAGCCCGTTCCTCCATACATAACAGCTTCAACTCTTAGGATGTTGGTGGGGTTCCTCACATGAACTGCTCGCTTCAGGTCCTTCTGCAACATTTTGATTGGATTAAGGTCAGGACTTTGACTTGGCCATTCCAAAACATTAACTTTATTCTTCTTTAACCCTTCTTTTGTAGAACGACTTGTGTGCTTAGGGTCGTTGTCTTGCTGCATGACCCACCTTCTTTTGAGATTCAGTTAATGGACAGACGTCCTGACATTTTCCTTTAGTATAAAGGTATAATTCAGAATTCATTGTTCCATCAATGATGGCAAGCCGTCCTGGCCCAGATGCAGCAAAACAGGCCCAAACCATGATACTACCACCACCATGTTTCACAGATGGGATACGGTTCTTATGCTGGAATGCAGTGTTTTTCCTTTCTCCAAACATACTGCTTCTCATTTAAACCAAAAATTCTATTTTGGTCTCATCCGCCCACAAAACATTTTTCCAATAGCCTTCTGGCTTGTCCACATGATCTTTAGCAAACTGCAGATAAGCAGCAATGTTCTTTTTGGAGAGCAGTGTCTTTCTCCTTGCAACCCTGCCATTGTTGTTCAGTGTTCTCCTGATGGTGGACTCATGAACATTAACATTAGCCAATGTGAGAGAGGCCTTCAGTTGCTTAGAAGTTACCCTGGGTTCCTTTGTGACCTCGCCGACTATTACACGCCTTGCTCTTGGAGTGATCTTTGTTGGTCGACCACTCCTGGAGAGGGTAACACTGGTCTTGAATTTCCTCCGTTTGTACACAATCTGTCTGACTGTGGATTGGTGGAGTCCAAACTCTTTAGAGATGGTTTTGTAACCTTTTCCAGCCTGATGAGCATCAACAACACTTTTTCTGAGGTCCTCAGAAATCTCCTTTGTTTGTGCCGTGATACACTTCCCCAAACATGTTGTGAAGATCAGACTTTGATAGATCCCTGTTCTTTAAATAAAACAGGGTGCCCACTCACACCTGATTGTCATCCCATTGATTGAAAACACCTGACTCTAATTTCACCTTCAAATTAACGGCTAATCCTAGAGGTTCACATACTTTTGCCACTCACAGATATGTAATATTGGATCATTTTCCTCAAGAAATAAATGACCAAGTATAATATGTTAATCTCATTTGTTTAAGTGGGTTCTCTTTATCTATTTTTAGGATTTGTGTGAAAATCCGATGATGTTTTCAGTCATATTTATGCAGAAATATAGAAAATTCTAAAGGGTTCACAAACTTTCAAGCACCACTGTGTGTAGGAGTCTTACTCTGGCCCTTAGCATCTCCTGAGATTTTTAGCATCTTTTTTATTTCCATAAGTGGTAACTTAAAAAAAACAAACTTGAAGACAATTTTTTTGTAATTATAAGGCAAATTTATTTTAATTTTTCTATACTATTTCAGATTTTCAGTTGGTGAGACTTTTGCATACACTTTGTTAGTATTTGACGGCATTGCCTTTTAATTGCTTAACTTGACTCAAACTCTTTGGGTACCCTTCCATATGATTCTCACAATACTTTGATGGAATTTTTGCCCATTCCTCCTGACAAAACAGGTGTACAGTCATGGGAAAAAGAAAGTACATACTCCTTGAATTCTGTGTTTTTATTAATCAGGGCCAAAATAACAATTTTGTGGTCCTTACCAGCTTCTATAAATAAATGAAAAACCTTAGGTGACAACAAAAAAAACACAACAGATTTCAATGTGTAGTCATTTCCCCCCAAAAAACCATGAAACCAACATTCAGAAATCAAGTGGCAAAAACTAAATACACCCTATAATTCAGTAACATATAGAATCACCTTTAGCAATAATAACTTGAAGTAAACATTTTCTATTTATACATAGATCTCTTCAGATCCCACCATAGCATCTTAATGGGCTTGATTCTTTTTCCTTTTTTAGCCATTCAGGTGTCAATTTGCTGGTGTGCTTGGGATCATTGTCCTGTTGTGTGACCCAATTTCAGCCCAGCTTAAGCTGCTGGACAGATGGCCTCACATTTGTCTCAAGAATATTCTGGTATAGAGTTCATCTTTCTCTTAATGACTGTAAGTTTCCCAGGTCCCATGGCTGCAAAGCAAGCCCAAATCATCACCTCTCCACATCGATGCTTGACAGTTTGTATGAGATACACTGTGTTTGGTTTTCACCAAACATAGCACTGTGCATGATGACCAGACATCTCCACCTTGGTCTAATCAGTTAAAAGGATATTGTTCCATGTAGATGGTTCAGACACAATTTTGCAAACCTAAGTTGTGCTGCCATATTATTGGTGGAGAGAATGACTTTTTCCTAACCACCAGTTGATGAAAGCCACTTGTTCAGTTTTTTTTTCTGATTGTGCTGTCATCACCATAAACATTTAATGTTCTTACAGAGGCCTGTAGGTCACATGATGTACAGTTGTGGTCAGAAGTTTACATACAGTGACATGAATGTCATCTTGGATATGAATGTCATGACAATATTGGGCTTTCATTTATTTATTTGAACTGTTCGTTTTCTGTGGTGAAATGATTGTACAACATATTCCTTTAATAGAAAAAACCCCATGAATTTTGTGCAGAAGTTTTAATTTATTTTGGGCTTTCTGAAATCAACACCTAGTCAAAATTATACATACAGGGTCAAAAATTTACATACACTCACTTAGATTATTAATTCAGAGGTGCTGAGACTTCCAAAATGTCTCTTATCTTGCCAAGGCCAAGGTCTCTTAACTTCCTGTTAGTGATTATGACTGACTTCGGCTGGTAGCTTCTCTGCGCCTTCATAAAAAGGGTTTGTTTACAGCACTCATTGGATTGACCAACACACAGTAAAATGGGAAAGTCCAAGGAGCTCAGTGCAGATCTGAGAAAGAGGATCACAGATGTACACAACTCAGGAATGTATCTTAGAGCCATTTCTAAACAACTGCAGATCCCAAGATCAGTTCAAACAATTATGTGTAAGTTACTGGGAGGTGTAGTCACTTTGCTTCAAGAAAACCTAAATTGTCACCCTCAGCTGAAAGGAAATTGGTTTGGATGGTCAGGAACGACCTGGAAACCACCATGGCACAGCCCTGCCATGAACTGGAAGCTGATGGATCACTGTCTACAGTTCTATATCACCATGTACTAAGAGGCTGCTCTACAAGAAATAACCCACTGCTCCAAAATTGACACCTTCAAGCTTAACTAAAGTTTGCAACTGACCACATGGACAAAGAAATAACCTTCTGGAGGAAAGCAGGGGCATAGCTAGGATTTTTCGGGGGGGGGGGTCACACACTGACTGGCAGCATGAGTACATTATGTAACAAAAAATAATTACCATTGCTAGTTTTAGGTAGCTTAGAAACCGGCTCTTCCATTATTGCTGTTTCTTCCACGTTTTCTTGATGTTGTGTTCTAGAAACGGCACACTAAAACTTAGCTTCGAAGCCACAAAATGCAACTTTGATGGAAAAAATATATATAATAAATTGCTTACCTCTCTTCATGTCGAAAGAAGGAGGAAAGTTTTGCTTGTTTTGACATGGCGAATTATTAACACGAGGAAATACTCGTAATTTGCAACTAAAAAGACTGCAGCTACACTGGCAGCTTGACCATGCTTTCTAGTGCGATCGTGTTGCACTTGCGCAGAACTGTTTCAGTCTTGTGTGCCTTGGCTCGTGCACCTGAAGGCGCGCCTTGGACTGTGCGCGCGCCTAACGAGCTCCGGCACATGCGCTGTTAACAAAGAACACCTGTCTTTAATCAATGAACTATGTTTGGGCTATTTAAGGACTGCGCCCATGCAAGGATGAGTATTACGCCACGCCTAGTGTGTCTTACAGAGCCTTGTTTCCTGTTCCTGTTGACCTCCTGGTTTTTCGACTCCTGTTTCTCGTCCCTTGATCTTGTATAGGTTTGCTTCTGATATTCTGTCCACGCCTCGATTGACCTCCTGCCTGTTTCCTCGATTACGACTTTGCCTGTTGTTTTGGACTGTTTGCCTGTTGTGTGCGTTTCACGCACTTTATGCTCATATCGCACTGTGTATTATTTAACATATCTGCACTTACATCTGCCTCTCCCGCACACACTGACAAACTGGGTTTTTGCGCCCAAATCACAGGAAGTCAAGGTTATAGAAACCCTAATAAGGCTGAGGTGACAATCTAGTTGAAAAAAAATGTTAGAAAAATTACAGTGGACGCTTTTCTAATATTCTTATGTGGCTATTGAAAAAATGTATGGTCCGACAAAGGGGGGGGGGGGGGGTCATGGGCACCCCAGGACCCCCCCAGCTACGCCCCTGGAAAGCTGTATGATCACATGAGACAAAGATTGAGTTGTTTGGCCACAATCAGTGCGTTTACATGCACATAGAGAAAATTGAATTTCTGCCATTGCTCGACTGAAATCAAAGTTCTAAATGCCATGGAAACACCTTAGCTAGGCTGAAATCAAACCGAACTTGATTTCTCGTAATTGAGCTACACGACCTAGATTATGCGATTTTAGCTGAGCTACTTAGTGCATGTACAGTGGGGCAAAAAAGTATTTAGTCAGTCACCAATTGTGCAAGTTCTCCCACTTAAAAAGATGAGAGAGGCCTGTAATTTTCATCATAGGTATACCTCAACTATGAGAGACAAAGAATTTATTTGCAAATTATGGTGGAAAATAAGTATTTGGTCAATAACAAAAGTTCATCTCAATACTTTGTTATATACCCTTTGTTGGCAATGACAGAGGTCAAACATTTTCTGTAAGTCTTCACAAGGTTTTCACACACTGTTGCTGGTATTTTGGCCCATTCCTCCATGCAGATCTCCTCTAGAGCAGTGATGTTTTGGGGCTGTCACTGGGCAACACGGACTTTCAACTCCCTCCAGAGATTTTCTATGGGGTTGAGATCTGGAGACTGGCTAGGCCACTCCAGGACCTTGAAATACTTCTTACGAAGCCACTCCTTCGTTGCCCGGGCAGTGTGTTTGGGATCATTGTCATGCTGAAAGACCCAGCCACATTTCATCTTCAATGCCCTTGCTGAGGGAAGGAGGTTTTCACTCAAAATCTCATGATACATGGCCCCATTCATTCTTTCCTTTACACGGATCAGTCATCCTGGTCCGTTTGCAGAAAAACAGCCCCAAAGCATGATGTTTCCACCCCCATGCTTCACAGTAGGTATGGTGTTCTTTGGATGCAACTCAGCATTCTTTCTCCTCCAAACACGACAAGTTGAGTTTTTACCAAAAAGTTCTATTTTGGTTTCATCTGACCATATGACATTCTCCCAATCCTCTTCTGGATCATCCAAATGCTCTCTAGCAAACTTCAGATGGGCCTGGACATGTACTGGCTTAAGCAGGGGGACACGTCTGGCACTGCAGGATTTGAATCCCTGGCGGTGTAGTGTGTTACTGATGGTAGCCTTTGTTACTTTGGTCCCAGCTCTCTGCAGGTCATTCACTAGGTCCCCCCGTGTGG
This sequence comes from Neoarius graeffei, assembly GCF_027579695.1. Classification (NCBI taxonomy): domain Eukaryota; kingdom Metazoa; phylum Chordata; class Actinopteri; order Siluriformes; family Ariidae; genus Neoarius; species Neoarius graeffei. Next base: position 21,612,553 of record NC_083594.1, read on the forward strand.
TTCTGGGATTTTTGCTCACCGTTCTTGTGATCATTTTGACCCCATGGGGTGAGATCTTGCGTGGAGCCCCAGATCGAGGGAGATTATCAGTGGTCTTGTATGTCTTCCATTTTCTAATACTTGCTCCCACAGTTGACTTCTTCACACCAAGCTGCTTACCTATTGCAGATTCAGTCTTCCCAGCCTGGTGCAGGTCTACAATTTTGTTTCTGGTGTCCTTTGACAGCTCTTTGGTCTTGGCCATAGTGGAGTTTGGAGTGTGACTGTTTGAGGTTGTGGACAGGTGTCTTTTATACTGATAACGACTTCAAACAGGTGCCATTAATACAGGTAACGAGTGGAGTACAGAGGAGCCTCTTAAAGAAGAAGTTACAGGTCTGTGAGAGCCTGAAATCTTGCTTGTTTGTAGGTGACCAAATACTTATTTTACCGAGGAATTTACCAATTAATTCATTAAAAATCCTACAATGTGATTTCCTGGATTCTTCCCCCCCCATTCTGTCTCTCATAGTTGAAGTGTACCTATGATGAAAATTACAGGCCTCTCTCATCTTTTTAAGTGGGAGAACTTGCACAATTGGTGGCTGACTAAATACTTTTTTGCCCCACTGTATATCCTATCGAGCTATGTAGTCGAGCTACTGTACTTACTTCAGCACTGCCCCTTCCGGAAGTGACGAGTGACGAGACCACAAGCGGGAAACACAACAGCCTCAGTCGGCATGACAACGAATCATGACAACGGCATGAATCTTTTCTTTTTGTGGCATTGTTTGCACTGTTAAAATTTAGCTCACTTACTGTATCACCAAATACATCTGTACAGCTGTTGCATAGCTGTGAATTGTGTACATAAACAAGTCATTGTATTTGTGTGTGTGTGTATATTTCCAACATCTGAAGAATGTCAATAAAAACAAAACAATTGAACTTTTTTGTGTGTTTATTAAGACATAAGCTAAATTGTAAGCAAAAAAAAAAAATTTTGTAAGCAAAAAATGGACTTTAGAAAAATATACAATTGTGCAAAATAAGTTGTCTTACAAAACAGTGGTCTGCACAGGACAGTTTGTAGCCATACAGTCTGTTAGAGCAAGCCTAACAGCTTGAGCACGGAACTTGTGAACACGGAACTGCCAGTGTTGCCAGATTGGGCGGTTTTAAGTGCATTTTGGCGGATTTGAACATGTTTTGGGCTGGAAAACGTCAGCAGTATCTGGCAACAATGCTGATAACTTTGTTTATACTCTTGAATAGCTCTTCTTCATGACGACAACCGGAAGTGTACCAACACGATGGGGCGTGTAGCGCCACCTGTGGCTCGGGTGCACAATGTACCTCACACAATAGCTCGATTTCCTTGTGTGCATGTAGGATTGGATTTCTCTGCCACCCCTGCTGGGACCCTTAGCTTAATTACCGACAGCAGCTCGATTTGGATGTGCATGTAAACGCACTGAATGACCACAATGTACAGTGGAACACTGTATCAGCTGGTGGTGGTAGCAGCATCATGCTCTGGGGCTGTTTTACTGCCAGTGGAACAGTAACTTCATTGCACAAAGTGGATAGAATAATGAAGAAGGAGGACTACCTCAGAATTCTTCAGCATAACCTCAAACCATCAGAAACATGACTTGAACATGACTTGGGACTTGGGAGTCACAACAGGACAATGAACCCAAACACACATCAGAGCTGGCTGTGGAGGATAAAGCAAGCTAACATTAAGCTTAAAACAAGCCCTGACTTCAACCCTATTGAAAATATATGGACCGTGCTTATAAGTCAAGTCCATGCCAAGAAAAAAAAAAAACAAAAAAGCAAATTTAATTGAACTCTACCAATTCTACTCTGAAGAGTCGTGAAATATCCAACCAGAATTCTGCCAGAAGCTTGTTCATGGTAAACAAAAAATGTTTGGTCAAGGTGAATCTTGCGAAGAGACATTTTACCCAAATATTAGGTGTGCTGTGTGTATATTTTTACCCTGTATATACACTTTTGACCCTGTTTTGATTTCAGAAAACCCAAAGAAAATTGTGCACCGAATTCTACTTTTTTTTTAAAAGATGTACAATCATTCTGCCACAAAAAAAAAACACTTCAGAGAAATCATTGAAAGCCCAAATATTGCCATGACATTCATATCCAAAATTACATTCATGTCACTGTATATAAACTTCTGACCACAACTGTAGCTTTTGGGTTTTCCTTTATATTTCTTCACATTAAATGGTCTGAGTTTGGACTGAATTTGCTTAGATGCCCAGTCCTGGGAAGGATGGAAACTGTCTTGATGGCTCTCCATTTGTAAAAAGTCCTTTTCACTGTCAAATGGTGAATTTCAAATTGCTTGGAGATGGCCTTATAACCCTTCCCAGATGGATGAGCAGCAACAATTGCTACTCTGAGGTCATGGCTGATGTCCTTTCTTCCTGGTATGATGTCGACCCACCCCTGATTGTCCAGAACTGTGAAAAGTTCTACTTTTATAGAGGTAGTCACATTGCTTGATGATTAGCTCATCTTGTGCATGTTATTAATTACACCTTGCTGCTTATTACTCTCTTGGAGTTGTCAAAGTAGGAAGAGTATACTAGTTTGGGCCTCCTTGGACACACTTGTTTTAGTTCAGTTCAGTTTAGTTTCAGGTCAGTTTAGCATTCTTAATTACCTAGCAGACTCCATTTAATTTAATGCAGGTAAGCAAACTCACTCTTATATTCACAAACCAATGTGAAAGATCAGTTGGTCTTTCTTTGTGTGGTAATGTTTTTTAAAAACTTTCTTCAGGTATTATTCCTCCACATATTAAGCAGCTGCCATGAAATGAGAGTCAGGAGGTTAGCTAAAAGTCATCTACTGTTCCTGACAGAAAAGCAATTCCACCCATCCATCCATTATCTATACCACTTATCCATCAGGGTTGCAAAGGAAGCTGTAGCCAATCCCGGATGACTTTGGGCAAGAGGCAGGGTACACCCTGGATAGGTTGCCAAACTATCACAGGGCTAAAACAGAGGCGAACATCCATTCACACCTATGGGCAATTTAGAGTAGCCAGTTAACCTAATCCACAGGTCTTTGGACTGTGGGAGGAAACCGGAGTACTCGAGGAAATCCATGCAGGCACAGGGAGAACATGCAAACTACACACAGAAAGGCCCCAGTTGGCTGCAAGGTTTGAACCCAGAGCCTTCTTTCCATCAGGTGACAATGATAGACATTTTATCTAAAGGAAATAACTTTATACAAAGGGCCTGAGCTAAAATGACAATCATAATCACTTCTGATGAACTTCATAAATGATCCCTTAATATAAAACCCAGCTCTGCAAAAGTCTACAAATGACCTTACAAGCATTTAGCCTCACAGTGTGAGGAAACCAATTCTCTTACTGTGTTGGATCTACTCATAATTTTAGAGGATCAAGAAGCTGACCACCCCGAGCTCTGATCTGAGGATGAGAGGCCACCTCAGTGCAAAGAGTCCTTACGCCATCAATGATGCTGATGCTAAAATGAGGGTGGATGGAAAAATCTCTACCATTACGGAGAAGGAGACACATTTCTAAACCTGTACCTACCGAGACACGGTCACAGCCACCAAGACTGGAAAGGAAAAGAACTTAAAGCTTGCCTCAATTTTTGGTGAAGAGAAAAGATTCACATTCTTAGTCTTGCCCTTTTTGCACAAATAATTAACACATCCATTACAAGTTAACTTCATGATAAAAAAAGACTTATATTCAAGTTTATCAAAAATATAGACTGTTAAAGGTGATCTTGTACTTTGTGTATTTTTGTGACACTAGTAATGACTGTACTTAGAGTGAAGCCAAGGTAAAAATGTGCTGTAAAGTGTTTCTGCATTTTGACTCTTGGCAATGGTATTATTCTCTACAGAAAGTTCCTAATGCATAGAAGAACCATTTTATGACCATTCCAAATGTTACAGGTATGTTTGTAGAGGATTCTTTGTTTGGTGGATAAAAGTGATGGTACATTTGGTTGGCATTACCCTCCTCGCAGGGCGAGCATGACTTACCACACTCAGTGTCCACGGCATTTTATACAGCACAGATTCAATGCCACTTAACAAAGGTTAAACTGAGTTTAATCCAAGGTGACACACTGAACACAGTTCATCCTTTTTGTGCTTTATGAACTTTTTTCAGACAGACAGCTTGATTGTCTAATGCTGTAGTAGGCACTTCACACTCTTTCAGCGTTATAAAAGCAGTCTGTAGACAAGCTGGTGGCCCAAGGGCAACTGTTCAGATTCATTTGATGAAGTATGAGATTAAGGTTAGGGTTTTTTTGCAGTATACATTCACTATAAGGATACCTTATAGATAAATGCGGCTTGTAATTGTTGGTTCTGTGTTATGTAAGATTGGGCCTTAAGATAGGAAAAGATTAAAGGTATGTAGGATTTAACAGTCATATGCAGTAAAAGGGATTAATTGGGTCCTAATATTTTGGACTGGTTAACACACTCGCTGCTATTGTCACTTTTACCACCTGAATTGTAGAGTGAAATGTGCCCTTAAGTTGGTAGTTGCCATTAGGCTCACCTATTATGCTAAATATATTTCTAATATTATGATGGCAGATTTAGCTTGATTATTGACTGTGTTTGACTTGTATTTCAAAGATTAAATCCAGTGTTAATTAAGAAAGAGCACTGACAAGAGTGTCATATCAGGGCACCCAGCTACTTCGATACTATACAGTAGATGTCCAGTTGTCTTGGATCCACTGTGAACCCTGTGTACATGCATGTGATCTTTGGTATGGTCTAATTCATCATGACACAGCCACCTCTGTTTGTGCAAGTAAACTGTTTTACATTTTAATAGCCTAACTTCCGAGATTGATGTATATTTTTACATTTGGTTAGGGTATTTTTGTGTACTATTTCTTGAGATGAAAAAAATGTGTTTATTGGATGACTTTTGATATGCCATTCAACATGGTGTTTTAGAAATATAATGCAAATGCTATATGTGCTGTTTACACAGATTTTGGTATTCACAGGACATAAGAATGATCTGCTTACTCATTTTTAAAAATAAAAGTTAAAAAGAAATGTTTCTCTTTTGCCACTTTTGTCACGTTAACATTAAGAAATGATCGCCACAATTTATGTATCATGGAGTATTGTTGTAGTGCAATGAGGAATGCAATAAGGGCCCAACCCAACCATCCACTTGAGGACACATCCACTTGGAGTTTCTGAACAAAATATTGTAAATATGGTGGCACATTACTAGAACTGGACTAGCCTTTGGCAAGTCTATGTGCTGCTGATTTTCCATGTACATATGGAAGTGGGCTTTTCCAAGATTAGTGGTAAGAAAATGTTCTTTGTTGATAAAACCACAGACATCTGAGACCATGGTTTACACTGCCTTCTATAATTATAGGTATTCCATGAAAATGAGCAACCTTTTTATATAAAAAAATGAATAGCATATGCTAAAGGGCATGATAAGAGATTTTAATCTCTACATGAGAAAGAGAGGGAGATATTTACGTGTACCTACCTGATACACATGCTATAAACTCTGATAGCCCTGGTCAAAGGGGTGGAGAAAGAAGCACAGGAGGCAGGAGATGGAGAGAGCGGAACTGTTCCTCTTTTATTTATTTCCAATTTCAACACCATGCCTTTTTGAAAGTCCCAAGTGCACACACATGAAAACAAAAAGAAACCAAATCCCATCTGTGGGACCGAGTCCCATCTGACAGCCTACTGAGGTGGAAAAAACACAAATAGCCATACTAGCTGCCATAAACTGCACACAGGTGTAAACAAATCACTCAGTGCCCCTGCTGCCATATAAGCATATACAGTCAAGCCGGAAAGTCTGCACACCCCTTTCACTTTCTCCACATTTTATTACATTACAGACTTATTCTACAATAGATTGAGTTCATTTTTTGTCATAAAATTCTACACAAATAGCCCATAATGACAACATGAAAGCAGGTTTTTAGACATTTGTGCTAATTTATTAAAAATCAAAATGTAAAATATCATATGTATACAAGTGTGCACACCCTTTGATACAACACCCAAAATAATAATAATAATAATAATAATATAATAATAAGTTAAATTTATATAGCGCCTTTCAAGAAACCCAAGGATGCTTTACAATTATAGACAAGGAAAAAAAAAATTAAATAATAATAAAAAATAATAAATAAATACAAAATAAAAAAGTAAAAAGTCCACCAAGTAGGGGTCAGGATGTAATTCCAGTGGTGTAGCAGCCACAGTCCCACCAAAAGGCGCACGAAAACGAGTCCCACATCTCCAGCACCGCCGCCGTGACGCCGTCAGCAACATCGCTCGAACACCACGCCATGGATCCACAAAGCGAGCAGAGAAGCTCCGCCATGCAGAGCGCTGGTATGTCCAAACCGCCTGCACAGCCGCCGCGACACCACCGAGCAACATCGCTCAGAACATCACACCAAGCGTTAAAGCGCAGAGCGCTGGACAACCATGATATAAAATGAGCAACAAGCTCACTGCAGTCCATAGCTGGGAGCACAGGCATCACCCACAGCGAACCAAGGCCTGGAGGGAACCGATGCCCAAAACTAGGTCCGGAGCTACACCACAACCGGCGGACAAAACACTCAAACATCAAACTACACAAACACACAGAAAAAAATAAATAAATAAAATGAAAATAGAAAAAGAAAATTAAAATAAAATTAAAAAAAGCTCTGGTGAGCTGAGGTGCATTTTGTTTCCACTAATACTGCTCGAGATGTTTCTACAACTTAATTGGAGTCCACCTGTGGTAAATTCAATTGATTGGACATGATTGGGGATTGCCAACACCTGCCTATATAAGGTCCTACAGTTGACAGTGCATATCAGAGTAAACTCCAAGCCATGGAGTCAAAGGAATTATGTGCAGACCTCAGAAACAGGATTGCGTCAAGGCATAGATCGGGAGAAGGGTACAGAAAAATTGTTGCAGCTTTACAGGTCCCAAAGAGCACAGTGGCCACCATCGTTCCTAAATGGAAGAAGTTTGGAACCACCAAGAATTTTCCTAGACCTGGCCACCTGGCCAAACTGAGTGATCAGGGAAGACGGGCCTTGGCCAGGGAGATGAGCAGGAATCCAAGGGTCACTCTGACAGAGCTCTAGCGTATCCTTGTGGAGATGGGAGAACCTTTCAGATGATCAACCATCCAGGTAGCACTCCACAAATCAGGCCTTTATGGTAGAGTGACCAGACGGAAGCCACTCCTTAGTAAAAGGCACGTTACAGCCCGCTTGGAGTTTGCCAAAAGGCACCTAGAAGACTCTCAAACCATGAGAAACAAGATTCTCTGGTCTGATGAAACCAAAATTGAACTTTTTAGCCTGAATACCAAGCGTCACATCTGGAGGAAACCAGGCACCACTCATCACCTGGCTATTGCCATCCCTACAGTGAAGCATGGCGGTGGCAGCATCATGATGTGAGGAAGTTTTTCAGCAGTGGGAATGGGGCGACTAGTCCTGATAGAGGGAAAGATGAATGCAGCTAAGTACACTGAGATCCTTGAAGAAAACCTGCTCCAGAGTGCTCTGGACCTCAGACTGGGGCGAAGGTTTACCTTCCAACATGACAATGACCTGAAGCACACAGCCAAGAGAACAAAGGAGTGGCTTTGGAGAAAGTCTGTGAATGTCCTTGAATGGCCCAGCCAGAGCCCAGACCTGAATCCAATTGAACATCTGTGGAAGGAGCTGAAAATGGCTGTGTACCAATGCTCCCCATCCAACCTGACGGAGCTTGCAAGGATATGCCAAGAGGAATGGGCAAAAATGTCCAGAAACAAGTGTGCCACGCTCATAGCTTCTTTCCCAAGATGCTTTGAAGCTGTAATTGCTGCCAGAGGTGCATCAACCAAGTATTAGACCAAAGGTGTGTACAGACAGATATGTAACCCCTATATAACCTATTTTTGTCAGTAAAATAAAATTGCATATTTTCTAAAAACCTGCTTTCACTTTGTCATTATGGGCTACTTTGTGTAGAATTTTGTGACAAAAAATGAACTCAATCTATTGTAGGATAAGTCTGTAACGTAATAAAACATGGAGAAAGTGAAAGGGGTGTGCAGACTTTCTGACTTGACTGTAGGGCCATTTCTCAGTATTGTAGTTTTTTTTTTTTTTTGTAAAAAACATTCATTTCAAAATGAGCAGCATACAATTAGTAATATCTAACAAGATTGGAGACACTCGCAGAGGGATCTTGGTCCACTACTCCGTGCATAATATTTTAAGCTTTTAGTATTCTTATGGTTTTCCATGTGATGTTCAATTCCGGTTGCCAGTAGGGATATAATAGATGATCATTGCAAAACACTGATTTTGTGTTTCTTTCACCATTTCTGTGCTGATTTGGAAGCTCATCGTCTTTGTCAAAGCTCTACCCTGAACCGCCATCTCCATCATTGCTTTATAAAAGTCTTTAAAAGACTTTAAAAGGATTATGCATTCTTCTTCTTCCCCCCGTTAGGGGTCGTCACAGCGGATCTTTTTTTCCTGCATATTTGATTTGGCATAGGTTTTAATGCTTATGAATATCGCACAAAAGCCCTTGCATAGCTAGCCTTTAAATTATTACCTTAACCTCTTAAAGGGATAGTTCGGGATTTTTGACATGAATCTGTATGGCATCCCCATCAATAGTGTCATGCAAACACACTGACTTACCCCTGACAGCATCCTGAGAGTCCAGTTCTTGTCCAGTTTTGGTCCAGACGAAAGTAGTCCGGCAAGTTTGTTGGGTTCACGAAAGTAAAACGTTTTTCGTCTCAAAACAGTATGTGTTCAAAAGAGTGATATATTTGCATCACAAAACCATTGCCAAATAAAAAGTCAGACCTCGAAATCGCTTGGCACTATTTTCTCTCCCTTCTTATCACTGCGCGCTGCCACCAGGTGACAGCCACGGCTGTTTCATTCATTGTTTACTGCTAGCAAAGTTAGCGACAACATGTCTGACTACGACAGCGACATTGAAAACATTGACTTCATCTCACAGCCAAAGGGATATCTTTATGAACCCGAATATACAGATGAAGAAATTCGCCAGATGGAGTTAGAACGGGCAGAGAGAGAAAGGGTGGACAGAGAAGTGGAAGAAGGTGAAGCTGGAGCCGTAGCTTGTTAGCGCCACTGATCTGAACTCCTAATCACTGCCAAACAATGGGAAAGGTGTTGATTCCTGCGCAGATGTCAACATGACAGCGCGCAGTGATACCGAGGGAGACAAAATATAGCGCCAAATAATTGCAAGGTCTGACTTTTTATTTGGCAACGGTTTTGTGATGCAAATATATCACTCTTTTGAACACATACTGTTTTGAGACGAAAAACGTTTTACTTTCGTGACCCCAACAAACTTGCCGGACTACTTTCGTCTGGACCAAAACTGGACAAGAACTGGACTCACAGGATGCTGTCAGGGGTAAGTCTGATCGGTGTTTGCACGACACTATTGATGGGGATGCCATACAGATTCATGTCAAAAATCCCGAACTATCCCTTTAAGAAGTTAAGGTAATAATTTAAAGGCTAGCTATGCAAGGGCTTTTGTGCGATATTCATAAGCATTAAACCCTATGCCAAATCAAATATGCAGGAAAAAAAGATCCGCTGTGACGACCCCTAATGGGGATGCCATACAGATTCATGTCAAAAATCCCGAACTATTGCTTTAAGGTAACAAAATGCAATAAAAAAAATTAGCAATGTTTATAAACTTCGCAGAATTCCTCAGTCTTTTTAAAGATAAATTAATTAAAGCTAGTTATCCTTTAGTAACCTTTATTTGTCTTCATGTCATGTGTGTGTGTGTGTGTGTGTGTGTGTGTGTGTGAGTGAATTTAGGCCTTTGGCTTTTTCCAATCAAGCTGGCATGGCCTCATGCTGGGAGTCAAATGCATGGTTCATCAGCTTTCTCAAATTGAAGTGTGTAGAGGCATCACTTCAGGAAAGATCTGATATTGGTACTCTGTGCCACCAAAAGGGCAATGTTGCCCAGTATATTGCCTTAAACAACAATGACCTAGATTCATATTTGAAAGGTTTTGAACATCAAGGGCAGTCATTAGGGTATTATTATTTAAGCTCATTTCATTCTCTTTGGAAAATGAATTTCTGCAATACTTTATGTCTCTCAAGACTCCAACATTTCTGAATGGAAAACTGCAACTGTGGTAGGGGATAGAGCATCATAAAAGCAAATTCAGTGAAAGCAAAGTTAATTTTACTAATGTGGTGAAGAAAGAATTTCAAATGAATAAAGAGTTACAGTAGCTCGATCATATGACATAATATGGGGTGTTCCATTTCTCATGTTTATACTCTCACAACTTGCAGTTTTTACCTATGCTTGTTTCTCATGAACAGTGGGACTTACCTAGGACCAGTTTCAAGAAATAGTGCTAGCTGAGTAGTTACAGTTCTGCATTAGTGATCAAAAGTTCAAATCTCATGACCTCCAGAGTTCTTGAGTGAGATCCTTCCATGTGAGAACAGATTCACCAGAGTTGTCAATTACAAGACCATTTTTTTTGCGGGGGCGGCAATTGTTTGATGTCTTGTAGAGAACATTATGGATTATTGTGTCCCTAAAAATGTATTTTATAGATCATTTTGTTTTCACTGGGTTAATAATAAATGGTTCATGTCCATGCTTAGATTGTGTTTAAAGGTCAGATAGGTAAAAATTTGCCCCCAAATATTCATTGTCATTTTCCTTTCACTTTTCCTGGTGGGGTCATGGTTTCAATAGAATGAGAAGTTCAGTCCAGACTTCTCATTCCCAAGGTCACTGATACCACATCCTTCTGAGGGGGTTCCCTGAGTTTTCCCAAGCAAATTGTGAGATATAATATCTCAAGCAGGTCCTGATTCTGGCTCATTGGGTCTCTGTCCAGTTGGAATTGTCCAATACAGCTCTACCAAAAAGTTGGCCAAGGGGCATCCTTACATGGTGTCCAAACCATTTCAACTGTCTCCTCTCAATTCTGCAGTGTTCCCAGATTATCAAGCTCCTCACCCTAATACAGACAGCAAGTCAAGCAACCCTACAGAGGAACCTCATTTCTGCCATCTGTACTCAGGACAATTTTTTGATACTTCCTGCAGCTCAGGACCACATGTGAGGATGGGGACATACAGTAGATTGAGCAGTAAAGAGAGCTTTTTCAGCAAAAATAAATCTCCTGTTTCACCACCACAGACCAATATAGTGACTGTAACACTATCACCCAATCCATTTATCAATATCATGCTCTATAATTCAATCACATGTGAATAAGTTCCCATGCTACTTAAACTGAATAGAGCATCCCACTCTTTTCTGGAAGAAAACATGGCCTCAGACTTGGAGGTGCTTATTTTCATCCCATCCTTTTCATTCCTGCATATTGGCGGTCCAGTTTGGATTGTGCCAAAAGAATATCATCATATATAAATATCAGGAATGATACGTTTAGCATCCATACTGGGCAGCTTTCCAACTTTGTCTGAGTCTTGATCCTGATTATAAAAAAAACACAAACAGGAGTGGAGACAAGACACACCCTTGATGGAGTATGACACTCAACTTAATGCCAAGTTCACTCAACATGATTGATCCAGAAACACCATGCTTCTGCAGAACTTCCCACAACAAATGTAAAGGCACATGTTTATAAGCCTTCTCCAAATCAACAAAGTACATGTAAACTTGATTAGCAAACTACTATGACCCTCACAAAGCTGTGCAAGAATAAATAGTTAGTCTGCTGGTCAATTGTTCCATGGTATGTGAGTTAAATTCATCTCTCAGTAAAGTTTCTGCCAGATGCTCCCAAGCAACCTGGAATGCTTTCCTGGGTTTACCACCCCTGATCAAGATGTTTGGTACCAGAGCCCTGTGTAGATGTAAAGGCAACTATATCTAGTTCATACCTTCCCATCTCATATACTAACTCAGGCTCTTTCCCCATCAGTGAAGTAACATTCAATGTCCCCAAAGTCAGTTTCCATTCCAAGTTTCTAGTCGATCTAAGTCTGTACATCACCTGCCTTCCACCCAACTAGCATTGTACCTGACCCCCACCATCTTGCAGGTGGTGAGCCCACAAGGTAGCTCTACTTTATCATTTTGGACTGGGTTACTTGATTACATGGGTAACCTGGTTTCCAGATGTTTGCGTGCAGACACCAACCCCAGGCATGGCTCCGGGTATGGGTCCTGGTAACCCTAGGTTAACTTTGGAGAGGGTACAAATCATACATCTATCATGGGAGACATTAGGGTCACTCCATCAAGGGTGTCCCTCCTGGGAACATTATGGTCCTGATAACATAGCCCTGAAATCCACTGAAGTAAAAAATGGCTTGATGAATGTCAGGATGTCAGAGTGCCCCAAAACAGATATCTACAGTGCCTTGCAAAAGTATTCATCCCCCTTGGTGTTTGTCCTGTTTTGTCACATTACAAGCTGGAATTAAAATGGATTTTGGGGGGTAAGCACTATTTGATTTACACAAGATGCCTACAACATTAAAAGTGAAAAATGTTGTTTTATTGTGACACAAACAATAATTAAGATGGAAAAACAGAAATCTGGTGTGTGCACAGGTATTCACCCCCTCAAAGTCAATGCTTTGTAGAGCCACCTTTTGCTGCAATTAGAGCTGCAAGTCTCTTGGGATGTGTCTCTATTAGCTTAGCACATCTAGCCACTGGGATTTTTGCCCATTTCTCAAGGTAAAACTGCTTCAACTCCTTCAAGTTAGATGGGTTGCATTGGTGTACAGCAATCTTTAAGTTATGTCACACATTCTCAAATGGATTGAGGTCTGGGCTTTGACTAAGCCATTCCAAGACATTTAAATGTTTCCCTTTAAGCCACTGCAGTGTAGCTTTAGCAGTATGTTTAGGGTCATTGCCCTGCTGAAGTGTGAACCTTCGTCCCAGTCTCAAACCTCTGGCTGACTCAAACAGGTTTTCCTCCAGAATTGCCCTGTATTTAGTGCCGTCCATCTTTCCTTCAGTCCTGACCAGCTTTCCTGTCCCTGCAGATGAAAAACATCCCCACAGCATGATGCTGCCACTACCATGCTTCACTGGAGGAATGGTGTTCTCAGGGTGTTGGGTTTGTGCCACACATGGCATTTCTCATGATGGCCAAAAAGATTGATTTTAGTCTCATTTGACCAGAGAAATTTCTTCCTTGTGTTTGGGGAGTCTATCCACATGCTGTTGAGCAAACTCCAAACATGTTTTCTTAAGCAATGACTTTTTTTCTAATCTTTTAAAAAATTGTTTCTACAAGTAATTTTCCAGTATCATCTTCATTTTTATTGTACTGTCGCTTTCCTTTTTGTACTTTCCACTTTCACTTTCCTTTTTCTGTTTTTTTTTTCTTTTTTTGGAAGAACGCCGAGACCGGAAGCTTTCTTTTTCTTTTTTTTCTCCTCCTGCATAAAGACCACAAGCGGAGGCCATCCACATCGGATCTGCTTTAATATCGACAGATCTTCGATTAAGGTACATGAATCCTTTCATCATGGCACACCTTCAGCCTGTTCAGTGTGCTGAGTGCAGGATGTTTAGTCATTCTTCCTCTGTCGCTAGTGATAGCTTTACTTGTGATAAGTGCAGATTAGTTAGCTCTCTGACGGAGAAGATTACAGTGCTAGAAGCGCGTGTCCAGGCTTTAGAGAAGGTCAGTGAGCGTGAGAACAGTGTAGTTTCTGTAGAGGATAGTCTGGATGCCCTAGGTGGAGTTAGTAATCCCCCAACTCTGGCATTAGAGCCCTTACAGTGGGGAGAATGGGTGACGGTTCGGCGGCATAAGCATAGAGCCAAAGGTACTGCTGAGGCTCGCACACGGGAGCACCACTCCTCTCCGTGTCACGTGTTGAACAGGTTTGCTCTCCTTAGTGATGCACCCACTGAGAAACCTGAAAGAGCTCTGGTTATAGGGGACTCTATCATACGGCACGTGAAATTAGCTCAGCCTTTAGGGGCACCAGCAGCTTTAGTCAGGTGTATACCGGGAGCCAGGGCACCGGACATAGCAGGTAATCTTAGGGTCCTAGGCAAGTGCAGGTTCTCAAAGATAGTTATCCATGCAGGAGCTAATGATATATGCCTTCATCAGTCTGAGGTTACTAAGAGTAACTTTGTAGAGGTGTTTAAATTAACAAAGGCGATGTCCGATGCTGTAGTATGCTCTGGCCTCATCCCAATGCGGCATGGCAATATAGCTTACAGCAGGTTATGGTCGCTGAATTGCTGGCTGTCCAGGTGGTGCTCTGAAAACAGTGTGGGCTTTATAGATAATTAGGCTAATTTTGAGGGCACTGCTGGCCTGTTAGGGTGGGACGGTATCTATCCCACTCGGGAAGGTGCTGCTCTCATTTCCTGCAGCATAGGTCATAGTCTCAGAACAGGCCTAGTTAATTTCTGACAATCCAGAGCCAAGGCCAGGGAGCAGACGAACAGGCTAAACCGACTGTCTGCTAACTGCACAGAGTCGTCACTCAGGGTCCACTACATCGAGACTGTGTCTGTTCCCCGAGCTAAACAAAAAGGTAGAAATATTCAGAGTTTGTTCCAGTAACCTAATCAATATAAAATTAGATCATACTGACTGTACAGCTGCTGCCAGCACCTTTGATATAAAGGTAGGGCTATTAAATATTAGATCTCTTACATCTAAAGCACTAATGGTTAATGAACTCATTACTGATCAGGAGTTTAATGTACTTTGTTTAACTGAAACTTGGATTAAGCCAAATGAATATATAGCATTAAATGAAGCGAGTCCTCCTGGATACAGTTACAGTGGGGCAAAAAAGTATTTAGTCAGCCACCAATTGTGCAAGTTCTCCCACTTAAAAAGATGAGAGAGGCCTGTAATTTTCATCATAGGTACACTTCAACTATGAGAGACAGAATGGGGGGAAAGAATCCAGGAAATCACATTGTAGGATTTTTAATGAATTAATTGGTAAATTCCTCGGTAAAATAAGTATTTGGTCACGTACAAACAAGCAAGATTTCTGGCTCTCACAGACCTGTAACAACTTCTTTAAGAGGCTCCTCTGTCCTCCACTTGTTACCTGTATTAATGGCACCTGTTTGAAGTCGTTATCAGTATAAAAGACACCTGTCCACAACCTCAAACAGTCACACTCCAAACTCCACTATGGCCAAGACCAAAGAGCTGTCAAAGGACACCAGAAACAAAATTGTAGACCTGCACCAGGCTGGGAAGACTGAATCTGCAATAGGTAAGCAGCTTGGTGTGAAGAAATCAACTGTGGGAGCAATTATTAGAAAATGGAAGACATACAAGACCATTGATAATCTCCCTTGATCTGGAGCTCCATGCAAGATCTCACCCCGTGGGGTCAAAATGATCACAAGAATGGTGAGCAAAAATCCCAGAACCACACGGGGGGACCTAGTGAATGACCTGCAGAGAGCTGGGACCAAAGTAACAAAGGCTACCATCAGTAACACACTACGCCGCCAGGGACTCAAATCCTGCAGTGCCAGACATGTCCCCCTGCTTAAGCCATGTCCAGGCCCATCTGAAGTTTGCTAGAGAGCATTTGGATGATCCAGAAGAGGATTGGGAGAATGTCATATGGTCAGATGAAACCAAAATAGAACTTTTTGGTAAAAACTCAACTTGTCGTGTTTGGAGGAGAAAGAATGCGGAGTTGCATCCAAAGAACATCATACCTACTGTGAAGCATGGGGGGTGGAAACATCATGCTTTGGGGCTGTTTTTCTGCAAAGGGACCAGGATGACTGATCCGTGTAAAGGAAATAATGAATGGGGCCATGTATCGTGAGAGTTTGAGTGAAAACCTCTTTCCATCAGCAAGGGTGTGGCAGCGGGGGCGTGGTCAAGCGCCGGTCTGTGACAGGAGGGCGGAGTCAGGGAAGGTAAGTGGCAGAATCACTACACCTGAGAGCAATTAACCTGTGTTTGTGTGTCTTCCCAGTGACCGCGCCCTATATCAGGAGGGAGAGTGAGAGCGAAAGGAGCTCCCCCAACCCGAAGACTGGTGTGTGTGTGTTAGACTGGGAGAGTGCATGTTTAACGCTGAAAAGTGTAAAATAAAACAATCTGTCAAACCTTATCTCTGTCCTGCCGTCCTCCGTGCTCCACCCACCAACACAGAATCGTTACAGTGGTGCCGAAACCCGGGATCTGGAGCACAGCAGCTGAACAGCCCCATGGAGTCCTCCCCATTCGCTGAACTGGTCCACGACCTCGCCACGGCCCAGCAAAGCCAGCACCAGGCGCTACTCACCCTCCGAAAGGAGCAAGAACAGCGGATCGAAGCCCTGGTGCTAGCTCAACAAGAAGATCGAGAGGCATTCCGGCACCTCCTCGCGTCGGCGGGGTCCACCAGCGCTCCTACCACGGGCCCGTCTCCCCTCACCGTCACCAAGATGGGCCCGCAGGACGACCCCGAGGCATTCATCACGCTCTTCGAGCAAGTCGCCGAAGCCTCAGGGTGGCCGATGGAGCAGCGCGCGGCGCACCTCCTCCCCCTGCTAACAGGAGAGGCACAGCTGGCCGTGCTACAGCTCCCCACCGACCGCCGGCTGGCCTACGCGGACCTCCGCCGGGCCGTCCTCCAGCGCGTGGGGTGCACACCAGAACAGCAGCGCCAGCGCTTCCGCGCGTTGCGCTTGGAGGAAGTCGGCCGGCCATTCGCGTTTGGCCAGCAACTCCGGGACGCCTGCTGGCGGTGGTTGAGGGCCGACAACCACGACGCCGAGGAGATCGTCGATCAGGTGGTGCTGGAGCAGTTCGTCGCGCGCTTGCCAGCCGGAACCGCGGAGTGGGTCCAGTGCCACCGCCCGGTGTCGCTGGATCAGGCAGTCGAGCTGGCGGAGGACCATTTGGCGGCTGTCCCGACGGCAGGACAGCAGATGGCATCTTCTCTTCTCTCCTCTTCTCTCTCTCCCCCTCCTCCTGTGTCCCGTCCTCGCCCCATTCCCCCACCACGGAGGCGGGGGCCGGCACCACCCCAGCTGGCCCGCCACACCCGCGGTGCCCTCCCGTTTCTCCCTTCTGTGTCTGTCTCTCCCCCACCTCAGGTGAGTGAGCCCCAGATCACCGGTGCAGAGGGAAAGCCCGGGCCGGTTTGCTGGTGCTATGGGGAGCTGGGCCACCTTCAACAGCAGTGCACGGCAATGGAAGTGGGCATGGTGGTTCGGATCCCCGACACGCCAGAGGCCGCCCTCGATCGGTCCGGAGCGTATCGCATACCGGTGAGTATCCAAGGGGCTACATATCAGGCGTTGGTGGATTCTGGTTGTAATCAGACCTCAATTCGCCAAAGCCTGGTTCAAAACGAGGCATTGGGGGGAGCACAAGGGGTGAAGGTGTTGTGTGTGCACAGGGATGTTCACCGCTACCCTTTGGTGTCGGTCCACATTATTTTCAAAGGGGAAAAATTTATAGTGAAGGTGGCGGTTAATCCTCGCCTTACCCACTCTTTAATTTTGGGGACTGATTGGCCGGGATTTCGGGGTTTAATGGACACACCTAGCAAAGAGTGGGTCCTGCCATTTGACAGGGGGAGGTCCTGGTGTCACTTTGGCGGGAGCAGCTGTCACAGAGCCGTCTACGTCATCTCCGCATCAGAGTGAGGAGCCGCCGGCTCCTCCTCTCTCTATTGGGGAATCCCTCGCGGATTTCCCATTAGAGCAGTCACAAGACGAGACTCTGAGGCATGCGTTTGACCATGTGAGAGTAATCGATGGTCAAACGCTCCAGCCGAACGCCACCCCGTCCTTCCCCTACTTCGCGATTATGAAGGATAGATTATACCGAGTGACACAGGACACTCAAACTAAAGAGCGAGTCACGCAGCTTTTAATTCCGAAGAGCCGCCGGGAATTGGTATTCCAGGCGGCTCACTTTAATCCCATGGCTGGACACTTGGGGCAGGATAAAACACTAGCCCGAATAATGGCCGGATTCTATTGGCCGGGGATTCGCGGCGATGTCCGTAGGTGGTGTACGGCATGCCACGAATGCCAGTAAGTAAATCCAGCGGCCATTCCAAAAGCGCCTTTGCGCCCTCTTCCATTAATCGAGACCCCATTTGAGAGAATTGGGATGGATCTCGTTGGGCCATTAGATCGGTCAGCACGAGGGTACCACTTTATATTAGTTCTGGTGGACTATGCAACGCGATACCTGGAAGCAGTGCCTCTGCGCAATATCTCAGCACGCAGTATTGCAGAGGCGCTCTTCCGCGTCATCTCCCGAGTTGGAATCCCAAAAGAGATTCTGACTGATCAAGGCACTACGTTTATGTCACGAACACTGCACGAACTGTATGGGTTATTGGAGATTAAGCCAATCCGCACCAGCGTGTATCACCCACAAACGGACGGTTTAGTGGAACGGTTCAACCGCACCCTCAAAAATATTATTAAAAAATTCATAAGTGAGGATGCACGTAATTGGGATAAGTGGCTCGAACCCTTGTTGTTCTCAGTGCGAGAGGTCCCCCAAGCCTCCACGGGGTTCTCCCCGTTCGAATTATTATATGGGTGTAAGCCACGCGGCATCCTGGACGTGCTGCGGGAAAATTGGGAGGAGGGACCTTCACAAAGCAAGAACGAAATTCAGTACGTTATGGACCTGCACGCAAAACTCCACACGCTCACCCACCTAACCCAGGAGAATTTGCGGCAGGGCCAGGAATGGCAAGCCCGCCTATACAACAAGGGTACGCGCCTTAGGGAGTTCACACTGGGAGATAAGGTACTCGTACTGTTGCCCACGTCGAGCTCCAAATTGATCGCCAAGTGGCAAGGACCCTTTGAGGTCACACGGCGAGTCGGGGACGTCGACTATGAGGTGAGGCGAATGGACAGGGGTGGGGCACTACAGATTTACCACTTCAATCTGCTTAAACTCTGGAACGAGGAGGTCCCCCTGGCGTTGGTGTCGGTGGTTCCGGAGAAGGCGGAGCTGGGGCCGGAGGTTCAAAAAGGGACGTTGGCATCACGTACCTCTCCGGTCCCCTGTGGAGACCACCTCTCCCCGACCCAACTCACGGAGGTCGCCCAGTTGCAGACCGAGTTTTTGGATGTGTTCTCGCCCCTGCCCGGTCGCACTAACCTCATAGAGCACCACATAGAGACGCCCCCGGGGGTGGTAGTGCGTAGCCGCCCTTACAGGCTACCCGAACACAAAAAAAAAGGTGGTTCGGGAAGAACTTCAGACCATGCTCGAAATGGGCATCGTCGAGGAGTCCCACAGTGACTGGAGCAGCCCGGTGGTCTTGGTACCCAAGGCCGACGGGTCGGTACGGTTCTGTGTGGACTACAGAAAAGTCAACGCGGTGTCTAAATTCAACGAGTACCCAATGCCTCATATTGATGAGTTGCTCGATCGACTCGGCACTGCTCGCTTTTATCCGACGCTGGATTTGACGAAGGGATATTGGCAGATCCCCTTGACTCCACTATCCCGAGAAAAAACAGCCTTTTCCACACCGTTTAGTTTACACCAATTCGTCACCCTTCTGTTTGGGCTGTTTGGGGCGTGTGAAAAATGATGAGGGATTGTAGCACCATTTTTCACGGACATTTTTCACTATATGCCTTCACGTACGCTCAGACACTGCCCGACATTCAGAGACTCACTCATGCGCTAACATACACGCACACATGCAGCCGAGACATCTGTTAGTCCAAACATTCACATATTGGAACTTTTTTTCTTTTCTAGCGTGACTAGCGTGAAAATGAGACTTGCACAAAAACGTCTACTTTTCATTCATTCACTCATCATTTTAGCGAGCAGCGCGGTACCCGTTGTCTCCGCTCCATAATTCATACGCATTCCCATCACTTCACATAATAAACAAACATTTCACTCACCTCACTTCCTGGTGCAACAGCAGGCTGGTCCGAGAGGAAACCAGAGTCTCTCGGAACCACCGTTCTTAACCACTGATCTGGTGCAGTGGGGGGGAGAACATTTGGACTTCCGGAAGTGTAGTGTGTTTGGGAAATTGTTTTGTGCAGTTTTATTTCAGTTATGGATGCATGTTAATGTGGTCTGTTATTTTTGTTAGTTTTAATGGGGGGGGGGAATATTGGGGTATTTTCTAGGGGAATTTAAATGTGTGTTTTAATACTTTTTGTACTTTTTTTGTATTGGGTAATTGGTGGACCAATCAGCAGGGAGCTGCCGCCTGTGAGCCCTTTAAAAGGGGCAGTTTTTGTCATTATGGAGAGAGAGAGTGAGGGGAATGCAGGCTTGCTGTGAGGCTGTGCAATGTAGGTGCAAAGTATGTAAGTGCAATGCAAAATTTGACTTTTTTGTTGTAGTTATTATTTAAGTTGCCTGACTGAGGCCGGTTTTGTTTTGCGTTTATTCAGTTTTTTTTTCCCCTATTTTGTATGCACTTATTATTCACTGTAAATAAATTCGCACCCGTATTCACTTTATATTTGAGTTGCCAAGTCTTCTTCTATCCTTTATTGGCAAGGGCCAGTCCTGAGGTGAGGTGGGGGGTGGAGAAGCCCCCTTTTCTCACAGTTGGTGTCAGAAGTGGGATAGTGGCGCCTCGGAAGATTCTGAAGAAGACGATAGGCCGACGGGTTCAGCCTAAACGAGGCATGGCTTATCGGCGGCTACCCCAAGATGCCGTGAAGGGGGTGACGGCTGAGGAGGAGGAGCAAGAGGCTGGTGAGGAGTTTGAAGGAGCCATGGGCGGAGCAGGGGATGTTCCACAGACACGGGACATGAGCATGCTATACAGTTTGTTACAGAAGTCCATACTGGATCAGCAGCGTGAGGCACACAAGCAGGACATGAGATGGCGCAGCGTCCAGATCCAGCTCAACACTGTGCACGATGAGCTGGAGAGGGAGCGACGAAAGGCAGCAGAGGAGCGGGAGCAGCAGCCAGATGACGACGGTACTGGGACTCCTCTACAGCTAAGTCCTCAAGACAATCCAGTTGCGCCACCGCCAAGACTCCAAGCAGCAGCAGCAGCACCACCGCCAGCAGCACTACCTCCTGCAGGACCAGCAGCACTGACTCCAGTGGCCTGGACAAGGGCAGCAGTGCCAAAGCTGGAAGATGGAGATGATATTGAACAATACCTTACCACGTTTGAAAGGCTTGCCTTGGCCTACAGGTGGCCTGGGTCGGACTGGGCCATCTACCTGGTACCATATCTGACGGGCCGGGCCCGAGCGGCATACGTCGCGATGGACATGAACGAGGCTATGGATTATGATCGAGTGAAGGCAGCAATCCTCAACAAGTATGAAATCAACGGCGAGACGTACAGGCAGCGTTTCCGTGAGCCAGATGTGCGAGTAGAGGAGACCCCCCGGGAACTGTACAACCGCCTGATGGATTTGTACAAGAAGTGGGTGAGGCCGGCAGGCAAGACTGTGGAGGAAGTTGGAGAAATCCTTGTGCTTGAACAGTACCTGCGCACTCTAGCTCCTGAAATCCGGATCTGGGTTAAGGAACATAACCCAGCCACAGGCCAGCAGGCAGCTGAACTGGTGGAGGCGTTCCTGGCAGCTAGACCGGGTCCGAAGGTGTTCCGCAGCCAGAACTATAGCCGACCAGCCGGAGGGGGTAAGTCTGGGGTTCCTGGTGGGGGATTTGGTCCTAGGGGGTTAGGTCAGGTTAGACCACCACACCATACCTATATTCCCCCTTACAGCCCAGCACCTAGGACTCCTACACGCCCCTATACTCCACCGCCTAGACAGCCAGCGCCCACAGCTACCATACATAGGCCGCCCTTCACATGCCATCACTGTAACAAGCCTGGTCACATCGCCAGGGACTGTCCAGGCAGGAAAGCTCAGGGGTCTAGTTTTTGTAATGTCCCTAGACCTGAGGGCGGAGCTGATGACACTGTATCCAGAGTGCAGACTATCCCTGTAACTGTGAATGATAAGCCAACATTTGCATTACTAGACACGGGCAGCACACACACTCTAGTCCAGCCACACCTGATTGATAAGTCAGAGGAATTGGGGACAGAGCAGCTGAGAGTGCGTTGTGTGAATGGAGACGAGCATGTGTATCCAGTGGCAGATATTTGTCTTGAGGTTCAGGGGCAAGCTTTTTTGCTGAGGGCAGGCATTGTACAAGGTTTACGGTATCCTGTAGTCTTGGGTCAGGATGTCCTCATTTTGCCTGAGCTGGTGCAGTCAGCAGAGCCCATTAGCATGGTAGTCACCAGAGCTAGGGCTAAGCAGTCTGCTGAGGAGGAGGCAAAGAAAGTTGTATGTGATATGTTGCCCTATAGCCAATGTGATATTGATCCCCCTGTGTCTACTAGAATGCCAAAAACCCGTAGGCAGCGAAGACTTGCTAAACTGCAGGGCACAGCAGATAAGGTGATCAGCTACTTGCCAAAGCCTGTTGATGAAAAGGATGTGTGGAAGGCTCCCCATAATTTTGCTGACCTGCAGAAGAATGATGACTCTTTGAAGGATGCGTTTACTAAGGTCACAGAAATTGATGGTGTTGAAACTGGTGTGGTTAAACAGCTAACTGGTGAATACTACTTTATGAGAGATGGCATATTGTACCACCAACCTGAGAATGGCAATGTGGAGCAGGTGGTAGTGCCAAAGAGTCTGAGAGAGAGAGTGCTCAGTTTAGGTCATGACATACCCTGGGCAGGGCATTTAGGTACTGTTAAGACCCTAGAAAGAGTGGCACAACGTTTTCACTGGCCAGGGCTCTACACAGATGTCCAAAAATATTGTCGCACATGTTCTACCTGTCAGCTTACTAGTAAACACAAGGCTAGACCCTCCCCTTTGCAACCACTTCCCATTATGGGCATTCCATTTCAGAGGATAGGGATGGACATTGTAGGTCCCTTGGAGAGAACCAGGTCAGGGCACAGGTTCATTTTAGTCATGTGTGATTATGCTACACGTTACCCTGAAGCATTCCCCCTTCGAAAGATAACAGTAGGGTCAGTGGCAAGAGCACTGTTGCAACTGATATCACGAGTAGGCATACCACATGAAATACTGACAGACCAGGGTACCGCATTTCTATCCAAAACACTTAGACAAGTGTATAGTTTGCTTGGGATTAAGGGGATACGGACCACTCCCTACCACCCCCAGACTGATGGGCTGGTGGAGCGTTACAACCAGACCCTGAAGTCAATGTTGCGGAAATTTGTGGCAGATAACGGCAAAGACTGGGACCAGTGGTTGCCATACCTCCTTTTTGCCTATAGGGAGGTACCACAGGCATCCACTGGTTTCTCCCCTTTTGAGTTGCTGTATGGGCGCCAGGTCCGGGGCCCATTGGATTTACTCCGTGATGCCTGGGTGACTCCAAAACCCCAGGAGCCAGACAGCGTGCTCTCCTATGTCTTGAAGATACAGGAGAAGATGGGGAAGATGGCTAGCTTGGTGGAGGAGAACATGACCAAGGCCCAGCAGACCCAGGCGAGCTGGTATGACCAGAGGGCGAGGCAGAGGAGCTTCGCACCTGGGCAACAGGTTTTGTTGCTGTTACCCACCACCGAGAATAAGTTGCTGGCCCGCTGGCAAGGTCCTTACACCGTGGTGCGTCAGCTGGGGCCAGTGACCTACGAGGTGGAGATGCCAGGACGACGGAAGGCAAAGCAGGCCTTCCACATTAACCTGCTTAAGGAGTGGCAGGAGCGGAAGGCGCCGCTCAGCCAGCAGCTCCTGGTGCAGGACGTGGACAGTGATGTAGAGCCACAGGAGCAGTTCTTCCCGGCAGCAGGTGCACCAACTGACCCGGATGTCTCCCATTTGACAGCCCAGCAAGCACGGGAGTTGCAGGCCATCATCCCTCCAGGCTTGTTTTCTGAGCAGCCTGGGCGCACGTCATTGGTTGAGCATGACTTCCAGCTGAAGGACTTGAATCCAGTGCGGCAAAGGATGTATCGCATCCCAGAGCGATTGCTTCCAGCTCTGCAGGAGGAGCTGGAGATAATGAAGCAGCTGGGGGTCATTGAGCCGTCCAGCAGCAGCTGGAGCAGTCCTGTCGTGCTGGTCCCAAAGAAGGATGGCAGCATCCGCTTTTGTATTGATTTCAGACAGTTGAACGTGCAGTCCACATTCGACGCCTACCCAATGCCCAGGCTGGAGGACTTGATTGAGGGGCTTGGAAGGGCGTCTTACATCACAACCCTTGACCTCTGCCGGGGGTATTGGCAGGTGCCACTGGCCGAGGGGGCAAAACGGTACACCGCCTTCCGTACCCCTCAAGGCCTGTATCAGTTCACTACCATGCCCTTTGGTCTGCAGGGGGCACCAGCGACTTTTCAAAGACTCATGGACCGTGTGCTGGAGGGCACGGGGGACTTCGCCGCGGCTTATCTTGACGATGTCGTGGTTTGGAGCGCCACTTGGGAGGGGCACCTCCAACACCTGGCCGAGGTGTTCCGGCGCATTAGTGAGGCTGGCTTGACCATCCAGCCAAGGAAATGCTTTCTGGCTCAGCAGGAGGTTCGGTACCTGGGCCACATTATTGGCAAGGGGGTGATAAAGCCCCAAAAGGACAAGGTCGAGGCGGTCCGGGACTGTCCACGACCCCGCACCAAGAAGGACGTCCGCTCTTTCTTGGGCCTTGCAGGGTGGTACAGGAGGTTCATTCCGAACTTCGCCACCCGCGCGGCACCCCTCACAGACTTGACTCGTAAGTCAGGTTCAGCAAAGGTGGAGTGGGGGGAGGTGCAGGAGCAGGCCTTCCAGGACTTGAAAGGGGCTCTGCTTTGTGAGCCTGTGCTACAGAGCCCAGACTTCGAACAGACATTTACTGTGCAGACAGATGCCTCTGGGGTTGGACTGGGGGCAGTCCTTCTTCAGGGGGAGGCAGAGCAGCAGAAGCCGGTGGCGTATATTAGCCGAAAGCTGTTCCCCCGAGAGACGAGGTACTCGGTGGTAGAGCTTGAATGCCTTGCGGTGAAATGGGCGCTAGAGACATTTAAGTATTACCTGTTGGGCAGAGACTTTTTACTAGAGACTGACCACAGAGCACTGCAATGGTTGGACCGAATGAAAGACTCTAATGCACGTATTACACGTTGGTTCCTCTCTTTGCAGCCCTACAGGTTTACAGTGAAATACAGGGCAGGGTCACAGAACCCTGTAGCGGACTTCCTGTCTCGCCACCCTGGTGGCGAGCCAACAGAAGGGGGAGGAAATGTGAAAAATGATGAGGGATTGTAGCACCATTTTTCACGGACATTTTTCACTATATGCCTTCACGTACGCTCAGACACTGCCCGACATTCAGAGACTCACTCATGCGCTAACATACACGCACACATGCAGCCGAGACATCTGTTAGTCCAAACATTCACATATTGGAACTTTTTTTCTTTTCTAGCGTGACTAGCGTGAAAATGAGACTTGCACAAAAACGTCTACTTTTCATTCATTCACTCATCATTTTAGCGAGCAGCGCGGTACCCGTTGTCTCCGCTCCATAATTCATACGCATTCCCATCACTTCACATAATAAACAAACATTTCACTCACCTCACTTCCTGGTGCAACAGCAGGCTGGTCCGAGAGGAAACCAGAGTCTCTCGGAACCACCGTTCTTAACCACTGATCTGGTGCAGTGGGGGGGAGAACATTTGGACTTCCGGAAGTGTAGTGTGTTTGGGAAATTGTTTTGTGCAGTTTTATTTCAGTTATGGATGCATGTTAATGTGGTCTGTTATTTTTGTTAGTTTTAATGGGGGGGGGGAATATTGGGGTATTTTCTAGGGGAATTTAAATGTGTGTTTTAATACTTTTTGTACTTTTTTTGTATTGGGTAATTGGTGGACCAATCAGCAGGGAGCTGCCGCCTGTGAGCCCTTTAAAAGGGGCAGTTTTTGTCATTATGGAGAGAGAGAGTGAGGGGAATGCAGGCTTGCTGTGAGGCTGTGCAATGTAGGTGCAAAGTATGTAAGTGCAATGCAAAATTTGACTTTTTTGTTGTAGTTATTATTTAAGTTGCCTGACTGAGGCCGGTTTTGTTTTGCGTTTATTCAGTTTTTTTTTCCCCTATTTTGTATGCACTTATTATTCACTGTAAATAAATTCGCACCCGTATTCACTTTATATTTGAGTTGCCAAGTCTTCTTCTATCCTTTATTGGCAAGGGCCAGTCCTGAGGTGAGGTGGGGGGTGGAGAAGCCCCCTTTTCTCACAGGGCGCCTGCTACGTTTCAGCGGCTGATGGACAGAGTCCTCCGCCCTCACGTCACTTATGCGGCTGCGTATTTAGATGACATCATCATCTATAGTAATGACTGGCAGTGGCACCTCGAACATCTGAGGGCCGTCCTTAGGTCGCTGAGGCGAGCGGGGCTCACAGCCAACCCAAAGAAGTGTGCGATTGGGCGGGTGGAAGTATGGTATCTGGGCTTCCACTTGGGCAACGGGCAGGTGCGTCCCCAAATTAATAAGACGGCAGCAATTGCGGCCTGCCCGAGGCCCAAGACCAAAAAGGGGGCGAGACAGTTCCTGGGGCTGGCTGGCTATTATCGTAGGTTTATACCTAATTATTTGGACGTCACCAGCCCGCTGACTGATCTCACTTAAAAGGGGGCACCAGATCCGGTCCAGTGGACAGAGCAATGCCAGTGGGCTTTTTCTGGGGTAAAGGCTGCACTGTGTGGGGGGCCACTTCTACACTCCCCTGACTTTTCTCTCCCCTTTATGTTGCAGACCGATGGGTCGGACAGAGGGCTGGGGGCAGTTTTGTCCCAGGAGGTGGAGGGGGAGGACCGCCCTGTCCTGTATATCAGCAGGAAGCTGTCGGTGCGTGAGGGGCGCTACAGCACCATAGAGAAAGAGTGTTTGGCCATCAAGTGGGTGGTTCTCACCCTCCGGTACTACCTGCTGGGGCGCCCTTTCACCCTCTGTTCGGACCACGCGCCCCTCCAGTGGCTCCACCGCATGAAAGATGCCAACGCGCGGATCACCCGTTGGTATCTGGCGCTCCAACCCTTTAATTTCAAGGTGGTCCACAGGCCGGGGGCGCAGATGGTCGTGGCGGACTTCCTCTCCCGTCGGGGGGGGGGGAGTCGGCTGCAGGCCGGACAGCCGCCCGGCCTGAGTCGGGCGGTGGGGGTATGTGGCAGCGGGGGCGTGGTCAAGCGCCGGTCTGTGACGGGAGGGCGGAGTCAGGGAAGGTAAGTGGCAGAATCACTACACCTGAGAGCAATTAACCTGTGTTTGTGTGTCTTCCCAGTGACCGTGCCCTATATCAGGAGGGAGAGCGAGAGCGAAAGGAGCTCCCCCAACCCGAAGACTGGTGTGTGTGTGTTAGACTGGGAGAGTGCATGTTTAACGCTGAAAAGTGTAAAATAAAACAGTCTGTCAAACCTTATCTCTGTCCTGCCGTCCTCTGTGCTCCACCCACCAACACAGAATCGTTACAAAGGGCATTGAAGATGAAACGTGGCTGGGTCTTTCAGCATGACAATGATCCCAAACACACCGCCCGGGCAACGAAGGAGTGGCTTTGTAAGAAGCATTTCAAGGTCCTGGAGTGGCCTAGCCAGTCTCCAGATCTCAACCCCATAGAAAATCTTTGGAGGGAGTTGAAAGTCCATGTTGCCCAGCGACAGCCCCAAAACATCACTGTTCTAGAGTAGATCTGCATGGAGGAATGGGCCAAAATACCAGCAACAGTGTGTGAAAACCTTGTGAAGACTTACAGAAAACGTTTGACCTCTGTCATTGCCAACAAAGGGTATATACCAAAGTATTGAGATGAACTTTTGTTATTGACCAAATACTTATTTTCCACCATAATTTGCAAATAAATTCTTTAAAAATCAGACAATGATTTTCTGGATTTTTTTTTCTCATTTTGTCTCTCATAGTTGAGGTATACCTATAATGAAAATTACAGGCCTCTCTCATCTTTTTAAGTGGGAGAACTTGCACAATTGGTGACTGACTAAATACTTTTTTGCCCCACTGTATATACACCAGCCTCGTCTAACTGGCAGAGGAGGAGGCGTTGCGGTTATTTATAATGATTATCTAGCTGTAACACACAAACCTGGTTATAAATTTAATACATTTAAAGTTCTTCATTCTCATATAATGTATGTAGCCTCGAAAAATAAGTCTACCCAGTTAATCCCATTACTTATTATTTACAGGTCCCCAGGGCCATATTCTGAGTTTCTTTCTGAATTTGCAGATTTTATCTCAGATCTGGTTATTTCCTTAGACAAAGCTTTAGTTGTCGGAGATTTTAATATTCACTTCGATAACCCAGGAGACCCTTTAAAAACAGCGTTTGTGTCCATTTTAGATTCAGTAGGGATTAATCAGAATGTCATAGGACCGATCCATAATGGTGGTCACACATTCGGGTTAAACGTAGACAATATAGTCATACTTCCACAGTCTGAAGTTCTCTCAGATCATTATCTCATCTCATTCAAACTATGTCTGAGTAATAATATATGCACCTCACCACGCTACTGTATTAAACATACATTCGCGTCAACTACTGCACAGAGCTTTATAAATGATCTCCCAGAGTTATTAACTTTGATTGGGTCACTGTCAGCCCTTGCAGAACTTGATCAGGCAACTGAATACTTAGAGTCAACATTCCACTATACCTTAAATAATGTAGCTCCTCTTAAAAGGAAAATGGTCAGAGACAAAAAATTAGCACCCTGGTATAATGATGACACTCGCACATTAAAACAGACCACTCAAAAATTGGAACGTAAATGGCGTCAAACAAAATTGGTAGTGTTCAAATTAACGTGGAAGGAGAGCTTCCTGAAGTATAGAAAAGCTCTTAGTGCCACGAGATCAACATATCTCTCCTCCCTAATAGAAGGTAACAGAAATAATCCTAGATTCCTATTTAATACTGTAGCAAAATTAACCAGGAATAAGTCCACTATAGACACATGCACACCTGTAGTATGTAGTAGCAACGATTTCATGAATTTTTTAATGACAAAATTGAGACTATCCGACAAAAAATTCAAACTACTAATTTAAGGTCAGACAATGTAAGTGACCCTGTAGTTAACAATATACAGTAACTGTATCAGATCATCAGTTAGAATGTTTTACTCCCCTAAAAGAAACTGAATTACTTTCATTAATCTTGGCATCAAAAGCCTCAACTTGTGTACTAGATCCCTTACCTATTCAAACAGATAATACCTGAAGTAATTGAACCACTTCTAAAAATAATAAATTCTTCTCTTACGATTGGCTATGTACCCAAATCCTTTAAACTAGCAGTTATCAAACCCCGATTAAAAAACCTGACCTTGATCCCTGTCAGCTGTCCAATTATCAGCCAATATCAAACCTCCCCTTTATCTCCGAGATCCTTGAAAAAGCTGTGGCACAGCAGTTATGCTCATATTTACATAGGAATAACATCCATGAAATGTATCAGTCAGGATTTAGACCTAATCATAGCACAGAGAGAGCTTTGGTTAAAGTAGTAAACGACCTACTGTTGGCGTCTGATCAGGGCTGTGTCTCGCTACTTGTGTTGCTTAACCTTAGTGCAGCATTTGATACCATTGATCATTCTATTCTTCTGGATAGACTAGAAAATGTTGTGGGAGTTAAGGGAATGGCCCTCTCCTGGCTCAGCTCTTATTTAACTGATCGCTATCAGTATGTTGATATAAATGGTGATATTTCTAGACGTACTGAGGTAAAGTTTGGTGTTCCACAAGGCTCTGTCTTGGGTCCACTGCTTTTTTCTTTATATATGTTACCTCTGGGTGATATTATTCGTAAACATTGTATTAGTTTCCACTGTTCTGCTGATGACACACAGTTGTATGTTTCTGCAAAACCTGATGAGAGACACCAGCTTAATAGAATTGAGGAATGTGTAAAGGACATTAGACACTGGATGCATATTAATTTCCTTCTGCTTAACTCTGACAAGACTGAAGTACTTGTACTACAGGGGCGATTTCTCAGAGACAACAAGGGAAGCCGAGCTTCCCCTAAAATTCTCTCCCCAAACTGCGGCATCTATGACGTTGAATTCTCATTAAAACAATAACTTGCATAACATAATATATGCCCAAGATTGTATTTACGTTCATAACTATCCTGTAACTTATTTGAGTGATGTCTGACAAACTTGCAGTTCGCTACGAGAATCACCTTTGCTGCCAGGCTGTAACCAGCATTGCCAGATACTGCTCACGTTTTCCAGCCAAGATATGTTCAAAACCCGCTAAAATGCACTTAAAACAGCCCAATCTGGCAACACTGGCTGTAACCTTTCTTATTTCAATGGGCTCTATGGCTGGCAGCCGGGTATCCGTTGCAGTCTATGAGAGGGCTCTGAACAGCCAATTTCGGCTAGTTGTTATTGGTTAAAATCGACAAAATCGTCACTTCCAGGGAAGCCGGGCTTCTCTGGGACTAAACGAGACAGTGGGAGGGACAAGAAGCCGGGCTGATAAAGGATTATTGGAGGTAGTGAGGAGGGCAGGCTCTGTACTTCAGCGTCGGCGAGGAACACGGAAGTATGATCAGTCCCTAGCGGATGTTGAGAAAGTGTAGTCGTGTGCCAAAGTGCTGTCCGAATTTCTTTTCATATAAATGTTTCTTCTCATTGATGTCTCTGTACATTACTCTGTAAATAAATGTAAATATTACTCGTTGTGCTCCGTTAACTTTCATCCATTCTATCAGTTTGATCATTCGTGAATTCACTCGTTTATTTCATTTGTAGTTCAATCTGGTTGTAGGCTAGAGTTGAGCCTTATTGGGATCTGCAGTGCTAGCTGCTAACAGAAATTGGTGAAGTCTCTGGAAAGCACAACCAGCTAGTATGACAGGGTCACAGACCATTTTCTGGAAAAGGAGCGGAGGGCAGAATTTGTGTATAAATAGTGTGCATCATATAATGTTCATG
The DNA here is from genome assembly GCF_027579695.1 of Neoarius graeffei. Lineage (NCBI taxonomy): Eukaryota > Metazoa > Chordata > Actinopteri > Siluriformes > Ariidae > Neoarius > Neoarius graeffei. The sequence goes on from NC_083594.1 coordinate 21,643,553, forward strand.
AATCTGAAGTGTGTATATTGTTCAATAATGTTAAGAGAATGGTGGGCTCTGTGTTATAGGTTATACCTGGGTATGATATTCAAGGTTCTGTGTGTTGCATAGCCTACCTGGTTATGAATTTCCAGACTGTGTTGCAGAAGATGTTCAAGGATGTGTTGCACAGCTGGGTGTTGTGTTAAAGACTCTGTGTTGCATATCAGGGTATGATTGTTCAAGGCTCTTCGTTGAATAGCCAGTGATTTTTGGATGTTTGATATTTTTGATTAAGGATATGAGGCACTAGCCTGGCAAGCCAGACTATAGCATGAAATGTACAAGCAAAAATACTTTCTGCCACTAGGTAGGGTTGTCTAGTTCACTATGCTAATGGGGCACACCTTTCTATGCTTTGATATCCGGCCTACAGGTTTTACGATGAATACGTAAAATGGGCTTCCCCTGTTTTAAAAACCAGCAGCTGCCACTGTTGTACTAGGACCACTTGCAGCTAGAAGTAAGTTTTCTGATTACACAGTAACTCTGGATGGCCTTTTTGTTTCTTCACGTGCAGCAGTAAAAGACCTTGGAGTGATTATTGACCCTAGTCTTTCATTCGATACTCACATTGATAACATTATCCGGATAGCTTTCTTTCATCTCAGAAATATTGCTAAGATAAGAAATTTAATGTCACTACGTGACACGTAAAAACTAGTTCATGCTTTCTTTACCTCCAGGTTGGATTATTGTAATGCCTTACTGTCTGGATGTTCCAATAAGTACATAAACAAGCTCCAGTTAGTTCAAAATGCAGCAGCAAGAGTCCTTACTAGAACTAGAAAATATGACCACATCACCCCTGTCTTATCCACACTGCATTGGCTCCCAATCAAATTTCGTATTGATTATACAGTGGGGCAAAAAAGTATTTAGTCAGCCACCAATTGTGCAAGTTCTCCCACTTAAAAGGATGAGAGAGGCCTGTAATTTTCATCATAGGTACACTTCAACTATGAGAGACAGAATGGGGGGAAAGAATCCAGGAAATCACATTATAGGATTTTTAATGAATTAATTGGTAAATTCCTTGGTAAAATAAGTATTTGGTCACCTACAGTGGCACTTGAAAGTTTGTGAACCCTTTAGAATTTTCTATATTTCTGCATAAATATGACCTAAAACATCATCAGATTTTCACACAAGTCCTAAAAGTAGATAAAGAGAATCCAGTTAAACAAATGAGATAAAAATATTTTACTTGGTCATTTATGTATTGAGAAAAATGATCCAATATTGCATATCTGTGAGTGGCAAAGGTATGTGAACCTCTAGGATTAGCAGTTAATTTGAAGGTGAAATTCGAGTCAGGTGTTTTCAATCAATGGGATGACAATCAGGTGTGAGTGGGCATCCTTGTTTTATTTAAAGAACAGAGATCTATCAAAGTCTGATCTTCACAACACATGTTTGGGGAAGTGTATCATGGCACGAACAAAAGAGATTTCTGAGGACCTCAGAAAAAGCATTGTTGATGCTCATCAGGCTGGAAAAGGTTACAAAACCATCTCTAAAGAGTTTGGACTCCACCAATCCACAATCAGACAGATTGTGTACAAATGGAGGAAATTCAAGACCATTGTTACCCTCCCCAGGAGTGGTTGACCAACAAAGATCACTCCAAGAGCAAGGCGTGTAATAGTTGGCAAGGTCACAAAGGACCGCACGGTAACTTCTAAGCAACTGAAGGCCTCTCTCACATTGGCTAATGTTAATGTTCATGAGTCCACCATCAGGAGGACACTGAACAACAATGGTGTGCATGGCAGGGTTGCAAGGAGAAATCCAGTGCTCTCCAAAAAGAAAATTGCTGCTCATCTGGTTTGCTAAAGATCACATGGACAAGCCAGAAGGCTATTGGAAAAATGTTTTGTGGATGGATGAGACCAAACTAGAACTTTTTGGTTTAAATGAGGAGTGTTATGTTTGGAGAAAGGAAAACACTGCATTCCAGCATAAGAACCTTATCCCATCTGTGAAACATGGTGGTGGTAGTATCATGGTTTGGGCCTGTTTTGCTGCATCTGGGCCAGGGCGGCTTGCCATCATTGATGGAACAATGAATTCTGAATTATACCAGCAAATTCTAAAGGAAAATGTCAGGACATCTGTCCATGAACTGAATCTCAAGAAAAGGTGGGTCATGCAGCAAGACAATGACCCTAAGCACACAAGTCATTCTACCAAAAATGGTTAAAGAAGAATAAAGGTAATGTTTTGGAATTGCCAAGTCAAAGTCCTGACCTTAATCCAATGGAAATGTTGTGGAAGGACCTGAAGCGAGCAGTTCATGTGAGGAAACCCACCAACATCCCAGAGTTGAAGCTGTTCTGTACGGAGGAATGGGCTAAAATTCCTCCAAGCCGGCGTGCAGGACTGATCAACAGTTACCAGAAATGTGTTGTTGCAATTATTGCTGTACAAGGGGGTCACACCAGATATTGAAAGCAAAGGTTCACATACTTTTGCCACTCACAGATATGTAATATTGGATCATTTTCCTCAATAAATAAATGACCAAGTATAATATTTTTGTCTCATTTGTTTAACTGGGTTCTCTGTATCTACTTTTAGGCCTTGTGTGAAAATCTGATGATGTTTTAGGTCATATTTATGCAGAAATATGGAAAATTCTAAAGGGTTCACAAACTTTCAAGCACCACTGTACAAACAAGCAAGATTTCTGACTCTCACAGACCTGTAACAACTTCTTTAAGAGGCTCCTCTGTCCTCCACTCGTTACAGGTACCTGTATTAATGGCACCTGTTTGAAGTCGTTATCAGTATAAAAGACACCTGTCCACAACCTCAAACAGTCACACTCCAAACTCCACTATGGCCAAGACCAAAGAGCTGTCAAAGGACACCAGAAACAAAATTGTAGACCTGCACCAGGCTGGGAAGACTGAACCTGCAACAGGTAAGCAGCTTGGTGTGAAGAAATCAACTGTGGGAGCAATTATTAGAAAATGGAAGACGTACAAGCCCAGTGATAATCTCCCTCGAACTGGGGCTCCACGCAAGATCTCACCCCGTGGGGTCAAAATGATCACAAGAACGGTGAGCAAAAATCCCAGAACCACACGGGGGGGACCTAGTGAATGACCTGCAGAGAGCTGGGACCAAAGTAACAAAGGCTACCATCAGTAACACACTACGCCGCCAGGGACTCAAATCCTGCAGTGCCAGATGTGTCCCCCTGCTTAAGCCAGTACATGTCCAGGCCCGTCTGAAGTTTGCTAGAGAGCATTTGGATGATCCAGAAGAGGATTGGGAGAATGTCATATGGTCAGATGAAACCAAAATAGAACTTTTTGGTAAAAATTCAGCTTGTCATGTTTGGAGGAGAAAGAATGCCGAGTTGCATCCAAAGAACACCATACCTACTGTGAAGCATGGGGGTGGAAACATCATGCTTTGGGGCTGTTTTTCTGCAAAGGGACCAGGACGACTGATCCGTGTAAAGGAAAGAATGAATGGGGCCATGTATCATGAGATTTTGAGTGAAAACCTTCTTCCATCAGCAAGGGCATTGAAGATGAAATGTGGCTGGGTCTTTCAGCATAACAATCATCCCAAACACACTGCCCGGGCAACGAAGGAGTGGCTTCGTAAGAAGTATTTCAAGGTCCTGGAGTGGCCTAGCCAGTCTCCAGATCTCAACCCCATAGAAAATCTTTGGAGGGAGTTGAAAGTCCGTGTTGCCCAGCGACAGCCCCAAAACATCACTGCTTTAGAGGAGATCTGCATGGAGGAATGGACCAAAATACAGTGTGTGAAAACCTTGTGAAGACTTACAGAAAACGTTTGACCTCTGTCATTGCCAACAAAGGGTATATAACAAAGTATTGAGATGAACTTTTGTTATTGACCAAATACTTATTTTCCACCATAATTTGCAAATAAATTCTTTAAAAATCAGACAATGTGATTTTCTGGATTTTTTTTTCTCATTTTGTCTCTCATAGTTGAGGTATACCTATGATGAAAATTACAGGCCTCTCTCATCTTTTTAAGTGGGAGAACGTGCACAATTGGTCACTAACTACTTTTTTGCCCCACTGTAAAATACTACTATTGACCTTTAAATCACTAAATAGTCTCGCACCACAGTACCTGAGTGAACTTCTGCTCCTCTATGATCCGCCACGCCTACTTAGATCAAAAGGTGCAGGCTATCTGCTGGTACCTCGTATAGTGAAGGCTACATCAGGGGGCAGAGCCTTTTCTTACAAAGCCCCACAGTTATGGAACAGCCTTCCAAGTAGTGTTTGGGAATCAGACACAGTCTCAGTGTTTAAGTTTAGGCTGAAAACATATCTGTTTAGTCAAGCCTTTTGTTAATGGTGTTTGAGGTAAAGGTGTAGATCTGGAGGGTCCTTAGACATAGAGTGTTTTGGTAAACTGGGATGTATGGATGCTGTCAGTCCCCCACTCGCTTGCTCACTCGAGTTTGTTGATGGTGTAGTGGCTGCTGCTTTATGTCCTGGGGCTCCCTCATGCCTGTGTTACCTTCTGGCTCTCCCCTGTCATAGTTAGTTGCCGGAGTCCCTGCTTGTACTCAGTGCAATATGTATACTGTTCCTACTTATTCAGGTGACATTGGCCATACCTAACAACCTGTGTTTTATCTCCCTCCCCCCAAAAAATCTGTCCCTCTGAGTTACATGTTGGTCCTGGGATCGAGATGCTGACCTCTTCTGCTCCTCGGACCTGCCTGATCCATCCTGGTGCCCTGTGTCTGGTTGGAGTCTCATCGCATCGCTCCTGTCGAGGACGGCCCCATGAGGACAGTTGAAAGTCACACTTGGAGGACGCTCTGGACTCTTACAGTAATGCTTTTATGGCTGAGGACTACAATTGACTTGCTAACTTTAGGACTGCAGTTGTCATGAACAGTTTTGCACTCAAGTTTCCATCAATGAAGAGTTTATAACATCAACAAAACTGACTTCTTGTTAAAACTGTTCATGTTATAGTCATGCTATCTGTTGTTGCCCAAATGAGGATGGGTTCCCTTTTGAGTCTGGTTCCTCTCGAGATTTCTTCCTCATGTCGTCTGAGGGAGTTTTTCCTTGCCACCGTCACCACAGGCTTGCTCATTGGGGATCGATTAGGGATAAAATTAGCTCATGTTTTAAGTCATTCAAATTGTGTAAAGCTGCTTTGCAACAATGTTTATTGTTAAAAGCACTATACAAATAAACTTGACTTGACTTTTCTGGCCACTCTTCTATAAAGCCCCACTCTGTGGAGCACAAGTGGTCCTAAGGACAGATGCTCCCATCTCCGCTGCTGATCTTTGCAGCTCCTTAAGCATGATCTTTGGTGTCTTTGCTGCATCTCTGATTAATGCCCTCCTTGCCCGGTCTGTGAGTTTTGGTGGGTGGCCTTCTCTTGTCAGGTTTGTAGTGGTGCCATATTCTTTCCATTTTGCTATAAAGGATTTAATGGTGCTCTGTGGGATATTTTTTTATAACCCAACCCTGACCCATACTTCTCCACAACTTTGTCTCTGACCTGTTTGGAGTGCTCCTTGGTTTTCATGTTGTTTGCTTAGTAATGTTGCAGAGTCTGGGTTCTTCCAGTACAGGTTGATTTATACAGACATCATGTGACACTTTGATTGCACATAGGTGGATCTTAATCAACTACAGTGTTGCTTGAAAGTTTATGAACCCTTTAGAATTTTCCGTATTTCTGCATAAATATGACCTAAAACATCATCAGATTTTCACACAAATCATAAGAGTAGATAACGAGAACCCAGTTAAACAAATGAGATAAAAATATTATACTTGGTCATTTATTTATTGAGGAAAATGATCCAATGTTCCATATCTATGAGTGGCAAAAGTATGTGAACCTTTGCTTTCAGTATCTGGTGTGACCCCCTTGTGCAGCAATAACTGCAACTAAACATTTGCGGTAACTGTTGATCAGTCCTGCACACCGGCTTCGAGGGATTTTAGTCCATTCCTCCATACAGAACAGCTTCAACTCTGGGATGTTGGTGAGTTTCCTCACATGAACTGTTCACTTCAGGTCCTTCCACAACATTTCAATGAGATTAAGGTCAGGACTTTGACTTGGCCATTCCAAAACATTAACTTTATTCTTCTTTAACCATTCTTTGATAGAACGACTTGTGTGCTTAGGGTCGTTATCTTGCTGCATGACCCACCTTCTCTTGAGATTCAGTTCATGGACAGATGTCCTGACATTTTCCTTTAGAATTTGCTGGTATAATTCAGAATTCATTGTTCCATCAATGATGGCAAGCTGTCCTGGCCCAGATGCAGCAAAACAGGCCCAAACCATGATACTACCACCACCATGTTTCACAGATGGGATAAGGTTCTTATGCTGGATTGCAGTGTTTTCCCTTCTCCAAACATAATGGTTCTCATTTAAACCAAAAAGTTCTATTTTGGTCTCATCCATCCACAAAACATTCTTCCAATAGCCTTCTGGCTTGTCCACATGATTTTTAGCAAACTGCAGATGAGCAGCAATGTTCTTTTTGGATAGCAGTGGCTTTCTCCTTGCAACCCTGCCATGCACACCATTGTTGTTCAGTGTTCTCCTGATGGTGAACTCATGAACATTAGCCAATGTGAGAGAGGCCTTCAGTTGCTTAGAAGTTACCCTGGGGTCCTTTGTGACCTCGCCGACTATTACACGCCTTGCTCTTGGAGTGATCTTTTTTGGTCAACCACTCCTGGGGAGGGTAACAATGGTCTTGAATTTCCTCCATTTGTACACAGTCTGTCTGACTGTGGATTGGTGGAGTCCAAACTCTTTAAAGATGGTTTTATAACCTTTTCCAGCCTGATGAGCATCAACAACACTTTTTCTGAGGTCCTCAGAAATCTCCTTTGTTCGTGCTATGATACACTTCCACAAACATGTGTTGTGAAGATCAGACTTTGATAGATCCCTGTTCTTTAAATAAAACAGGGTGCCCACTCACACCTGATTGTCATCCCATTGATTGAAAACACCCGACTCTAATTTTACCTTCAAATTAACTGCTAATCCTAGAGGTTCACATATGTTTGCCACTCACAGATATGTAATATTGGATCATTTTCCTCAATAAGTCAATGACCAAATATAATTTTTTTATCTCATTTGTTTAACTGGAGTTCTCTTTATCTGTTTTTAAGACTTGTGTGAAAATCTGATGATTTTTTAGGTCATATTTATGCAGAAATATAGAAAATTCTAAAGGGTTCACAAACTTTCAAGCACCACTGTAAGAATGTTTTTTTAAAAACGCCAATAGACTTTTTGGGGTTTGCCAAAAAAAGGTCACAGAATCAGCAAACATGGGGGAATGATTTTCTGGTGTGATGAGTTGGTGTTTCTGAGGGTGAGTATTAACAGCTAACAGTTGTCTTTTTGATTAGTTAATCTTTGTGGCACAAAAAAAGCCTTTGTACCTGTAATACTTTTTTGCCCTCTGGCACCTACCATATAAGTATTTAAATAAACTGACTAATAATTCCGCGGACACCGGCGTATAGTTTGCTGACTTTATTGGGTCGCCATATTGAATAACTGCAGTAGAATGTAACAGGGTGTGTGACCTTAGGAGCAAGGTACGGTGGCCTTAGTGGCCCAAACATGACATCTCCCTTCTTAAGAAAACAGGGATATTCTTATAAATAAAAATGAACATCAACATTACAAACATTAACCAACTTTAAAATACACCTAAATTATTTTAAACTTCGAATTCTTTGGTCACCAATCACATTACTGAATATGGGATGAAACATTCATTACACGAGACACATAATGCATTAAATGTTTGGCATGCGAGCACTAAAGCATGGTTGCAGTCGATATAAACAGGTACGTATTTTCAAGTATGACCATAAAAGGCGTTTGTTACACTGAACACTTAGTATGTAAACAATATAAACAGTTGTAAACACTATAAGTAGGTAGGTAAAAGGTAAGTAATTTCAAGCATATTTACGTTGAGGAGTAATATCATTGAGTGCATTAATATTATGGCATGTTTCAAAGGTAAGAACATGGGTGAACATTCAATTGGTCAACAGTACATTCATTTGTACAAATTTTCTTTTTTTCTTTTCTCTTTTTTTTTTTTTTATACAGGGCAGCGATCCGTGTACACCTTTTACAGTTGTGTTTTCACAAGTCCAAGACTGGTCTTGGCCTGATGGTGCGGCCGACCTTGTGGTGTAGCTAGGTGGGTGGCTGCCTGGTGGCTGGCTGGGTGGCCTGCTTGCGGCGGTGGTCTGGTTGTCAGGCTCAGGTTTTGTGGGCTGTATGTTGATGTCGGGTAGGTGTTGCTGTTGTGCGTGTTTGGTGTGCATCTTGTACGTGTGTGGGTGTGTGTGTGTACGGTGTCTGGACTTCCCATGCTCTGGCGTAAGTGCCGTCTGTTGCGTTGGAACGTCTGGCCCTCACTTGTCTGGACGTGGTAGCTTCTTGCAGTGTCTGCCAGTCGTGTCACCGTGGCTGGTTTCCAGGTTCCGTCGTCCTGCTGGAAACGGACAGGTGTGCTGACCGGTAGGTGGGAGAGTGGTCTGGCAGTTCTGTTGTAGTATACCTGCTGGCAATTCTGGCATATCTTTCTCCTTTCACGCACTACACTCTGGTGTGTCACTTGTGGCTTCAGCTGCCTCTCAGTTGTTGGGAGCACTGAGCAGAGTCTGCGGCTCATCAGGAGCTGTGCGGGGGATCTCATGTTGTCCACTGGGGTGTTTCTGTACTCTAGTAGGCTCAGGTGGTGGTCTTTCTTTCCAGCCTTGGCCTTGTCTAGAATCTGCTTCGCCGTCTGGACTGTTCTTTTATGCGAGGCCATTGCTCTGTGGGTAGCGTGGGCTTGAGGTGACGTGCTTGAAGTCCCATTCTATGGAGAAGAGGTTGAACTCGGTGGAGCTGTAGCACGGCCCATTATCGCTGATCACAGTGTCTGGGATGCCATGACGTGCGAATGATGACTTGCACTTGGTGATGACTGCAGATGACGTGGAGCTACTCAGCTTTTCCATCTCAAAATACCTGCTGTAGTAGTCTACGATGATGATGAATTCTTGTGAGTTCCATGTGAACAGGTCAGTCCCCACAACCTGCCATGGTCTGGTGGGTATGTCATGTGAAAGGAGTGGCTCTTTGGTATTGGAGCTGCGCCGTTCCTGGCATATGTCGCAGTTTGCCACAGAAGCTTCAATCTGTTTCCCCATCCCGGGCCAGAAGAGGACGTCACGGGCACGGCTTTTGCTTTTCTCTGCATCCATGTGGCCGGTGTGGATGCGGGCAATCATCTCAGCTCTGAGTGTGTGAGGAATGATGATCTTCTCACCTTTAAACATTATGCCGTCGACTTCAGCAATCTCATCCCTGTGATTCCAGTACTCCTGGATCTTGAGCGGACACTTCCTCCTTTCGTCGGGCCAGCCTGTCTTGGTGGTCTTTCTGAGTGTGGTAAGTTGGGCATCCTGGGCTGTTGCCTCTCTGATTTCCTGCAGCTTGTTCTTACTCACTGGTACGTTGCTGATAAGTGTGTGTACCTGTGCCTCTAACCCTTCTGTGATGCTGTCGTCATGGTGTTGTATTGACTTGCACGATAGGGTGTCAGCTACTGGTATGTTTTCCAGGGCGGTGGATGATGTTGATGTCATACCTCTGAAGTTGCAGGATCATCCTCTGGAGCCAGGGGGGCGCTGCAGCCAGGGGCTTGCGGAGTATGGCTTCCAGCGGCTTGTGGTCCGACTCGACGATTACCTTGCGGCCGTATATGTACTCATGAAAACATCTGCACCCAAACAGCACTGTATACAGTTCTTTCTCTATTTGTGCGTAGTTTTCTTCTGTGCTGTTCAGTGACTTGGATGCGTACGCCACAGGTCTGTTTTCCTGGAACATGACTGTGCCCAGGCCGCACTTTGACGCATCGACCTGGAGCCTTAACTCCTTCTGGGGGTCAGAGAATGCGAGCACTGGGTGGTGTGTGATGAGCTGTTTGATGCGGTTGAATGCTTCATCGTGCTGTGGGTCCCATACAAACTCATTTTCTTGCTTTAGTAGTTGACGAAGAGGTGCATTTACTTGGGACAGGTGCGGTGCGAATCTAGCCAGGAAATTAATCATTCCCAGGATGGTCTCCAACTCGGCCTTGTTCTTGGGTGGCGGCATCTCCTGGATGGCTTTTACCTTGCCGGGGTCTGGTTTGATGCCCTCATGTGTCAACGTGTGACCAAAGTAACTGACCTCTGGCACGCAAATCTGACACTTGTCCGGGTTCAGTCATACCCCTCTCTCTCTCTCTCGTGCGCTGCAACATGGACCTCAGGTTGGCGTTGTGCTCTTCCCTCGTTCGTCCGAACACCAGGATGTCATCAACAATGGCTGTCACTCCGTTCAGGCCTTCGTATGTCTCATCTACCCGTCTCTGGAACTCATCCTGGGCTGAGTTGAGCCCGCAGGGGAGCCTCAGGAAACGGTAGCGTCCGAATGGTGTGTTGAACGTCGTCAGGAAAGATGACTCTATGCTTAGCTTGATGGCCCAGTATCCGGATCTGGCGTCAAGAACACTGAAAAACTTTGTACCGGCTAGTTTTGCTGTGGCATCTTCTAGCATAGGCAGGGGGTAGTGAGGCCTCTGGATAGCCTTGTTGAGGTCTCGGGGGTCCAGGCACACTCTCAGCTTGCCGCTGTTCGGCTTCTCCACTACTACCAGCGCGTTCACCCACTCTGTGGACTCTGTGACCTTGCAGATGATGTTGGTCTTTTCCATGCTGTCGAGCTCTTGCTTTAGCCTGCCGCGCAGGACGATGGGGACACGACGTGGCGGGTATGCCATGGGTGTGGCGCTTGGATCGATGTGGAGGCGACATTCACCCGGGAACTCTCCGAGGCCCTGGAAAACGTCTGCATACTCTTTCAGTAGATCCTGCGCCTCGTCCTCTCTTGCTATCGTAAACACTAGTTTGATCAGGTTCAGGTCTAAGCTGGCTCTCATGCTTAGGATGGGTGGCGCTTTGGTGTCGATGACATGGAACTCTAGCACTGCTGTATGGTCTTTGTGGCTACATTTAAGCTTGCAGGTACCGCTCACCTTCAGCTGTTCACCTCCGTAGGCTGTCAGTCTCTGTGTAGCTGGCTGGAGTGTTTTGCCTTTGAACAGCCATTGGAACATGTGTGCAGGGATGGCGTTCATCTGTGCACCAGTGTCGATCTTGAACGTGATGTGCTGTGTGTCTACCTGGATGCCCGCGTAGGCCTGTTCGATGTCCTTGCCCGTGTTTTCGGTCGTGAGCCTGTCTATGAAGAGCTCCTGTTCGTCATCGCTTGCATGGCTTTATGACGAGTGACAGTCCTTGACTTGCAAACTTTGGCGAAGTGGTTCATTTTCCTGCAGTTAAGACATTGTTTTCCTTTCGATGGACACGTATCTCTGTTGTGTTGGCCTCCGCACTTCCCACAGGTGTTGTTCGCTGGGGTAAACTTTCTTGGCCCAACCTTAACTGGACATTTGTTGTCGGGTCATTTGCTGATGGCGTGTACTGATTCGCTGTCAATGTTGCGGTGTCCCACCATCTCCCTCATCTGCGCCTGGGCTAGCTCGTGCGATCAAGCAATGTCAATAGCCTTCTCTAACGTCAGCTCTGCACCTTGGCTGAGTAACTTCTCCTGCACGCGCAGAGAGTTGGTGGCAATGACAATTCGGTCCTGGACCATTTCGTTGCTATTTGGGTAGCCGCAGTCCCTCACAAGCAGTTTTAACTCCATAATAAAGTGTTCGAAAGTCTCTTTATCACCTTGTCTCCTCTCGTGAAAGCGGTAACGAGTGTAGATGGGGTTTGACTTTGGGGTGACATACGATGAGTACTTCTCATAAGTTTTTAACTTTTTAGCTTCTGCCTCTGACAACGTTCACATATTAAATACATCTCTGCCCTTTTCTCTGACCCATAATAAGAGATAGCTACACTTATCTTGCTCAGGTTTTTCCCTCAGGGGTCCCGAAAACATAAGTTCAGCGTGCTGCTGAGAACGGCGCCAAGCCTCAGGTAAATTCGGTGACTCCCAGTCCATCTTTGGTGTAGGAACTCCAGACATATCCATTTGTGTTTGTAGTGTGAGTATCCGACCTCTATTCTGACACCATGTAATACTTTTTTGCCCTCTGGCACCTATAAGTATTTAAATAAACTGACTAATAATTCCGCGGACACCGGCATATAGTTTGCTGACTTTATTGGGTCGCCATATTGAATAACTGCAGTAGAATGTAACAGGGTGCGTGACCTTAGGAGCAAGGTACGGTGGCCTTAGTGGCCCAAACATGACAGCACCTTCAAATGTTAGACATATTTTGTAAAAGAAATGACAAGTTAAGTCCATTTTAGTTCCAGGTTGTAGCACATTCAAGGCACTGTAGGAACAGCTATTTATACTTGTGCTTTTTCTCATGGGATCAACTTCTTATACATGTAAAACATACAATTATTTCATGTCTCAGCAATTTAACTGAGCTCCCCATGGTGGGGCACAAGCATCTCTAACAAAGCTATTCTAGTATATAAAATATAGAGATGGTACTTTTGCTGAATTAGTTAAACCTATTTTTGCAGGGGCGGTCCTGGGGGCGGTCTGACCGGGCAGCTGCCCGGGGCGGCATCGCAGGGGGGCGGCACGAGCGTGGGCGCGAAAAAAAAAAAGTGTTCCCAAAAAAAAGGGCCCCCCCAAAAAAAAACCCCGGAAAAAAAGACGGGTGGGGGTGGGGGGGTGAACATTTTGGATGGGGAAGCCCAATACCAAAGTTACGCAGGTGACGTCATCATAACAAGAGGCGTCAATACCTGAAGTTGGTCAGTTCATGTAGCTCAATTGTAATTAAGGGTTTGCAGCAGTGTTACACACACACACACACACACACAAGTGTAACATGCAGCAAAAGCCATCATGTGTCACGTTTGCTGTGGGCACAAAACCCCGTATAATTTAAATAACAAACCAAATATGGTGCCGCAATGCATAGGACACAAACTCAAGACGCCCCTCAAATGTGCAGACCACATTACATTACATTGAGCAAACGCTTTTGTGTGTGCGTGTGCGTGCGAGAAAGAGGAGAGAACAGAAAAGCAGAACAATCCAAACAACTTCAAAACAGCTGTACGTTTGATTGTGTGTATGAACCGAATGAATTCCCAAGATTATAGAGTGCTCCGAGATGATGCTAAAAATAGTAACACTGCGGTCTACGCGGCCATCTTGGAAGTCACTTGCTCCAGAGCGCTCATAGAGTACACATCCACCAATTCGTTTCCGCGTTAGAGGGCTTAGAAGCTTGGATTTTTTAAGAATTTAGATATCTGAAGTGATGGAGCACTACTGTGAAAGTTTGGATAAGCAGGCACGGGAGCGTTATGCTGAGAAGGTACGTTTCATTGGGAATGTAGATCCATACACTGTTAGTGAGAAGGAATGGAAAGCTGACCCCAGCTTGTTGCCGCATGTGACATACATCGATCTTGTGAACTATCTAGTGTTTCACCCAAGTCCATTTTGTGAACTAAAGCATGTGTACATAAACATTACTAGGCTTAGATCTTAAATGCCATTTGATGCAACAATGCACTGCAGTAGACATAAGCTACCTAATGTGACAAATATCCATTAATCATTGCTGAAAGTACATAGAAAAGATAATAGTTTGTATCACATTTATTTTACTAACTATGAAATTCAAGACAATTTAACCTACCTGTCACAAAGTGATCAGAACAAATCCGGATACAGTCAAGTTGTCCTAAATTTGATCGGTTGATGGCAGCTAGCCACTGTCGTCTCCTCCACTCGCTTTTCTCCTGTGCTGCAATTCCCTGGTTAGTCACGACTTTAGGGAGTCTGTAGAAGCTTTTGCCACCCTTTTCCACCCGGCTACTACAGCCAACAATGACACACGTATTCGGCATTGTCACCCCTTTTTGCGTCGCTGAACAACAACAATGCACTGACACAGCGACCTTTGACTTCCAATATGGCCGCCACTGGGTTCGCGCTGACCTCGAAGCACTCTATTGTGGTCGTGGTGGTCAATTGGTCAAGTTGAAATGGTTCAGTCTCACCTCTCGCGTTAGGTGATCACCACTACACACTGACGGTGAGTTTGTGTTGGGGGAAGGGGGAATCATTCAGGAGGAGGTCGAATGACAAATAAACGGAGTCATACTCGGAGATAGATCTAATGGATAGGAAAAGGTCAAAGCCATCAGGTGCCCAATTCCAGAAGAAAAGGAAAGAGGAGGAGGAGAAACGAGCAAAAGAAAAAGGTATGCTTTATGAATCAATTTCAGTGAGTGACATGAATTAGTGCCCTAATTAGCCTTATATTATTGATGCTTGCTAAGTCGGACGACCTGGCCTGGCCTGCCCCCCAACACAAAATTAATTTCAGCATAACGATTAGGCTTTGCAACAAAACGTTTAAAGTTATTGCTGTCATTGCCTTGGGTTAATGTTGGGCTCTGTATTAGCCAACAGAATGTTAACAGCTTTACATGGTCGTTTAAACATTTCTCGTCGTGTGTTGTACGTCGCGGACACGGCCCGTTATAAATTTGCTGTTACTAGAATGGCAATGATCAAGTCGTAATGTATTACTTAAGACTCTGTGTAATGTCATAGTAGTGTAGCCTGCCACTCTGCCTGTCACTGTGGCTCAGGCAGAGAGTAGCTTCTCGAAGCTAAAACTGATCAAGACTTACCCAAGGTCAACAATGTCACAGGAACGGTTCAGTGGCCTTGCTGTGATCAGCATAAACCACGCCTTAGGGGAACAAATCTCATATGAAGACATTGTGGAAGAATTTGCATCCAGGAAGGCCAGAAAAGCCAACTTTTAGGTTGTGCTTTCACTTTTACATCCTGAATATAATTGCCACTTAAATGTATATAGACTGTTTTCCTCTTACTTCTTTTGCACGTCTTGTTATTTATGACAAATTATAGTGGTTTGCCATTTTTGCCACTTTAAAGAGTGTTAACTTCTTCATTTGTTACTTCTTGTTATTTATGATACACAATAGTGTTTGTTATTTCTTATGTGTACAGTAATATGTATAGGATTTACCTCTTCTCTGTTGTTAGTTCATTTATTTATGATACATGATTGCGTTTTACCATTTTTCCCACTTTAATGTATAGTATTTTTAGATCTTTTGTCACTTCATGTTATTCTGTAATTGTGATTGTTTAACTGTTTAGCTTCTTTTGTTATTTATATGTTGCGACTTTAATGGAGGTTTAAGTCTTCTTGTTAATAATGGTGAATGGTACTCTATGATAATTCATTGTGCACTCTTGGTAAAACTGACTGACTTGTGCAATATTTTGACCATCGGGTGGTGCTGTAGTGCAGTTGTGCTTTCTTAAATAACTGTGGATAGCTGTAATGCGAAGTCATTGAGTATTTTTGTTTATCTTTGTATTTTTTATTGCACTAGTCATTAAAACTGGAAATTTGTTCTTGAAAATAGCTGTTGTGAGTTTGTGTATGGGGTCGTGTGCGTTCTGGACGAAGTTAGTGTTTTCTTAGGTGGTGGGTGGGAGGTGGTTGTCGGGTTGGGCCAGCAGGGGGTTTCGCCCGGGGAGTAAATCACTCTAGAATCGCCACTGTATTTTTGCAACAGAGTTGCTGAGTCATACTGATTAATGTCATTTTCTTATTGTGTCCATTAGGTTATGTAGCTGATGCTTGTTTCAGTTGGAAACAAGTCAATACCTCAAAAAGTTATAGGCTAACTGTTTTCATCAGAGTAAACTGTTGTGTGGTTTCTTTTGTTGTGCTAATATGCTACTCACTATGTGGCATGTTGAGTATTAAAATATATACAAGTTGTGTGAAAATCTGATGATGTTTTAGGTCATATTTATGCAGAAATATAGAAAATTCTTAGAGATTTCACAAATTTTCAAACACCACTGTAGCTTGTATACATTGGAATGAAATGTAATTTCTCCAGGAACATCTTGTAACACTTAACAGTCTACAAGACTAAATAACAACAGTGTGTGATGGGTTCTAATAACATGGTTTTGATGACATTGATGACAGGATATAATTTGCAATTCTGCCATCAGTTTCCAATGTTCTCAGGACTCAGGGCATCATTGATAGGCAAGCTGGACTCTCAGACCATACCATGAAATACCATCTGCCTTTTTTTTTCTCTTCTGACATTTTTTTTCACAACAAAACATCTTTGATTATATAAATGCAAAAAGAGAGCAAAACCTATCATCTCCCAGCCACCAGTGAAGCAGGCAGGTGCTGACATGGACATGGCAACCGCCAACAGGTGCACACCACTACACCTGGCAGCCCAGACAGGCCAACACAGGGCATCATGTGCACAGGGGGACCCAGACCTTTACACCTCATTTTGAAGTATTGACGCATTGGATAATTGTTCACATATGTTGCCTACATAATTGTTGCATCATAACAACAATACTGTTCATGCATTTTTCATCATCTATCTTTTATAGGCTTTCTATTTAATTTTTTCTATTTCCTTGAAAGTAAATTCTGTTTTTATGTAATTCCTGCTTAATGTCACTGGGCAGTTGTCAAAGCCATTTCACTGCATGTTGTACTGTGTATGGGTGTTTATGACCAATAATATTTGATTTAATTTGATAGTTTAAATCTTTAAGGTTAAAGATAGACCCACCTGTACTCATGCTAAAATTAAATACTGGTAAAGGAATTTCATTTTCTACAACAAAAGTAACATGAGGAGCTGTATAAATTGTGCCATAGTCCAAATTTTGTTCACTATCATTTTCAGAATTACAGCTGAAAATTCATATATTACATCTTGATCTTATTTAAACATCTATATGGGGAACATGAGAAGTTTTAGAGCATTTTGATTTTTTTTTTAAAAAGAATTGAGAGCATTTCATATTATATAATAATAATAATAATAATAATAATAATTATTATTATTATTATTATTATTATGGAAGCCATCCAAAGTAGCATGCCCTGCCTCCAGTTGGAGATAAGCACTAATTTCCACCCCTTTCTCCTTTATAAGAGTATGCCTGATTTGGAAATGTTAGGCATTTGTTTCAATAATACCAGCTGTATAATGCAAATGATGAGTCTTTATGATTAAATTGTAATAAGATGCAAATGATAGCTAACAGAAGCAGTGGAAAGACCAAAATGCAGTGAAGGCAATCATGCATCTGCACATTGCGTCAGAGCACAAATGCCCTTGAGCTCATCAAAGACTAGTAAGTGAAGGGGACAGGATGAGGAAAAGATGGGGTGAGGGAGGAATGCGAGTGCATGAGAAACAAAAAGAGGACAGAGGAAGAGAGAAGACGAAAAGCACCAAGAAAGATAAGGAAGGACATAGCAGGAAGGCTCTTACTGAAAATTGACTGTTATGGGGACACATTTTCCACATTTCCCTTTTTCCACAAGTTTACACAGTTCTCTGAAGTCTTAATGAATTGTCTGTGACATGCTTTGCTCAAAATACCACAAGGATAAAGCACCACAGCTCCCTTCTCACCCTGTCTAAACGGACCTGTTCAAAACAGCCAATTTGAGTGCCTGTTCCTTTAAACGATAATGAGCCATTGTTCACCCTGCCCCTCTCTTTCACCAGCCAGTCAGGTTACACTGTCCTCATGAATATTCATTCACAAAGCAGTTCTCATGCCAGGAGTGGAGATGTTCAGATGGGGAGGTGGCATAATTCCATTGAGCTCCACTTGTGACATGGAAAGCACATGTTTTCTGAAATAGGCAGCCCAAAAGAAATTGATTGGGTTGGTTTATTTCCAAGTTTATGGGTTGGTAAGCACTCCATATACCAAAATATATGTGCACAAGCACTGAAAAAGTGAGTTTTTCATAATATGTCCCCTTTAAAGATAGGTGGGTTTCAGCAGGGTTATTGGAAACGGTCAGCATTAAGGACCGATGACATTTGACTTCAGTAACTTGCTCCTTCAGAATTTCTTCTATTTTTTTCTATCTTCTATTCACATGTCAGTTTTGTGTATTTTAACACTAGAATTATGGAGATTTTTGTCCCAAGCCAAAGGGGATGCCCCTCCTCTTTCTCCCTACACAAGTTCATCCCTCCCTCTTCAGCGCAGTTATCACCTATGCAACTTTACATGTTTATGCAAATGTTGAGTGTTGGTCAGTTTTAGCAAAGCAGCACCTGACAAAAAAAATATGAGTGCACTTGGTTGATATAAGAATGATACATGCATTAGTGCAGAATGTGTAACGCTCCTGAGAGATAGTATGAAACAGTGTAAAAATGTGTGCTTTTATGCAAGAATAAAACTGAATAAAAATTGATTCAAATGTTTCTGTAAAATACATCAATTTTGTTCAGGGCTAATATATGTATGCATGTTTTTGTATGTTGAGTGTGGTGTGGATGACAGAAAATAAGAATAGGTATTAAGAAAAAAGATTATTAAATTCAAGTGCAGACTGTGTGTAGTCCAAATGGATGGTAATGAGAAATAGCTGTTAATTTGTACAGTCTACACGTCAATTTAAATGTTTTTTTTTTATTACCTATTCTTATTTTCCATCCTTCAAAGTTCAGTTCACACAGATTAAAATGAACCAGTTCATGTTCATGGTTCACCATCCCAAAAATGAACTAGTACATGTTCATGTCTTCTGATTTTTTTAAATGAGCCGCACTGAATCTAATGTGAAATTTTTGATCAGCAATTAAAAATATCAAATTTTACTGACCATTATAATGTTCCTGGAGTCTACTTTATTGATATAAGCAACTAAACAGTGTCACAGCCAGTGCATTGCCATAAGACAACACTGGTCAAGACAAGGAACTTGACAAAGAACTTGAGAAAATCAAGATGATCACATAATAATAATTTTCCAAGGTGCGATCCCCAGACATCCTAATATATTGGATTTCATAGCACAATATGAAAGTTACATTTTGCCCATTATCCCTACTTCTGTTGAGTGAGCATCGTTCACTCTCACCCATGAGCTACACTGTCAGTGTGCAGGCAACATCTGCAGGAGATGCAGGTGCAGGGGAGAGCAGGTGCATTGCAAACTGGAAACCAGATCCAAATCAAAAGACTGAAGATGTAGTCAGTGCTGGGCAAGGGTCGATCAATGTGCAGACGGAATATCAAAGGACAGGCGAGAAGTCAAGGTCAGGTATAAACGTAAACAAAGTCAAAGTCACGGGAGGTCAGGCACAATAGCTAGAAGGCTTGGTATGATCAGGCATGAGGACACAGAACGATACTTTGCACTGAGGTGAGTGTTTGCTGAGCTTAAATAGAGCGGTGATACAGAGATGATAGGGAACAGGTGTGCTCCTCATACTCAGGAGAGGCAGGGCAATGTGGTGCTTGGGAGATGTAGTCTGGAGCGGCCATGTTCGGATGTCGCTCCAAACTTTGACCTTCGGTGCTATTACTGACACACGTTCACATTCATTAGTTGTAAACTGAATTGTTCAGTTCACTAAACAATATGAGCATGTTCAATGAATGGTGCTCAACTGGCATATTCATGCACAACACTTCATATTTTTACACTGTCTGATATCATCTCTCTTAAACGCAACATTAATATACAGTACTGTGCAAAAGTGTTAGGCACATGTAAATAAATGCTGGAGACCAAAAATGGCTTAAAATGATGGAATGAAATGTTTCAACATGGAACAAAAAATACTATAAAACAGCAGTAAGCCATAATAAATGAAACAAAGTCAATATTTGGTGCGAAACGACCCTTTGCTTTAAATAAAAGAAAAAATAGTAGTCTCAGGTACAATGAGTGCAGTTTTATAAGGAAATGAGCTGTAGGTTTTACTGAGCATCTTGCAGAACCAGCCACAGTTCTTCTGGACACTTTGACTGTCACATTTGCATCTTAATTTTGCAGCAAAACACAGTAGCCTTCATTATGTTTTATTTTTTAATCTGAAAAGTGGTATGTAATATGCTGCTCAGATACAAACTTTTTTCTGTAACATTTAATTATTTGCTGGAAAACAAACATTTGGAACTCTAAAATGTTTTTGTACTGGCTCGATAGAAGTCATAACATAGAAATCTATACCAAAGTTTGTATGAAAAAAAAAATAGGGTGCCTAAGACTTTTGCACAGTACCTTATATACTGTAAATTGATGTATGTAGTTCATTACCATCAGTCTGGACTTCACACAGTCAACACTTGAATTTAATTTTTTTTAATTCTTATTTTCTATCATCCGCACTGTCTCCTTCACTAATTATTCTAAAACATGTAATTTGAGCCATTTTTTTTATTTATTCAGTTTTATTCTTGCATAAAAGCACACTTATTTTTATACCATCCGATACTGTGTCTTGTGAAGGCTACACATTCTGCACTAATGCATGTATCGCACTTGTGTCAAGCACGCACACAAGTTTTCTTTCTCTTTGTCAGGTGCTGCTTCACTCAAACTGACCTGCACTCAACATTTGCATAACAACGTAAAGTTGCACAGGTGAATACTGTGCTGAAGAGGGAGGGGTGAGCTTGTGTAGGGATATTGATGAAATCAGTGGATATGTGGGACTGTAGGCATTGAGGAGTGGGTACTATGAGTGAGTAGAGTGGATTGCATAAGCTAAATGGCTGGTAGGGTGCAGTGCACCTAAGCTTTGGTACTCGCTGTGCAAGAAGATATGTATCTATGGATATTGGTTAACATATTTAGCCATGAGTATGTTGTCTTGAGCAGGTTATAAGTGCATTGGTTACCAGGAGAAATCAGTGGCTTGAGTTGTGTGGGCCCAGTTTATGAGTTTACTTTTAAGTGACTTGGAACAAAGGTTTGATTAGGTGGACATGCAGAAAGGACTCGATATTTAGGTGAGTAGTTGATCACTCTGTCAAAATTCCAAGTTATGGCTCAATTGAAACAGGAGGGAAGGAGTATGGATTCATGACCTTGGTTCAGGGAATCTGAAGGATAAATGCAAGTCAGAGAGTCAGGTGTTCTTGGTGCCTGATTTATACAAGAGTTTGACATTAAACCTGGATAAAAATAAATCCACTGGGCTTGGCTGTTATCAGGTATTCAAGGTTCTATTGGTTGGTGAAGATTGTGAAAGGGTGAGCTGCTCCTTCCAGCCAGTAGCTCCATTTTTTCCAGGGTAATCTTAACCACCAGTAGCTCACAGTTCCCAGTATCATAATTTTGTTTAGCCAGGGACAGCTTCTTAGAGAAAAAGGTTGACAGATGGTATTTGGGTTTCTTGCAATGATGTTGGGACAACAGCTCCGACTTCTGATTTTGAGGCACCTACCTCCATGATGAAAGGCTTGGAAGAATCTGTGTTTGAGAATGGTAAAGGTGATCTTGAGCTTGAGCACATCTGTCACCAGGCTATCACTGGAACACCGCTGGGACTCAAAATAGACCATAAGGCATAATGCAGTACTCGAAGTGGCTAGAATTTGTGCCAAAGGCTGTCTTCCACTCGTCACCCTGTGAGCATGAGGTTATAGTCACTGCAGAGATCAAATTTGGCAAATATCTTGGGGAAACAAAGTTTTTCCAAGATTGAGGGGACCAGTGGGGGAGGATAGGGATATTTTACTGCTATCTGATTCAGTCCCCTATAAAGGATTAAAGTCCTCCCCATTTTTTCTGCACAAATAAGAAATCTGCTGAAGTTGGAGAGGTGGATAGACAAATATAATCTTTTTGGAGGGCTTCTTGAACATAATCCTCCATGGCCTGTTGCTCAGAGAGTGAAAATGTGTAAATATGATTATATGGAGGTGTGGTGAAAGTGAGGAGATGAATAGCACAGTCATAGGGTGTTATGGGGTTTCTTCATCCCTTCCATTATTTTGAGCATGTCTTATACTGACCTGTGTGTGGTTTTTCCGCCCTTTTCCTTGGTAGAGTTGTTTTCATTTTGGGAGTGCTGTGTGCTGAGATGACCCCCTAGACTAACTTGGAGAGAGCATACAAGAAGTATAGTGAAGGAAAGTAAGAAAGTCATTACTGTCATGAGATGTCTGGCAGGGGAAGACTGGGGAACTGACATTGAATCACTGAAATATATGTATATGGAATTAATCTGAACAAGAATAGATTATGGTTGCATAGTATATGGCTCAGCAATCAAGTCTGGGTTATCAGGAATAGTCAAAGTCTCAAAAACAGTCAGAAATGGGGAGCAGAAATCTCATTGAGGTTTGAGTGTGATAACCAGGGTTCCCATTAACTTTAGTAGGAGGGATCTGGCTGAACATTTAAAAGTCCATAACAACACAGTTAATAGGATAAAGTGAAGAGTAGAGAAAGGGAGAAAAAAAGAAACAGAACCTGTTCTAGTGGAGTTTGAGATCAAGGAAATTTCCAAGGATTTGGACTTTGCTTATGTAAGATATTCAGTAAGAGAATTCATTCCACAACTTATGAGATGTTTTAAGTATCAGGAATATGGTCACATAGCTAAATACTGTACGGGAAAGAGAAGGTGTGCTAGGTGTGACCGCGAATATGGAAAGTGTGGTAATGGAGTTCTACCAAAATGTTTTCATAGTAGTGGTGAACATGGTGTGGCTTACTGGGGATATGTACGGTAGTAATGCAATGTGAAGTTAAGATTCAGCAGATAAGAACAAAGGAAGGGATATCAGATGCAGAAGCAGTAAAGATGGCTGGTGAGGACAAGAAGAATAGTGAACAGCAGAGTGCTAAGGGGCATAGAATATGAGCAAGATCAAAGGAAGGTTTGGATTGAGAAAAAAGAAAATGGATACTTTTATAACAGGAATGATAAATGCAAATTCTGAAGTTAAATCTAAAACAGAAAGGATTCAGTTAGTCATGAAAGCCATGAAGTCATGAAAGTTCATCATTTAGACATGAAAGGGTTGAAATGGGAAGAAATAAGGGACAGTCTTAGTGAATAGTCAAGCAAAGATCCAGCTTGTGTGGGTTAAGTTTATTTATAATCGTAAAAAGCTTAATTAATTATGATCAGAAATTTAAGATACACTATATTGCCAAAAGTATTTGCTCACCCATCCAAATGATCAGAATCAGGTGTTCCAATCACTTCCATGACCACAGGTGTATAAAATCAAGCACTGCATGCACTGTATGCAGACTGTTTTTACAGTTTGGAGCTGGCCCCTTCCTCTTCCAACATGACTGTGTACCAGTGCACAAAGCAAGGTCCATAAAGACATGGATGACAGAGTCTGGTGTGGATGAACTTGACTGGCCTGCACAGAGTCCTGACCTCAATCCGATAGAACACCTTTGGGATGAATTAGAGTGGAGACTGAGAGCCAGGCCTTCTCGTCCAACATCAGTGTGTGACCTCACAAATGTGCTTCTGGAAGAATGGTCAAAAATTCCCATAAACACACTCCTAAACCTTGTGGACAGCCTTCCCAGAAGAGTTGAAGCTGTTCTAGCTGCAAAGGGTGGACCGATGTCATATTGAACCCTATGGATTAGGAATGGGATGTCACTTAAGCTCATATGTGAGTCAAGGCAGGTGAGCAAATACTTTTGGCAATATAGTGTATTTATAATGAATAGATGCTAGATATGCTAGATGGCGGAAGGCTGGTTTTCTTCAGTCCCCGTAGGAAGTGAAGATGTTTTTGTGCTTTCCTCACATTGGTGTTGGTGTTGATGGACCAGGTGAAGTTGTCAGAAATTTGCACACCAAGAAACTTGGTGCTTCTGACTCTCTCTACTTCAGAGCCACTGAGGAGCAAAGGAGGGTGGTCATCCGACCCTCTCTGGAAATCAACAGCAATCGCTTTTGTTTTGTCTACATTAAAAGACAGACTGTTGGTGTGTCACCAGCTCCTCAGTTGTTCCACCTCCTCTCTGTATGGTATTTTTTACATTACGTTAAATTACATGGCATTTAGCAGATGCTCTTATTTTGATCGACATACAGTGAGTGCAAAACTCAGGTACATGAAGTGCTGAATTTCTAGACAAGAAAGTTCTAGTGCCAACTGAACAAGTGACAGTAATATCTAGTGTAATATTCTGTTGGAGTACCAATACTCAAACAGCCAAGGAAACAAACCAATCATATAAAGTACAACTAAATAGAGAACTCAAAATGGCTAGCCCCAGGCTGGACAGTACACAGCCTGGGTTGGTCTAGACCAAAATGCAGTTACACAGTGGGCAGGGAAGCAGGGGAGAGGTGCAGCCTGAAGAGGTGAGAATTCAGTCTGTGCTTGAAGGTGGTCAGGGAGTCAGCAGTTCTGACCTCAACGGGAAGGTCATTCCACCAATGGGGAACCAGGACAGACAGCAGTCTTGAGCGGGCTGGGTACATAGGAGTGGAGGGGGGGGGGGGGGGGGTCAGGCGACCAGTAGTAGCAGAGCATAAGGATCTGGCAGGCATGTAGGGGCAGATCAGACACTGGAGGTATGCTGGCCCTAACCCCTTAAGAGCCTGGTAAGCTAGTACTGATGTCTTAAAGGCTGACAGAGAGACTTTCATTGTTGTTGCTGATGAGGCTCACTACTGTTGTGTTATCAGCAAACTTGACAATGAGGTTGGATTCCAACTTTGCCGTACAGTCATGGGTGAGCAATATGAACAGCCATGGGCTGTTCCTCGCTCTCTTTGATCAAGCAGCCGAGGCATGGGGGTGGCTGCTGGAGCAGCGTGCAGCGCGCCTCCTCCCGCTCCTGACTGGCAAGGTGCAGCTCGCAGCTCCCTGCTGACAGCCGGCTGGTCTATGCGGGCCTAAAGAAAGCCATCCTGCAGTGGCTCGGCCGCTCCCAGGAGCAACACCGTCAGCGTTTCCAGACGCTGACACTGGAGGAGGTCGGCCGGCCATTTGCATTCGGCCAGCATCTCCGGGATGCCTGCCGGCGGTGGCTGAGGGCGGAAGACCGTGACGCCGAGGAGATCATTGATCTGGTGGCACTAGAGCAGTTTATCTCTCAACTTCCGGAAGGAACGGCGGAATGGGTCCAGTGTCACTGCCCGGCGTCGCTGGAACGAGCCATCGAGCTGGCGGAGGACCATCTGGAGGCGGCTCTGACGGCAGGTAGACAAGGCGTCTCCCCTCGCTTCTCTTCCCTCTCTCTCTCTCTCTCTCTCTCCCTCCTGTCTCTTGTCCCCCTCTCCACCCCGTTCCCCTGCCACGAAGGTGGCGGCTGGCTCCTCCCCAGCTGGCCCATCGCACCCATGGTGTCCTCCCATGTGTTGTCTCCCCCTCAGGTGAGTGACACCCATAATACCAGTGCAGAGGGAAAGCCTGGGCCAGTGTGCTGGTGCGGCAGGGAATTGGAGCATCTCCAGAGTCAGAGCTCCGCAAGGGAGGTGGGTGCTGTCATCCGGATCCCCGACGCGCCAGAAACTGCCCCCGATCGAGCCGGAACGTATCGCATACCGGAGAGTATTCAAGGGGATACATATCATGCTTTGGTGGATTCCGGTTGTAATCAGACCTCAATTCACCAATGCCTGGTGCAAGGTGAGGCATTGGGGGGAGCACAAGCGGTGAAGGTGTTGTGTGCGCATGGGGATGTTCACCATTACCCGCTAGTGTCTGTCCATATTCTATTCCGGGGCCAAACGCATAGAATAAAGGCAACGGTTAGTCCTCGTCTTACCCACTCGTTGATTTTGGGAACTAATTGGCCGGGATTTAAAGAATTAATGGAGTATTTAACACGTAGTGGGTCCTGCCTTAGTAGGTCATGGGAGGATCCCGGTGTGGCATTGGCTGGAGAAGCTGCCGCAGAGCAGTCCACGTCGATACTGCGTCAGAGTGAGGAGCAGCCCGCTCCTCCTCCCTCTCTCAGGGAGTCCCTTGGGGATTTCCCATTAGAGCAGTCATGGGATGAGACTCTGCGGCATGCGTTTGACCAAGTGAGAGTAATCGATGGTCAAACTCTTCAGCTGAGCGCGGCACCAACCTTCCCCTATTTTGCCATTATTAGAGATAGATTGTACCGAGTGACGCAGGACACTCAAACGAAGGAACAAGTAACCCAGTTGTTAATCCCAAAGAGCCGTAGGGAACTCGTATTCCATGCAGCTCACTTTAATCCCATGGCTGGACACTTGGGGCAAGACAAAACACTAGCCCGAATAATGGCCCAGTTCTATTGGCCAGGGAATATCGCGGGGATGTCCGTCGGTGGTGTGTGGTGTGCCGTGAATGCCAATTAGTCAATCCTGCGGCCACTCCAAAAGCACCGTTGCACCCTCTTCCTCTAATCGAGACCCCGTTTGAGCGAATTGGGATGGATCTCGTTGGGCCATTAGATCGGTCAGCACGGGGATATCGCTTTATTTTAGTTCTAGTGGACTATGCAACGCGATATCCAGAAGCAGTGCCTCTCCGCAATATCGCAGCACGCAGTATTGCAGAGGCACTCTTCCGCTTTATCTCCCGGGTCCGGATTCCGAAAGAAATTCTGACAGATCAAGGCACCTCGTTTATGTCACGCACATTGCGCAAGCTGTATAGGTTACTGGGGATTAAGTCTATCCACACCAGTGTCTATCACCCACAAACGGATGGATTAGTAGAGCGATTTAACCAGGCACTCAAAAACAATCCGGAAATTCGTAAGTGAAGACGCGTAATTGGGATAAGTGGTTCGAGCCCCTGTTATTCGCAGTACGAGAGGTCCCACAAGCCTCCACAGGGTTTTCTCTCTTTGAATTATTATATGGGCATAAGCCACGTGGCATTCTGGATGTGCTGCAGGAAAATTGGGAGGAGGGACCTTCACCGAGTAAAAATGAAATCCAGTACGTTCTTGACCTGCGTGCAAAACTCCACACCCTCACGCACTTAACCCAGGAGAATTTATGGCAGGCACAAGAACGTCAAAGCTGGCTGTATGACAGGGGCACGCGCCTTAGAGAGTTCACACCGGGAGACAAAGTACTCGTATTATTGCCCACGTCGAGTTCTAAATTAGTCACCAATTGGCAAGGGCCCTTCAAGGTCACACGGCGAGTCGGGGACGTCGACTATGAGGTGAAGCGAACGGATAGGGGTGGGGCACTGCAAGTCTACCACCTCAACCTTTTAAAACACTGGAATGAGGAGGTCCCCGTGGCGTTGGCATCGGTAGTCCCAGAGAAGGCGGAGCTGGGACCGGAGGTAAAAAAGATAACATCTCGGACCACTCCGGTCCCTTGTGGAGACCACCTCTTGCCGACCCAACTCACGGAGGTAGCCAAGTTGCAGAAGGAATTTTCCAACGTGTTCTCGCCCCTTCCGGGTCGTATCCACCTCATAGAACACCACATCAAAACGCCTCCAGGGGTGGTAGTGCGTAGCCGCCCTTACCACTTGCCCGAACACAAGAAAAAGGTGGTTTGGGATGAACTCAAGGCCGTGCTCGAAATGGGCGTAATCGAGGAGTCCCACAGTGACTGGAGCAGCCCAGTGGTCCTGGTTCCCAAGACCGATGGGTCGGTCCGGTTCTGTGTGGATTATAGAAAGGTCAACGCGGTGTCTAAATTTGATGCATACCCAATGCCTCGCATTGATGAGTTGCTTGATTGGTTAGGCGCTGCTCGCTTTTATTCAACACTTGATCTAACCAAAGGATATTGGCAGATCCCCTTGACTCCTCTATCCTGAGAGAAAACGGCCTTTTCCACACCGTTTGGTTTACACCAATTTGTCACGCTCCCTTTTGGGTTGTTTGGGGCGCCTGCTACGTTCCAGCGGCTTATGGACAGGGTCCTCCACCCTCATGCTGCCTACGCGGCCGCCTATCTAGATGATATAATAATCTACAGTCATGATTGGCTGTGGCACTTGGAACACCTGAGGACTGTCCTAAAGTTGCTGAGGCGAGCGGGCCTCACAGCTAACCTGAAAAAGTGTGCGATTGGGCGGGTGGAAGTACGGTATCTGGAGTTCCACTTGGGTCATGGGCAGGTGCGTCCCCAAATTAACAAGACAGCAGCGATTGCGGCCTGCCCGAGGCCCAAGACCAAAAAGGAGGTGAGGCGGTTCTTGGGGCTGGCTGGCTATTATTGTAGGTTTCTGCCTAACTATTCGGACGTCACCAGCCCGCTAACTGACCTCACTAAAAAGGGGGTTCCAGATCCGGTCCAGTGGATGGAGCAATGCCAAAAGGCCTTCTCTGAGGTAAAAGCTGCACTGCGTGGGGGGCCACTTTTACACTCCCCTGACTTCTCTCTCCCCTTTATTTTGCAGACTGATGCATCGGACAGGGGGCTGGGGGCCGTTTTGTCCCAGGAGGTGGAGGGTGAGGAGTGCCCGGTGCTGTACATCAGCCGAAAGCTGTCGATGCGCAAAAGCAAGTACACCACAATTGAAAAGGAGTGTCTCGCCATCAAGTGGGTGGTCCTCACCCTCTGATACTACCTGCTGGGGCGCCCTTTCACTCTCTGTTCGGACCACGTGCCCCTCCAGTGGCTCCACCACATGAAGGATGCCAATGCGCGGATCACCTGTTGGTATCTCGCTCTCCAGCCATTTAAGTTCGAGGTGATCCACAGGCCAGGGGCACAGATGGTGGTGGCGGTCTTCCTGTCCCATCGGGGGGGGGAGTCAGCTTCAGGCTGGACGGCTCCCCAGCCTGAGTCACGCGGTGGGGGTATGTGGCAGCAGGGGCGTGGCCAAGCAGCAGTCTGTAAATGGAGGGCGGGGTCGGGGAAGGTAAGTGGCTAAGTCATTACACCTGGTGTCAATTAATGTGTGTGTTTGTTTGTTGCAGGGTTGGAGTATAAAAGGAGGGGGAGAGCAGAGAAGAATCTCTCCCCTGACCAGAATGTGTGTGTGTTGCATGTGTGAGTGAGAAAAGCTGAAAAGCTAATGGAAACAGCAAAATAAAGTGTCTGTGTGAACATTAACTCTCACCTGCCGTGCTTCTGTGCCCCGCCCACATCAGGGATTACTACAACACACTTTCTAATTCAATGTTTTTTCTTTATTTTTATTAATTACAATACATTTCACGTCTTAAATGAATGATGAATTGTTATTAGTCTTTACTTAGTTGAGCAGTTCTTGACATAGGTTACTACAGTTGTCAAATAGGGCTATTTACTGTATTTTTATTATTTACTGTTTGATGGTCTCAAATGCATTAAGATGGCAAAAAATTCCACTAATTAACTTTTGACAAGGCACACCTGTTAATTGAAAAGCATTCCAGGCAACTACTGCATGAAGCCAGTTAAGATAATGGCAATAGTATGCAAAGCTGTCATCAAGGTAAATAGTGACTACTTTAAAGAATCTAAAAATGAAACTTTAACACTTTACCACATAATTCCAAATATGTTTCCCATGTTATTTCACAGTTTTGATGTCTTCATTATTGTTCAACATTGTAGAAAATAGTCAAAATGCAGAAAAACCTATGGAGTAGGTGTTTCCAAACTTTTGATTGGCACTCTATTTGGGTAGAGAAGTGGGTCAGGGCAGAGTGCAGGCCCCTGCTGATAAGGTGAATGCTGTCCACCATGACCCAGTTCTGCGCTGCTTCTTAGGAATGGCTGAGTATTACCACTCAATCTGTAGAAACTTTTCTGTGGGAGTGTTCCCACTAACAAATCTACTCAGGGCTCATGTCAAATTTGACTGGAGTAATGACTGTCAAAGTTTTTGACAATGT
Organism: Neoarius graeffei; assembly: GCF_027579695.1. Classification (NCBI taxonomy): domain Eukaryota; kingdom Metazoa; phylum Chordata; class Actinopteri; order Siluriformes; family Ariidae; genus Neoarius; species Neoarius graeffei. The sequence goes on from NC_083594.1 coordinate 21,673,278, forward strand.
GAAAGCTCTGTTGTGTAGTGCTCCTGTTCTGGCTGCTCCTGATTTTACAAATCCTTTTAAACTAGAGTTGGATGCATGTGACACCAGTGCTGGTGCTTTGTTGATTCGGCAAGACACTCGGAGTTGAGCACCCTGTATGTTCATCTCATCTCATTATCTCTAGCCGCTTTATCCTTCTACAGGGTCGCAGGCAAGCTGGAGCCTATCCCAGCTGACTATGGGCGAAAGGCGGGGTACACCCTGAACAAGTCGCCAGGTCATCACAGGGCTGACACATAGACAACCATTCACACTCACATTCACACCTACGGTCAATTTAGAGTCACCAATTAACCTAACCTGCATGTCTTTGGACTGTGGGGGAAACCGGAGCACCCGGAGGAAACCCACGTGGACACGGGGAGAACATGCAAACTCCACACAGAAAGGCCCTCGCCGGCCCCGGGGCTCGAACCCAGGACCTTCTTGCTGTGAGGCGACAGCGCTAACCACTACACCACCGTGCCGCCCACCCTGTATGTTTTTAATCTAAAAAGTTAAATAATTACCAGCTGCTTTACAGCACTACTGAGAAAGAAATTTTGGCATTGCTTTTAGAACTGCAACATTTCTATCTCAATTCTCATTCCTGCCTTACTGTGGTATACACTGATCATAACCCTCTTGTTTTTCTTCCTTGGATGTGTAATAAAAAAATCAACATTTAATGCAGTTGGCATTATGGGTTTTGCCTTTCCATAGTCATTTAATGTAAGAAAGGTTCAGAAAATGTTGTTGCATATGCCACGTCTTGTTCCCTGGTTTCCTGATTTTTTTCCCCCGGAGTGTTATGGGGTTTCTTCATCCCTTCCCTTATTTTGTGGGTGTCCTGTACTTACCTGTGTGTCTCTTTTTTTTCCCCTCCCTGTTCCTAGATGGGACTGTTTCCATTTTGGGAGTGCTGTGTGCTGGAGGGGGGTACATAAAGGAAACAGGAAATGAAAGAGAGGTTTTGATCAACCTTATCTCCATATTGCATGTCAGGTGTCAGACTTGTTTATATATTAGTTTGAACAATATTCCCTTGTAAAAAAAAAAAATTAGCTACCGAGATTGTTTCAGAGGTGAATTTGGCAATAATATATTGAAATGTTTTGTTTGTATTTTTGTTACCTTGGCTGTAAGGGGGTAAGTGCCTTTTTGTTTATTGTGGGGGTTTTTTCTCCTGGTTTTGGATTAGGTAGGGAGATAAGGAAGTGTTGGGTGGTTTTTTTTTTTTTAGGGAAGGTATATTTGGGGTAGAGTTTAATGGTGGGTTTTGTTGGTATTTACTTACCCCTGAAGAAATGGCTAGGCTTTTGCCTTGGTGGTTTGTCATGTGGTGACTGTACTATGTAGTATACGTACTACTGTATTATGTAGTATACTACATTTGTTATTTGAAGGAAATCTGTTGTGGCAGTCCACAACAGTTTGTGTTTTCACTTGCTGCCTCATTCACCCTTTGTCCTTCATACCCTAGGCTGACATCTAACTGGGTTTATGGGCTGCTAGCTCTGGTTTTAGTGAATACTACAATGAAGTCTTGATATGCTTCAGTGATGGACAGTGGTAACTGGAGTATTTGGACTTTCTACTGTGATGGATGCAATGACAGTGTGAGGGAGGTGTAAACAGTGGTAGTGACATTGCATGGACCACCTTATGATCTCCTTGTCATGCCAAGAAATTTAAGGATCATGACCTTGCATCCAAGGGAACTCCAGTATAATGTGGTGTTTTGGTCCGATGATGACTTGGAAGGAAGGTGACTAGGAAATGGACTCATGATGGAAAGCATTGATGGAGTTGGAGAGACTTGGTACAGAGTGATAACACTGGTTCCAACGGGACCTCCATTGATGCCTTTGATCCAAAGAGGATGCTGGAGTGGTTGTGTGAGAACTTGAGCTTTAACATGGTGTCATGATCAATGAAGTTGCCAGAATCAATCAAGGCTGAGAGAATAAAGACAAATTCTGAGTGCCTTATCTGAACATTCAGTGTGAAAGATTGGTGTGATAATAACGGACATGGATTCACTGCAGATGTTCTTGAAGGAATGGTGGTTTAAGCAGCGAAGGGGAAGGAAGTGGTGCTCCTCACACAAGTGGGGCACTGAGACATGAAGTAATTTGGGACCCTGCAGTAGAAACATAGCCTCTCCCTTCCTCCTTCTCTCATGTTCTGCAAGACTTAACACAGCCCAGGCTATCTGCATGGGCTTATGATGTGCCATCATACTTACAGAATTGGCTGTTGCATGATATGCTGGGAGATTGTGGATGAAGTTATCAAGGTTGATAGCCAGGTCAATGAACAAATTAAGGGAAACCTGACCATTGCGGAGCCCCCAGTTCCATGAGGACCTCAGTATTCAGACCCTGACAAAAAGCAGCCTAAAGTGATGGCTCATTCCAGCTATTTCCAGCAGCAAGAGTATGGAACTCTCAGTTATAATCTGCTGCATGTCTTTTCCCTTGTTTGACAGCCAGCAGCTGCTCTCTTTGACTTATTTCTCTTTGGGGGTGTGGCCAAAAACATTTCTGTGAAGCGGTCATAGGAGGCTAGAGGTTCACTGGCTTTCTCCCATACAGCTGTGGCCTGTCCAAGAGCTTTACTGGTGAGTCGATTGAGAAACTCCAATCTTCTGGTGATCAGTGATGCTGTCTTGGGCATACAGGGAGCACTGCAAGGAAAAAATAAATAAATTAAAAAAAAAAAAAAAAAAAAACTTACATTGGTAGGTTTTCCCCAAAGATTTATTGGGATGGGAAACAGAGGCATACCTGGAGCTTGATGTGATGGAAAAGCTTGGGAAACTGGTGGTAAGCTGATTTAGTGTTGAGCTCAACCAACCATTGCTGTTGTTCTCCCACAAGTTTCCCTTGGGCTGAAATGGCTTTCTGCCAGCTTTTATCTTTGCTCCATGGGGATGGCAAAGTAAATCCATCATAAAACAGTCTGCAGATGGATGCAAATGCAGTTTAGAACTTTATTAAAAACTGGCAAACAAATCCAAAACTCACAAAATTATAAACAAGACCAAGCAAGGGGACATGTGATCAGCAAACAATAATAACAGGGCAAAATTAAAAAAATTCAAGAACTAGAATGAGATCAAAAACCAGAATAGCAATCATAATAATATGACTTGGTGAAGTCAGACAAGAATAAACTGCATGTTTACTTCAAACAATGTGCAATGTTTGGAGTCTGTTTACAAAAAAAACATTGAGATTGGAAGCAGGTGTGCCTGTTAATTCTCTGGTGACTCATGTAATGGTGGGGATTGTAGTCCATGGCAGCCATGTTTGTGGACTGTTGTGTGTGCTGGGAAGTTGAGTTCAGAGTGGATTCTGGCACAGATGTTTCATTTTTGATTCCCCCCGGTGCTGTTGCTTGTATCCAAAATTAATTTTAAAATTCATGAGCAGATCAGAGAGAGAAATTAGCAACTTAATGCTGAATTTCATTCTGAAGAAATTTACTTCATATTCCTAAGAGACGTTTCAAAATCATGCAATGTACGTATTTGCCATACTAGGTCATTAAAGATCAGCAGACACTGGATTTTTTCCCCCTGTGCTACTGATGCCATTGAATATGGAATGTTTCACACAGTGAAAGACTCAAAGAAAGGTCAGGCATTATAACCTGTAAAGAACAGCACTGAGATATGTTTGAGTTACATCACATGAACAAATGTATTATGCCCATTTGTATAAGGTGGACAACTAATGTGTAAAGAAGCACAAAATGTATCATTCTAAACATAAACACCTAAAGGTGGGTTTGCATTCAGTTTTCATCTTTTAAAAATCCTTTTTTAAAAGGCAGTTCAACATTTTATTCTTTTGAACATAACTGTGCTCCAGATCTTACAAATAAAAATGGTGTGTGTGTGTGTGTGTGTGTGTGTGTGTGTGTGTGTGTGTGTGTGTGTGTGTGTGTGTGAGAGAAAGGGGAGTACTTAAAAGCCTACATTTTGTGGTCTGAAAGCTTGAGGAAATGATTGTTTCAAATTAACCGGTGACCTTTTTCAATTTCATTTTCATTCTCTCCTACACTCAGTGTTCGAGCACGGGTTGTATTTCTGACACAGTGGAGCTTTGGTTCACTTCAGAAATGAGGTCAGCTGTATAACAAAGACAAAAAAAAAAAAAAAGACTGAACTGCAGAGGATGAACCATTAGCCAAAGGAGAGGAACTGAATCACCATTTCATACACTCCTATAGCAATATCTTCGGAACTCTTTACTTTATAGGCTCAGAATTCCAGGCTAATGTGCATTGTTCCATCCAGTGCACTCTAAGTAATTGTGAACATGTACTGTACCTTGCATAAGTATTCATCCCCTTGAATTTTTTTTCACATTTTGTAGTGTTACAATCTGAAAGCTTGTAATTACCTGGGATTATATGCCATGAATCAAGTTTATAAAAAATAACTTCAAGATGTAAAGTTTAAAAAAAAAATAAATAATCACAAATAAAGATTTGTTCTGGCGCAACAATTTACCCTTAGATATCACATGGCTAACTGAATGGAGTCGATGTGTGTGCAGTTATGGGGCCATGTAATCCCAATATAAATTAGGCCGTCTTGGAACAGGTGTAAAGTTTGTTGGTGAGCATGCCTAAGCAACCAGCATCATGAAGAGAAAGGAGCTATTAAACATGTCCAAGGCAAAGTCATAGAAAAGTATCAATCATAGTTTGGTTACTTAAAAAAAATGTTTGAGTATCCCCAAGAGCCTCATTAAATCCATTATCAAAAATGTAAAGCATATGGCACAATGGCAAATCAGACTAGTCTAGGCACTTCACAAACCTGGACATTATATACAGTGGTGCTTGAAAGTTTGTGAACCCTTTAGAATTTTCTATATTTCTGCATAAATATGACCTAAAACATCAACAGATTTTCACACAAATCCTAAAAGTAGATAAAGAAAACCCAGTTAAACAAATGAGATAAAAATATTATACTTGGTCATTTATTTATTGAGGAAAATGATCCAATATTACATTTGTGAGTGGCAAAAGTACGTGAACTTTGCTTTCAGTATCTGGTGTGAACCCCTTGTGCAGCAATAACTGCAACTAAATGTTTCTGGTAACTGTTGATCAGTCCTGCGCACTGGCTTGGAGGAATTTTAGCCCATTCCTCCGTACAGAACAGCTTCAATTCTTAGGATGTTGGGGGGGGGGGTTCCTCACATGAACTGCTCGCTTCAGGTCCTTCCACAACATTTCGATTGGATTAAGGTCAGGACTTTGACTTGGCCATTCCAAAATATTAACTTTATTCTACTTTAACCATTCTTTGGCAGAACGACTTGTGTGCTTAGGGTCGTTGTCTTGCTGCATGACCCACTTTCTCTTGAGATTCAGTTCATGGACAGATGTCTTGACATTTTCCTTTAGAATTTGCTGGTATAATTCAGAATTCATTGTTCCATCAATGATGGCAAGCCGTTCCGGCCCAGATGCAGCAAAACAGGCCTAAACCATGATACTACCACCACCATGTTTCACAGATGGGATAAGGTTCTTATGCTGTAATGCAGTGTTTTCCTTTCTTCAAACATAACGCTTCTCATTTAAACCAAAAAGTTCTATTTTGGTTTCATCCGCCCACAAAACATTTTTCTAATAGCCTTCTGGCTTATCCATGTGATCTTTAGCAAACTGTAGATGAACAGCAATGTTCTTTTTGGAGAGCAGTGGCTTTCTCCCTGCAACCCTGCCATGCACACCATTGTTGTTCAGTGTTCTAATGGTGGACTCATGAACATTAACCAGTGTGAGAGAAGCCTTCAGTTGCTTAGAAGTTACCCTGGGTTCCTTTGTGACCTCGCTGACTATTACATGCCTTGCTCTTGGAGTGATCTTTGTTGGTCGACCACTCCTGGGGAGGGTAACATTGGTCTTGAATTTCCTCCATTTGTACACAATCTGTCTGACTGTGGATTGGTGGAGTCCAAACTCTTTAGAGATGGTTTTGTAACCTTTTCCAGCCTGATGAGCATCAACAACGCTTTTTCTGGGGTCCTCAGAAATCTCCTTTGTTCATGCCATGATACACTTCCACAAACGTGTGTTGTGAAGATCAGACTTTGATAGATCCCTGTTCTTTAAATAAAACAGGGTGCCCAGTCACACCTGATTGTCATCCTATTGATTGAAAACATCTGACTCTAATTTCACCTTTAAATTAACTGCGAATCCTAGAGGCTCACATACTCTTGCCACTCACCGATATGTAATATTGGATCATTTTCCTCAATAAATAAATGACCAAGTATAATATTTTTGTCTCATTTGTTTAACTGGGTTCTCTTTATCTACTTTTAGGACTTGTGTGAAAATCTGATGATTTTTTAGGTCATATTTATGCAGAAATATAGAAAATTCTAAAGGGTTCACAAACTTTCAAACACCACTCTAAGAATGTTTTTTTTTTTTAAAAAAGCCAATAGACTTTTTTGGGTTTGCCAAAAAAAGGTCACAGAATCAGCAAACATGGGGGAATGATTTTCTGGTGTGATGAGTTGGTGTTTCTGAGGGTGAGTAACAGCTAACAGTTGTCTTTTTGATTAGTTAATCTTTGTGGCACAAAAAAAAAGCCTTTGCACCTTCAAATGTTAGACATATTTTGTAAAAGAAATGATGACAAGTTAAGTCCATTTTAGTTCCAGGTTGGAGCACATGCAAGGCACTGTAGGAACAGCTGTTTATACTTGTGCTTTTTCTCATGGGATCAACTTCTTATACATGTAAAACATACAATTATTTTATGTCTCAGCAATTTAACTGAGCTCCCCATGGTGGGGCACAAGCATCTCTAACAAAGCTATTCTAGTATATACAATATAGAGATGGTACTTTTGTTGAATTAGTTAAACCTATTTTTGCAACAGAGTTGCTGAGTCATACTGATTAATGTCATTTTCTTATTGTGTCCATTAGGTTATGTACAGTGGTGCTTGAACGTTTGTGAACCCTTTAGAATTTTCTATATTTCTGCATAAATATGACCTAAAACATCATCAGATTTTCACACAAGTCCTAAAAGTAGATAAAGAGAACCCAGTTAAACAAATGAGACAAAATATTGTACTTGGTCATTTATTTATTAAGGAAAATTATCCAATATTACATATCTGTGAGTGGCAAAAGTATGTGAACCTTTGCTTTCAGTATCTGGTGTGACTCCCTTGTGCAGCAATAACTGCAATGAAACGTTTCCGGTAACTGTTGATCAGTCCTGCACACCGGCTTGGAGGAATTTTAGCCCATTCCTCCTTACAGAACAGCTTCAACTCTGGGATGTTGGTGGGTTTCCTCACATGAACTGCTCATTTCAGGTCCTTCCACAACATTTCGATTGGATTAAGGTCAGGACTTTGACTTGGCCATTCCAAAACATTAACTTTATTCTTCTTTAACCATTCTTTGGTAGAATGACTTGTGTGCTTAGGGTCGTTGTCTTGCTGCATGACCCACCTTCTCTTGAGATTCAGTTCTTGGACAGATGTCCTGACATTTTCCTTTAGAACTTGCTGGTTTAATTCAGAATTCATTGTTCCATCAATGATGGCAAGCCGTCCTGGCCCAGATGCAGCAAAACAGGCCCAAACCATGATACTACCACCACCATGTTTCACAGATGGGATAAGGTTCTTATGCTGTAATGCAGTGTTTTCCTTTCTCCCAACATAACACTTCTCATTTAAACCAAAAATTCTATTTTGGTCTCATCCATCCAGAAAACATTTTTTTCCAATAGCCTTCTGGCTTGTGCACATGATCTTTAGCAAACTGCAAATGAGCAGCAATGTTTTTTTTGGAGAGCAATGGCTTTCTCCTTGCAACCCTGCCATGCACACCATTGTTGTTCAGTGTTCTCCTGATGGTGGACTCATGAGCATTAATATTAGCCAATGTGAGAGAGGCCTTCAGTTGCTTAGAAGTTACCCTGGGCTCCTTTGTGACCTCGCCGACTATTACACGCCTTGCTCTTGGAGTGATCTTTGTTGGTCGACCACTCCTGGGCAGGGTAACATTGGTCTTGAATTTCCTCCATTTGTACACAATCTGTCTGACTGTGGATTGGTGGAGTCCAAACTCTTTAGAGATGGTTTTGTAACCTTTTCCAGCCTGATGAGCATCAACAACGCTTTTTCTGAGGTCCTCAGAAATCTCCTTTGTTTGTGCCATGATACACTTCCACAAACGTGTGTTGTGAAGATCAGACTTTGATAGATCCCTGTTCTTTAAATAAAACAGGGTGCCCACTCACACCTGATTGTTATCCCATTAATTGAAAACACCTGACACTAATTTCACCTTCAAAGTAATTGCTAATCCTAGAGGTTCACATACTTTTGCCACTCACAGATATGTAATATTGGATCATTTTCCTCAATAAATAGATGACCAAGTATAATATTTTTGTCTCATTTGTTTAACTGGGTTCTCTTTATCTACTTTTAGGACTTGTGTGAAAATCTGATGTTGTTTTAGGTCATATTTATGCAGAAATATAGAAAATTCTAAAGGGTTCACAAACTTTCAAGCACCACTGTAGCTGACGCTTGTTTCAGTTGGAAACAGGTCAATGCCTCAAAGTTATAGGTTAACTGTTTTTTATCAGAGTAAACCGTTGTGTGGTTTCTTTTGTTGTGCTAATATGCTACTTACTATGTGGCATGTTGAGTCTTAAAATATATACAAGTTGTGATTTACAGACCAGATAAACTGTGTATAAGAGGTGGCTTTACAGTACTGTCCTAGAATCCAGATGTAATTCCATTCTCTGACATCCAGTCAAGCCAAGTCAAGTTTATTTGTATAGCGCTTTTGACAATAAACATTGTCGCAAAGCAGCTTTACAGAATTTGAATGACTTAAAACATGAGCTAATTTTATCCCTAATCTATCCCCAATGAGCAAGCCTGTGGCGACGGTGGCAAGGAAAACCTCCCTCAGACGACATGAGGAGGAAACCTCGAGAGGAACCAGGCTCAAAAGGGAACCCATACTCATTTGGGCAACAACAGACAACATGACTATAACATGAACAGTTTTAACATGACATCAGTTTCGTTGATGTTGTACCTCTTCATTGTTGGAAACTTGAGTGCAAAACTGTTCATGACAACTGCAGTCCTAAAGTTACATTACTGTAAGTGTCCAGAGCGTCTTCCAAGTGTGACTTTCAACTGTCCATATGGGGCCGTCCTCCACAGGAGTGATGTGATGAGACTCCAACCAGACACAGGGCATCAGGATGGATCAGGCAGATCTGAGGAGCAGAAGAGGTCAGCATCTTGATCTCAGGATTGACATGTAACTCAGAGGGACAGATTGGGGGGGGTGGAAACACAGGTTGTTAGGTATGCCCAATGTCACCTGAATAAGTAGGAACAGTATACATTTTGCACTGTGTACAAGCAGGGACTCCGGCAAAACTAACTATGACAGCATAACTACAACCCCGATTCCAAAAAAGTTGGGACAAAGTACAAATTGTAAATAAAAACAGAATGCAATAATTTACAAATCTCAAAAACTGATATTGTATTCACAATAGAACATAGACAACATATCAAATGTCGAAAGTGAGACATTCTGAAATTTCATGCCAAATATTGGCTCATGTGAAATTTCATGATAGCAACACATCTCAAAAAAGTTGGGACAGGGGCAATAAGAGGCTGGAAAAGTTAAAGGTACAAAAAAGGAACAGCTGGAGGACCAAATTGCAACTCATTAGGTCAATTGGCAATAGGCCATTAACATGACTGGGTATAAAAAGAGCATCTTGGAGTGGCAGCGGCTCTCAGAAGTAAAGATGGGAAGAGGATCACCAATCCCCCTAATTCTGCGCCGACAAATAGTGGAGCAATATCAGAAAGGAGTTCGACAGTGTAAAATTGCAAAGAGTTTGAACATATCATCTACAGTGCATAATATCATCAAAAGATTCAGAGAATCTGGAAGAATCTCTGTGCGTAAGGGTCAAGGCCGGAAAACCATACTGGGTGTCCGTGATCTTCGGGCCCTTAGATGGCACTGCATCACATACAGGCATGCTTCTGTATTGGAAATCACAAAATGGGCTCAGGAATATTTCCAGAGAACATTATCTGTGAACACAATTCACCGTGCCATCCGCCGTTGCCAGCTAAAACTCTATAGTTCAAAGAAGAAGCCGTATCTAAACACGATCCAGAAGCGCAGACGTCTTCTCTGGGCCAAGGCTCATTTAAAATGGACTGTGGCAAAGTGGAAAACTGTTCTGTGGTCAGATGAATCAAAATTTGAAGTTCTTTATGGAAATCAGGGACGCCGTGTCATTCGAACTAAAGAGGAGAAGGACGACCCAAGTTGTTATCAGCGCTCAGTTCAGAAGCCTGCATCTCTGATGGTATGGGGTTGCATTAGTGCGTGTGGCATGAGCAGCTTTCACATCTGGAAAGACACCATCAATGCTGAAAGGTATATCCAGGTTCTAGAGCAACATATGCTCCCATCCAGACGACGTCTCTTTCAGGGAAGACCTTGCATTTTCCAACATGACAATGCCAAACCACATACTGCATCAATTACAGCATCATGGCTGCGTAGAAGAAGGGTCCGGGTACTGAACTGGCCAGCCTGCAGTCCAGATCTTTCACCCATAGAAAACATTTGGCGCATCATAAAACAGAAGATACGACAAAAAAGACCTAAGACAGTTGAGCAACTAGAATCCTACATTAGACAAGAATGGGTTAACATTCCTATCCCTAAACTTGAGCAACTTGTCTCCTCAGTCCCCAGACGTTTACAGACTGTTGTAAAGAGAAAAGGGGATGTCTCACAGTGGTAAACATGGCCTTGTCCCAACTTTTTTGAGATGTGTTGTTGTCATGAAATTTAAAATCACCTAATTTTTTCTCTTTAAATGATACATTTTCTCAGTTTAAACATTTGATATGTCATCTATGTTCTATTCTGAATAAAATATGGAATTTTGAAACTTCCACATCATTGCATTCCGTTTTTATTTACAATTTGTACTTTGTCCCAACTTTTTGGGAATCAGGGTTGTAAAAGGGGAGAGTCAGAAGGTAAACACAGGCATGAGGGAGCCCCGGGAACATAAAGCAGCCAGCCACTACACCGTCAACAAACTCGAGTGAGCAAGCGAGTGGGGGACTGACAGCATTCATACATCCCAATTTACCAAAACTCTATGTCTGAGGACCCTCCAGATCTACACCTTTACCTCAAACACCATTAACAAAAAGCTTGACTAAGCAGATAATGTTGTCAGTCTAGACTTAAACGCTGAGACTGTGTCGGATTCCCGAACACTACTTGGAAAGCTGTTCCATAACTGTGGGGCTTTGTAAGAAAAGGCTCTGCCCCCTGATGTAGCCTTCACTATACGAGGTACCAGCAGATAGTCTGCAGCTTTTGATCTAAGTAGGCGTGGTGGGTCATAAAGGACCAGAAGTTCGCTCAGGTACTGTGGTGCAAGACCACTCAGTGCTTTAAAGGTCAACAGTAATATTTTATAATCAATAAGAAATTTGATTGGGAGCCAATGCAGTGTGGATAAGACAGGGGTGATGTGGTCATATTTTCTAGTAAGGACTCTTGCTGCTGCATTTTGAACTAACTGGAGCTTGTTTATGCCCTTATTGGAACATCCAGACAGTAAGGCATTACAGTAATCCAACCTGGAGTTAACAAAAGCATGAACTAGTTTTTTTTTTTTTTTTTTCTGTCGTGTAGTGACATTAAATTTTTTATCTTAGCAATATTTCTGAGATGAAAGAAAGCTATCCAGGTAATGTTATTGATGTGAGTTCTGAATTAAAGACTGGGGTCAATAATCACTCCGAGGTCTTTTACTGCTGCACGTGAAGAAACAGAAAGTCCATCCAGAGTTACTATGTAATCAGAAAACTTACTTCTAGCTGCATGCGGTCCTAGTACAAGTACTTCAGTCTTGTCAGAGTTAAGCAGAAGGAAGTTAATAAGCATCCAGTGTCTGATGTCCTTTACACATTCCGCAATTCTATTAAGCTGGTGTCTCTCATCAGGTTTTGCAGAAACATACAACTGTGTGTCATCAGCAGAACAGTGGAAACTAATACAATGTTTATGAATAATAATAATATCACCCAGAGGTAACATATATAAAGAGAAAAGCAGTGGACCCAAGACAGAACCTTGTGGAACACCAAACTTTACCTCAGTATGTCTAGAAAAATCACCATTTACATCAACATACTGATAGCGATCAGTTAAATAAGACCTGAGCCAGGAGAGGGCCGTTCCCTTAACTCCCACAACATTTTCTAGTCTATCCAGAAGAATGGAATGATCAAATGGTATCAAATGCTGCACTAAGGTCAAGCAACACAAGCAACGAGACAAAGCCCTGATCAGATGCCAACAGTAGGTCGTTTATGCCGCTTCTCCACTACTAACGCGGCGGAGTTGGGCTGAGCCGTGCGGTGCTGAGTCGAGCTGAGTGGGGCTGCATTTCGACTACAACCACGCTGAACTGTGCTGGCTGGAAATGGGTGGACACAGTGGGTGGACGTCACGTGATGTCGTTAGGCGGCGCAAACAGTGACATCAATGACCTTTTAAGCGGTAGTCTCACGACCCGGATAGTAAACAATAAACATGGAGGACATGGAGTCGTTAGTGTTGCTGGTCTTGGCGCTGTGGCTTGTTGTCACCGACAATGCCAACAGATACTGGCAAGAGCGTATAGATGAGGCGAGGCGCATAAGGCTTCAGAAATTCTCGTAATTCGTAATTCTTCTTCTTCCGGGTTTATGGTGTTTACAGATCCCAGCGTGCTCGCGGGTCGTGTGGGCATGTGAGGACACTCCTCCTCACCAATCAGTACACAGGGGAGCGTCTCCTCACGCCCCTAGCCCCACTCAGCTCGGTTTGGCTCACTTCAGCCCCACTCCAAAACCGTGCGAGTTTTGGGTGCTGAGTAAGGCTTAAGCGAGCCCAGTCGCGCCGCTTTGAGGTAGTCGAAACGCGAGCCGTGTTGGGCTGAAGTGAGCTGAAAAAGGGTAGTGGAAAAGGGCCATTACTACTTTTAACCAGAGCTGTCTCTGTGCTATGATGAGGTCTAAATCCTGACTGATATATTTCATGGATGTTATTCCTATGTAAATATGAGCATAAATGCCATGCCACAGCTTTCTCAAGGATCTTGGAGATAAAGGGGAGGTTTGATATTGGCCGATAACTGGACAGCTGACAGGGATCAAGGTCAGGTTTTTTTTAATCAGGGGTTTGATAACTGCTAGTTTAAAGGATTTGGGTACATAGCCAATCTTAAGAATTTATTATTTCTAGAAGCGGTCCAATTACTTCAGGTATTATCTGTTTCAATAGACGTATAGGTAAGAGATCTAGTACACAAGTTGAGGCTTTTGATGCAGAAATTAATGAAAGTAATTCAGTTTCTCTAAGGGGAGTAAAACATTCTAATTGCTGATCTGATAGTTATATTGTTAATTACAGGGTCACTTACATTGTCTGACCTTAAATTAGTAGTTTGAATTTGAAGATAAATCTCCAGATAAATGACAATTTTTTTTCAATGTTTTATTTTCTATTTAAGCACCAGCAGGGGGCAGCAGTGGCAGTCTCTAAAAACATGAAAACTGAAGATGTTTTTTGAAACCAGAGAAATCTTGAATATTTAATTTTGTACATTAAGGGTTCCCTGTGCTCCTACTGATGTTCAAATCGTTGGCATTGACAATGAATTTCGTATGCCACTGGATCACACTTGGATTCTAAGCAATATTTATGTAGAGATTAAAGGTGAATTTAGACACTCTCAGATTAACAAAAAACCCACCCACACCATTACCTGAGCTCCAAAAAATATTTTGGCAACTTTCTTAGCCTTGAATTTGGATTGGATTTGACCTCAATTGTAAGTCACTTTGGCTAAAGCATCTCCAAAATTTTATGTACTGGTAAATGTAAGTATTTGTGAAAACATTAATGTAAATCTTATTATTCATACTGACAGGGAAGAAATTACCTGCCACTTTTTTTTTTTTTTTTTATTTTGCCTGATCTGAACCTCTTATGCACTTGACAGGCCTTTGACTGTGTTAAGATAAAGTAGATTTTTTGTACTCCATCATTAGGCATCATTAGGACGGCTTGTCTTTGCACAAGCTGTCTGGCATCATTTCAGCTCAAAAAAGAACAGATTTGTCATCACTGGTTTCTATAGAAACTGAACAAAGCCAGAGAAGAGGGGACATTATAATTTCTTATAAATGGTTTGAAAAGACAAAGCAGACACCTTGGCCATATGTATGCATATGGTATGAAATCAGGGCGTTGAGAATTCCATCTCCATTTTATTGGTAGAAGATTGAGCATGAAAAGTGAATGCATTTTACCAGACAGAAATTACTTCAATCAGGTCATGTTTTCAAATTTAAATGCAATTATTTCTTCTATTAGCTACTATTAATATAACTTCATATTAACTTGAAATATCAATAGTCATGCTTAGATGCTTTATTATATTATCATCATCATCATCATCATGCACAGTTTTTGCTTTCCTACATGCTGCCCGTCAAAGTGCAACACGAGTGACATTGTACTAGCAGGACATGTTTCTGTAAAGTAAGCATTGAATTCTTGGTTCAAACGCACAGAAACAATACCCTTAGGCATATTTATCATTCTATTCCCCTTCAGTCATACAAACAATTCTCAGAGTTGGACTATTTTTAACAAAATGGTACAGTTCCTTCTGAAGACTATGGAATATGAAATCAAGTAAAAAAAAAAAAAAAGCTTGACTAAGAGGGCTATAAGAGGAAAATCCTGTTAATGACAGAAGACATAAGAGAAATATATAAGAAAAAATGTCTATGATGACATAACATTAAATGCAATAATTATATTTTCAATAATAGCTACAAATGGCATTTTTAAAACAGATGTTAGATGATCACTAGTAATATATTAGTGAAATGTCATTGCACTCCCTGAAATTAATCATGCATGCTTAGAGAAATAGGCTTTGAGATTTTCCATAATATTACTTCATTTCAGACAGCCTTCTGAAATGTTTTGTGTAAACCCCAAGGCAAAGACATTAAAGCCATCAGTGACATGACATGACAGGGCATTTCATGATCTAAATGTGAAATTACTTTAAGGTCTTTATTTCTGGTGGAACCATATAATAAATTCTTGGTGTGATAACCAACCAATGACAAACAACCAATGATGTCCAAATCTAATATCAGTGATCATTAGAAACACTGTTCTCTGACTTTCACCTCTAACAGTATGCCCAATGTATAAAATTTATGTATAAAATAGTAGGTTTGAGGGGATACCCCCCATACTTATAATCTATACTGATATAATCATAACTTGATATGAGAGATAATGTAGATTTGTACCATGGTACACAATTATGTCAACATCAGTGAGCCAGTCAGATTATTTAACTATCAAAGGAATTGAAAAATGAATGAAACCCAATAAAAATTTAATACTTCTATAAGTCACTCAGGATAAAGACAGCTGCTGAATGCCATAAATATATAGTACCAGTCAAAAGTTTGGAGACACCTTTTCGTTCAGTGGTTTTTCTTCATTTTTATTAAGGCACTTCATGTCTTAAAGTAATGGAGGTCATTTCTCTTTACTGAGTTGAGCGGTTCTTGACATAATACGGATTACTACAGTTGTGACATAGGACTATTATTTACTATTTAATCTCAAATGCACTAAGAAGGCAAGAAATTGCACTAATTACCTTTTGATGAGGCATAGCTGTTAATTGAAAATAATAATAATAATAATAATAATAATAATAATAATAATTCCAGGTGACTACCTCATGAAGCTGGTTAAGGCAATGCCAATAGTGTGTAAAGCATCAAGGTAAAATGTGGGATACTTTGAAGAATCTAAAATATGAAACATTTCACACATTTTGTTGACCACATAATTCCATTTCCATGTTCCAGATGTTATTTTATAGTTTTGATGTCTTCAGTATTATTCTCCAATGTAGAAAATAGTCAAAATACAGAAAGCCTATGAATGAGTAGGGGTGTCCAAACTTTTGACTGGTACTGGAAATGTAAATGAAATGAATACATTTCTTAGCAAAATGTCACACATGGGCACCTTTGAGGAGAAAGCGAAACAAACAAAAAAACCCCACACAAAATCAAGTTAATGAAACATAGCTCTAGATTCAGTTTATCAGTATACACACATGCAATTTGGATGCAAATCGAACCAATGGGATTTTGTTGAGTTTCTTCACAATCATGGTGCAATAAACAAGGGCTAGGATTATATGAAACAATTCATATAATCCTTGAATTTTTTCAAAAAATAGGAAAAATGTAATCAAAATAAAATTCTCTTTAAAAAAAATTATTGTATTTGCTTCATGTCACATTTTGAACATGCTAATGTCTAGTTAAAACTTCCCAATATCAGAAAACAGTGGTGAAGACTGGGACACAAAACATGTTTTATGATCAAATAAACTATGATTGTTACTTAAACTGCACCTATAACAGTTGAAACAAAATTAAAACATTGTTTTATTTAGCCAACAATCCTGTGCCCATGCTAACAGAACATTATACGACTGTTGTGGATGTTACTTTTAATTTGAAGCATTATATATGCTGTATCCTACACATTATTCCTTTTCTTTTTGTGTAAATATTGTCATGGATACCTTCAAAATGGGAAAAACCAAACCAGTGTTAGTACTTTGATGACTTAGAGCTATGAAACAATTCCGGTCTGGTGGCCATGTTGTTCCCCCTGCTGAGATGGTCTCCCCAGACATCACAGCTACTGTTTCATTGGTTGAAATCATAGAGAAGTTTATGTTATATATATATATATATATATATATATATATATATATATATATATATATATATATATATATATATTATGGCATGCCGTTCAGGAAATTAATCTTTGAATATATTGAATGAATCCCTGAATATATTGAATGAAACTTTGAATATGGAATGAAACTCTGTATATATTGAATGAATCCTGAATATATTGAATGAATCCCTGAATATATGGAATGAAACCTTGAATATATGGAATGAAACTCTGAATATATGGAATGAAACTCTGAATATATGGAATGAAACTGGCTGACATCATGAAGGCACTGCCGCCGTCCTGCAGCAAAAATGAGTCAGTCGGCTCGGGATTTGGTTGCGGCTATTTTAAACAATAAAGACATTGTTAACACTCTGGCGAATGCTTGTGGTTTTATTAGTGTTTACTTCTTTTATGTGCAACGAAGCTACGGTGACAGTCATTTCCCTCGTGGATCATATTTGTATAACGGTATTTTCTGTATATAAAACTAATTTGTAAATTTTGTCTGTCGAGTTTTACAGCGTTTCTCAATATACTCTAATACTCTCCTCTGAGTCAGAATTTTTCTTGGGACCTGTTGTCTGTCTGCCGAGCTGTGGGAGCGGGGGCAGAATACAAAGTTTCATTCCATATATTCAGAGTTTCATTCAATATATTCGGGGATTCATTCAATATATTCAAAGTTTCATTCAATATATTCAGAGTTTCATTCTATATATTCAAGGTTTCATTCCATATATTCAGGGATTCATTCAATATATTCAAAGATTAATTTCCTGAACGGCATGCCATACACACACACACACACACACACACACACACACACACACACATACATTACATACAGAATTAATCCTCATTTTGGCTCTAAATTGGATTTTTGATCAGACCACAACTTTCAAGAGGATTATTCAGTTTAGTATGAGTGTTTCTATCAATAATGGCCTTTTAAATGACTGTTTCTACCACTTGATAAAGGGTTGTGCTGATTTTACTCTGTTGTGCACTCAGGTCACTGTATTGACCTGCCTTAGAGGCTCCCCCCGGTAAAAATCTGTGTATTTATCATGGGTTAATTTTCAGAATATAATCATCTTTGTCAAATTCAGAACATGACCAAAGATGTTTCATTTGTGGTCAAAACACACACAATGTAAAGATGTATGCATATATACACACACATTCTCTTTTAGTAAACAAAATGCACACTCATTTCTCTATGCACCTGTGTGCCTGATTCTCAAGCAAAGGGATAGGAGTGTGCAACATATTCACCTTGGCACTGTTGAAGTAACAGGCTTTGGCAGCTGTGTAATTTCTTTTGATTTACTCGTGACCTACGCTGACTTCTTCTCCCTCTATCTGCCTCCTATCGCCTCCCACCCCCCTTATACACGCACATATGCACCAACATATCCAATCTTTAAAAGCCATCTGCAGACTTGTATCTAGGGTGTCACTTCAGCTAGTCGATACACGCATTAGAGTCTGACCTTTATAATATTGTCATCTCCCTGTCATATGCAGTAAGCAGCCAGCAGCAATATAGGTTTCACATAAACTGATATTTAAAATCTATATTTTTCTGGAGAGCTGCTTTGCAATAATGTCTATTGTTAAAAGTACTATACAAATAAATTCACTTGACATGCATGATTTCAGAGAGAGACAAAACACACACATACTTGCATCTTAGATGCATGCAAGTTACAGACAAATACAAAAAAAAAAAAGCCCAGATCTTGGAACAAATAGCCTAGGCTTGGTAAATGTACTGAACCTTACATAACAGCACTTCATAATCTGAAGGTGTGTGAGAGCCCTTATATACAGAGCCTACAATGAGCCAGAATGTGGAACAGCTGCACATAATTAGTGCAGACCTATGGGGACTGAAGTTGAGATGTGTAGTTCGGTGCTGCAAACCTGGAAGTAGATGCTTGGCTGCACGAGGTGTGCCATGCAGCACTTGGAGAGATGGAGAGTTCTTGACAGAACCCCTGCCCAAAAGGCACTACTTCTGGAGCACCAATCAAAGCACCCAACTGGTTGACCTGGGCCTCTGGGTAATTAACTCTGGCATAGGCATGAGCATGGATTCGGGTACAGACATGGGAATGAACATGGTTCTGTGCTCAAGTGTGGGAAAGGACACCAAACAGGACAAGGGCTCACGCATGGACTTGGGCATGCCGCTTTCCCGAGATTCAGCTGGCAGGATAATGGTATCCTCAAAACTCGGAAACGGAGTGATGACATCCCTGAAATCTGCTTCCTGAGTGAAAACTTCATCCCCGAAGCCTGAATGTGGCACCACAATATCATCCCCAAAGTCAGGAGGTGTTGCGATGACCTCCTTGAAGCTAGGGGGCTGAGCAAAGATCTCCCTTCAGTCAGGAAGCAGAGCGACACTGTCATCCTCAAAGTCAGACATCGGTGCAAAGACCTCCTCCCTGCAGTCAGGAAGTGGAGTGACCACATCATCCTTGAAGTCAGATGGCAGTGTGGAGAGTTCATCCCTGAAGTCAGGAAATAGAGTGATTGTCACCTTCAAAGCCCAGTGGCAGAGTGACCACAGGAGCAAATGTTGCTGTGTTGGCCTCTGGAAGGAGCTCGTGGGCACCGGCCACCTAGTCAGCCTCTGGAGGGAGCCCTATCGCCAAAATTTCAAGGGCTAACTCTTTCCTGAAGGCCTGGAACAGCCATTTGAGCATGCTACCAAACTCTGAATTTGAGGCATGGGTGCTCAATAGTGGTGAGATAACTGGCCCACTGGCATGCTGGTCCAGTGAGCCAATGGATCATGCACCTCACCCAGATGCTTTCTGCAGCCTTGGGCTCCACCAGGCTCTAGCAGAACAGCCAGCACTGGAACCCATCTTGTGGATATTCCATCATAGGTAGTTAGGACATCCAGTAGTGGAGGAAAAACCTTGGCAGGGAGGGCCTGTTGTGTCAGTCCTATTCTTCTGTTGCATCCATAATAGGTGAAGTATTCTGTCATGTCCAGGGGGAAGTAGAAAGGATGCATATGCAGTTTATTAAAATACAAACAGATAGATAAATCCAAAGTGATAGGCAGGCTCAGAAACAGGAAAGGTCGGTTGATCAGCAAATGCACAGGGTAGGCTAAAACCAGAATACAAAAATCAGGGAATGAAGCAGAATCAAAAACCAGAACACAAATAAAAGGTTGGTAATGCACTGGAAGTTAATACAGAGCTAATACTTCACAATCTGAGTGAGTGTGTGTTTGTGTGTGAGTCCTTATATACAGAGTCTGTAATGAGCCAGAATGTGGAACAGCTGTTCTTAATTAGCATGTGCATGCACAGACAGATGGTGCATCCTGGGAACTGAAGTTGAGACATGTAGTTTGGTGCTGTGAACCCAGGAGTAGCTGCTCGGCTGCATGAGGTGCTCAGGACAGCACTCAGCACAACAGAGTTCATGACAATCTACATAATTATATCAAAAGCAAATGTGAACAAAGTACTCAACTTCATTATTTAAGTCAAAGTACAGATGACACTAGTCAAACGTTACTCCGATACAAGTGAAAGTTGTACAGTCAAATTTTTACTTAAGTACTTGCTTTTAAAGATACTCAAGTACATTTTTTTGTCAATGCATTGCATTATTGCCACAACGCTTACAAAACCTAATGCCTCTGAAGCAACTGACTGGATCAACTTGCAGAACCTGTAGAATAAACACCTGGTAGAATGTTACAAAATGAAAACTGCACTGACCAAAAAAAAACCCTTTTTCATTTTTTTTCTCAATTGTAACACTCCTCCCCACCCTCACAAAGCAGCATGGTAGTGCTCTGACACGGCTCTGGCAGTGTATGTACACACATGTATGCGCATGTTAAGCCTAGGTCACAACCGGACGTACGATTTTTTGGCCGTGCGATTTTTGGCGTTTCCCAAATCACTGTTTTTTGTTTTTTTTTGTTCATGGAGAAAGACGCACGTTGGCCGTAAGTTTGTCTTGCAACCTGAAAAAACGTAAGCGCCTGTAGAGTTTGACATGACAAAGAACCTCTGCAGCCGGTCTATGGCTCGAAAATCAGCATGTCACACGTGCGCCTTCCGTGCGTTTCTTGCACGTACGGCCGGTTATGGCCGAGGCTTTAATCAGGAAGACAGTGGAATAGCTGTAAATGCAGCTTGCTCAGAAAATAAAAATGACAATCCAACCTGCTTAAAACCCATGTCCATACCACTAGCTTAATAACTGCCCAACAGCAACACTGCTTTAAGCAAGACCAAAAAAAAAAAAAAAAAAAAAAAAATTCCAAGACCATCATCTGACATCAAAACACAAAATTCAAACAAATTTGTTGCAACTGACTAGTACAATACTGTCCATCTCACAGGTCTCATGTATGTCTGTACACGCAAGTGTATGTATTCATGCACATATGAACCTGCCAGTGGAATCATGATGGTTTAATGTTAATTTAGCTAGTCAGTGAAGCTCCACCTGACATGCTAACAAACTTTTCAATCATATTGGGTAGCTAAAGTTACTAGAAAAGAAATATTTCTACATTGTTTATTTGGCAAGATTATGCTCAAATATTTCTGAAATGACTTCAGATAAGTTAGTTATTCATGTTAGCGTAACTCCATTTTACATGCTAACAGTGTCCAAGTTAATTGTGTGTTAACGTTAGCCATGGACAAGGCTATGGCAACTTGGCAGGCAAATCCATAGAAAGTCATTTGACTAACCAGACTGCATAGCTATTGTAACGTTTTGCTAGCTCTAAAAGCACAGACCACTTCATTGCAAGCTTTCTCTTGGAATAAAAACATTTACATACCTCAATATGCTTCTGCAGGTTTTTGTAGACTGTGATGTGCTCCATTTTAGGCAAACAAAGCAAACATTTAAAACAAAACAAATCTTTATTCCTTTCAGAAAACTGAAACATGGGTCTAGGTATGGCCATAGGTGCGTGCATTCCCCAGAAGTACTACCTCCTTCCATTCTGCCATCAACTGCTCATGTTCAAATAATGCTACTGAGAAGTCAGCGAACTTGATTTTATAGTCTATGGATGTGACCCTAGTGATTACTGATCAGCTGTCTCAGTGTCACCTGTGAAAAAAAAAAATCATGTTCAAGAAAAGACCATCCACTTTCAAAGCTGCTTCATACTAACTAGTAATGAGGACCTTGATAGAAATGTAGTGGAGTGAAAAGTACAATTTCTTTCAAACGCAGAAGTTAGTCATAGGTTAAAAAAAAAACCTCCTCAAGTAAAAGTACAGATACTCAAAAAGTGTACTTAAGTACAGTACTCAAGTACATGTACTTTGTTACTGTCCACCTCTGATCGAAAGCAATATCTATATTGGTCAAATCTAAGCATTATCTTACAAATAGGTCAATGTGTATTTAAAAACATTATACATTAGTTATTACTTTGTCAAGACCCTTTTCAGTCACGTGACCTTCGTAAACGCGACCACCATTTTGGACATGTAGCGGACTTCGGCTTGAATTGGTTTGAATGCGAGGAAGGCGACAAACGGAGAACATACAAGAAAAAGGAGCGAGATGCAGAAAACACCTTCTCTATCCAGCAATGTAGGGCATTTACAGGGCGAGCAGAGGGAGAAATAACAGTAACGACACATTAGCAACGCTGTACAGAAATAACGGTTTATGGCACAGACCCTTTCAGTTCTTGCTCATCTAGCTGCTACAATGACTGCTTAGACTGCAACAATAATACCTAACACACATTTAAGTATCCGTCGTAAAGACGTGAAACTCGTCGAGTGATGAGTGTGTTCATTGATAAGCTAACACAATCTAAAAGTAGACATACCATCACACTGCCCTGGCGCTGTGTACAGTTTACCTTCTATGGTTTGTGCACTCACTATTTGCCATTACTTTCTCCAACCGTTGTTACAGATTACAGGGAACGGCCTGGATTTAAGAGACAAATACATGTTCCTCTTGTTTTGAACACTTATTTGTAGGCAATGCTTAATTTGTAAAGTGGGAGGTCCGGAGCACAGAGGATGAGTGGCTCCGGTGCGGGAAAAAGGGGGGGGCGGGCGCGGCGCTGCGCTTCTGGGCATGTTTTGTAATAACACTGCAAATTAAGTTCATCTGCAGATATTTTGTGGATGTCGTTTCATGAGAGAAATCACCAACAAGACAGATATCAAAATCAGACATTAACACTAAATAAACTTGCATTTTTTAATTTAATTATTATTTTTTTTTTTTTTGTTACATAGTCAAAAGAGGTGTCAGATCACCGGATCCAGTGTAAATAGCTGCCGGAGCCAACGCCCGAGGTTCCGGAGCACGCTCTGGCTTACTCCCCCTCAAATTAAGCGCTGTTTGTAGGACACTGCCTCTGATCTGTCCTACAGTCTACCAACAGCAAAGGAACACAACGCTAGCTAACGTCGTTAGCTAATAGCTACTACAGAAGAACAAAGAGGTTACAATGGGTTATTTTAGCCTATTTGGTTACACACTCGCCGCCACAGAATGTTAACAGCAATGTAATGCCTTTTCTGGCTAATTTTATTCGTCTTACCTCCAACAAAGTGGTCACTACACAAGCGCTGGTATGCCGAGGGCTGTCAATCTTTCCTGTTTATGGCCACTATCCATCTTCTCCGTCGGTCAGCATCTACCGGGATCTGATAAAATGATAACCCTTGCGTTGTTTGTTGATGGTTACTACATCCAGGTGCACAACAATATAGTGGCATGATGGAAGTCTTGCTGAAAATAAACACTTTCTTTGCTGCCGTTCCTCAATGCTGGCTGTGGTAAACTACTGGTAGTACATGTCCAAAATGGCAGCCGCGTTTGTCGTGACGTCACGTGAAAAGGGTCCATAGAACTGGTGAAGACCTCAATCATTTACATTAGACATTGTGTGCTTACAGCAAAGACATTTTACAGAGTTGAAAATGACAAATGTGCTGTCATAGTACCACTGTATGCAATAAGTGAAATATTCTGCTTAAATGTCAAGTTTGATTGTTTTATTACTACTGAGCCTGGAAGCATTTGTAGAATTTACACAAGCATTTGCAGCTCTGTCATCTGTTTGAAGTCAGTTGGTGGACTCTTGTACTCCTTTAACTGCTCCATTAGTGTGTGTTTCTTTTGCCACTTTGGATCAAAGCGTTGGAAAAATGAATAACAGCAAATGTGCTTATTTCTTAGAAAGATAGCAAAACTGTCACAATTTGTCCGCATATGTATGACCTATAAAAGCCTCTCCTGCATCACACTCACTTTCCCCCCCATTCTTGTCTGGTGTGTAGCTCAAAACGGAGGAATCTAAGCCTTGACCTGCTGACAGATTGGGGGGCTGCAGTTAAAGTAGCTTTTAGCATATAAAAATTATGTTTGACTTGTAGGTTTTCTTGTCATTCTCAGAGCACAGGCACTTACGGATGCAATTTCAAAAGAGAGTGGGTAGGGCACAAATTGCAAACAGAGCCAAATTGTAGAGCAGGAATCAAAATAACATTTATATAAACACCTCTCATACCCAAGGTCACTTTACAGTTTTTTTTTTTTTTGGGGGGGGGGGGGGGGGGGGGAAGAGAGCAAGAGATAAGAGTCCACCAAAAGAGGGTCAGGATGCAATTCCAATGGCATAGCTACCACAGTCCCACCAGGTGGGCAAAGAAATCCCACACCTCCTGCACAGCCGCTAAAACACCACTGGGCACCATTGCTCGGAATATCGTACCAAGCACAAAAGCACTGCCACACAGAGTGCTGGACAACCCTGATGTTAAAGAGCAACAAGCTCAGTGTAGTCCATAGCAAGAAGCACAGGAATCACCTACAGTGCACCAAGACCTGAAGGAAACCGACACCAAAACTTAGGTCCGGAACTATGTCACAACTGGTGGACAAAACACTCAAACAAAAAAAAAAATGCACAAAAAAGAAAAACAAAAGAGGGAAAAAAGAAAGATAAAATGCCCCAGTGAGAAGCAGCAGCCAAAACACGCACAGTACATTCTCAACTGGAAACAGAAACTGACCCTTTCATAGTCAGAAAATGAGCAGAGGTCAGTCAATCAGTAAACAGAGTAGCATAGGACAGATGAGAAGACAAAGTCAGGAATAAACATAAACAGAGGTCTATAACTGGAAGTCAGTCAGACCCCAAACAGCTTTGTATAGCCAGGTACCAGACACAGAACAATACTTCACACTGAGTGACTGTTTGAGCAGGGTTTAATTAGATGGAGTGATTAGCAGGTGAATTGGTGACAGGTGATGTAATTAGTATTCTGGTGGGGGGGCACTGTGACTCTTGGGACGTGTAGTCCGGAGCGGCCATTTTTGGAGGCTGCTCTGAACTCAGGCTTTCAACGGTGTTACTGACAGTAATGCTGCACTTCCTTCTCCATAAGCTTTAGGTTGATGGTATTCATACACCCTGGACTATTGCACAAGCATGAGGTTATATTTTTGATAGACCAAAAAGCAGTTCTGTAAAGCACTCTGGAAAAGGGCATATATTAAATGCTGTAAATATAATTATAATCATTGTTAATGATCATCATAATCATTGCAATGTGGAATGTACAGTAAATGCTTTGCTTTTTTTTTAATTCTAATACATGGAAATGCTAAGGTAAAATTCAGTCTTAAAATACCTGATGGTTGTTTATCCAAATAGCTTGTGGTATGGGTACCCACTCTAATCTTGAAATGCTCCACTCTCTGACACTCCTACTCAAGTGTGAAATGTTGTTAATCTCTTGCATATTTCATCCTGGAGGGATAAGAGGATAATGTAAGAGAAGCAGACCATAGCCAATTACAGTGCTTCTGAGAGCATTGCTAAAAAGCATGTTGCATTCCATTTAGTTTTGAAAGAGGCCTGTTTGATTATCTTTTGAAGTTATCAGTGATTCCTTCACTTGTCAGTCAAATTAAAACATCTGTTTGATTTGTTTTGTCATTCATTTTACATTTGAATCTTACTGTGTGCCACATCCTGTTGTAACTCCTATTTTGATTACACTTTGACCTCATTACCTGATCATTGTTAGATCCTGTTACTTATACTGTCATTATGTCTTGTTAGTGAGTGTTTACCGGTATGTGCATTTTCTATGCTTTCTGTGAAGTTTTGCTCGCAGTCTCCTTTTCTAGTCTCTTAGTTTCCTTATACCACTGGTTCGACATGTTCCTGTCAAACATTTTCTGACTTTAATTTGCTTGTTTAGTGGATAGTGATCCGTGTTGAACCTGACTGCCTGTAATCTGACATTTTCTATAAGCAATCAAAATTGTTTCTCAGATAAGCTTAATTTAAGAGAACTGTATATTCACATGCCTTTGCACTGGAATGAATTAAAGGCAAGTTCCATTGGACACTTATATGACAATTAGGGTTGAAACTTGGAGGCAGTAACTCATCTCATCTCATTATCTCTAGCTGCTTTATCCTGTTCTACAGGGTCGCAGGCAAGCTGGAACCTATCCCAGCTGACTACGGGCGAAAGGCGGGGTACACCCTGGACAAGTCGCCAGGTCATCACAGGGCTGATACATAGACACAGACAACCATTCACACTCACGTTCACACCTACAGTCAATTTAGAGTCACCAGTTAACCTAACCTGCATGTCTTTGGACTGTGGGGGAAACCGGAACACCCGGAGGAAACCCAAGCGGACATGGGGAGAACATGCAAACTCCGCACAGAAAGGCCCTCGCCAGCCACGGGGCTCGAACCTGGACCTTCTTGCTGTGAGGCGACAGCGCTAACCACTACACCACCATGCCGCCCGAGGCAGTAACTCAAACATCAAAATGGTATATTTCACCAGAGGTTTTCAAAAATATAAAATATTTAAATATCAAAATTTCTGTGAAACCTCTGCGAAAAGCTAGTACAAATATACACTAAATAAAGGAAGTCATACAATTGGTCACCTGCTGCTTACAGAGGAAGATTCCTAGGACAACAAGACGACCCCATACAAACAGCTAAACATTGTGAGATGTATGGATTACAGTGGTTAGGGTTCAAATGGCAAAACATTCTCTTGATTTTTTTTCTTTCTCTTGCAATTAAGAATTTGAGAGGAACAGGTATCCATGGATAACCATGACAAGCTCAAAAACTGATAAATGGATTTTCAATGGCCTGACAACTAAATCCTGTGGAATATGTGCATTTTCTTATGTTTTTGAGCTTATATGAAAATGGTATCATAAGAGGCAGCATGGTGACACAGCATGTGTTATTGTTTTCCTACAGTACCAGACCATGGGGTCCATCTCAGAACTCCAATTACTTATGTGCTGAGTTTATTTTCTTTCCTCCATCAGCTATGTTAAAATAAATAAATTGAAAAAACATAAACCCATGGACAGTGTAACACCTCTAAAATGTGAGGCAAGTACAGATCTAGTACCCCAGTATAATGTGAGGCACTGTTCATCCCCATGTGTTTCAACGACAACCAAATTTCCATGTCACTTTTGAAGCTGGCTTTGTTAGGACTGTTAATGTTATAGTCATGTTGTCTGTTGTTGCCCGGATGGGGATGAGTTCCCTTTTGAGTCTAGTTTCTCTCGAGGTTTCTTCCTCGTGTCGTCTGAGGGAGTTTTTCCTTGCCACCGTCACCACAGGCGTGCTCATTGGGGATAGATTAGGGATAAAATTAGATCATATTTTAAGTCGTTCAAATTCTGTAAAGCTGCTTTGCGACAATGTTTATTGTTAAAAGTGCTATACAAATAAACTTGACGACTTTTCTTGTCTAATCTGTATTTCCATCTAAAGTGTCTAAATCAAACATGCTGATATTTACATATTTTTATTTTCCCCCATAAATTAGTTTTAAAAACATTATTCTACTATATTACAAGAAGGTGTGGCTAAATTTGAGAATGAAATGATTGACCGTCTTTGCCAGAAGAGACCGGGTGCAGCACCTGCATCATGCTCTATTATCACATCTGCATATGCTCAAGACTCCAACTCGTAGAGTTCTCAGCAGCCTCCAAACATGGCCGCCATGGACTATAATCACCATCAAGCACCACACCGCCCTCTCTCTCCAGAATTCTGATTAGTGCGATACCTGTTCCACATTACAGCCAATCACAACACAGTATGTAACAACTCTCTGACACTGGTAAATGAAGGAACTGGAGGCAGACTTCGGAACACATGGTTTCTTTTTATTGTGCACACTTTTCAGTGACTATTCACAAACCATAAACACACACACACAACAGGTTGTCACAGCTTTCTCTCTTGTTCCTGGCTGTCTGAAAGACACACAGAGACAGGTTAATAGACAGCCAGCAAGTAGACATAGATGCACCTCATCATGTTACCTACTGGTTCAACCTGCCTCCTCGCCATTCACAGCTGATGCTCGACCATGCCCCCGCTGCCACATACCCCCACTGTGCGACTCAGACCAGGGAGCCATCGAGCCTGCAGCTGACCCCCCCTGTGGGGAGAGGTAATCCACCACCACCACCATCTGTGCCCCCAGCCAATGGACCACCTTGAATTTAAAGGGCTGGAGGGCCAGATATCAATGAGTGATCCGCATATTGGCATCCTTCATGCGATGGCGCCACTAGAGCGGGGCATGGTTGGAACAGAGGGTGAATTGGCATTCTAGCAGGTAGTACCTGAGAGTGAGGACCACCCACTTGATGGCCAGACACTCTTTTTCTATCGTGCTGTACTTTGACTCTCACATGGAGAGCTTGTGGCTGATGTACAGCACCGGATGCTCCTCTCCCTCCACTACATTGGGACAAAATGGCCCCCAGCCCTCTGTCAGACACTTTGGTCTATAAAACAAAAGGGAGAGAAAAGTCAGGAGAATCAGTTTCCAGATGGAAGGTAGTGGCTATGGTGTTATCTGTTGACTAGTTACCATGATATGCGAACTGCAGGGGGTCCAGTGAGGGAGGCAGCAGGGTCTTTATGTGCCTCATGATGAGCCTCTTGAAGCACTTCATGATGGGTGTGAGTGCAACAGGATAGTAGTCACTGATGCAGGACACTAGTCATTGGGAGGAGGGATGGTCTTCCTTGTTGCCACGCCGTTCTGTGCCTCAAAACATGCATAGAAACTGTTCAGCGCATCTGGAAGGGAGGCATCATTGTCACAGGCAGGTTGTGTTGTTCTGTAGCTCATGATGGCCTGGATGCCCTGCCACATGTGCCATGTATTGCCACTGTCCTGGTAGAAGCTGTGGATTCTCTGGGCGTGTGCACTTTTTGCTGCTTTGATGGCCCGAGACAGTTTGGCCCTTGCTACTCTTGGGGCCACTCTGTCACCTGCTCTGAAGGCAGCATCTTGGATCTTCAGTAGTGCATGCACCTCTGCAGTAATCCATAGCTTCTGGTTGGGGCAAGTGTTGATGGTCTTAGAGATAGTAACATCAGTGCATTTGTTGATGCAGCTGGTCACTGATGCTGTGTACTTTAAGTTGGTGCAATCGCCATTGGTTGCAGCCTCCCTAAACATGTCCCAGTCACTTCTCTCAAAACAGTCCTGGAGAGCAGAGATGGCTCTTTCTGGCCAGGTTTTCACCTGCCTTAGAACCGGTTTGGAGCATCTGATGAGCGGTCTGTATGCTGGAATTAGCATAACAGAAATGTGGTCTGAGTAGCCAAGGTAGGGGTGGGATTCCACCCGGTACGTGCCAAGAATGTTTGTGTAAACAAGATCCAGCATGTTCACCCCTCTCATTGCAAAGTCCACATACTGATGAAATTTAGGGAGCACGTGAGATTTGCATGGTTGAACTCTCCGGCGAAATAAACAGTCCATGTGGGTGTGCATTCTGCAGTTCACTGATAGCACCATACAGTACACAGAGTGCTTCCTTAGCACTAGGGGGAATGTAAACTCCAATTATGAATACGGAAGTGAACTCCCGTAGTAAATAAAACAATCTACGTCTAACAGTCACAAACTCCATTAGCGATGAGCAATAACCAGAGACTAGCACCGAATTCCTGCACCATTCTGTACTGATGTAAATACACAAGCCATCACTACGAGTCTTACCGCACAGATCTGCATTTCTGTCGACTCGGAACGAAGCTAGTCCATCTAGCTGAATGGCAGTGTCTGAAACTCGGTCGCTGAGCCATGTCTCCCTGAAAACATAGACACAGCAGTCTCTAAACTCATGCTGGGTAGTCCACTAGAGATGGATATAGTCTAGTTTATTTTCCAGGGAGCAGACAGAGAGTAAAATGGATGGGAGAGCTGGCCGGCTAGAGTTAGCTGTTAGCCTAGCACAGATATCCCTGTGCTTGCCATGTTTCCCCCTCCTCACACACAGCTTCTGATGACTCCTCCCCATGTCACTGGTCTCAGGTGAGGATAAGGACTGGAGGCCTGTTCCTCGTAGCAGGCCGAGTTTGCATAGTTTCTCCAGCAGACCATCTTTTATGATGTATTCTTCAAGGTGTCTGTATTGAAGGAGTGTCTGGTGATGGTAGACACAAACACCAGTTGATCCAATGTCCATGTGCTGTGCGGGATTGAGCAGAACAAAATGACACAAAAAAGTGCCATTTTGGATTTGGAAAGGCCGCTGTGTGCTACTGCCGCACCGCCATCTTGGATTAAAAAAAAAAGGATAAACTTAAATAAAGACCAGGACTGTATTAAATTTTAAGAGAGTAAACAGTGTTATGACTTTGGTATTGGTTTAAAAAAGTGTGCTTTATTTTCATTCACTTTTCAATGATATTAATTTAGACAATGAGGTCTTCTAAAAATCTCTGATGGCTTGCGCAAAATAAAGCCTCTGACAACTAAAGTCCAGCTCCTGGCCTTCTCGTGGCGGAACTGTTTGGTACCAACAGGAGAAGGGGCAAAGGTGGGTTACTGGCACCTAAAAACCAGTTGCTCATGCTCAACATCCCTGGCCCGTCAGCTTCAAGAGCCACATCCTCGGCGGTACGCTTTTCCTTGGAACCCTGGCCCTCCAGGTTGGGGGTTTTGCACAGGGGTAGCTTCCCTGCCATGTAAAACTAGCACTAGCTACAGAAACTCACAATTACTACTTGTGTCGTTCTCGCGGTGTGACTCTGGGAGTGTCTGATAACTCATTATCTTGTATGACTGCTACTAACCAAACCCGATCAGAAGCCCCTAGCATGATGGCACAGAGTCAACACTGCCCTAAGGGTGCAAAGGACAATTCTAACCTTAGCATCCATAAGAAGAAGAACTCCACATTCTCAAACCTATCCACGGCTCATAATAGCCATGGAAAACGACCATCAATCCACGTTTCCGTATCTGATATTGCTGTGAACAAGGAACACCCAGGAATCCATCTTGTTAGAAAACCTCTATCCATCGCCACCTGGAATGTCACCTCCCTCGTTAGCGACACAAGCAAGTTATATCAGCTTGAACAGGCCTTTAATAAATACCACCTCAATATCCTTGGCATTACAGAAACTCACATGCCCGAGTCCGGCGAAACTATTCTTGATGAAGGATCTCTCCTTATTTACTCTGGCACCAAGCGTAAGAAAGAACATGGTGTGGGAATCCTGATCTCGAAGGAACTAAAAAGCTCCCTGATATCATTCATGCCCTTTTCAGACAGGATCATGTTTGCAAGGTTTTTCAGCTGTCAGGTGAACATCACGGTAATTGTAGCTTACGCCCCTACGGAGGTCTCTGATGAGAAGGAGAAAGATGCGCTCTACAGAGATCTTGAAAAGGCCCACACATACATCTCTCAAAATGATATCAAAATTCTACTCGGAGATTTTAATGCTCATGTTGGAAGTGACACCGAGGCGTGGCCTAACGTAATTGGTAAACATTCTTACCATTCAGAAGTGAAGGACAATGGAACTCGTCTTCTTGACTTTTGTGCACTGCATGAATTGGTGGAAGCCTATTCAAACACAAGGACATCCACAAAGCATCCTGGACCTCACCACATCCACTCAGATAGACCATATTTGCATCAACAAATGCTGGAGACGATCCCTGATAGATGTACAGAGCTTTCGTGGAGCAGACATAAATTCCACTCACAATCTTGTCAAGTGCAAACTACGCTTGAAGCTTAGCGCACAAAGAAGGAACAGAAAGACCTCTCCTCCCAACTTAGAACTACTTAGGAATGGTGAAAAAGTAGAAGTCTTTCAACAAGCCCTCTGGCTCCACATGGTCAATGTTTCTCCTAACACTTGCTTAGATGATGACTGGGAACACATTAAGAATGCCTTCTACTCTGTGGCCAACGAAATGCTGGGTGCTAGGCCGAAGAAAGCACAGGATAACCATCTCTCTGCTGAAACCATTGAACTCATAGATAAGTGTAACCAACTCAAGAGATCGAAGCCCACTGATGCAAACTGCGCTCTGTACTCTCAAGACAACAAGAAAGTAAAGAAGAGTGTAAGGAAAGACGATGAAAAATGGGCCTTGCGAATCGCCGATAAACTTCAACATGCCTCTAATACAGGCAACCAACGGGAAGTATGGCATAATATCAAGGTCCTGTCTGGAAGAAAGCAGAAGAACACCTCTGCAGTCCGGGATAGAAATGGTAATTTTATCATAGACAAGGAAAAGAAGCTAGACAGATGGAGAGAACATTTCGAAGAACTCCTGAATCCACCAGTTGGAAACCCAGTTGATATTCCACCTGCAGACCCAGTTGTGGTAGACCTCTTTCTCGATCTCCCGATGTACCCTCCAACTGCAGGTGAAGTTCGAAAAACGCTTTCAAAGTTGAAAAATCACAAGGCAGGAGGCATAGATCAACTCAGTAACGAGGAGCTCTGGTTTGGTGGCAAAGCGATGGTGGAAAAACTCATGCCTATACTGTATTTGAGAAAGTTTGGAACTCTGAGCAAGTCCCCACTAACTGGTCGAAAGGGGTCATCACAAAGCTAGGGAAAAAGGGTGACATCTCTTATTGTGAGAACAACCGAGGAATCACGCTTCACTGTGTTGCATCTAAGCTCTTTCAAATCATTGTTATCTCGAGGTTGTCCAACTGTATCGAGGCTGCGCTTCGCGAAAACCAGTGTGACTTCAGGAAGAACCGATCATGTATGGACCAGCTCTTCTCGCTGACAGTTATCATTGAACGTGCGCTGGAGTTTGACCTACCACTTTACATCAACTTCATTGACTTTAAAGCTGCATTTGACTCAGTGAACCGAAAGTTTATCTGGTCCGCCCTGGAACATTATGGGATTCCACAAATATACATAAATGTCTTCAAGGCATTCTACACAGACACTGTCAGTTCAGTGGTTGTTGAAGACGACCTTACAGAGTGGTTTGCAGTAAAGTCTGGAACTGGGCAGGGCGACATTCAAGCTTCACCCACAGTGGCGGCTCCTGAATTTTTTTTCAGGGGGGGCAATTTTCCCCCATTATGTCTACACGGACCATAAATGTCCACAGGACTGAAGTAAATTGACCTAGGTAGCAAGTCAATAGTCAACCAAACCCAGAAAAACACCACGGTGACTGGAGCCCTCAGTTTTGTCTTTGCCTCGTAGAGCTAACTCGAACACTCCACAAAGTTTCACGCATTGGGTGAGCCGGTTTAATATGTGCCTGTTCTTGCTCACCTCATCGTTGTGGCAGTGAACTGCTAGCCTGTAGCCCTCATCCGGTTGTGTAGCGATGTTCACTCTCCCAAAAGCCGAAAATTTCAGGCAGCTGCCCATGTGAATCTTTGATGACTCATGTTTTTTTATTTTCTCTGACAAATGATGCATGTCTGAAACTCCAGTGACCGTCCAAGCAGTGTTGTCCGTGGAGCCACCTCCAGGGTGGAAAAGTAAGCAGGGGGAGCAGAAAACCGCTGAGGCGTCCTTGCAGCCAGCTCGCCAGGATTTGCGCTGGGACCATGTTGAAGTAAAACCTCGAGTATTTGATTCCCCCCCTTGTCGAAATTTGTTTTATGTTTAGATTTGGTCGAGGGGGGTCCAGCTTGTTTTGTTGCCAATTTAGCTCGATTTGATCGCTGACTAAATGGAACTTCTTTTAAGGACCGCACTGAATTGCTTTCCGCATCCATAGACATATAAACATAGAAGCCGCATTGAGCTGGTGGCCCCATTGCTGGGATACGTCAGAGTGTCCGCCATATTTGATGTGGCAAATCTTCCCCGTAAACCAATGCAAGTAAATGGACTGAACTTCATAAAGCCCCTTTCTACAATAATATTTAACTCAATGCCTTTTATTCACCCATTAAGACACACACGTATATATTTGGGAAACAAACAGGCATCAAAACAACACATATAACTTTTAATGTGATGGTTATAAATAGTGTGCAAAATACCCTGTACACTGCAAACTAGCGACAGATACGCGATAGATAGCTCAGGTAAGCTAATCAGTCAGCATACCGTAGCAAGCTACCAAAACCTGAGGCCACAATAACCAACTTACAAGACTGAATATGATAAATGATGGAAATAGTGGAAAAACTGGAAATAGTGAATGAAAATAAAAATTTACTGTTTTATTTATTGAGTCACCACACAGACCTACTCTTGTTGAATAAAGTGAGCTGAATGACCGCCAAACTGAGTTCAGCCAGGTTCTAACGTCATACCAAAACAAAATACATCACTGATTCCTTCACATTCAGAAAGGTTAAAAACATTCATCATACGTTCAAAAACGTTCATCATAGTGTGGCACTGTATTATCTAATTCTCACTGCTTATAACTATACACCTACCCGGTGGAGATGAGCTGGGAAACTGAAGACTGAAGGAACAGTATTGAAAAGTATTTTTCCAGTCTCACCTGTGAAAGGTAATCCCATGTGATCTCGTTTGGACGGTAAACCTGTTGGTACAGTTAAACGCAGCACATGAATGAGGCATCTTTATTCTCGGCTACTGTCTAGACGCTATACCAGAGACGGTTGAAGAATCTCCACTTTGCCACATCCAATATGGCGGCGAGGATGACGTATGATTCTATGCAGAATGCGGCGTCTATGTTTATATGTCTATGTCCGCATCCATCTCACCTCAGAAACTGAGCGGATCGAACGCAACTTTGCCGCGCTTCGCAGTGACGTAAGCACGTTAGGGCAAGCCCCCCCGGAACCCATAGAGATTGCATTGAAGTGTCAGCCAGGAGAAAAAAAATATATTAACATGGGACTCTATCAGTGAACTCTTGGGCGATTTTCAGCGTGACTGAAATCGCCCCAAAAGGGGCGGTACTCTAGAAGCAAGACCACCCTGATTGGACAATGATACTCAGAGACAGATTAAAACAGCCTCGAGCAGCGCTGGTGAAAGTTTGTTTTAAAAAAAGAAAAAAAAACTTTTTTTTCGTTTTGGCAGTGCGTCGCCCAATCGCCCTTATGCACCAGCCGCTCTTGTCCACCCATCTTTATTCTCATCCTGAATTGGGTGATGGAATGGGCCATGCAGGAGAAAATGGTCTCCTGAGGCTTCCTGCTCCAGAAAAGGAGAAGCTCACGGTATGCTGCCATCTATGTCACTGACTTGGATTATGCAGATGATATAGCCGCCCTTATGTGTCTCAATGACTGATGTGACGCGTAAATGGCTAGCAGTGTTCTGCGAACCAGGGAGCAGAGTGTGTAAGCCTTCCTGTGCCAGTATATAGCCTCTCCATTAGTAAGCCTTATGCAGTGCCTCCTCGTGGCGACACATGGTAACTGGGCACCCTGTGGCCCCAGGCTAAACTGCAAAGGACTCGGAGGAGATCTGGCCCCCAGACATGTGGCATGCAGGCCCACCGGCGTGTGGACATGTCCTGATGCACATGTACCAGGTCCCCAGCTATGGGTTAAATAGCCCCGTTGCCTAGCGGGTCACTCGGTGAAAGAACCAGACTAAGGGAGAAAACCCCAACAGAAAATCTGGAGTGGAGCCCCGCAGACAGTTGATGTCAACAGAGACAACTCCTGGCAACTCCTGCAGCCAACTTGGTGCCAATCTGTACTGGTCTACTCCTTTCCATTGGGTATCATCAGGAAGGCCAAGAGGGAAGTCCTGGAAACTGGGCAGGCCAGAGCTTCCTCATCACTGCCCAGGCTCGTCACCTGGAGAGGACACTCCAGCTTCAAACCACACTTGGGACGAAGAAACAACACGAGAAGCGGCAGTTACCAGTTCTAAGCTCTAGTCTAATTGGCGTAGGACAAGAGCACCAGGGGTCGTTTCTGATGGTGGGAGGGGTTATCACATTCCACTGGACAGCTACCGCCCACCTCAAGCTGGGCAGCCCCCAGTAAGTTAGGTGCTGTCTCGCCATGGCCAGCTTGCTTCAATGGGTGATTGGAGCTCAGAAGAACATTTTCTTTGACAAGCTGGCTGTTAAACCCAGTCACCAGACATAAAGAAAAGAAAGAAGACATCTGTTCTTCGGTTTGCAACCTGGAACGTTAGGACTATGCAACCTGGACAAACAACCAATTTGTGTGAAGTTGACGGTCTTAGGAAAACTGCCATCATTGACAAGGAGCTTTTAAGGCTGCAAGTGGACATAGCTGCACTTCAGGAAACCAGGCTGGCAGACAGCAGATCAGTCAAAGAGGAAAACTTCACCTTTTACTGGAAGGGTAAACCTGAGGAGGAAACAAGAGAATATGGAGTGGGATTTGCAGTGAGAAACTCCCTCCTGAAGATGACAGAACCCCCAGCAAATGGTACTGAATGTCTACTCCAGATTCGCCTGACCACAACACAAGGCCCTGCCACCATCATGAGCATCTATGCTCCAACACTCTCAGCCACTCCAGAAACCAAAGACAAATTCTATGATGACTTGGACACAGCTATCAAAAATGTACCAGCAAATGAGTTCCTCCTCCTCCTTGGTGATTTTAATGCAAGAGTAGGACGTGATCAAGCTGCTTGGCCAACTTGTCTAGGTCACCATGGTATTGGCAGAATGAATGAAAACGGTCAATGGCTCCTGGAGCTCTGCTGTTTTCACAACCTGTGTGTAACAAACTCCTTCTTCCAGAGCAAGGATTGTCATAAAGTGTCATAGAGACACCTCAGATCAGGTCACTGGCATCAATTAGATCTCATTATCACCAGACGCCAGACACTCAACAGTGTTCTCAGAACCCGAACCTATCACAGTGCAGACTGTGACACAGACCATTCCTTAGTGTGCACCAAGATAAGATTACAGCTGAAGAAGATACATCACTCTAAGAGAGATGCAATCCCTCATATCAACACATGCAACTGCAGAGATCCAGCCAAAGCAGAGGAATTCTTAGACACCTTGAGGCATGCCTTCTCAACAGAAGACCTACATCATGACCTTGCATCAGACAAATGGGACTCTATCAAGACCATCACTCATGAGTCTGCAGTCAAGGTGTTTGGAAAAATAAATAAGAAGAATGCCAACTGGTTTGAAGCCTCCTGGCCCGAGATGTCCAAAGTCACAGAAGCCAAACGAACTGCCCTGCTAAACTTCAAGCAGCATCCAACAAGGCAAAATTGGGAAAGACTGAGGACAGCTAAGGGTACACCTTAACGCGCTGCCCGTAAATGTACCAACCTATACTGAACAAAGCTCAGCTTGGAGATACAGACATGTGCTGATACAGGCAACATCCGAGGGATGTATGATGGTATGAAGAAAGCTTTTGGACCAGTCCATACCAAAACAACTCCCCTGAAATCCAGGACTGGAGAGCTGATCATGGACATATCCAAGCAGATGGATAGATGGGTGGAACACTACCTGGAAGTATATGGGACTGAGAACACTGTATCAGAAGCAGCACTCAGCTCGCTTCCCAGTTTTGACATCATTGAAGAGCTGGATGCTAAACCAACAGTAGATGAACTCACAAAAGCCATAAACAGCCTCACCAGTGGAAAAGCTGCAGGAAGTGATGGTATCCCTGGTGAAGTGATCAAGTCTGGAGGATCAGTTCTTATCCAACATCTACACAACCTATTAAAACTTTGCTGGTCTGAACATGCTGTGCCTCAAGAAATGCGGGATTCGAACACAATAAACCTGTATAAAAGCAAAGGCGACTGAGTGGACTGCAATAACTACCGAGGTATATCTTTGCTGGTAATAGTTGGCAAAGTGTTCGCACGTGTAGCCTTGGGAAAATTACAGATTATTGCTGCTTGTATATACCCAGAGTCACAGTGTGGTTTCAGAGCCCAAAGGTCGACCATAGATATGGTATTCTCCCTCAGGCAACTCCAGGAGAAATGCCGGGAACAGCGGAAACCACTGTAGCTTTCATCGACCTTAAAAAAGCGTTCGATCTAGTCAGCAGAGATGGTCTGTTCAAGATATTGGAAAAGTTTGGCTGCCCACCCACCCTTCTCAGCATAATCAAATCCTTCCACGAAAACACTCACTGTGTGATTATCAACAATGGCATCTCATCTGAACCCTTCAAGACCAGCAGTGGCGTTAAACAAGGCTGTGTTCTGGCTCCAACCCTGTTTGGGATATTCTTCTCGGCCATGCTATCCTATGCCTTCCAGGAGTCAATGGATGGTGTCCATCTACATAGCAGGTCCAGTGGGAAATTATACAACCTGGCAAGACTCAGGGCTAAGACTAAAGTTAGACATTTATTAATTCGCGAGCGGCTCTTCGCAGATGATGCAGCACTGCTGGCTCACACAGCAGAGGAACTGCAGAACATGCTGGACGGATTCTACCATGCCTGTAAGAAATTTGGTCTGACCATAAGTACCAAAAAGACCAAGGTCATGGGACAGGATCCAACAGAACCACCAGTACTGATGATTGATGACACACCTCTTGAAGTGGTAAATGCCTTCACCTACCTTGGATCCACAATGACCGACAGTCTATCTCTGGATGTGGAAATCAACAACAGAATAGCCAAGGCTGCTGCAACAATGTCCAGACTTAAAAGCAGAGTGTGGGACAACCGAATGCTCACCATAAACACCAAGGTGCAGGTATATCAAGCATGCATCCTAAGCACACTTCTATACAGCAGCGAGTGCTGGACAACTTATGCTCACCAGGAGTCACGGCTGAACAGTTTCCACCTTCGGTGTTTGTGGTGAATCCTGGGAATCACCTGGAAGGACAAGGTGACAAATACAGAAGTCCTCCAAAGAGCCAAGGTCCCCAGCTTGTTTGCAACACTGTCCCTGCATCGTCTCCGTTGGCTTGGCCATGTTAGAAGACTTGATGATGGCAGAATTCCCAAAGACATACTCTATGGTGAACTAGCTGAAGGAACAAGACCCAGGGGCCGCCCACATCTGAGATACAAGGATGTGTGCAAGAGGGACATGAAGGCCTGTAACATCTCAGTAAATGAATGGGAAGATTTGGCAGAGGACAGGGTAGCCTGGAGAAGCAGTATAAGGAAAGGTGTCCTGGAATCTGAGACAGCGAGAGCTGAGAAAGCAGCAGAGAAGTGGAGATTGAGGAAACTGGCTATAACAGCCCAGGAATGCTCCACCTTCACCTGTCAGAAGTGCGGGAAGGACTGCCACTCGCACATTGGTTTGTTCAGCCACAGCAGACGTTGCAACCCTACAAGTCCACAACAGGCAAGACGACCCATCGTCTAGTAAGATGGACGGATGCCGACAACGACGAGGATAGCCACCCTTGACAGTACCATACTCGGGCTTCAAGAAACTACTGACCATATCGTGAGGTATGGCGAGGAAGCAGGCCTACAGATTGGCACAAACAAGACA
The DNA here is from genome assembly GCF_027579695.1 of Neoarius graeffei. Lineage (NCBI taxonomy): Eukaryota > Metazoa > Chordata > Actinopteri > Siluriformes > Ariidae > Neoarius > Neoarius graeffei. Next base: position 21,713,005 of record NC_083594.1, read on the forward strand.
AAGACCATACTGATAGGAAGGTCCCATAACCAGCGTCCTTACCCTCTTTTCGAGACCCTGAATATAGAGGTCGAGGGAATAAATCTCAAGCAAGTATGGTAAATCACTTCCTTTATCTGGGATCCATGATCTCTAGTGATGGCTCAATCGATAAAGAGATTAACACCAGGTTTGGTCTAGCTTCTAGTGCTTTTAACGCTCTGAATAATGTATGGAAGCATAGAGAGATCACATTGAGCACCAAAATTACAATCTATGAGTGTGGAGTAATCACGATAATGCTTTATGGTTGTGCAACATGGGCTCTTAAACAACAGCTACAGCGTTTGGATGCATTCCATCACAACTGCTTACGAAGGATTTTGAATGTCCAATTTTATGACCATGTTTCAAACCGTGCGATAAGAAGAAGAACTGGGTACTCCACACTAGCAACCGTCATCAGTCATCGACGTCTCCTCTACTTCGGCCATGTAGCTAGAATATCAAGTGAAAGGCTCCTGTTATGTCTCCTCTACTGGTTGCCCACTCATGGGTCTCGATGTGTGGGGCGTCCCAGGCTATCCCTGTTGAAGATCTTACAACCCCGATTCCAAAAAAGTTGGGACAAAGTACAAATTGTAAATAAAAACGGAATGCAATGATGTGGAAGTTTCAAAATTCCATATTTTATTCAGAATAGAGCATAGATGACATATCAAATGTTTAAACTGAGAAAATGTATCATTTAAAGAGAAAAATTAGGTGATTTTAAATTTCATGACAACAACACATCTCAAAAAAGTTGGGACAAGGCCATGTTTACCACTGTGAGACATCCCCTTTTCTCTTTACAACAGTCTGTAAACGTCTGGGGACTGAGGAGATAAGTTGCTCAAGTTTAGGGATAGGAATGTTAACCCATTCTTGTCTAATGTAGGATTCTACTTGTTCAACTGTCTTAGGTCTTTTTTGTCATATCTTCTGTTTTATGATGCGCAAAATGTTTTCTATGGATGAAAGATCTGGACTGCAGGCTGGCCAGTTCAGTACCCGGACCCTTCTTCTGCGCAGCCATGATGCTGTAATTGATGCAGTATGTGGTTTGGCATTGTCATGTTGGAAAATGCAAGGTCTTCCCTGAAAGAGACGTCATCTGGATGGGAGCATATATTGCTCTAGAACCTGGATATACCTTTCAGCATTGATGGTGTCTTTCCAGATGTGTAAGCTGCCCATGCCACACGCACTAATGCAACCCCATACCATCAGAGATGCAGGGTTCTGAACGGAGCACTAATAACAACATGGGTCATCCTTCTCCTCTTTAGTCCAAATGACACGGCGTCCCTGATTTCCATAAAGAACTTCAAATTTTGATTCGTCTGACCACAGAACAGTTTTCCACTTTGCCACAGTCCATTTTAAATGAGCCTTGGCCCAGAGAAGACGTCTGCGCTTCTGGATCATGTTTAGATACGGCTTCTTCTTTGAACTATAGAGTTTTAGCTGGCAACGGCGGATGGCACGGTGAATTGTGTTCACAGATAATGTTCTCTGGAAATATTCCTGAGCCCATTTTGTGATTTCCAATACAGAAGCATGCCTGTATGTGATGCAGTGCCGTCTAAGGGCCTGAAGATCATGGGCACCCAGTATGGTTTTCTGGCCTTGACTCTTATGCACAGAGATTCTTCCAGATTCTCTGAATCTTTTGATGATATTATGCACTGTAGATGATGATATGTTCAAACTCTTTGCAATTTTACACTGTCGAAGAACTTTCTGATATTGCTCCACTATTTGTCAGCGCAGAATTAGGGGGATTGGTGATCCTCTTTCCATCTTTACTTCTGAGAGCCGCTGCCACTCCAAGATACTCTTTTTATACCCAGTCATGTTAATGACCTATTGCCAATTGACCTAATGAGTTGCAATTTGGTCCTCCAGCTGTTCCTTTTTTGTACCTTTAACTTTTCCAGCCTCTTATTGCCCCTGTCCCAACTTTTTTGAGATGTGTTGCTGTCATGAAATTTCAAACGAGCCAATATTTGGCATGAAATTTCAAAATGTCTCACTTTCGACATTTGATATGTTGTCTATGTTCTATTGTGAATACAATATCAGTTTTTGAGATTTGTAAATTATTGCATTCCGTTTTTATTTACAATTTGTACTTTGTCCCAACTTTTTTTGGAATCGGGGTTGTAGAACAAGACCTCCAGCTCCTCTTGGGTGATGATTGCAACATCTCGGATGGTGCGAGACTAGCATTAGATCGCAACAGATGGCGTCGCCTCTTGTTAACCGCACTGAAGGAACGCAAAAAATGTGAGCAGGCAGAGCCATCACCTGATGACGACTGAAGACCTGGACAAGGTAAGGTAGTTTATTCAGAACACATACAGTGTGTTGCTCTGCTCTGCTCTGCTCTGCTCTGCTCTGCTCTGCTCTCTCTCTCCCTGGAAGATTTATTAAACTAACCTGTGGTATAATTGCCTTAATTTGTTAGGCGGTGTGTGCACGTGTGTATATAAAATTAGGAATAGTACTTGAATGAGCAGATTTGATGTGTTTATTAGACAAGCACTTTAAATTTTTAATTTGGACATAACTTATTTTCTGATACATTTGAATGTAATACATTATAGATGTAATAAAGCATTATAGGAAGTTACTCACTATTTGAGTAGTAATTTTATGAAATTCTTTTTTATTCATACACAAATTATTTTGATGAGTACTTTTAATTCTACAGAGTTGGGCTTGACACGGGTGAAGCTCAAAGGGTAGCAAAAGACCACACAGAATGGTGTCGACGTGTTGTGGCCTTATTTTCCACTCGGAAAGAAGAGGATAAGTAAGTAAGTAATTATAAATACCCATCTCTGAGCAATGCTAACACTATTGGACTATATGTCAAAAATGGCAAGCATAAATAGCATGAAAAGCAATAGTGATCTCATTTAGTCCATTAGACACTCTGATGTAAACACTTAGATTCATGTATGGCATCTTTGTCACGTTTGTAATTTAACAGGCAAAGATCAAGCAAATGGCAAACAACATGAACGGGGGGGATACAATATCAAAACATCAGAAGAGCAAACCATGACTCTCAAGCCTAGTCAAAATCAGACACAGAGTCCTTAAATGCAGTGGCAGTAATTTTATTATTAAACCTTTATTTTATCAGGGATAAAAATCACATTGAGATTAAAATCTCTTTTACAAGTGAGCCCTGGCCAAGGAGGCAGCACACAAAAACAGAATTGCAAACAAGTGTGCTTGATTAGTAGTCAGGTGACTGTAATCATGCAAGTGTGTGTGCTGAGAGTCATAGTCCATGGCAGCTATGTTTGTAGGCCACAGTGCATCCTAGGAAATGGAGTTCTGGGTGAATTCTGGCAAATGCATGACACACTAATTGTATGCATCAGGACAGATACTATGTTGGAGGAGCCCATTCTCACTCATATTCCCACAGGCTGATTATGATTGCAAATTTCAGAGAACTGTAATCAGTTATAATGAATTAATAATAAGGATTTTATTCAGTGTCTTACAATGAGTATACTTTAATGTATGTTCATGATGTACTCTACCCCCCAACTCCTTTTTAAAAAGCATGGCATAAGCACCAGTGATTCAACCTCAAATCACAGTTTTTGCCCTATTTACTGTTGTGTGTGTGTGTGTGTGTGTGTGTGTGTGCACTGTGTGTATGCGCACGCGTGCCTGCCAGGCAGAGTTGTCAGAACTCGTCACAGTGATGTGAACATGTAATGGATGAGCCACTGGCACTTGTTTTCTTCTTCCTCCCCAACTGCTCTTCCTTCTCTCCTTTCTCCCACTTTTAGGATACTCCAGATGTCATAATATTTATGGATGAAATGAGACATAAATCTAAATTATATAAACAGGTTAATAGAGTTGGGAAAAAACACGATGCCACAAACAAAATGCAGATCAAAAAACTGATTACCTTCATTGATCTTGTAGCACAGAAATAGAGCAACAGAAAACATTTTTATCAAAGAGGAAAATGAAAAAAACACCTTGCAGGTTTTATGACTACAGATTAACCATTGTGAAAGTGGGTCAAGCAACCAAAATCAATGAAACATGAAAGCACCTAGCATCTTCATTCATTGTATAATTATGCATTGCTACATCGCAAATGTATGAAGTGAAATGAACTTCAAGAAAAAAACCCAACAATCAAAAGGTGAAGTGTTTCAATATACAGATAGGTTAAATGGAAAAACAAATAAACAATAAAACAAATAAAGCTAGCAGAACAGCTTTAAGGTGCTTTGGCATATATGACACTTGATCTATTCAGTGGTGGGATAAACATCATTCTTACAAAGGACCTGGTGAGTCTAAGATGTTAGTACAAAATCTCATATACCGTAGGTGTACTTACTATCTATCTATCTATCTATCTAATATAGCTGAACAGGTAAGGCATTTAATTGCTCCATAATTTAGTGGGAAGCTCGTGAATGATAGTCATCCAATTGATCCTTGTTGTAAAATTTGAACACAATCACACAGCTGTGAAGTTGTTTAGTTAGAGAAAATATAATAACTGTCTAGGAACTAAGCAGAGGTGTTTGTGTGCTTGTCTGTATTCCTGTATTTCAAACTCTTTTATATCATGTGAGACTGGGTCACCTGGGGCATCTGCTCACTTTGGTGTATATATTTATTGCTTTGTGTTTTACCGAGCCTGCTAACACTATGGCCTGTGCCTAACAGTGTCAACAGATTAAAACTAGCTAACTAGCTAAATAACTAACTCACACAGAATAGCTAATAAAAACACATACACCAGAAGCAACAAAAGGTGATCGTTTTTATTTTCAATGTTGTAATCTAGGTAGCTGTCCAGAATTAGTGGGCTAGTTCATTGCTATCAGCAATGGTTTAGGTATAATTTTCAATACTCTTTGCATGTGACTTGCAAATTTATGTTGTTGTGACACTCATGGAGCTTTCTCCCCCTCACATTTTTTTTTTTTTGGGGGGGGGGGGGGGGGGGGTTGTATCTGATCATTTAGGGCATTATATAAAAGTAATTTGTGTTGTGTAAATTTTTGAGAAATCAATCTAGAATCTATTTTACACAAACTATTACACATTATAATATGCAAGTAAACTGAAACAGGCTAAGGGGGAAAAAGCATAAAAACCCCACATATACAGTGGTGCTTGAAAGTTTATGAACCCTTTAGAATTTTCTACATTTCTGCATAAATATGACCTAAAGCATCATCAGATTTTCACACAAGTCCTAAAAGTAGATAAAGAGAACCCAGTTAAACAAATGAAACAAAAATATTATACTTGGTCATTTATTTCTTGAGGAAAATGATCCAATATTATATATCTGTGAGTGGCAAAAGTATGTGAACCTTTGCTTTCAGTATCTCGTGTGACCCCCTTGTGCAGCAATAACTGCAATGAAATGTTTCCGGTAACTGTTGATCAGTCCTGTACACCGGGTGCTTGGAGGAATTTTAGCCCATTCCTCTGTACAGAACAGTTTCAACTCTGGGATGTTGGTGGGTTTCCTCACATGAACTGCTCGCTTCAGGTCCTTCCACAACATTTTGATTGGATTAAAGTCAGGACTTTGACTTGGCCATTCCAAAACATTAACTTTATTCTTCTTTAACCATTCTTTGGTAGAACGACTTGTGTGCTTAGGGTCGTTGTCTTGCTGCATGACCCACCTTCTCTTGAGATTCAGTCCATAGACAGATGTCCTGAAATTTTCCTTTAGAATTCGCTGATATAATTCAGAATTCATTGTTCCATCAATGATGGCAAGCCGTCTTGGCCCAGATGCAGCAAAACAGGCCCAAACCATGATACTACCACCACCATGTTTCACAGATGGGATAAGGTTCTTATGCTGGAATGCAGTGTTTTCCTTTCTCCAAACATAATGCTTCTCATTTAAACCAAAAAGTTCTATTTTGGTCTCATCTGTCCACAAAACATTTTTCCAATAGCCTTCTGGCTTGTCCACGTGATCTTTAGCAAACTGCAGATGAGCAGCAATGTTCTTTTTGGAGAGCAGTGACTTTCTCCTTGCAACCCTGCCATGCACACCATTGTTGTTCAGTGTTCTCCTGATGGTGGACTCATGAACATTAACATTAGCCAATGTGAGAGAGGCCTTCAGTTGTTTAGAAGTTACCCTGGGTTCCTTTGTGACCTCGCCGACTATTACATGCCTTGCTCTTGGAGTGATCTTTGTTGGTCGACCACTCCTGGGGAGGGTAACAGTGTTCTTGAATTTCCTCCATTTGTAGACAATCTGTCTGATTTGTGGATTGGTGGAGTCCAAACTTTTTAGAGATGGTTTTGTAACCTTTTCCAGCCTGAGGAGCATCCACGATGCTTTTTCTGAGTTCCTCAGACATCTCCTTGGTTCATGCAATGATACACTTCCACATACATGTGTTGAGAAGATCAGACTTTGACAGATCCCTGTTCTTTAAATAAAACAGGGTGCCCACTCACACCTGATTGTCATCCCATTGATTGAAAACACCTGACTCTAATTTCACCTTCAAATTAACATACTTTTGCCACTCACAGATATGTAATATTGGATCATTTTCCTCAAGAAATAAATGACCAAGTATAATATTTTTGTCTCATTTGTTTAACCGGGTTCTCTTTATCTACTTTTAGGACTTGTGTGAAAATCTGATGATGTTTTAGGTCATTTTTATGCAGAAATATAGAAAATTCTAAAGGGTTCACAAACTTTCAAGCACCACTGTAAATTATATTAAAAGGTTCTGACTGCAAAGTTAAATTCTGGGCAAAAATGTTATATTTCTATTGCTGTTGGAGTTTCGAGATGTTTCACATTGATTTGAAATTGATTTGAGCTAAAATTGAGGTGTTTTGCTGCTACACACACCATGCATCTTATGTGTAAATGTTTTGCTGAGATAAAATGCATCCCGCATTTTACGATTCTGGAGATTGTCAAAGCAAGTGAGCAACAATATCACATAACCATCATGGGGAATGTTTGATCTACTGTTAATCAAAACAAGTCAGTGTGGGCAAACATGGCAGACTCTGCTCTTCTGCTCAAATCAGCTCAAAAGCCTGCCAGAAAAGTGATGAAAACCAAAAGGTTGTCCACAGGAATTTTTGTGAAGGGACAGATCGACTGCTGAAATCAACTAAAGGATGAAACTGGTGTGAAATCTGACAAAGAATTTGCAACATTTGTCTTGGATTGGTGAGTGAATATGGAGGTATACACCCAATGTTTTGATCTTACAGAGAAAGAAACGATAACACAAAAGCAGTTACAGAGAAAAGATATATTCATCTTTTGTTTCACAGATCTATTCACAAATGTCAACCACAAATTACATACCTGCGACTCAAAACTCTCCGAAGACGATGCAGAGTTACAATGTTTTCCTTGCGTCGCAATTTAAGTGTGACCCAGTTCCATAATTATGCTAATTAGTTCAAGCGCCTTGCGTTCAGCTATTTCTGTGGAGCCATAGTGTTTGGCTCCAAGAGGTAGGCTATTTAATACAAAGACAAGTTATTTAATGTTCAAACTGATTGACTTTGTTTTTTGGAAGTATACATTTATTCTGAATTTGATGCTTGCAACACATTCCAAAAAAAGTTGGGAGAAGGGCATGTTTGCCATGGTGTTATATCACCTTTTCTACTGATAACACTCAGTATGCATTTAGGAACCGAGGACACTAATTGTTGAAGTTTTGAACGTGAAATTTATTCTTATTCTTACTTGATATATGGGCAGCATGGTGGTGTAATGGTTAGCACGGTCGCCTCACAGCAAGAAGGTTCTGGGTTTGAACCCAGCGGCCGGCGAGGGCCTTTCTGTGTGGAGTTTGCATGTTCTCCCCATCTGCGTGGGTTTCCTCCAGGTGCTCCGGTTTCCCCCACAATCCAAAGACATGCAGTTAGGTTGACATGGGGCGGCCTTGGGCTGAGGTGCCCTTGAGCAAGGTACCTGACCCTTGACTGCTCCCCGGGCGCTCTGGTGTGGCTGCCCACTGCTCTGAGTGTGTGTGCATGTGTGTTCACTGCTTCAGATGGGTTAAATGCAGAGGATGAATTTCACTGTGCTTGAAGTGTGCATGTGACAAATAAAGGTTTCATCTTCTTTGAAACAGGACACAGTTTATTCCAAAGATACCATTTATTGAAATAGCTTTCAGGACTTAGCAAACTAGGGTGGCATAGTGCAGAGCCTAATCTAGGAATTTGAAAATAGGGGACAGATCCCTCACTAGTTGTAGAAACAGGGGACAGAAAATATTAACATGGGTAAAAATATCCCTCATTTGTTCCAGTTAGTGGGGACAGAAAAATAAGTAATACATTGGTAGATATTTTCAAGAATACATCTATAAACAGAACAGTTTTATTAATAAAACTAAATACATGTAACAAACATTCATATCAGATGTTAATCTATATAATATCATAATTATGGCACTATACATATCCTTTAATACAGTGATATGAAAACCATATCAGCAAACACTTATCCACAGTTTATAGTATTGCACAAACATTATGATCAGATCTGAACTTTAAAAATGTAAAGATTTTAGATCAAAAACTATATGAAGAATTATATACTGCAAAACCTTACAAATATGACTAGTTTTCTGTTATATGACTAGGTTACTGTTTTACTATAAATCATGTGACTAGCCTATTTTTACCAATTTGACCACCAGTAGTATAATGTTGCATTTCAAATATGACTAGGTTAATATTGCATATCAAATATGACTAGGTTAATACTACATCATTTGATATAGTTAAGTCTAAAATCCATGTAGTCTTGCCACTATTAATTAATAATAAGATGAAAAATCTGACTTTCTGAATAAAATAAAATCACTATCAAATATTTTAAAATGCTATCATATTTGTTTTGTTCAGACCACCTTTCATGAAAGTGAAAAACATTAAACAACCTACCTACGTTTAAACTAGATTTTGACATAAATGACTGGAGATAATCTCAAAATTCAGACTTCCTAAAAAGTATATAATCTCTATCATTTACAATCTTACAGTACCTACAATTACACAAGAACATATTAAATATATTTCATAATATTTTTAAATAAAACTTACATAATACCAAACATTATCAAACTAATTGTATATTGGCATTAGGAAAATAATATCAAATTCAAACTACAAAAAACATTATCAATCAGAATCAAATGACTTAGTATGTCTTCACACTGTCATATAATTACTCTAAGATCATATTTGTACACAAACTTATTGTTATGTTTGGATGAGACAGAACGATATGCCATGTGCTTTTGGGTATTTTTAAAACACCACACGATTGGTTGAGATACACTGTATTCCAGTTCAGTGACCAATGATATAATAGTTCACAAAACTGTTTTACACGCTAAATAAACCATTCAGAATATTTCGGTCCTTTCCGATATTTTCCGACTGGTGTGTAAACAATGTTATATTTACCACAGTGCTTGCTAGCTGGTGCTAACAAATTGATACGCACAAGATTCAGTAAAACGCGACTACATGCTCTCTACTTATAAATCCGTGACAAAATGAATAGATACGCGATATCACTCTCGTGCCCAAAAAGTGGATGTGCGACAGACAGATAAAAAACACATATTACGCGCCCTAGATTAGGCTCTGATGATGGTGTAGTGGCTAGCACTGTCACCTCACAGCAAGAAGGTCCGGGTTCGAGCCCCGTGGCCAGCGAGGGCCTTTCTGTGCAGAGTTTACATGTTCTCCCCGTGGACGCTTGGGTTTCCTTCGGGTGCTCCGGTTTGCCCCACAGTCCAAAGAGATGCAGGTTAGGTTAACTAGCGACTCTAAATTGACCGTAGGTGTGAATGTGAGTGTGAATGGTTGTCTGTGTCTATGTGTCAGCCCTGTGATGACCTGGCAGGGTGTACCCTGCCTTTCGCCCGTAGTCAGCTGGGATAGGCTCCAGCTTGCCTGCAACCCTGTAGAACACGATAAAGTGGCTACAGATAATGAGATGAGAGAGATGGTGGTACAATATATGCATATAAGAATCAGTAGTGTGTAATAATTAAGGCACTAATGGTGATCAGAAGTGATAGGGCGAGTGGATGTTAAAATGTGATAAGGAAAATCACGTGGTTGTGTGGAATGCGAATGGAATGCATGAGCCGTGCCAGGCCGCACCTACAAGGAGAGTGTGCGAAAATTAAGACAAAGGAATCTGGAGTTTGAACTAGCCTTGGTTAACAAGCGAGAGAGAGAGAGCATGCACAGTCTAGCTAAACAGATAGTAAACAAAGTAAACCAACACCACACGGTCTAAGACTGACTTTCATCTCATCTCATTATCTCTAGCCGCTGTATCCTGTTCTACAGGGTCACAGGCAAGCTGGAGTCTATCCCAGCTAACTACAGGCGAAAGGCGGGGTACACCCTGGACAAGTCGCCAGGTCATCACAGGGCTGACACATTAGACACAGACAACCATTCACGCTCACGGTCAATTTAGAGTCACCAGTTAACCTAACTTGCATGTCTTTGGACTGTGGGGGAAACCCTGAGAACCCGGAGGAAACCCACGCGGACACGGGGAGAACATGCAAACTCCACATAGAAAGGCCCTCACCGGCCACGGGGCTCGGTGGTGTAGTGGTTAGCGATGTTGCCTCACAGCAAGAAGGTCCGGGTTCGAGTCCTGTGGCCAGCGAGGGCCTTTCTGTGCGGAGTTTGCATGTTGTCCGCATGGGTTTCCTCTGGGTGCTCCGTTTTCCCCCACAGTCCAAAGACATGCAGGTTAGGTTAACTGGTGGCTCTAAATTGAGTGTGAATGATTGTGTCTATGTGTCAGCCCTGTGATGACCTGGCGACTTGTCCAGGGTGTACCCCGCCTTTCGCCCGTAGTCAGCTGGGATAGGCTCCAGCTTGCCTGCAACCCTGTAGAACAGGATAAAGCAGCTAGAGATAATGAGATTAGATTAGATGAGATGATGTTTTTATTGCATTGCCGCCTGAAGTATTGAAGGTCATGGGCATTTACTGTTGGATTTTGGCCTTGTCCCTTTCATGCAGAGATTTCTCTGGATTCTCTGAATCTTTTGATATTATGGACTGTCGATGGTGAAATCCCTAAATCCCTTGCAACTGTATATTGAGAAACATTGTTCTTAAACTGTTGGACTATGTGCCCACGCAGTTTTTCATAAAGTGGTGAACCTCGCCCCATCCTTGCTTGGGAACAACTGAGCCTTTCCAATTAATCTGTTTACCTGTAGAGTGTTCCAAACAAGTGTTTTGGTTTTTTTTTTTAGCATTCCACAACTTTTCCAGTCTTTTGTTGCCCCTGTCCCAACTTTTTTGGAATGTTTTACAAGCATCAAAAATAAATAAATAAATAAATAAATAAATAAATAAGTTGATCAGTTTGAACATTAAATATCTTGTCTTTGTATTGTATTCAATTGAATATAGGTCAGAAAGGATTTGCAAATTATTGTATTCTGTTTTTATTTACATTTTACACCACCTCCCGACTTTTTTGGAATTGGGGTTGTACACTAAACATGAACCAGCAATAGAATATATAAATATAAAATACTTATCAGGGATATAGATGGATTAGCAGATGTAAACACTCCCCTTAAAAATAATCACATGATTAATACTAGTATGATGACATCAGTCTTTATGTTATGGCTTTGAACCAAAGTCATAATGTGGAGGGTGCACCTGCTCAGGTATGTGCACAGCAGCTGCCACATTCTCATTTATCCTCAAATAGCTCTTTCATTTGTTTGCAGGTGATGCTTTGCACAAGCTGAAGTGTCATTTTAGATCTTCTTCCATAATCAATGCCACTGTATATAGAGTGACTGAAAACCAGTACCCACAATATGCTCCTTACTCACAGCTTCCGTCTTACTGTGAATGGAGTCAATCAACAAGACATGTCGTCTATAGTTTGATGTATATAATTTTGCACTGAAGCTATGAGGCTAATTCTGCTAAATACTGATAACATTTATTCATTTTTATCTGCATCAATGTGAAAATATTAAAGCCAAACCCACAGAAAATAAAGAAACAAGGAGCTACACTGGCTATGGAGCAAAATAACCAGTAATGTACAATAGGCAATTTTATTAAAGTAACTCCTTTATTTTGTGTTAGTTCAGCATTTTTCATTCTTTTGTTACTGTTGATAATATTAACGATAAAATGTTAAGCTACTAGCCACCATAGAATTGACATTTCCTGAGTTCTCCCCCCCCCCATTTAAATTTTGGTGTCATCAGGTTGTGTTAGGGTTTTCATGCTGGGGGGGGGGGGGGTCCTCTCTTTTTTTTTTCTTCCCCCAGACTATACAAGTCACAGCATTTCTCTGAAATAATGGAGGTGTAAAAAGACTTGGTCATAGTTTGTAAGTGCAGATATCAACAGCATAATTACAATGAGAGACCCAAACCAGAGAAGCAACCTGCCAAACCATTTGTAAAATCAAAAAATATATTTTTTTTACTAGAAATTTTGGATTCAAATATGCTAAATTGGGTTAAAATAGACTATATAAAATATATGATATAAAATAGACATATTCTTTTTAATGTCCACACAGTGGGCAGCATGCACCTGCATGGGTTTTCTCTGCATGCTCTAGTTTCCTACAACAGTTCAAAGACATGTGGATTAGGTCAACAGGCTACTCTAAATTGCCCATAGGTGTGAATGGTTGTTCGTCTCTGTGTTAGCCCTGTGATAGATTGGCGACCTGCCCAGGGTGTACCCCACCTCTTACCCAAAGTCAGCGGAGATTGGATCCAGCTTCCCCTGCAACCCTGACCGATAAGTGGTATGGATAATGGATGGATGTCATGGATGTCCACTCAGTGGACTTCTAGTGCAGGGTCCCCATGTTGCCAAAATGCTGATAAATAAAATGGTAAATAGAAATGTAATTTCTTATTGCATTTCAGTAAATAATTTTGATTGCTAACTTGTCAAGTTACATTTCTATCTTCATTATCAGATGATAGATTTGAACTTGCTCTGGGAACAATCAAGTTCTTGTGTGAATTGCTTTTTATAAAGAGCATACTTTGCAAAACAAAATCAAATCAGTACAGCCTTGTGATTACAAATTTATGAAGCATTCATAAAACTCAACTTGTATAAAACATTACATATAGTAAGGTTAAGGGATAGGGTTAGCATTTGCAGTTTTCATTTACACATTACAATAACTCTAGCCTATCTTGGGCCATAACAACCAATTATGAAGCTTGTTGCATAACTGTTCCCTCAGTTAAAAAAAGAAGAAAAAAATATGCAACTGAATTCTCCATTTCATTTATTTTGACCTTATATAACCACAGAAAGTGAAAGAATGCTACACTTTGATTAGTGTTGCATGTGACAGTTGATGGATAGAGATGATAGCGCCTTTCAGTATCGTACAGGATAATTAGTGCAGCTGGCCTTGCTGGCTTCTGCAACTGCGGGCTTTAATTGCTTATGCCAAAGCTTCTCAATCAGTTATAGAGAGCTGTAATTGACCCTGTAAAAACTGGAGTGGTCGATTAATATAATCTCAACGTGTCTCTCTGCTGAAATGTCCCAATGTCAAACTTCTGTGTACTGTATTTACAGATGGATGACAAAGGAAAACCAGTGGCTTTGTCAGTGCAAATCAATTAAAAAACATGGAAAACTTTCTTCTGATTGACCACCTCCATTCTATCATGCAACATTTCTATCTGGAAGAAAGAGCAGAGCAATTCACTCAAATCAATAAATTAATGCAGTAATGTATACAAAGTTTGGGGCAATGGACTGGAATCCCATATGGGGTGAATTCTCCCAACTTAGACCCAATGCAAGAAGGTGGTTACTGAAGATGAATCAAAGAATGTATACAAAGCTAAGGATGAGAAAGATAGGAAATGGTATAAAGAAAAATATGATATGGGCACTAATATAATCTCATCTCATTACCTCTAGCTGCTTTATCCTGTTCTACAGGGTCACAGGCAAGCTGGAGCTTATCCCAGCTGACTACGGGCGAAAGGCAGGGTACACCCTGGACAAGTCGCCAGGTCATCACAGGGCTGACACAGACATCCATTCACACCTACGGTCAATTTAGAAAATCACCAGTTAACCTAACCTGCATGTCTTTGGACTGTGGGGGAAACCGGAGCACCCAGAGGAAACCCACGTGGACGAAGAACATGCAAACTCCACACAGAAAGGCCCTCGTCGGCCACGGGGCTCGAACCCGGACCTTCTTGCTGTGAGGCGACAGCGCTAACCACTACACCACTAATATAATAGAGATATAAATTTTTGAAAATGCCCAAGCCTAACCTAAAAGTGAAAAAAAAAAAAATCCACCCATGGCTGTAATTGCAGTCCTGGAGGAAAGCTGCAGACCAAGATTGAATGTTGGAAATGTATACCTAAATTGAAGAATGCATAGAATTAACAACTATCAATTTCTTTTTTGAAATGAGTAACAATAAATTGAATAATCATGTACCATAGTCAAAATTCTGGGTTTGTAAGACTTTATGCAAGTTTACTGGTGTGTAAAGTTTCAATTTTGAATGTTAGGAGTGAAGTTAATTCTGCCCTCCAGTCACTTTTTCTCATTTGTTCATCAAGGAACCCTGATCTGCATCATGATCATGTTAAAATTGCCTCATTTTAATAGTAAATCTACAATTGTGATGCGTTATGAATTCATTAGTGCTTCCTAATCAGTGTCCTTATTTGGCTCTGAATGAGTGAGCTTTTGATTTAACTTTTAAACACTCTTATGGTAAACTATATTTGTGGGAGACAGTCTGCAAGTCCCCTGGTTAAAAAACTGCCATTTTCCTTTGTCATTCCCTTTGGATTAATGTAGTTAAGTGATGTTATAATATCCACTGAGTTGCTTCAGGAATAATGGGGAGTTCTCAGACTTGTTACACGACTGGTTGTAACTAGCTAGCTAACAGATAGCAACATGTTTGCTAGGAGAAAATAGAATTACTTATTTATATACTATGTTTTTTGATTTGGTTTTATGAAATTTGTTTTTCCCATTTTTATATTAAATTTATCCATCATTTTGATTGATAAAAATACGCCATTCAATCTAGGTTTGCACAATATTCTTCTTGTTTATACATGTAGCTTTCCCTAGGTGTGGGTGGAGCACAGAGGACGGCAGGACAGAGATCAGGTTCAACAAATAGTTTTATTCCTTCCACTTTTCAGGGAACACAATCTGCTTAACACAGGCACACACACACATCAGGTGTCTGGTTCGGGAGAGATCTCCTCTGCTCTCGCTCTCCCTCCCTAAATAGGGCACGGTCCCTGGGAAGACACACAAACACAGGTTAATTGCTCTCAGGTGAAGTGAATCTGCCACTTACCTTCCCTGACTCCGCCCTCCTGTCACAGACCGGTGCTTGACCACGCCCCCGCTGCCACATACCCCCACCGCCCGACTCAGGCCGGGCAGCCGTCCGGCCCGCAGCCGACTCCCCCCCCCCTTGACGGGAGAGGAAGTCCACCACGACCATCTGCGCCCCCGGCCTGTGGACCACCTTGAAATTAAAGGGTTGGAGCGCCAGATACCAACGGGTGATCCGCGCGTTGGCATCTTTCATGCGGTGGAGCCACTGGAGGGGCGCGTGGTCCGAACAGAGGGTGAAAGAGCGCCCCAGCAGGTAGTACCGGAGGGCGAGGACCGCCCATTTGATCGCCAGGCACTCCTTTTCAATCGTGCTGTAGCGCCCCTCACACACTGACAGCTTCCGGCTGATGTATAGGACCGGGCGATCCTCCCCCTCCACCTGCTGGGACAAAACGGCCCCCAGCCCTCTGTCCGACGCATCCGTCTGTAACATAAAAGGGAGAGAGAAGTCAGGGGAGTGTAAAAGTGGCCCCCCACACAGTGCAGCCTTTACCTCCGAGAAAGCCCGCTGGCACTGCTCCGTCCACTGGACCGGATCTGGCGCCCCCTTTTTAGTGAGGTCAGTCAGCGGGCTGGTGACGTCCGAATAATTAGGTATAAACCTACGATAGTAGCCAGCCAGCCCCAGGAACTGTCTCACCCCCTTTTTGGTCTTGGGCCTCGGGCAGGCCGCAATCGCTGCTGTCTTATTAATTTGGGGACGCACCTGCCCGTTGCCCAAGTGGAAGCCCAGATACCATACTTCCACCCGCCCAATCGCACACTTCTTTGGGTTGGCCGTGAGTCCCGCCCGTCTCAGCGACCTAAGGACGGCCCTCAGGTGTTGCAGGTGCCGCTGCCAGTCGTTACTATAAACGATAATGTCGTCCAGGTAGGCAGCCGCATAGGTGGCGTGGGGCCGGAGGACCCGGTCCATCAGCCGCTGAAACGTAGCAGGCGCCCCAAACAGCCCAAACGGAAGTGTGACGAACTGGTGTAAGCCAAACGGTGTGGAAAAGGCCGTTTTCTCCCGAGATAATGGAGTCAAGGGGATCTGCCAATATCCCTTCGTTAAATCCAGTGTCGAGTAAAAGCGAGCCGTGCCTAGTCGATCGAGCAGCTCATCAATACGAGGCATTGGGTACGCGTCGAATTTAGACACCGCGTTGACTTTTCTATAGTCCACACAGAACCGGACCGAGCCGTCGGCCTTGGGAACCAAGACCACCGGGCTGCTCCAGTCGCTGTGGGACTCCTCGACGATGCCCATTTCGAGCATGGCCTGAAGTTCTTCCCGAACCACCTTTTTTTTGTGTTCGGGTAGTCTATAAGGGCGGCTACGCACTACCACCCCCGGGGGTGTCTCTATGTGGTGTTCTATGAGGTTAGTGCGACCGGGCAGGGGCGAGAACACATCCGAAAACTCGGCCTGCAACTGGGCGACCTCCGTGAGTTGGGTCGGGGAGAGGTGGTCTCCACAGGGGACCGGAGAGGTACGTGATGCCAAATTCCCTTTTTGAACCTCCGGCCCCAGCTCCGCCTTCTCCGGAACTACCGACACCAACGCCACGGGGACCTCCTCGTTCCAGAGTTTGAGCAGATTGAGGTGGTAAATCTGTAGCGCCCCACCCCTGTCTGTTCGCCTCACCTCATAGTCGACGTCCCCGACTCGCCGTGTGACCTCAAAGGGTCCTTGCCACTTGGCGATTAATTTGGAGCTCGACGTGGGCAAGAGTACGAGTACTTTATCTCCCGGTGTGAACTCTCTAAGGCGCGTACCCTTGTTGTACAGGCGGGCTTGCCGTTCTTGGGCCTGCCGCAAATTCTCCTGAGTTAGGTGGGTGAGCGTGTGGAGTTTTGCGCGCAGGTCCATAACGTACTGAATTTCATTCTTACTTTGTGAAGGTCCCTCCTCCCAATTTTCCCGCAGCACGTCCAGGATGCCGCGCGGCTTACGCCCATATAATAATTCGAACGGGGAGAACCCCGTGGAGGCTTGAGGGACCTCTCGCACTGAGAACAGCAAGGGTTCGAGCCACTTATCCCAATTACGTGCGTCCTCACTTACGAATTTCTTAATGATATTTTTGAGGGTGCGGTTGAACCGTTCTACTAAACCGTCCGTTTGTGGGTGATACACACTGGTGCGGATCGGCTTAATCCCCAATAACCCATACAGTTCGCGTAGTGTTCGTGACATAAACGTAGTGCCTTGATCAGTCAGAATCTCTTTCGGGATTCCAACTCGGGAGATGACGCGGAAGAGTGCCTCTGCAATACTGCGTGCTGAGATATTGCGCAGAGGCACTGCTTCCGGGTATCGCGTTGCATAGTCCACTAGAACTAATATAAAGCGGTACCCTCGTGCTGACCGATCTAATGGCCCGACGAGATCCATCCCAATTCTTTCAAACGGGGTCTCGATTAACGGTAGAGGGCGCAATGGCGCTTTTGGAATGGCCGCTGGATTTACTAACTGGCATTCGCGGCATGCCGTACACCACCTACGGACATCGCCGCGAATCCCCGGCCAATAGAATCGGGCCATTATTCGGGCTAGTGTTTTATCCTGCCCTAAGTGTCCAGCCATGGGATTAAAGTGAGCCGCCTGGAATACCAATTCCCGGCGGCTCTTTGGAATCAAAAGCTGCGTGACTCGCTCTTTAGTTTGAGTGTCCTGCGTCACTCGCTATAACCTATCCTTCATAATCGCGAAGTTGGGGAAGGACGGGGTGGCGTTTGGCGGGAACGTTTGACCATCGATTACTCTCACTTGGTCAAACGCATGCCGCAGAGTCTCGTCTCGTGACTGCTCTAATGGGAAATCCGCGAGGGATTCCCCAATAGAGAGAGGAGGAGCCGGTGGCTCCTCACCCTGACGCGGAGATGACGTAGACGGCTCTGCGACAGCTGCTCCCGCCAAAACGACACCGGGACCTCCCCCTGTCAACTGGCAGGACCCACTCTCTACTAGGCGCGTCATTAAACCCCGAAATCCCGGCCAATCAGTCCCCAAAATTAACGAGTGGGTAAGGCGAGGATTAACCGCCGCCTTCACTATAAATTTTTCCCCTCTGAAAATAATATGGACCGACACCAAAGGGTAGCTGTGAACATCCCCGTGCACACACAAAACCTTCACCCCTTGTGCTCCCCCCAATGCCTCGTTTTGAACCAGGCTTTGGCGAATTGAGGTCTGATTACAACCAGAATCCACCAATGCCTGATATGTAGCCCCTTGGATACTCACCGGTATGCGATACGCTCCGGCCCGATCGAGGGCGGCCTCTGGCGCGTCGGGGATCCGAACCACCGCGCCCACTTCCATTGCTGTGCACTGCTGTTGAAGGTGGTCCGGTTCCCCGCAGCGCCAGCAAACCGGCCCGGGCTTCCCCTCTGCACCGGTGCTCTGGGGCTCACTCACCTGAGGTGGGGGAGAGACAGACACAGAAGGGAGAAACGGGAGGGCACCGCGGGTGCGGCGGGCCGGCAGGGGTGGTGCCGGCCCCCGCCTCCGCGGTGGGGGAATGGGGCGAGGACGGGACACAGAAGGAGGGGAGAGAGAGAGAGAAAGAGAAGAGGAGAGAAGAGATGTCGACATCTGCTGTCCTGCCGCCGAGACAGCCGCCAGATGATCCTCCGCCAGCTCGACTGCCTGATCCAGCGACGCCGGGCGGTGGCACTGGACCCACTTCGCGGCTCCTGCTGGTAAGCGGGCGATGAACTGTTCCAGTACCACCTGATCGACGATTCCCTCGGCGTCGCGATCTTCGGCCCTCAGCCACCGCCAGCAGGCGTCCCGGAGCTGCTGGCCGAACGCGAACGGGCTGCCGACTTCCTCCATCCGCAGCGCGCAGAAGCGCTGGCGCTGCTGCTCCGGCGTGCGCCCCACGCGCTGAAGGACAGCCCGGCGAAGGTCGGCGTAGGCCAGCCGGCGATTGGCGGGGAGCTGTAGTGCAGCCAGCTGCGCCTCTCCCGTCAGGAGGGGGAGGAGGCGCGCCGCGCGCTGCTCCATCGGCCACCCCGAGGCTTCAGCAACCTGCTCGAATAACGTGAAGAAAGCCTCGGGGTCATCCTGCGGGCCCATCTTAGTTAGGGTGAGGGGAGACGGGCCCGCGGCCGGAGCGCTGGTGGGCCCCGCCGACGCGAGGAGACGCCGGAACGCCTTGCGATCTTCTTGCTGGGCCAGCACCAGGGCATCGAAGCGCCGCTCTTGTTCCTTTCGGAGTGTGACGAGCGCCTGGTGCTGGCTTTGCTGAGCCATGGCGAGAGCGTGGACCAGGTCGGTGAACGGGGAGGATTCCATGGGGCTGCTGGGTTGGTGCTCCATTTCCCGGGTTTCGGCACCACTGTAGCTTTCCCTAGGTGTGGGTGGAGCACAGAGGACGGCAGGACAGAGATCAGGTTCAACAAATAGTTTTATTCCTTCCACTTTTCAGGGAACACAATCTGCTTAACACAGGCACACACACACATCAGGTGTCTGGTTTGGGAGAGATCTCCTCTGCTCTCGCTCTCCCTCCCTAAATAGGGCACAGTCCCTGGGAAGACACACAAACACAGGTTAATTGCTCTCAGGTGAAGTGAATCTGCCACTTACCTTCCCTGACTCCGCCCTCCTGTCACAGACCGGTGCTTGACCACGCCCCCGCTGCCACAATACAGTATTAAAAATACAATTTACCTAACATTTTCATCGCTCCCTGCACATGCAGACTAACTTATTAGCGTTGTATTCATTAGCAACTGTGATTTAAACAAACTAGCTAGCAAGTAAAGTGTATAAAAAAAAGAAAAGAGTGAGCTAGCCATGTACTGCTTACATTAATCCAGAATATACCATTACAATATGGTTCATGCTCTCAGACATTCATGCATTTCAGTACCTAAACAATGTTCAAAGTGGCAAGCAGAACACTACTTTTCATGACTAAATGACATAATAGTTGTGAGAGAGGTCTAAATTGTTCAACTGGTAAATTAAAGAAAAAAAGTTGGATAAAAATAAACTATGATGGACCTCAAGGTGATGGATAATGATTTATTGTAATGCAACCGCTGTACCCAACCCATTTCTGAAATTCTCAAAGTGTAGACTATCTGTGAAGGAAAGTTGTTTTGATCATATTCTCAAGGAACATGGGTCCTTTTGTCAAGACTGAATGAAAAGCATTTAACATGTTTGGTAATTTGGGACACATTATAATTTGTTTAGGACATTTATTTGTAGCATATTAATTCAATCAACAGATAGAATGGAATCAATAAATCAAATTTCAAAAATAGGACTTGAATAAGTCTTCTCTCAATTCAGTTCCAACATATTCTAAATATTGTATGACTGGAGTAGGCCAAGTTAAATTCACTACATACAAGTATATTGGCTCTTAGTCTTTCTAGTAATAGCAAATTTAAATCTTCAATTTCTAAATCATTTTAAATATGTTAAACTAGCAGCTATGATGAAATAAACCTGACCTTAAAAAAAAAAAACCTTGACCCCTGGTAGGTGTCCACCCTCCCTTTTATCTTCAAGATCCTACAAAAAGTTGTAGCTCAGCAGTTATGCTCTTAGTTGCATAGGAATAACATTCATGAAATATATCAGTCAGATTTAGGTCTCACAGTACTGAGACAGCAGTAGTTAAAGGATATATGCAGAACCTTTATTTTTAAATAAATTTCTAAATGGATAGTATCTCCATCCTTGACTCTTGTATGCTGCATAAATGGGAATATATATATATATATATATATATATATATATATCATCTCATCTCATTATCTCTAGCCGCTTTATCCTTCTACAGGGTCGCAGGCAAACTGGAGCCTATCCCAGCTGACTACGGGCGAAAGGCGGGGTACACCCTGGACAAGTCGCCAGGTCATCACAGGGCTGACACATAGACACAGACAACCATTCACACCTACGGTCAATTTAGAGTCACCAGTTAACCTAACCTGCATGTCTTTGGATTGTGGGGGAAACCGGAGCACCCGGAGGAAACCCATGCGGACACGGGGAGGACATGCAAACTCCACACAGAAAGGCCCTCGCCGGCCACGGGGCTCGAACCCGGACCTTCTTGCTGTGAGGCGACAGCGCTAACCACTACACCACCGTGCCGCACCTATATATATATATATATATATATATATATATATATATATATATACACTTTTGAGAGTTAAAAATTGATCGCAAAGTTGCCATTTGAGCTGCCCCGCTGAGCCAACCAGCCCTGAGTGCATGACGTCACAGCGGTAACTGGTTTTAAGGCCAAGGCCTTTGACAGCTATAGACCAGTCATATCAATAAAAATTTATAGTGAAAGTAAGAATTACCGTTACCGACTTGCTCAACTAAGACTGATCTGACTTCACTGATTGTGGGTTGACTCATTAAAACAGGATAGGTGTATGCAACATACATGTACATGCATTTTTCACTGATAAAACATAAAAGGCTAATTAAATAAATCAGATGAACTGAGACAATCACATTCTGAAGCAAATTAAATGATTTTTTACCGGTAACTTAAACACACAATACATGTATTAATCTAAATGCAGGTAAACAACGTGTTGTTTTATATCCAAATGAGAGTTGCAGCTTACCCGTCTGTGTTCTCACTTCTTGAAGGCCGATCTTGTGGCCGATTGTTTAAAAACAATCTGACTTTCAGTTGTTCATTCAGTTCTCCGTTCATTCGCTTCTTCCACTTAAGGGCAAGATGGCAGCAATATCCAGTGGAGAAATCAGATGGCTGGTCCACTAATTCTCCATTTTCTCCATACGGAGTACTCCGCCATTACTGCTCGGCTCAGGCAATTACTAAAACCTGGGACGGGACATCACCGGTTTTAGCAACAACCACGGGGAGGTCACTGCCCGAGCAATATTATGTCACATCCCGTTCTGTCCCGGGTTTTACCAACAAGCCTCGGCTCACACTCCGGGAGAACTGGTGAAACTGAACTTACTTTCCTTTTTTAAAAAAAAAATAAATAAATACTTTCCTTTTCTTGTAGTTTTCTTTTCCTTTAATTTTTGGTACTGCACCCTCTTTCAATATGGGCTTATAACCAATGCTCCTCAACAGATCAGAGGTCTTGTACGAGTCTTCAGTAAAATGTGCAGAGCAGAGGAGAGACCACTTCGTAGGTGCCCAATGGGCCCGTGAACTTCTCGCAAAACATGTCCAAATCTTTGCAGTTTGAACATTCTTGGGCCATGAATGCAACATAAATCTACTGTACCTTCTGTTATGTTACTGCACACGCCAGCAACACACCTATGTGGCATGGCAATAAATTAGCTCAAAATGGAGGATCACAGTTGCAGTTAGCTCTATGTTTTAGTATAGTTGAAATGGTGATGAGACCAATAGACTTACTGCTGTGACGTTACAGACATCAAGGTCATTCACTCAGACCGCTACCTATATGAATCATAAAAATTACTATACTAGATTTATTAACACTTAAAACTATTCCTATGCCATTCTTGAGGTCTCAAGGCATTTATAAACAAAAGGGAGGCCATGGTTCTGCATATCTCCTTTTAATGACCTGCTACTGGCTTGCACCAAATCAGAATTGTGTCTCCTTGTTTGTGTTGCTTGACCTGAGTACAGCTTTTGATACCATAGATCATAACATTCTTCAAGATAGATTAGAAAATTTTTTTTTTTTTTGGAGTCAAGGGAATAGCCTTCTTCTAGCTCAGGTCTTATTTAACTGAATGTTATCAGTTTGTCAACATAAATGGTGACTTCTTCATAAATATTAAAGTAAACCTTGGTGTTCCACAAGGCTCTGTTCTAGGCCCACTACTCTTCTCTATATATGCTATGTTTACAATTATTTATTGTAATTAAAACACTGTATTAGCTTCAACTGTTATGCTGACGACATACAGTTGTTTCATCAAAGCTAGATGAGAGACACCAGCTTAATAAAGTTGAAGAATATGTTAAGAACAAATACACTGGATGCGGAGTACTTATTTCTGACAAGACAGAACTTCTACTGGGACCACAGGCAGGCTTTCTGATTACATAGTGTCAGAGTGCAGGCACTTATGGATGTATGTGCAGAGGAGAGCAGGGTGCAAACTGTAGACAAAGCCAAATCATGAGACAGGAAGCATGGTCAGAAAACAAGCAAGGGTCAATCAGCAAGCAGAGTAGTGGAGGCAAGACAGATAACAAACAAAAATAAGCAAAGGTCAGAATAACAAGAGGCAGACAGAGAATGAAAGGCATGGCATGAACTGGAGAAACACAGAATGATTCTTTGCACTGAAGCTTCTTTCTTCTTCTTCTTTTTTTGGTTTTTATGGCGGTTGGCAGCTTAGCATAAAAGCAGCATTACCGCCACTTGCTGGACTGGGGTGTGGTTCAGAAGCCTATTCTATCCCTATAAGGACGGGAGTAAATAAAGAAATAAAATAAAATAAAATTGGGAAATAATAAAAGAGGGAAAAAGAACTAAATTCTGTGAATAAGGCCTGTATTTTTGAGAAATCTAAACACAAAGTGGAAGCAAATATCTCCTGAACTTCTTCGTAAAATTTCCTTCAGGTCTAGTCTCAACTTTTCCCTTTCCAGCTGTTCCATTAATATTTGTCTTTCTTCCTGATACTTGGGACAATGACAGAGTACATGCTCTACAGACTCTGGTCTACCACAGAACTCAGTTTCCATCAGCATGTTTTTTAATTATCGTTAAAGTGCTGTTTAGTCTTGTGTGACCAAATCTCATTCTAGAGAGCATATCTTCCTCCCCCTTACTCCTGTTTGAAGATCTAGGCCGTCCTAAGATGCCCTGGATATTATGGAAGTGTCTTCCAGTTTGCCCACTATCCCATAGGGTTTGACATCTTTCTCTCATTCTCTGCTTTACTATGCTTTTGATTTCAAACTTGCTGTAGTCCACCTCTAAATCTATATTATCATTACCAGCAGCCTCCTTAGCACACCTGTCAGCAAGTTCATTGCCAACCACACCTAAGTGGGCAGGAACCCATACAAATGATAATTTAATCCCATCCTTTAATAGTTTATCGGTGACTTGTGCTATTTTGAATACTATATCATGCCTAGAAGGGGCGGCACGGTGGTGTAGTGGTTAGCACTGTCGCCTCACAGCAAGAAGGTCTGGGTTTGAGTCCCGTGGCTGGCGAGGGCCTTTCTGTGTGGAGTTTGCATGTTCTCCCCGTGTCCGTGTGGGTTTCCTCCGGGTGCTCCGGTTTCCCCCACAGTCCAAAGACATGCAGGTTAGGTTAACTGGTGACTCTAAATTGACCGTAGGTGTGAATGTGAGTGTGAATGGTTGTCTGTGTCTATATGTCAGCCCTGTGATGACCTGACGACTTGTCCAGGGTGTACCCCGCCTTTCGCCCGTAGTCAGCTGGGATAGGCTCCAGCTTGCCCGTGACCCTGTAGAACAGGATAAAGCGGCTACAGATAATGAGATGAGATAAGATCTTGCCTAGAAGTTGATTACCAAGTTTTAATACTAATCAATGCTGAACTTGAGTCTGAGGCAATTACTATCTTTCCAGGCCTATGTACCTCCACCCATTGCAATGCTAGCCACACAGCTAGTAATTCAGCCATATAGACTGCCAAATCATCAGTAACTCTCTTACCTTGCACTGAAGCTGAGTGAGTGAGGAGCTTAAATAGCATGACTGACAATTAGTGGGATGAGTAGCAGCTGTCATCAATAAGCTGGTGATAGGGGGCACTGTGTTTCTTAGAAGTTGAAGTTCAAAGAGTCCATGTTAGTAGTTTAGTTATTTCTGTTGTTCTCAATGGGTTTACTGACAGACCCCCCCGAGGCTAAATTCTTTCTTGGATGACCTCTTCCTCTCAGTGCAGATTTGTCAGGCCGTTGAGCATGAAATTCTTGTTTGAGCAGAGGGTCTAGAATGTCTTTAGCAGCTACCCAGCTTTGTTCTTCAGGTCCATAACTTTCCCAGTCTACCAGGCATTCGATTTGACCTCTTCTATGTCTGGAATCAAGGATTCTGTTTACCTGGTAGATGGGTTCACCTTCTAGGTTGAGTGCTGGGTGTTCTCGGCAAGAGGGCCCAGGATGGCAGGTTTCAAATTGGAGACATGGAATGTGGGAGATATTCTGCTGTGGGGGGGGGGGGGTTCTAATCGGTACGAGACATCGTTGATGCGACGCAGTACCTTGAATGGTCCGACGTAACTTGGCTGAAGTTTCTGACAGGTGTTGGGTTCTCTGAGGTTTTTTTGTGGCAACCCTACTCTGTTGCCAGGGGAGAAGTCTGGATTGTTACCTCTGTGTTTGTCTGCATATTCTTTATACTTTGCGTTGACAGTCTTTAAACATTGGTGTACCTCTTCTCAGATTGCTTGACTGCAAGAGAACCAGTCCTCCACTACTTGTACTTGACTTGGAGTGTCATCCCAGGGGAACAGGGGCGGCTGGTAGCCAAGTGTGCACTGAAAAGGTGTTAGTTGATTTGTGGAGTGCTTGAGGGAGTTTTGTGCATACTCAGCCCATGGAAGGAATCGGGCCCAGTCCCCCTGGTTACACATACAGAAGATTCTCAGGAAACAACCGATTTCTTGGTTTGCTTGTTCTACTTGACCATTTGATTGTGGGTGATAGACAGACGTGAGGCTTACTGATACCCCTAGTCTTTCCATAAAGTAAGTCCAGAAATGTGGAATGAACTGGGGACCCCGGTCACTGACTATGTCCTCAGGGATACCATAGAACCTGAATATCTGCTGGAAGAGTAGCTCAGCTGTCTGGAACGCTGTGGGGATGCCAGGTAATGGGATGTGTTTTAAAGCTTTGGAGAAATGGTCAATGGTTACCATGATGGTGGTGTTGCCTTGTGTGTGTGTGTGGGGGGGGGTCTGTGATGAAGTCAATGACTAAATGGGACCAGGGTCTTTGAGGTATCAGGACACAGTTTGCCAGTGGGAGGAGTTCTAGGAACTTTTGCTTGGGCACACAGAGCAGGTGGTGACGAACTGGTTAATCTCTGTGAGCATGTTCTCCCACCAGTACTTATTTCTCAGCATCTGATGTGTTTGTTGACTGCCGGGATGTCCCGTGGTGGGAGATGTGTGGGCCCAAGTGATGAGTCGGCCTCAAAGATGCTTAGGCATGTAAAGGAGGCCTGGTGGGAGAGTAACAGGGCTTGTCTGTGGTTGGGAGTTTCTTATTTCTTTGTCCAGGTCCCAGGTAATGGACTGTATGAAGCAATGGGATGGGATAATGGGGTGGGTGAATCTTGGCATGATGGGTCGAAGGTTCGGGATAGGGCACCTGCCTTCGTGTTCTTTGAACCAGGGTGAAATTAAATTGTAAAATTGAAGTGAGTGAAGAAAAGTGCCCATCTGGCTTGATGTGGGTTTAACCTCTTAGCCTTCTTGAGATATCCAAGGTTCTTGTGATCAGTGAGAATCACGAAGGGGTGTGTGGCTCCCTCCAGCCAGTGTCACCACTCCTCAAGGGCTAGTTTGATGGTGAGTAGCTCTGTTTCCAACATCATAGTTCCTCTCCACAGAGGTGAGTTTCCTAAAGAAAAAGGCTACTGGATGAAGCTTGTGTTTCTCACCAAAACGCTGAGATAAGATTACTCCTACCTCTGTGTCAGATTCATCTACCTTCAAGGTGAATGGTTTGATCAGGTCAGGATGCTGTAAGACTGGGGCAGAGGTGAAGGCGTGCTTGAGTCAGTTAAATGCTTCTTCTGCCAAAGGGTTCCATTGGAGGTACTTTGGTCCCTTCTTGAGCTGTTAGGGGAGCGGCAATCATGCTAAAACCCCTAATGAAATGGTGATAAAAGTTAGCAAAGCCTAAGAAACACTGAAGGTTCTTTACAGACATGGGAGTTGGCCAAGATGTGACAGCAGAAACCTTGACTGAGTCCATGCTGACTCCTTCTGCGCTGATGATATAGACTAGGAAGGAGATTCGGTTCTGATGGAACTCACTTTTCTGCCTTTATGTATAGATGATTTTCCAGCAGGCGCTTGAGAACCACTCTGACATGGTCCTGGTGACCTTTCTCGTCAGGAGAGTAGATCAGGATGTCTTCTATGTAGATGATGGTGTATTTACCTAGCATGTCCAGTTGCACATCATAGATAAGGCACTGGAACATGCTAGGAGCTAAAGAAAGGCCGTAAGGCGTTACCCGGTACTCAAAATGGCCAGTGGTAGTGCTGAAGGTGGTTTTCCATTCATTGGCCTTCCTTATCCTGATGAGGTTGTAAGCACTAAGTAGGTCAAGTTTAGAAAATATTTTGGCAGATTGCAGCTGTTCTAGGGCTGCAGGAACAAGGGGAAGATGATAGGGATACTTGACTGAGACTTGGTTCAAACCCTATGTGGCAGTGGGGGCGTGGTCAAGCGCCGGTCTGTGACAGGAGGACAGAGTCAGGGAAGGTAAGTGGCAGAATCACTGCACCTGATGTCAATTAACCTGTGTTTGTGTGTGTCTTCCCAGTGACTGCACCCTATTTAAAGAGGGAGAGCAGAGAGCAGGGGAGCTCTTCCCGAACCAGACGCCAAGTGTGTGTGTCTGTAAAGTGCATACCAGTTGTTAGACTGAAAAGTGTGGCAATAAAACGCTCTGTCAACCCAATCTCTGTCCTGCCATCTTCTGTGCTCCACCCATCCACATGAACCGCTACAGTGGTGCTGAAACCCAGGAGCCTAGAGCACAGACGCCGAACCGCCCCATGGAGTCTTCCCCGTTTGCTGACCTGGTCCACGCCCTTGCCATGGCCCAGCAAAGCCAGCACCAGGCACTAGTCACACTCCGTAAGGAGCAGGAGCAGCATTTCGAGGCCCTGGTGTTGACCCAGCAAGAGGATCGTCGGGCGTTCCGGCACCTTCTTGCGTCGGCGAGGACTACCGACGCTTCCACCGTGGGCCCGTCCCCCCTCACCCTGACAAAGATGGGCCCGCAGGATGACCCCGAGGCTTTCATCACGATCTTTGAGCAAGTTGCGGAGACCTCGGGGTGGCTGATGGATCAGCGCTCAGTGTGCCTCCTCCCCCTGCTAACAGGAGAGGTGCAGCTGGCCGTGCTACAGCTCCCCACCGACCGCCGGCTGGCCTACGCGGACCTTCGCTGGGCCATCCTCCAGCGTGTGGGGCGCACCTCCGAACAGCAGCACCAGCGCTTCAGCGCTTTGCGCTTGGAGGAAGTCGGCCGGCCATTCGCGTTTGGCCAGCAGCTCCGGGACGCCTGCTGGTGGTGGCTGAGGGCCGACAACTGTGACGCCGAGGGGATCGTCGACCAGGTGGTGCTGGAGCAGTTCATCGCGCGCTTGCCAACGGGAACTGCGGAGTGGGTCCAGTGTCACCGCCTGGCGTCGCTGGATCAGGCCATCGAGCTGGCGGATGACCATTTGGCGGCTGTTCCAGCGGCAGGACAGCAGACAGCCTCTTCTCTCCTCTCCTCTCCTTTCCTCTCCTCTCTCTCTCTCTCTCTCTCTCTCTCTCTCCTCCTGTGTCCCATCCTCGCCCCATTCCCCCACTGTGGAGGCGGGGGCCGGCACCACCCCAGCCAGCCTGCCGCACCCGCGGTGCCCTCCCGTTTCTCCCTTCTGTGTCTGTCTCCCCCCGCCCTCAGGTGAGTGAGCCCCAGAACACCGGTGCAGAGAGGAAGCCCGGGCCGGTTTGCTGGCGCTGCGGGGAGCCGGGCCACCTCCAACAGCAGTGCACGGCAATGGAGGTGGGCATGGTGGTTCAGATCCCCGACGCGCCAGAAGCCGCCCTCGATCGGGCTGGAGCGTATCGCATACCGGTGAGTATTCAAGGGGATACATATCAGGCATTGGTGGATTCCGGGTGTAATCAAACCTCAATTCACCAAAGCCTGGTGCAAAACAAGGCATTGGGGGGAGCACAAGGGGTGAAGGTGTTGTGTGTGCACGGGGATGTTCACAGCTACCCTTTGGTGTCGGTCCACATTTTTTTCCGAGGGGAAAAATTCATAGTAAAGGCAGCGATTAATCCTCGCCTCACCCACTCGATAATTTTGGGGACTGATTGGCCGGGATTCAGGGAGTTGATGACCTGTTTAGTGACGAGTGGGTCCTGCCATACTTCAGCAGGGGGAGGTCCTGGAGTTGCCTTGGCGGGAGCAGCTGTCACAGAGCCATCTACGTCACCTCAGCGTCAGAGTGAGGAGCCACAGGCTCCTCCTCTCTCCCTCGGGGAATCCCTCGTGGATTTCCTGTTAGAACAGTCGCGAGACGAGACTCTGCGGCATGCGTTTGACCAAGTGAGAGTAATCGATGGTCAAACGCTCCAGCCAAACGCCACCCCATCCTTCCCCTACTTCTCTATTATGAAGGATAGATTATATCTAATGAAGCAGGACACTCAGACGAAAGAGCAAGTCACGCAGCTTTTAATTCCAAAGAGCCACTGGGAATTGGTATTCCAGGCGGCTCACTTTAATCCCATGGCTGGACACCTAGGGCAGGATAAGACACTAGCCCGAATAATGGCCCGATTCTATTGGCCGGGGATTCACGGCGACGTTCGTAGGTGGTGTACGGCGTGCCGCGAATGCCAGTTAGTAAATCCAGCGGCCATTCCAAAAGCGCCTTTGTGCCCTCTACCATTAATCAAGACCCTGTTTGAAAGAGTTGGGATGGATCTCGTCGGGCCATTAGATCGGTCGACATGAGGGTACCGCATTATATTAGTTCTGGTGGACTATGCAACGCGATACCCGGAAGCAGTGCCTCTGCGCAATATCTCAGCACGCAGTGTTGCGGAGGCGCTCTTCCGCGTTATCTCCCGAATTGGAATCCCGAAAGAGATTCTGACTGATCAAGGCACCACGTTTATGTCACGGACACTGCGCAAACTGTATGGGTTATTGGGGATTAAGCCGATCCGCACCAGCGTGTATCACCCACAAACGGACGGTTTAGTTGAATGGTTCAACCGCACCCTCAAGAATATAATTAAAAAATTCGCAAGTGAGGACGCACGTAATTGGGATAAGTGGCTCGAGCCCTTGCTGTTTTCAGTGCGAGAGGTCCCCCAAGCCTCCACGGGGTTCTCCCCGTTCGAATTATTATATGGGCGTAAGCCGCGCGGCATTCTAGATGTGCTGCGGGAAAATTGGGAGGAGGGACCTTCACAAAGCAAAAACGAAATTCAATACGTTATGGACCTGCGCGCAAAACTCCACACCCTCACCCACCTAACCCAGGAGAATTTGGGGCAGGCCCAAGCACGGCAAACCCGCCTGTACAACAAGGGTACGCGCCTTAGAGAGTTCGCACCGGGAGATAAAGTACTCGTATTCTTGCCCACATTGAGCTCCAAATTGGTCGCCAAGTGGCAAGGACCCTTTGGGGTCACACGGTGAGTCGGGGACGTCGACTACGAGGTGAGGCGAACGGACAGGGGTGGGGCGCTACAGATTTACCACCTCAATCTGCTTAAACTCTGGAATGAGGAGGTCCCCGTGGCGTTGGTGTCGGTGGTTCTGGAGAAGGCGGAGCTGGGGCCGGAGGTTCAAAAAGGGGCATTGGCGTCATGTATCCCTCCGGTCCCCTGTGGAGACCACCTCTCCCTGACCCAACTCACGGAGGTCGCCCAGTTGCAGACCGAGTTTTCGGATGTGTTCTCACCCCTGCCCGGTCGCACTAACCTCATAGAGCACCACATAGAGATGCCCCCAGGGGTGGTAGTGCGTAGCCGCCCTTACAGGCTACCCGAACACAAAAAAAAGGTGGTTTGGGAAGAACTCGAGGCCATGCTCGAAATGGGCATCGTTGAGGAGTCCCACAGTGACTGGAGCAGCCCGGTGGTCTTGGTACCCAAGGCCGACGGGTCGGTCCGGTTCTGTGTAGACTATAGAAAAGTCAATGCGGTGTCTAAATTTGACGCATACCCAATGCCTCGGATTGATGAGTTGCTCGATCGACTAGGCACGGCTCGCTTTTATTCGACACTGGATTTGACAAAGGGATACTGGCAGATCCCCTTGACTCCACTATCCTGAGAAAAAACGGCCTTTTCCACACCATTCAGATTCCACCAATTCGTCACACTTCCTTTTGGGCTGTTTGGGGCGCCCGCTACGTTTCAGCGGCTGATGGACAGGGTCCTCTGCCCCCACGCCACTTATGCGGCCGCTTACCTAGATGACATCATCTCATCTCATCTCATCATCTCTAGCCGCTTTATCCTGTTCTACAGGGTCGCAGGCAAGCTGGAGCCTATCCCAGCTGACTACGGGCGAAAGGCAGGGTACACCCTGGACAAGTCACCAGGTCATCACAGGGCTGACACATAGACACAGACAACCATTCACACTCACATTCACACCTACAGTCAATTTAGAGTCGCCAGTTAACCTAACCTGCATGTCTTTGGACTGTGGGGGAAACCGGAGCACCCGGAGGAAACCCACGCGGACACGGGGAGAACATGCAAACTCCACACAGAAATGCCCTCGCCGGCCATGGGGCTCGAACCCGGACCTTCTTGCTGTGAGGCGACAGCGCTAACCACTACACCACCATGCCGTCCTAGATGACATCATCGTCTATAGTAATGACTGGCCGAGGCACCTCAAACATCTGAGGGCCGTCCTTAGGTCGCTGAGGTGAGTGGGGCTCACAGCCAACCCAAAGAAGTGTGCAATTGGGCAGGTGGAAGTATGGTATCTGGGCTTTCACTTGGGCAACGGGCAGGTGCGTCCCCAAATTAATAAGACGGCAGCAATTGCGGCCTGCCCGAGGCCCAAGACCAAAAAGGGGGTGAGACAGTTCCTGGGGCTGGCTGGTTATTACCGTAGGTTTATACCTAATTATTCGGACATCACCAGCCCGCTGACTGATCTGACTAAAAAGGGGGCACCAGATCCGGTCCAGTGGACGGAGCAATGCCAGCAGGCTTTCTCTGAGGTAAAGGCTGCACTGTGTGGGGGGCCACTTTTACACTCCCCTGACTTTTCTCTCCCCTTTATGTTGCAGACCGATGCGTCGGACAGAGGGCTGGGGGCGGTTTTGTCTCAGGAGGTGGAGGGGGAGGACCGCCCAGTCCTATACATCAGTAGGAAGCTATCGGTGCGTGAGGGGCACTACAGAACCATAGAAAAAGAGTGTCTGGCCATCAAGTGGGCGGTCCTCGCCCTCCATTACTACCTGCTGGGGCACTCTTTCACCCTCTGTTCAGACCACATGCCCCTCCAGTGGCTCCACCGCATGAAGGATGCCAACGCGCGGATCACCCGTTGGTATCTGGCACTCCAACCCTTTAATTTCAAGGTGGTCCACAGGACGGGGGCGCAGATGGTCGTCGTGGACTTCCTCTCCCGTCGGGGGGGAGTCGGCTGCAGGCCGGACGGCCACCCGGCCTGAGTCAGGCGGTGGGAGTATGTGGCAGTGGGGGCGTGGTCAAGCGCCGGTCTGTGACAGGAGGGCGGAGTCAGGGAAGGTAAGTGGCAGAATCACTGCACCTGATGTCAATTAACCTGTGTTTGTGTGTGTCTTCCCAGTGACCGCACCTTATTTAAAGAGGGAGAGCAGAGAGCAGGGGAGCTCTTCCCGAACCAGACGCCGAGTGTGTGTGTGTGTGTGTGTCTGTAAAATGCATACCAGTTGTTAGACTGAAAAGTGTGGCAATAAAATGCTCTGTCAACCCGATCTCAGTCCTGCCATCTTCTGTGCTCCACCCATCCACATGAACCGCTACACCCCTATAATCGATACATGGCCAGAGTCCACCACCTTGTTTCTCCACAAAGAAGAAGCCAGCTGAAGCAGGAGACTTGGAAGGGTGGATGTACCCTTGTCTGAGGGCCTCTTCGATATACTCCTCCATGGTGGAGTGCTCCTTTTGTGATAGGGGATAAATGCGGCCTCGCAGCAGTGACATGCCAGATAGTAGATTGATAGCACAGTCGTAAGGTTGGTGTGATGGTAGCCCGCAGGCCTTCCCCTTACTAAAAACCTCCTTAAGGTCCATATAGCACTCAGGAACATTCTCCATGGAGTCTGGCTGTGGACTCTCCACTGAGGTGGAGGAAAGACTAACTTGGGGATGAGAGACAACTCTGTACTGGTAGCTGTAGCCAGGGGTAACCAAGAATGATGTTGTGGTTAAAAGTAGCGGTCACATAGAGGGAGAAGAGCTCCAAGTGTAGTGCTCCCACTTGTATCTGAATGGGAGCAGTGCAAGTGGTGACAAGACCATCACCTATGGGTCCTCCATCGATGGTTCTAATGCTGAGTGCACTTTGCAGAGGGGTTGTAGGCAGGTCAAACTTCTGGATGATTGTACTGCTGATAATGTTCCCCTCTGCCCTGGAGTCGACAAAAGCAGATAAAATGTGTGTGGAGGATGCCAATTTTAATAACACTGGAACTTTAAAGGATTTCAAATTGAATTCTCTCACTGGACTCACTGTGCGAGCTGTGCTTGCGGCTGGAACTGCATGAGATGGGTGGATGGGACAGTGGCTGATCAGATGCTTGGAACTCCCACAGTAGAAACAGACCCTCCTTCTTCCTTCTCTCACACTCAGTACATGTCAAATGGGTGCAGGATACCTCCATAGGTGTGTTGTCCTCAGAAGGTTGAACCAGTTTGGGACTTTCCTGAAAAGAGGGTCGATGTGTCAACAAATGATCTAGATGGATTGCTAGGTGAATGAGGAGTCCAGCGTTAATTGCTCATCCCTACATGCCAGTTCACTAAGGATCTCAGCACGAAGACCTTGGTGGAAGATGGCTTTCAATGCTGGATCATTCCATCCGCTGGCTGCTGCCAACATTCTGAAGTCCAGGGCATATTCAGAAACTCCTCTGGAACCTTACGATATGGTGAGCAAACTTTCACTGAGTTCAAGTCCCTCAGGTTCATGGTCAAATACTCTTGAACAGAGTGAGGAATTATTCATATGAAGTCATCTGCTCACCGCCATTCTTCCAAACAGCGCTTGCCCATCATAACACCATGCCAGTGAGAAAGAACAGAAACTTAGCAATCTTGTGTGCATCGGAGAGATTCAGCATAGTAGAGAAGTACATGGAGCACTGAAGTAAAAAAACCTTTACAGGTGAGAGCATCTCTGGCGTATTTCTCTGGAATGGGGAGTTGCAACGCAGGACTAGGAAAAGACTCAGGATGCATTAGGAGGGCCTGCGACATCACAGTTGCAAGTTGCACTATGCGGGTCTGAGGTCTGCAAGCATCTGTTGATGTTCTCCTTGTAGACATCCCTGAGCATTCAGAGCAGTTTGCTTCACCTCTTCTGCTACATCCATGATGGTGAAGTATTCTGTCAGAGTGCAGGCACTTACGGATGTATATGCAGAGGAGAGCAGGGTGCAAACTGTAGACAAAGCGAAATCATGAGACATGAAGCGTGGTCAGAAAACAAGCAAGGGTCGGTCGATCAGCAAACGGAGTAGTGGAGGCAAGACAGATAATGTAAATGAAGAGACTAAGGCCAAGTTTACATTAGACCGTATCTGTCTCGTTTTCTTCGCGGATGCACTGTCCGTTTACATTAAAACACCTGGAAACGCTGGGAAACGGGAATCCGCCAGGGTCCACGTATTCAATCCAGATCGTGTCTGGTCCGGTGCTGTGTAAACATTGAGAATACGCGGATACGCTGTGCTGAGCTCTAGCTGGCGTCGTCATTGGACAACGTCACTGTGACATCCACCTTTCTGATTCGCTGGCGTTGGTCATGTGACGCGACTGCTGAAAAACGGCGCGGACTTCCGCCTTGTATCACCTTTCATTAAAGAGTATAAAAGTATGAAAATACTACAAATACTGATGCAAATACTGCCCATTGTGTAGTTATGATTGTCTTTAGGCTTGCCATCCTTCCACTTGCAAGTGGTAAGTGACGCGCATGCCCGACATGCACTGAGATCACACACACAGCGGCTCAGTCCCAAATCACTGCTCGTGCACTCCACTCGCGCGCTCTGTGAGCTGCGCAGGGCCGGAGTGCGCACCCTCCAGAGGGCACTCGCTGTTCAGGGCGGAGTGATTTGGAGTGCAGGATGCCTGCGGAGCCGAGCGTATCCGTGTATTGGCGTTGCTGTGTGCACGCGAATCGTGTATTGGCGTTGCTGTGTGCCCACTAATCGTTTTAAAAACATTAATCTGATGATCCGCTGATACGGTCTAATGTAAACCCCACCTAAGCGAAGGTCAGAATAACAAGAGGCAGACAGAGAATGAAAGGCTTGGTATGACCTGGAGCCGCACAGAATAAGCACAAAACAATACTTTGCACTGAAGCTGAGT
Source organism: Neoarius graeffei (assembly GCF_027579695.1). NCBI lineage: Eukaryota > Metazoa > Chordata > Actinopteri > Siluriformes > Ariidae > Neoarius > Neoarius graeffei. Next base: position 21,748,802 of record NC_083594.1, read on the forward strand.
GAGTGAGGAGCTTAAATAGCGTGACTGACAATTAGTGGGATGAGTGGCAGCTGTCATCAATAAGCCGATGACAGAGGGTGCTGTGTTTCTTGGAAGTTGTAGTTCAAAGAGTTAGTAGTTTGGTTATTTCTGTTGTTCTCAACGGGTTTACTGACACATAGTAACTCTGGGTGGCCTTTCAGTTGCATCATGTGCAGCAGTAAAATACCTTGGTGTGATTATTGACTCCAGTCTCTCATTTGAAGCAATTGTAGATAATAATTCTAGAATTGCCTTCCTTCATCTTAGATATATTGCTAAGATAGGAAATATAATGTCACAACATGATGCAGATAAACAGTTCATACTTTTGTTACCACTAGGTTGCATTACTGTAATGCTTTACTGTCTGGATGTTCTAGTAGGTGCATAAACAAACCGCAGATAGTCCAGAATGCAGTAGCTAGAGTCTTTACTAGAACCAGAAGGTACAACCACCTCACCCCATCTTATCCAGACTGCATTGGCTCAAAAAAAATTTGCAAATTTCAGTCTTTTATGACCCATCATGCCTACATAGATCAAAAGGTGTAGGCTATTTGTTGGTACCTCAAATAGGGAAGGCTACACCAAGGGGGAGAGCCTTCTTTTATAAAGCCCCACAGTTATGGAACAGCCTTCCAATTAGTGTTCAGGACTCCGACAGTCTCAGTGTTCAAGTCTAGGCTGAAAACAAACAGTGCCCACCACAATATATCAGCAGTTTGGAGTATTCAACAACTTGCTTCTGCTGATGATGACTCCATATGGACATTCTAAAGATGCACTTAGAAACCATGAAGATGGTTTTGGATTGTAATTGATACAAGCAGTTTTGTTAGGACTACACATTTTAGGACCACAAATTTTGGGGACAAATTGACCAGGGCGTCAGGTATTAATGAGGGTAGGATACACAGTGGGATCCAGCATTGCATTAGCTGGGAAGGTAGTCAAAGGACCATCTAAATCAGCTCCACATCAGAGGGACACTGAGGGTGGGGAGGGCTCCGAACCTTCACTCTTTGCAAGGATTCCCCTTGGGGATTTCCTTCTGGAGCAGTTGCATGATGAGACCCTGAGACATGCTTTTGATCAAATGGTCAAAATCTCCAGCCTATTGTTGCACTCTCCCACCCAAGCTTTTTGGTAATTAAAAATAGGTATGTGGCAGCAGGGGCGTGGTCAAGCACCAGCCTGTGATTGGAGGGCGGAGTCAGGGAAGGTAAGTGGCAGAATCACTACACCTGATGTCAATTAACCTGTGTTTGTGTGTCTTCCCAGTGACCGCGCCCTATATAAGGAGAGAGAGAGCAGAGGAAGAGAGCTCTCTCCTGAACTAGACAACTTCTGTGTGTGTATGTGCGCATGCCTGGAAGAGAGTAAATATTGCATTTGAAAAGAGCAATAAAAGAGTTATTGAACTTTATTCTGGCCTGCCGTCTTTCTATGCTCCTCCCCCTCCTACGAACTGCTACAGTGGTGCCGAAACCCGGGCCCGAGCACAGGAAAAGAACAGCCTCATGGAGTCCTCCCCCTTTGCAGACCTGGTCCACGCCCTCACCACGGCCCAGCAGAGCCAGCACCAGGTGCTAGTCACCCTCCGGAAGGAGCAAGAGCGCCAGTTTGAGGCCCTGGTGCTGGTGCAGCAGGAAGATCAACAGGCGTTCTGGCACCTCCTCGTGTCGGCGGGGTCCACCATCTCCACCGCCACGGGCCCTTCTTCCCTCACCCTAACTAAGATGGGCCTGCATGACGACCCCGAGGCCTTCCTCACGCTCTTCGAGCAGGCAGCAGAGGCCTCGGGCTGGCTGGTGGAACAGCGTGTGGCGTGCCTCCTCCTCCTGCTAATGGGTGAGGCACAGCTGGCTGCGCTACAGCTCCCCGCCGACCGTCGGCTGGCCTACGTGGACCTTCGCCGGGCTGTCCTCCAGCGGGTGGGGCGCACCCCCGAACAGCAGCGACAGCGCTTCCACGCTCTGCGTCTGGAGGAAGTCGGCCGGCCGTTCTGGAGGAAGTTGGTCGGACGCCGAGGGGATCATCGACCAGGTGGTGCTGGAGCAGTTCATCGCCCGCCTACCAGAGGGAACCACAGAGTGGGTCCAGTGCCACCGCCTGGCGTTGCTGGATCAGGCCATCGAGTTGGCAGAGGACCATTTGGCGGCTGTTCCAATGGCAGGACAGCGGACATCCTCTTCTTTCCTCTCCTCTCTCTCTCTCCCCCTCTCTCCTCCTGTGTCTCGTCCTCGCCCTGTTCCCCCACCGCGGAGGCAGGGGCCGGCCCCACCCCAGCCAGCCCATCGCACCCGCGGTGCCCTCCCGTTTTTCCCTTCTGTGTCTGTCTCTCCCCCGCCCCCAGGTGAGTGAGCCCCAGAGCGCCAGTGCAGAGAGGAAGCCCGGGCCGGTTTGCTGGCGCTGTGGGGAGCCGGGCCACCTCCAACAGCAGTGCTCGGCAATGGAAGTGGGCATGCTGTTTCGGATCGGGCCGGAGCGTATCGCATACTGGTGAGTATCCAAGGGGATACATATCAGGCATTGGTGGACTCTGGCTGTAATCAGACCTCAATTCACCAAAGCCTGGTGCAAAATGAGGCATTGGGGGGAGCACAGGGGGTGAAGGTGTTGTGTGTGCACGGGGATGTTCACAGCTACCCTTTAGTGTCAGTCCACATTTTTTTCCGAGGGGAAAAATTTAGAGTAAAGGAGGCGGTTAATCCTCACCTCACCCACTCGATAATTTTGGGGACTGATTGGCCGGGATTCGGGGAGTTAATGAGTCATGTAGTGAAGAGTGGGTCCTGCTGTAGTTCAGCAGGGGGAGGTCCCGGTGTCGCATTGGCGGGAGCAGCTGTCACAGAGCCATCTAGGTCATCTCCGCGTCAGAGTGAGGAGTCGCAGGCTCCTCCTCCCTCTCTCGAGGAATCCCTTGCGGATTTTCCGTTAGAGCAATCGCGAGACAAGACTCTGCGACATGCGTTTGACCAAGTGAGAGTAATCGATGGTCAAACACTCCAGCCAAACACCACCCCATCCTTCCCCTATTTTTCTATTATGAAGGATAGATTATACCGAGTGATGCAGGACACTCAGACTAAAGAGCAAGTGACATAGCTTTTGATTCCAAAATGCCGCCGGGAATTGATATTCCAGGCGGCTCACTTTAATCCCATGGCTGGACACTTAGGGCAGGATAAAACACTAGCCTGACTAATGGCCCGGTTCTATTGGCCAAGGATTCGTGGCGATGTCCATAGGTGGTGTACGGCATGCTGCGAATGCCAGTTAGTAAATTCAGTGACCATTCCAAAAGCGCCTTTGCGCCCTCTCCCATTAATCGAGACCCTGTTTGAAAGAATTGGTATGGATCTCGTCGGGCCATTAGATCGGTCAACATGAGGGTACCGCTTTATTTTAGTTCTGGTGGACAATGCAACGCGATACCCAGAAGCAGTGCCTCTTCGCAATATCTCAGCACGCAGTATTGCGGAAGCGCTCTTCCGCATCATCTCCCGAGTTGGAATCCCGAAAGAGATTCTGACTGACCAAGGCACCTCATTTATGTCACGGACACTGAACGAACTGTATGGGTTATTAGGTATTAAGCCAATCCACACCAGCGTGTATCACCTACAAACGGACAGTTTAGTTGAACGGTTCAATCGCACCCTCAAGAATATAATTAAAAAATTTGTAAGTGAGGACACACGTAATTGGGATAAATGGCTCAAACCCTTGTTATTTGCAGTGCGAGAGGTCCCCCAAGCCTCCACGGGGTTCTCCTTGATCAAATTGTTATATGGGTGTAAGCCGTGCGGCATTCTAGATATGCTGCAAGAAAATTGGGAGGAGGGACCTTCACCAAGTAAAAACGAAATTCAATACATTATTGACCTGCGAGCAAAACTCCACACACTCACATACCTAACCCAGGAGAATTTGTGGCAGGCCCAAGAATGGCAAACCCGCCTGTACGACAGGGGTATGCGCCTTAGGGAGTTCGCACCGGGAGATAAAGTACTCGTACTGTTGCCCACATCGAGCTCCAAATTGATGGCCAAGTGGCAAGGACCCTTCGAGATCACACGGCGAGTCGGGGATGTCGACTACGAGGTGAGGCAGACGGACAGGGGTGGGGCGCTACAGATTTACCACCTCAATCTGCTCAAACTCTGGAACGAGGAGGTCCCCGTGGCATTGGTGTCGGTGGTTCCGGAGAAGGCGGAGCTGGGGCCGGAGGTTCAAAAGGGAGCATTGGCATCGCGTACCTCTCCGGTCCCCTGTGAAGACCACCTCTCCCCGACCCAAATCGCGGAGGTTGCCCAGTTGCAGACCGAGTTTTCGGACGTGTTCTCGCCCCTGCCCGGCCACACCGACCTCATAGAGCACCACGTTGAGATGCTCCCGGGGGTGGTAGTGCGTAGCCGCCCTTACAGGCTACCCGAACACAAGAAAAAAGTGGTTCGGGAAGAACTCAAGGCCATGCTCGAAATGGGCATCGTCGAGGAGTCCCACAGTGACTGGAGCAGCCCGGTGGTCTTGGTACCCAAGGCCGACGGGTCGTTCCGGTTCTGTGTAGACTATAGAAAAGTCAACGTGGTGTCTAAATTTGACGCGTACCCAATGCCTCGTATTGATGAGTTGCTCGATTGACTAGGCACGGCTCGCTTTTACTCGACACTGGATTTGACAAAGGGCTATTGGCAGATCTCCTTGACTCCATTATCCTAAGAAAAAAACGTCCTTTTCCACACCGTTCGGCTTACACCAGTTTATCACACTTCCTTTTGGGCCGTTTGGGGCGCCCACTACGTTCGAGCGGCTGATGGATAGGGTCCTCCGCCCCCACGCCACCTATGCGGTCGCATACCTCGATGACATCGTTATTTATAGTAATGACTGGCCGCAGCACCTACAACACCTGAGGGCTATCCTTAGGTCGCTGAGGCGGGCAGGTCTCACAGCCAACCTGAAGAAGTGTGCGATTGGGCGGGTGGAAGTACAGTATCTGGGCTTCCACTTGGGCAATGGGCAGGTGCGTCCCCAAATTAACAAGACAGCAGCAATTGCGGCCTGCCCGACGCCCAAGACCAAAAAGGGGGTGAGACAGTTCCTGGGGCTGGCTGGCTACTATCGTAGGTTTATACCTAATTATTCGGACGTCACCAGCCCGCTGACTGATCTCACTAAAAAGGGGGCACCAGATCCAGTCCAGTGGACGGAGCAATGCCAGCGGGCTTTCTCGGAGGTGAAGGCTGCACTGTGTGGGGGGCCACTGTTACACTCCCCTGACTTTTCTCTCCCTTTTATGTTACAGACAGATGCGTCGGACAGAGGGCTGGGGGCTGTTTCGTCCCAGGAGGTGGAGGGGGAGGACTGTCCAGTGCTGTACATCAGCAGAAAGCTGTCGGTACGCGAGGGTCTCTACAGCACCATCGAAAAAGAGTGCCTCGTGATCAAGTGGGCGGTCCTCGCCCTCTGCTACTACCTGCTGGGATGCCCTTTCATCCTCTGTTCAGACCACGCCCCCCTCCAGTGGCTCCACCACATGAAGGATGCCAACACGTGGATCACCCATTGGTATCTGGCACTCCAACCCTTTAACTTCAAGGTGATCCACAGGCCGGGGGCGCAGATGGTTGTGGCGGACTTTCTCTCCCGTCAAGGGGGGGAAGTCGGCTGCAGGCCGGACGGCTGCCTGGCCTGAGTTGGGCGGTGGGGGTATGTGGCAGCGGGGACGTGGTCAAGTGCCGGTCTGTGACCGGAGGGCGGAGTCAGGGAACGTAAGTGGCAGAATCACTACACCTGATGTCAATTAACCTGTGTTTGTGTGTCTTCCCAGTGACTATGCCCTATACAAGGAGAGAGAGAGCAGAGGAAGAGAGCTCTCTCCTGAACCAGATGACTTCTGTGTGTGTGTGTGTGTGTGTGTGTGTGTGTGTGTGTGTGTGTGCATCTGAAAAGAGCAATAAAAGAGTTATTGAACTTTATTCTGGCCTGCCGTCTTTCTGTGCTCCTCCCCCTCCTACGAACTGCTACAAGGTAATATGGAGTGATGCAGGACACTCACACTAAAGACAAGATAACCCAACTGTTGGTCATGAAGAGCCATAGGGAACTTCTGTTCCATGCAGCTCATTATAATCCCATGGCTCAGCATTTTGGACAGGATAAAACACTGAAACATCTCTTGGCCTGTTTTGACTGGCCAGGCATTAATGGCAATTCACAAATGTGATGTGCGGCATGTTGTGAATGTCAGCTGGTGAATCTGCCGGCCACCCCAAAAGTGCCATTACACCCTTTACCATTAATCAAAATCTCCTTTGAAAGAATTCCTATGGATCTCATCGGGCCATTAGACTAGACTGCATGGTGGCATCGCTTTGTGGATGGCATAGTCCTAGTGGATTATGCAATGGGATACCCAGAAACCATGCCTCTGTGCAGCATTTCTACACGCAATGTTGCAGAGGCACTCTTTCATGTTATTTCCTGAGTTAGGATCCCAAAAGAGATCCACGGCAGAATGTTCATGTCATGCACATTTCACAAACTGTACAAATTATAGTTAGTTTTTTTCTTTTTTATCAGACATCTAGTTTTTAGGTTTGTTTACCTGACATGTTTCGACGTACGACTGTCGTCTTCCTCAGAGTGTCACCGGATATTATTGGTGACGCATCTTTTATCAGCTGATGTTTCCGAAGGCGTGGCCTTCCTGTCTGGTTTGACAGGTCGGTCACGCCTTCTACTGTCTGTTCGTCCCCTGCAAGATGGCACTCCAGGTATGGGAGAGCATGTATGCTCCCTCATCCCGGTTGATGGTCCTCGGACTTCGCTTACGGATCTCCATGGCCTCCCTGATCCAGCGCTGATGTTTATTATCTTCTGTGCGGATGACTCTGGCATTCCCCCAGTCCATAATTATGATTTTCCCTTTTGCAGTGATCTGTTATGGCTGACTTATAATTTTCCTGTTGTGCTTTTTCTTTTATTGTTCGGGTTTGTCTTGTAGCTGTCTCCTTTTCGCACTCTTTCTTATGTTCATTTTTTCTTGTGTTGAAACTCCTTCCTGTCTCCCCGATGTAAGTTTTATTGCATAATTGGCATGGAATCTCATATATGGTGTTGCATTTGTTTTCCGGATGTATTCTGTCTTTGGGATGAACCAGGATCTGACGGAGTGTTGTGTATGGTTTGACAGGTGTGTTAATGTTGTGTTTCCTCATTGCTCTTTGAATGCGTTCTGTTATTCCCCTGATGTATGGTAATGTCACTACTCCCCTGTTTTCTTGTTTGTTGGTTTGTTTTTTCTCTTTCTTCTGTGTTTTATTGTTCTTAACCTTTTACGCCCCTTTTGATATTGCCCATTGTGGATATTGACATGCCTTCAGTGCATGTTGTATATGTTGTTGCTCCTGTTCTTTGTCCTGTGGATCAGTAATTATTGCTGCGCGTTCATGTAATGTTCTGACTACTGATATTTTGTGCATTATGGGGTGTTCGGAAGTCCAGTTTAAATATTGGTCAGTGTGTGTGGGTTTCTTGTGTACTATTATTTTGATGTCCCCATCTTCTGTGTGATGTATTTTTAAGTCCAAAAATGTTATTGACTGCTCCGTTTCCTCTTCATGTGTGAATTTTATATTACCGGTATTGTCTATGGTGTTGAGATGGTCGGTAAGTTGTTGAGTGTGTCCCCTCTTCACTTTTTCCAGTATGTCATCCACGTAACATTTCCAGAGTGTTGGCCTATATTCTGCTGGTATTGTAGTGAGTGCTTTCTGCTCCAGATCTTCCATGAAAAAGCCGCACATGATGGCTGATAGTGGGTCTCCCATGGCAAAACCTTCCTTTTGTCTGTAAATTGTGTTCCTGAACTGAAAGTATATGGATCTGGCGATGAATTGAAGGAGCTGAGTGATGTCTTGTACAGTGAGGTTTGTGCGTTTCTTGAGCGTCCTATCTGTTTTTAATTTTTCTTGTACTACCTGTATGGTGGCTTCTGTGGGTGTTCTGGTGAAAAGAGATATGACGTCGTGTGATATGAAAACTTCGTCTTGCTGCATTTTGATGTTTTTTAGTTCTTCTGCCAGGTGTTTTGAGTTTTTGCAGTGTTGGTCTGTGAGTCCTAGTAATGGTTTAATTATTTCGGTAAGTGCTTTTGATAGGTTGTATGTCACTGAACCAATGCTATCTACTATGGGGCGTAATGGTGTTCCTGGTTTGTGTATCTTTGGTGTGCCGTAAATCCTGGGGATGACGTTGGCTGTGGGTACTAAATGATTGTATGCCTGTTTATCTATTTTATTTTCATTGAGTAGCGGTTTGAGTAGTGCTTTAAGTTTCTTTTTCTTGTCTTCGGTTGGGTCTTTTCTTAATATCTCAGATGCATTGTCACTGAGTAATTCAATCATTTTCTGTTCATATTCATCAGTGTCCATAATAACTGTTGTCCTGCCTTTATCTGCTGGGAGAATTGTGATGTCATTATTTTTTGCTAATGTTTTCATAGCTTTAGCTTCCTGTTTTGTGATGTTACTGGGTGGTGGTTTGGCCGTTTTCAATATACCAGCTATTGCGTTTCTTAGTGCTGCTTTTTGTCCCTGATCCTGTATTTTCTCACATGCTAATTCAGTTGCCAGAATGAAATCATTGTGTGGTATGTTGTTCGGTGTGACAGCGTAGTTGAGTCCTTTTGCTAATATACTGCGTTCTGCTTGTGAGAGTTTGTACCTTGATATGTTATGAATCCATTTTTCGTTGATGTGTGCGTGCTCCGATTCTGCCTTCTTTTTCTGTGCAATGAGTCTGTCCAGTTTTCGGATTTGTCGGGTTTTTGTCTTGGTGAATTCCTGCTCGTGTATGTCTGCCAAGTGTCCGTGTATTGCTATTTCCATGTCCTTGTTTTGGGGAAATCGGCGTTTGAAAGTTTCCATCTCCCTATGTAATTCGCTATTGATACTATTGAGTTTGTCAGTTGTGCACCGTATCCGTTCTTTTACCAGAGTCATCCGCACTTTCCTGATCATCTTCTCCGCATTTCTGGTTGGAATCGGGTTCTTGATATTCAGGCTGGCCGGTACGACTTCTTCATCCCGGCAGCGCAGATTGAATCTCAGGTGGTTTCTGTAGCGTGCCCGTTTCCGCTTCAATCTTTCTAGGCGGCGAAACTCCTTGATGCTTTTATCTCCGTAACTTATTCTTAATCTTTCAATTACGTTCATTATGTCATATATTAAATATAGTTAGTTTTTTTCTTTTTTTATCAGACATCTAGTTTTTAGGTTTGTTTACCTGACATGTTTCGACGTACAACTGTCGTCTTCCTCAGAGTGTCACCGGATGTTATTGGTGACGCATCTTTTATCAGCTGATGTTTCCGAAGGCGTGGCCTTCCTGTCTGGTTTGACAGGTCGGTCACGCCTTCTACTGAAGATGCGTCACCAATAACATCCGGTGACACACTGAGGAAGACGACAGTCGTACGTCGAAACATGTCAGGTAAACAAACCTAAAAACTACAGTGGTGCTTGAAAGTTTGTGAACCCTTTAGAATTTTCTATATTTCTGCATAAATATGACCTAAAACATCATCGGATTTTCACACAAGTCCTAAAGGTAGAGAAAGAGAACCCAGTTAAACAAATGAGACAGAAATATTATACTTCCTCGTTTATTTATTTATTGAAGAAAATGATCCAATATTACATATCTGTGAGTGGCAAAAGTATGTGAACCTTTGCTTTCAGTATCTTGTGTGACCCCCTTGTGCAGCGATAACTGCAACTAAACGTTTCCGGTAACTGTTGATCAGTCCTGCACACCGGCTTGGAGGAATTTTAGCCCATTCCTCCATACAGAACAGCTTCAACTCTGGGATATTGGTGGGTTTCCTCACATGAACTGATCGCTTCAGGTCCTTCCACAACATTTTGATTGGATTAAAGTCAGGACTTTGACTTGGCCATTCCAAAACATTAACTTTATTCTTCTTTAACCATTCTTTGGTAGAACGACTTGTGTGCTTAGGGCCGTTGTCTTGCTGCATGACCCACCTTCTCTGCATCAGCAACACTTTTTCTGAGGTCCTCAGAAATCTCCTTTGTTCGTGCCATGATACACTTCCACAAACATGTGTTGTGAAGATCAGACTTTGATAGATCCTTGTTCTTTAAATAAAACAGGGTGCCCACTCACACCTGATTGTCATCCCATTGATTGAAAACACCTGACTCTAATTTCACCTTCAAATTAACTGCTAATCCTAGAGGTTCACATACTTTTGCCACTCACAGATATGTAATATTGGATCATTTTCCTCAATAAATAAATGACCAAGTATAATATTTTTGTCTCATTTGTTTAACTGGGTTCTCTTTATCTACCTTTAGGACTTGTGTGAAAATCTGAAGATGTTTTAGGTCATATTTATGCAGAAATATAGAAAATTCTAAAGGGTTCACAAACTTTCAAGCACCACTGTAGATGTCTGATAAAAAAGAAAAAAACTAACTATATTTAATATATGTACAAATTATTCGGAATTAAATCGATTGCTAGCACTGTTTACCATCTGCAGACTGACAGGCTGGGTGAACAATTTAATCAAACGCTTAAAAACATGATTTGTAAGTTCATGCACGATGATATGGGATTGAGATAAGTGGCTCGAACCCCTATTATTTGCAGTTCAAGAGGTCCCTCAAGTCTCCATGGAGTTTTCCCCATTTGAATTGTTATATGGGTACAAGCTTCATGGTATCTTAGACATCATAAGCGAAAATTGGAAGGAGGGATCTTCTATGACTAAAAATGAAATTCAGTCTGTTCTTGACCTAAGGGCAAAACTCCACATGCTGAGTAAGCTAACAGAGAATTTGCTACAGGCACAAGAATGGCATTCCCAGCTGTATAATGGGGCACTCAGCAGTGTTGTAGTTGAGTCACTAAACTTCGAGCCTGAGTTCAGTCTTGAGTCCCCAGTGTTCAAGTCCGAGTCCAAGTCATTCAATAAAATTTCGAGTCGGGTCCGAGTCGAATCCACTACTGATCTTAGTCGAGTCTGAGAACAAGACTCCAACCGCACCATTTGACAGTGGCTGTTGTTGCCTTTATGTGAAACCGTCTCTGTTACTGTGTTGGACTAACGTTACTGCTTGACTGCCCCATTTTAGTTAATAGGCTACAGATACAAAGCTTGTTCATTGCTCAGCAAGCCCTGCTATCAACAGGGCGAATAATATGAGAGAGGGTTAATACTAGCTAGTTTATCAGTCAGCAAGCATGCCCCGCTATCAACAGAGCAAAGAACATGGCATGTCACTTACTTCTCTGGGTGTAGTCTTGCCAAATGACAATTGAAGTTCGAGGTTGTCCCTGTCATCTCCTTGATAGGTCTTCTACATATGGAACACATAGCAGTGCATTTTTCACACTGCATGTGAAGTTTGTATAAGCAAAGCAGATAATCCTAGGGGCATTTTAGTGCCAGGCATTTTAATGCCATTAATGCTAGTTTGTTCTTGAACATGACGTATGAACAGGTGAATGTGCATTCTCTTGGACAAAATTCATATTAAAATTAATGTAGATATAAATATCTTATGCCAAATTATTATGGCACATTACAAAAAATAAAGAAAAAATCTGAGTCCTCATCTCCAATTTACAAGTTAATCCACGAGTCCGATTCCAAGTCCAAGTCATCAGTGCTCAAGTCCAAGTCAAGTCATGAGTCCTTAAAATTAGGGCACGAGTCAAACTCAAGTCAGAGTCCTGGACTCAAGTACTACAAGCCTGGCACTCAGCTATGGAAATTTGCACTGGGAGAACAAGTACTCCTTTTACTACCCACATCAAGCTCTAAATTACTCAGAAAGTGGCAAGGACCCTTTGAGGTAACATGGTGAGTCAGAGAAGTTGATGATAAAGTCAGGTGAACAGATGGAGGTGATACATATCAGATATTCCACCACATTCTCCTAAAACCATGGAGATAGGAGGTTCCTGTGGCTCTGGCAATAGTGGTTCCCAAGACAGAGGAGCTGTGACTGGAGTTAAGTCCAAAAAGTGCATCCCAATACACCCCAGTCCCCTGTGGAGACCACCTTTCACAATTCCAGAGAACAGAGGTTGCCAGGTTGCAAGAGGAATTTTCCTTTTACACTCTATTTGGGTTACATCGAATTGTTACCCCTCTGTTTTGGTTGTTTGGAGCACAACAATGTTTCATAATGCACATGCTATTTAGATGACAATCATTTATAATAACTATTGGAAGCAGTATTTACAACATGTGAGGGCCGTCCTAAGATCATTGAGACAGGCAGGATTCACAGCAAACCCAATGAATTGTGCAATTGGGTGGGTGGAAGTAGAGTGTCTGGGCTTCCACTTTGGTCATGGGCAGGTGCATGCCCAAAGACAGCAGCAATTGCATCCTGCCGGAGTCCCAAGACCAAAAATGGGATGAGGCAGTTCCTAGGACTAGCTGACTGTTACAGAAGGTTTGTACCTTATTTTTCAGATGTCACCACCTCATTGACTGACCTCACTAAAAAGGGGGTGCCAGATCTAGTCTAGTGGACAGATCCATGTAAAGGTTCACCCAGGTAAAAGCAGTTTTGTGTGGGGCCCCATGTTGCAGTCACCTGACATTTCTCTCCCTGTTGTTCCACAGACTAATGTGTCAGACAGATGGTGTGTCAGACAGTTTTGTCTCAGGTGGTGTAAGGGGAGGGGTGTCCCATGCTGTACATCAGCTGTAAGCTATTGGTGCAAGAGACAAAGTACAACATGAAAGAGAAGGAGTGTCTGGCCATCAAGAGGGTGTTCCTTATCCTCCAGAACTACCTGTTGGGATGCCCTTTCACTCTGTGTTTCAATCATGTCCCTACTCCAATAGACCCACTCTATCACATGAAGGATACCAGTGCATGGATCACTAGTTGGTATTTGACAGTTTAGCCACTTAAGTCCAAATTGGTCCACAGGCTGGGGAAGTTTTTGCAGCTTGTGCAGATGGTGGTGGATTATGTCTTCTACCAAGAGGGAGTCATCTCCTAAGCCTGAGTCTGGTGGTGGGGGTATGTGGTAGCAGGGGCATGGTCAAGTGTCACCTGTGGATAGAGAAGAGGCACATTGAATTGGCAAGTAACATGTCATGAGTATTTCCTGTGGTGGATTACTTAGCAATTTACAGTGTTTTGCAAAAGACATGCATTTAGGTAAACATGGGGCGGCCTTGGGCTGAAGTGCCCTTGAGCAAGGCACCTAACCCCCAACTGCTCCCTGGGTGCTGTAACGTGTGTGTGTGTGTGTGTGTGTGTGTGTGTGTGTGTGTGTGTGTGTGTGTGTGTGTGTGTGTGTGTTCATTGCTCACTTGTGTGTGCATGCGTATATTCACTGCCTCAGATAGGTTAAATGCAGAGGATGAATTTCACTGTGCTCGAGTGTGCATGTGACAAATAAAGGCTTCTTCATCATTGTCATCTTCTTTTTCTTCTAAAAGTATTCATCCCCCTTGGTGTTTGTCGTGTTTTGTTGCATTACAAGCTGGAAGTAAAATGGATTTTTTTGGGGGAAAGCACCATTTGATTAACACAACATGCCTACAGCTTTAAAGGTGATATTTTTGTGACACAAACAATAATTAAGATGAAAAAAACAGAAATATTAACCCTAGCTAAATCTGGAGTGTGTGTATTCACCCCCTTTCATAGGAAACCCCTAAATAAGAGCTGGTCCAACCAATTCATTTCATAAGTCACATAATTAGTTGATTAAGATCCACCTCTGTGCAATTAAAGTGTCACATGATCTGTCACATAATGTCTGTATAAATTAATCTGTTCTGGAAGGACCCTGGCTCTGCAACATGACTAAGCAAACAACATGAAAACCAAAGAGCACTCTAAACATGTCAGAGACAAAGTTGTGAAGAAGTATGGATCAGGGTTGGGTATAAAAAATATCCCAAACTTTGAATATCTCATGGAGCACCGTTAAATCCATTATAGCAAAAGGGAAAGAATATGTCACCACTACAAATCTGACAAGAGAAGGCCACCCACCAAAACTCACAGACCAGGCAAGGAGGGCATTAATCAGAGATGCAACAAAGATACCAAAGATAACACTGAAGGAGCTGCAAAGATCCACACCGGAAATGGGAGTATCTGTCCATAGCACCACTTTAAGCTGTACATTCCACAAAGTGGGGCTTTATGGAAGAGTGGCCAGAAAAAAAGTAATTGCTTAAGAAAACACATTTGGAGTTTGCCCAACAGCTTGTGGCAGACTCCCCAAACACATGGAACAAGATCCTCTGGTCAAATTAGACTAAAATTTATATTTTTGGCCATCATGGGAAATGCAATGTGTGGTGCAAATCCAACACCCTGAGAACACCATGCCTACAGTGAAGCATGGTGGTGGCAGCATCATGCTGTGGGGATGTTTTTCATCTGCAGGGACAGGAAAGCTGGTCAGGACTGAAGGAAAGATGGATGGCACTAAATACAGGGCAATTCTGGAAGAAAACCTGTTTGAGTCAGCCAGAGGTTTGAGACTGGGATGAAAGTTCATGTTCCAGCAGGACAATAACCCTAAACATACTGCTAAAGCTGCATTGGAGTGGTTTAAAGGGAAACATTTAAGTGTCTTGGAATGGCCTCGTCAAAGCCGAGACCTCAACCCAATTGAGAACCTATGGCATAATTTGAAGATTGCTGTACACCAACGCAACCCATCAAACTTGAAGGAGTTGGAGCAATTTTGCCTTAAGGAATGGGCAAAAATCCCAGTGGCGAAATGCACTAAGGTAATAGAGACATACCCCAAGAGACTTGTAGCTGTAATTGCAGCAAAAGGTAGCTCGACAAAGTATTGACTTTGGGGGGGAAAACCTATGCACACTCCAGAGTTCTGTTTTTTTTTCCATCTTAATTATTGTTTGTGTCACAATAAAACAAATTTCACCCTTAAAATTATAGGCATGTTGTGTAAATCAAATGGTGCTAACACCCAAAAATCCATTTTAATTCCAGCTTGTAATGTGACAAAACAGGACAAATACAAAGGGGGATGAATACTTTTGTAAGACACTGTATGTGTGTGTTCCCTTTGTTTGTGTTTGCAGAGAGGGGGCAGAAAAAAGCCCTTTCTCTTAACAGCCTTTTAATTAGTGATTGGGACTCAGAAATAGTCTCATTCTTCATGTATGGTCTGAAAACTTTGTTTAGCCCATGTTTACATTAGACCGTATCAGCGGATCATCAGATTAACGTTTTTAAAACGATTAGTGTGCACACAGCAACACCAATACACGATTTGCGTGCACACAGCAACACCAATACACGGATACGCTCGGCTCCGCAGGCATCCTGCGCTCCAAATCACTCCGCCCTGAACAGCGAGTGCCCTCTGGAGGGTGCGCACTCCGGCCCTGCGCAGCTCACAGAGCACGCGAGTGAAGCGCACAAGCTGTGATTCGGGACTGAGCCGCTGTGTGTGTGTGATCCCAGCGCATATTACTTACCACTTGCAAGTGGAAGGATGGCAAGCCTAAAGGCAATCATAACTACACAATGGGCAGTATTTGCATCCTGCGCTCCAAATCACTCCGCCCTGAACAGCGAGTGCCCTCTGGAGGGTGCGCACTCCGGCCCTGCGCAGCTCACAGAGCACGCGAGTGAAGCGTACAAGCTGTGATTCGGGACTGAGCCGCTGTGTGTGTGATCCCAGCGCATATCACTTACCACTTGCAAGTGGAAGGATGGCAAGCCTAAAGACAATTATAACTACACAATGGGCAGTATTTGCATCAGTATTTGCAGTATTTTCATACTTTTATACTCTTTAATGAAAGGTGATACAAGGCGGAAGTCCGCGCCGTTTTTCAGCAGTCGCGTCACATGACCAATGCCAGCGAATCAGGAAGGTGGATGTCACAGTGATGTTGTCCAATGACGACGCCAGCTAGAGCTCAGCACAGCATATCCGTGTATCCGCGTATTCTCAATGTTTACACAGCACCGGAGCTGACACGATCTGGATTGAATACGTGGACCCTGGCGGATTCCCGTTTCCCGGCGTTTCCAGGCGGTTTAATGTAAACAGACAGTGCATCCGCGAAGAAAATGAGACAGATACGGTCTAATGTAAACTTGGCCTTAGTCAAGCCCTTTGTCTTCAGGAAACACCCTTTGCTATCACCCCCCCCCCCCCACACACACACACACACACACACACCACACGAGATCACACAGATTTGTTGATGGTGTAGTGGATAGCTGCTTTATGTGCTGAGAGACCTCATGTCTTTGTGATTTTCTGGCTCTCCCTTTTAGTTATGCTATCATATATACCTTTGTAAGGCTTTGGCAAGTTTGAATGAAATCAATTTTGACTTTAACTTATCAGGCCAGAAAAATAAATGCTCCTAAATTACACACACACACACACACACACACACACACACACACACACACACACATACACATAGATAGAGAGAGAGAGAGAACTTTATTGATCCCTTTAGGATGGTTCCCTCAGGGAAATTAAAAATTCCAGCAGCATCATTACAGGATAAACAGAGAATAGAAAATAGAGAAAACTTCTAGATAAATTAAGTATTTACATATACAAATATTATAAAAAAGATATGAAAAAAGTCCAGCAGGAGAGGTATTGCACATTATACTGCACATTTATATTGCACATTGTCCAGTATTGCTTTTTGTCAGGCTAGGCTACTGCTCCTTCCCATCCTCTGTCCTGTTACCCCTCCTCCCCCCAGAGAGGAGTTGTACAGTCTGATGGTACGAGGGACAAAGGAGTTTTTAAGTCTGTTAGTCCTGCACTTGGGAAGGAGCATTCTGTCACTGAACAGGCCGTTTCCTCTGGTTGCTGATGACGGTGTGCAGTGGGTGACTGGCATCATCCATGATGTTCAGTAGTTTGTCCATAGTCCTCTTCTCTGCCACCGTCAAGAGAGTCCAAGGGACTCTGGAGGAATTTTGGTGCATAAAGAGGGCACAAACCTAAGCTGGGGACAGGCACCCTATTCACAGTCATGGGAAGAATAGGGTGCATTGTCTTGTTGAAATATCCCTGGAAAAGATCTCCTCTTGAAGGCAGTATATGTTGCTCCAAAATCTCAGTGTACTTTTCCATATTAATGTTGTCATCACAAAAGTGTAAGTCACCTTTGCCAAGTACTGACACAACTCCATACCATGAGAGACCCTGGCTTTTGGACTTGTTGCTGGTGACAGTCTGAGCAGCCCTTTTTGTCTTTGGTCTGAAGTATACGGCATCCATTGCTTCCTAAAAAAAACCCTGGAATACTAATTTGTCTGAATAGAATATACGTTTCCACTGTGTGATGGTCCATCCCAGATGCCTCCAAGCCCAGAAAAGTTGATGGCGCTTCTGGACAAAGTTAACATGAGGCTTCTTTTTTGTACAGTAATGTTTTAACTGGCATTTGTGGATGTAACTCCATATTGTAGTGCTTGACATGTTTGCTAAAATAATCCTGAGGCCATGTGGTTATATCAGCTATAAATTAATTATGGTTCCTGATGCAGTGCCATCTGAGGGCTCAGAGATCACAGGTGTTCAGCTTAGGTTTGTGCCCTTGCCCTTTACGCATCAAAATTCCTCCAGAGTCCCTTGACCTTTTAAATGACATTATATACTTTAGAAGATGAAATATTCAAATCCTTTCATATCTTTTTTTGAGGAACATTGTTTTTAAACATTTTAATAATTTTCTCACACACTTTTTTCAACATTGCTCCTCAAAGACTAGGCCATTCTTAGATGCTGATTTTGTACCAAATCAAAATTACAATCACCTGTTGACATCATCTGTTTCAAATCAAATTATTTCATTGTTTTACCTCATTACTAGCTCTAAATTATCCCCTGCCCCAACATTTTTTTAGAATGTGTTGCTGCCTTGAAATGCAGGAATGAAAAATTAAATGAGGTTGACCATACAAAACATGAAATATCTTGGGTTCATTCTGTCCGCAGCGAAATACAAGTAAATTTAGAAATCACTGCTTTCCTTTTATTTTCATTTTCCATCCCATCCCAAATGTTTCTAATTTTGGGTTTTATTATTATTATTATTATTATTAATTTTTAAGTTATGTGTATCATTAATAAGCCTGTATAAAAAATACACAATATATTTTCTTGTGAATTATGTTATAGTGATCGATTTCTTGATAGGTTCTTTTAGCAAGTCATTAATCACACAGTTGTTTACACACTCTTCAGATCTGTTCCTGCTCTCTCTTGTTTAATATATCTTGTGTAGTTATTCCTCTGCCTCCTTTAGTGACAATGAAGACCTTGTCAACAAATATATTCTTACTGCAATTTTGGGATTTTGCACCCATCTTTTCCTCCCTGGATTCTTCTGAGGGCAACTGCTTTGCAGCTACTCTAGGCACTGCTTGGGATTCTGCCAGATGTGCCACAGTGCATTTCAGAAGTGTCCCAGAAGCGGCTCTCCATCCCAGAACACTCCTGACCTAGAAGTGTTCTCCTGCTAATAGGTACTGTATGTGAAATGCACAGTGCCAGTCAAAAGTTTGGACACATTGACTCATTCATATTTTTTTCTGTATTTTGACCATTTTTTATATTGTAGAACAATAATGAAGACATCAAAACTACGAAATAACATATGGAACATATATGGAATTATTTGGTAAACAAAAAAGTGTTTAAAAAATGTTTCATATTTTAGATTCTTCAAAGTAGCCACCGTTTACCTTGATGCTTTACACACTATCAGCATGATCTTCACCAGCTTCATGAGGTAATCACCTGGAATGCTTTTCAATTAACAGGTGTGCCTTGTCAAAAGTTAATTAGTGCAATTTCTTGCCTTCTTAATGAGTCTGATACCATCCAACAGTAAATAATAAAAATACAGTAAATAGCCCTATTCCACAACTGCAGTAATCGATATTATGTCAAGAACCGCTCAATTAAGTAAAGAGAAATTACATCCATCTTAATTCATAAAAATAAAGAAAAAATAGTGAATTAAAAGGTGTATCCAAACTTTTGACTGCTACTGTAGATGCAAAACAATTATGAGCATGAATATATTTTTAACAACTAAAACACAGCCACAAATCTTTGATCCATGTTGTTCATAACTGGTCAAACTGTATTAACTTCATCTGTAGGCTACAGCATAAAGTAGGAAATAACAGTAATAAACACAATTAAACCAGACAAATAAACCATTTAACTACATGGTCTACTCATCAATGGTAAAAGCAGAAAACCAAGGAAAAATTAACAAATCAGCAAGTCAACAAAATCAAGCAGACAAATCAGTCTGCTTCTGAAATGCTCTCAGTGAATTTATGAAGATCATGCAGAGGACAGAAACTACATTGCAGACTCAACGTCCTAGATCCTTGCTCAGTGGAATCCACACTATGGCCACAGTTTACTACCAAATCAATTATCCTCTCTTCCACGGATTGCAAGTTGATGCACTGCAGTAAACTGAGCTGTCAAGACAGCCCACTCATAGCAGCCAGCAATTTCTTGTTGTCTGTTGTGAGATTTTTCCAATGTAAATATGTAGATGCTTTCTAATGTAAATATTCTTCTAGGATAATCTGGTTATTTGGTTCATTTGATCATTTTTGTTGTTTGAACAGGCAGCCATGGCCTAAAGGTTAGAGAAGCAGCCCTTGGGCCCAAAATGTCACTGGTCCAATTCCATGGACTAGCAGAAAAATCCATGGCTGAAGTGCCCTTGAGCAAGGCACCTAACCCCCAACTGCTCCCCAGGCGCTGGGTATGTGTGCATGCTCGTTGTATGTCACTCTGGATAAGAGCGTCTGCTCAATGCTTGTAATGTAATGAACAGAAATAAATATTGCTGTACTTGCTGCTATATGGAAACTGTTTTTTTATGATTTAAAGGCTGTCTATTCTTTGACACCATTACAGATTCAAAAAAGGAAAGCTCTTTTCTTGTGTTCACTCATTCATAGCTCGATAAGTCCTCTGTTGATCCCTTACTCTGGAAATTAGCAAACATTAAATAATCCAAATAATTAAATAAACATGATCAAAACATACAACTTAATAGAAATAGCAGTTAATAAACTCTTAGAAATATGTGCTAAAACTGACACAAACGGTGTTAAATTCTTACACATCAATGGGTGAGTTTTGGGACAACACTTGTGTTAATTTTGACACATTCCCTGTGTAAATAATTTTAACAGTGTATGTGTCAGTAAGGTCAACATGATGTGTAAATGTGTAGTATTAACACATTACGTGCTGTCCTTGGTTACACACATCGTGCTCAAAAAACATGTCTAAAACCCTACACAAAAAAAGTGTTATTTGACATAAAATTAGTTAATGACAATAATACACTATGACTTCAACATATTTATTATTATGTAGTATTAACAATAACAATAGTATTATGAAGCATTAATAATACAAATTCTTAGAATAGAATTTCAGTAGTAATAAAGGAAATGTCTGACATAGGACAAAACCATTCTTTTTCCCATTTCATGTGGCAACATGACACACAACCACACCTTCAACATTTCACTTATTTCAATACTTTGTATCTTGGATTGATGTACCGGTAGATCTGATCATCCAAGGACTCAGGAATCACTGGCCGAGGATCATCTTCAGATTGATCCATTTGCAGCCATTCTTAAAAACAAATTTATATATTATTTACAGATTATTTATATATAAATAATATATAAATATATAGCTGTGATATCAGCTAATGCTTTGTGTAAAATAAATTTAAAAATATATATAATTTTTTATTTATTTTACACAAAGCATTAGCTGATATCACAGCTATATATTTATATTAAAGAAAACCCTATTCCTACCTCATGATTCTGAATAATTAATAAAACTTACAGTTCTAGCCAGGCTCTTTAATAATGCCAAGTACAAACTAAATGTTAATAAAAATGGCACACAATGACATAAAATCTCACAAGTTAAATTTCCATCTTGTAAGTTGAGCACCAATACTTAAAAAAAAAAATCTCCCCATCGTATTTGTGCCTGTAAATTAGCTACCTGTGCCATTTTCCCATTAAATTTAGAAAATTTGTCTTAACATCTAAAGTTAACATAGAGTAAAATACACAGTCTAGTTATGTTAGGAACCGAACTAAACCAGTATAAAGTAACAGCAGCAGAAGATGCACTTTTTGCATATAAATATATTTTCAGAAATGATTTCAAATAAAACTTATCAGAAGAATTTTGCTAGTTGTCACCAACATAAATCCTCTCCCCATCAAAATGGCAATTTCAATGTTTAAAGGAAATGTCTTTGTATATTGCCCATCAAAATGGCAATTTCAATGTTTAACTACTCCCACAATACTTATTGTACACTGAAATGAAAATAAACTGGCAAGTCAATGTCATTATCAGACTATGGGCTGGCTGCTATTCAGCTAAATCAAACAGCTCATGCATTTAAAAAAAAAAAACACTGACAATGAGTGTGTAGAGCAGATCAGTCTACACAGATTGTGTTGAATGTTGTGAACAAATTCACAGGTTGTGTTAATTTTAAACCTACACATAACTGTATGTAAAAATGCTGAATTGTTCCAACACAATTTTATCTAATATTGACACAAAATATGTAAACTACACATAATTTGTGTAACTGAAGAGCTACTCTATCACACATTACTGAAAAACTTAATGCTGGCTATGATAAAAAGGTATCAGAACACACAGTGCATTGTAGCTTGCTGCATATGGGGCTGCGTAGCCAGGACCAGGATGCACTATGGAAAGAAGGCAAGCTGGTAGAGGCAGTGTGATGTTCTGGGCAATGTTCTGCTGGGAAACCTTGGGTCCTGGCATTCATGTGGCTGTTGCTTTGACATGTACCAATGACCTAAACACCCTTAATGGCAATCATATTCCCTGACAGTGATCTCATGCAGCAGGATAACGTGCCTTGTGACGCAGCAAAAATTGTTTAAGAATGGTTTGAGGAACACGACAAAGGGTTCAAGGTGTTGACTTCACCTCCAAATTGCCTGGATCACCATCCACTTGATGGGTAGAATTGTTCTGGTGGCACAAGGGGGAACTACACAATATTAGGCAGGTGGTTTTTATGTACCGTATGTATGTATGTATGTATGTATGTATGTGCAGTATACGTATACCTAAAAAATTGTCAGTATTAGCCATAATGTTACCCATTTTGCTTCTCCATTATGTTCATGTTAACAAATTCATAGCAATTAACATGAAAAGGTAAGAGCTAAAGTTATATTTTACCCCACATACTAATGTTCTGCCCTTTTTTGATTAAAAAAAAAGTTGCAGCTGTGAGGTCCACTGTAATGTTCTTCCCACAGCCTACTCCACACACTGTTGTTTAAATTATGACTCTTAACATCCTACACATACAGGAAGCAACGGTCCTTATCCATCACCTTTTATAGAAGCACGCACAGATTCTAGTGCCAGTTCCAGACTTGATGTACTCAAGGTTCTTATGATTATTCCATATGACAAAAGAGGTCTCAGTCCCCTCTAACCAATGTCTCCACTCCTCCAAGGCCAACTTGATGGCCAGCAGTTCTCAATCACCTATGCTATAGTTGCATTCAGCTGGAGTTAAGTGGTGCAAGAAGAACGCATAGGGGTGCATCTTGTCATCCTTAGATGATCTCTGGAACAGGACTGCCCCCACTCCTGTATCAGAGGCATCCACCTCAAGAACAAACTGAGCAGTAGGGTCTGGGACGATAAAGGCAGGAGCAGTGGAAAATTTGGTCTTGAGGGATGTGAAAGCATTCTCAGTGTGGTGGTTCCAGAGAAAGGGGTGCTTGGAGGATGTGAGTTCTGTAAGAGGGGCAGCGATGGAGCTATAATTCCTGATAAACCTCCAATAAAAATTTACAAACCCCAGGAAGCATTGCAGCTCCTTGCGAGAGGAGGGAATGGGCCAGTCTGAGACTGCCTTGACCTTGTCTGGGTCCACTTGGACCTTACCAGGGGAGATGATGAAACCCAGAAAGGAGATTGTGCATTTATGGAACTCACATTCCTCTGTTTTAGCTAAAAGCTGTTTTAGAGAAAAGATCAAGATGCTGTCAAGGTATATGAAGATGAACTGCTTGATGAACTCTTGTAAGACATCATTAACCAGTGCTTGGAAGACCGCTGGCACGTTAGTGAGGCTAAAAGGTAAGAACAAGTATTCGTAGTGGTGAGTGGGTGTATTGAAGGCCGTCTTCCACTCATCCCCTTCCCTAATGCGTACCAGGTGATAGGCATTGCAGAGATCCAGCTTGGAGAAAAATTGGGCCCCCTGCAGCAGCTCAAAGGCTGTGGACATGAGAGGAAATGGGTAGCGGTTCTTGATGGTGATCTCATTTAAGCCTCGATAATCAATGCACGATCTGAGAGACTTGTCCTTCTTGACCATGAAAAAGAAACCAGCTCCCACTGGAGATGATGAGGGGCGAATATTGCCAGCCACAAGGGACTCTGATATATACTTATCCATAGCCTCTCTCTCGGGGGGGGGAATAAATGCGACCATGGGGGAGTGGTACCAGGAAGGAGGTTGATAGTGCAATTGTAAGGTCGATGAGGAGGGAGGGAGGAGCCGACAGGAGAAATACAGGAACGGGTAATTGGGGGGGAAAAAAACGGAGATTAGAGATCAGCTGACAAACAAGCGTAAAAAGGAAAATGCATGATAGGGTCCAGAAACGCAGTCCCTCAATGGGAAAGAGCTCTCAGTTCAAAGTTCAAAGAGCTTCCATTGTTAGGATTGATGGAGGTGTAGTGAAGTTAGGATCCAAGAGCCGAACACAGACAGTAATCCAATAAATAATATAATTTAATTCAGGGAAGAAAGGGCGTGGCAAAAAGGTAAACAAACAGGACAAAAAACAAATGGCAAAAATAGTCTGGACAAAATGAGACAAACAACTTGACAAAAGCATGAGACAGGCAAAGACAAAAACGCTAGTGCAAGCCTGCGACCCTGTAGAACAGGATAACGCGGCTAGAGATAATGAGATGAGATGAGAAAAAACCATGAACCAGAAATAACCCTTAGTGCAAAAAACATGAACCAGAAGAATGCTAGTGCAAAAACCATGAACAAGAAAAAGTCACTACAGAGCAAAACCATGAGAAGCACGAGAGGCACAGAAACAGCTAGAGAAGCAAACGAGACGTTCTGACAAAGTCTGAGTCAGAGAACGGCTTATTTATACACAGCAGTGAAAACCAGGAAGTGAATACGGGTGAAAAGAGATTCCTGTCCCGGATCCAGATCGGCGCTGGCGTGAGAGATCCGTAATCTCCGGAGTGAATGTCCGGGGCAGAGCATGACGTCCACATTGGAAAAAAAACATGCTCACAGTCCCAAATGAAAGGTAAAGATGTCCACAGAAAGAGAAAAATTACTCCACAGTGCACAGCAAAGTAACAAAATAATTGAATACAAAAACCAGAGGAAAAAAAGGCGAAAAATCATATGCTGAGGCAAATACAATCCCGCTCCGCATGATTATCCGAGCAGTAGAGTTGTGGATGAGCTGATGAGAGACAGGTGTGCTGGCTGCAGCGTGGGGCAGGCTCAGGGGAAAACCAGGGAATGGAGTGAAAGATCGGATCAGGACCTAGATGTTCCTGGCTGGCTTGTGACAGGCTACAGTGCATGTTGGACTAGGGCAGGGGTCTTCAATCTTATCCACAAAGGGCCAGTGTGGCTGCAGGCTTTCATTCCAACCAAGCAGGAGCTACACCTGATTTCACTTGTTTAATCATTTCACCCTCGTCTCCAGTCAACAATCAAGTGAGCCTCCAATTTGGCTGTAATGAAAGCCTGCAGCTACACCGGCCCTTTGCGGATAGGATTGAAGACCCCTGGACTAGGGTGACATGGTTATGCAGTGGGTAGCATTGCTGCATCACAGCTTCAAGGTCCCAGTTTTATCTGGTCCCCGGCCTTGTTTGATCCTGAGCTTGGGGTTCTGTCAGTGTGGTGCTTCACCTATTTTTCTCTGTGTCCTGGTGGGCTTTTTCCAAGTTCTCTGGATAGGTTATGGGTTCATCTCAACCAGATGAATTAATGAAGATGAATGAATGATGAATGATGCATGTTAAATGAATGATGCAGGTTGTACATGCATGGCGTTTTTTTTTTTTTAAATGACTGAGAGAATAGAAAATTAGGTCACTTTAGGACAAATTCTAGTTCCTTTTTATCAGATCTATCCCTAAGGTATGGAGTCTCACACATTAAGCCTGGCACAGAATATGTTTGTTGATCACTGGGAAGTGTGACACACTGCAGTAAAAGATTAGCCTCATCCCACTTACACTGATCTGAAGAGACAGCAGAATCCTTATGTGGTCACTGCTACTCATGGGGCTTTGAGCTAGAGGCTGCTACACTGAACCAAACATATTAAACATTTCAAATTTATAAGTCAAGACTAGGTTGGTTAGTGTTTGGGTGATGTGCACTAATCAATTTCCAACCATCAGAATGAAAGACTTTTAATTTCCACTGGCAAGATACTAAGTACAGTATAATATATAGACAAGACATACGGTATGAGCAGATGCAGTGAAGAAAAATAAACTTAAGGGGAAGGATGTCATCTATAGACTTGGAATACCTTATAACCCCATGGAAAGTATGGTATGCATCTAATATATATATATATATATATATATATATATATATATATATATATATATATATATATATATATATATAAAAATAATCATCCCTAGCCGCTTTATCCTGTTCTACAGGGTCGCAGGCAAGCTGGAGCCTATCCCAGCTGACTACAGGTGAAAGGCAGGGTACACCCTGGACAAGTTTTTTATATACAGTGGGGCAAAAAAGTATTTAGTCAGTCACCAATTGTGCAAGTTCTCCCACTTAAAAAGATGAGAGAGGCCTGTAATTTTCATCATAGGTATACCTCAACTATGAGAGACAAAATGAGAAAAAAAATACAGAAAATCACATTGTCTGATTTTTAAAGAATTTATTTGCAAATTATGGTGGAAAATAAGTATTTGGTCAATAACAAAAGTTCATCTCAATACTTTGTTATATACCCTTTGTTGGCAGTGACACAGGTCAAATGTTTTCTGTAAGTCTTCACAAGGTTTTCACACACTGTTGCTGGTATTTTGGCCCATTCCTCCATGCAGATCTCCTCTAGAGCAGTGATGTTTTGGGGCTGTCACTGGGCAACACGGACTTTCAACTCCCTCCAAAGATTTTCTATGGGGTTGAGATCTGGAGACTGGCTAGGCCACTCCAGGACCTTGAAATGCTTCTTACGAAGCCACTCCTTCATTGCCCGGGTGGTGTGTTTGGGATCATTGTCATGCTGAAAGACCCAGCCACGTTTCATCTTCAATGCCCTTGCTGATGGAAGGAGGTTTTCACTCAAAATCTCACAATACATGGCCCCATTCATTCTTTCCTTTACACGGATCAGTCATCCTGGTCCCTTTGCAGAAAAACAGCCCCAAAGCATGATGTTTCCACCCCCATGCTTCACAGTAGGTATGGTGTTCTTTGGATGCAACTCAGTATTCTTTCTCCTCCAAACATGACAAGTTGAGTTTTTACCCAAAAGTTCTATTTTAGTTTCATCTGACCATATGACATTCTCCCAATCCTCTTCTGGATCATCCAAATGCTCTCTAGCAAATTTCAGATGGGCCTGGACATGTACTGGCTTAAGCAGGGGGCACTGCAGGATTTGAGTCCCTGGCGGCGTAGTGTGTTACTGATGGTAGCCTTTGTTACTTTGGTCCCAGCTCTCTGCAGGTCATTCACTAGGTCCCCCCGTGTGGTTCTGGGATTTTTGCTCACCGTTCTTGTGATCATTTTGACCCCACGGGGTGAGATCTTGCGTGGAGCCCCAGATCGAGGGAGATTATCAGTGATCTTGTATGTCTTCCATTTTCTAATAATTGCTCCCACAGTTGATTTCTTCACACTAAGCTGCTTACCTATTGCAGATTCAGTCTTCCCAGCCTGGTGCAGGTCTACAATTTTATTTCTGGTGTCCTTTGACAGCTCTTTGGTCTTGGCCATAGTGGAGTTTGGAGTGTGACTGTTTGAGGTTGTGGACAGGTGTCTTTTATACTGATAACGAGTTCAAACAGGTGCCATTAATACAGGTAACGAGTGGAGGACAGAGGAGCCTCTTAAAGAAGTTGTTACAGGTCTGTGAGAGCCAGAAATCTTGCTTGTTTGTAGGTGACCAAATACTTATTTTACCGGGGAATTTACCAATTAATTCATTAAAGATCCTACAATGTGATTTCCTGGATTCTTTCCCCCCATTCTGTCTCTCATAGTTGAAGTGTACCTATGATGAAAATTACAGGCCTCTCTCATCTTTTTAAGTGGGAGAACTTGCACAATTGGTGGCTGACTAAATACTTTTTTGCCCCACTGTATATAGTGAGCTACTTTAAATTTCCACAGATTAAGAAGCGGGGCGGCACGGTGGTGTAGTGGTTAGCGCTGTCGCCTCACAGCAAGAAGGTCCTGGGTTCGAGCCCCGGGGCCGGCGAGGGCCTTTCTGTGCGGAGTTTGCATGTTCTCCCCGTGTCCGCGTGGGTTTCCTCCGGGTGCTCCGGTTTCCCCCACAGTCCAAAGACATGCAGGTTAGGTTAACTGGTGACTCTAAATTGACCGTAGGTGTGAATGTGAGTGTGAATGGTTGTCTGTCTATGTGTCAGCCCTGTGATGACCTGGCGACTTGTCCAGGGTGTACCCCGCCTTTCACCCGTAGTCAGCTGGGATAGGCTCCAGCTTGCCTGCGACCCTGTAGAAGGATAAAGCGGCTAGAGATAATGAGATGAGATGAGATGAGATTAAGAAGCACTTGTACAGTTGATGAAGGACTGTTAATTAACAATTACTCACCAAAGACAAAGTGAATGTCATAATAACCAAGTTAATAATGAAACAAAGTGAATAATGACTAAGATAAAGTCGAGGTTATTAATCAATGAGTATAATGAAAAAGAAAGTACACCCTCTTCCAGTTACATGGTTTTACCAATCAAGACATAACAAAAAAATCATCTGATCCTTACCAGGTCCTAAAATTATGCAAATCTAACCTCAGGTGTAAAGCAACATGCAACAGATTCCACCGTGTTATTATTTATTTAACAAAAATTAAGTGAAAATGCAGAATCTATGTGTGAAAAAGTAAGTACACCCCATGGTTCGATAGCTTGTAGAACCACCTTTTGCAGCAATAAATTAAAGCAATCATTTTCTGTATGATTTTATCAGTCTCTCACATCATTATGGAGGAATTTTGGCCCACTCTTCTTTACAACATTGCTTCAATTCATTCATGTTTGAGGGCATTTGTTTATGCACAGCTCTCTTAAGGTCCCGCCACAGCATTTCAATTGGGTTGAGGTCTGGACTTTGACTTGGCCATTCCAACACCTTGATTCTTTTCTTTTTCAGCCATTCTGCTGTAGATTTGCTGGTGTGCTTGGGATCATTGCCTTGTTGCATGACCCAGTTGTGCCCAAGCTTTAGCTGTTGGACAGATGGCCTCATATTTGTCTCTAGAATACTTTGGTATACAGAGGAGTTCATGGTTGACTCAATGACTGCAAGGTGCCCAGGCCCTGTGGCTGCAAAACAAGTCCAAATCATCACCCCTCCACCACCGTGCTTGATGGTTGGTATGAGGTGTTTTCGGCTAATATGCTGTGTTTGGTTTTCACCAAACATGGTGCTGTGCATTATGGCCAAACATTTTCACTTTTGTCTCATCTGTCCAAAGGACATTGTTCCAGAAGGCTTGTGGCTTGTTCAAATGCATCTTTGTAAACCTAAGCCATGCTGCCATGTTCTTTTTAGATAGAAGAGGCTTTTTTCTGGCAACCCTTCCAAACAAGCCATACTTGCACAGTCTTTTTCTAATTGTACTGTCATGAACTTTAACATTTAACATGCTAACTGTGGCCTGTAGAATCCTGCATGTAGTTCTTGGGTTGTTTGCAGTTTCTCTGAGTGTTGCATGGTCTGACCTTGGAGTAAATTTGCTGGGACGTCCACTCCTGGGAAGATTGGCAACTGTCTTGAATGTTTTCCACTTCTGAATAATCTCTCACACAGTAGAATGATGGATTTCAAATTGTTTGGAAATGGCCTTATAACCCTTCCCAGACTGATGTGCAGCAACAATTGCTTCTCTAAGATCATTGCTGATGTCTTTCCTCCTTGGCATTGTGTTAACATACACCTGAGTGCTCCAGACCACCAAACTGCCAGAACTTCTGCTTTTTAAGAGGCGGCCACACTTTCTGATGATCAATTAATCAAATTCAGTTGATTAGCCACACCTGGCTGCTAATTGCCTTCATAATTTCTATGGAAGCAGTAAGGGTGTACTTAATTTTTCACACACTGCTACTGCATTTTTTTGGCTTACTTTATGTTAAATAAATAATGACAGGGTGAATATGTCATGTGTTATTGGTCATCTGAGGTTGTATTTGCCTAATTTTAAGACCTGGTAAGGACCAGATGATTTTTTATTATGTCGTGACACTTAAAACCTAGACTTGAAAGAAGGTGTACTTTCTTTTTCACATGACTGTAAATGCATAGGTGATAAAATGCTATAAATACATAGGTGATTTTTTTAATCATATTAAAAAATAATTTATTTCAAACTTGGGTGACATGGTGGTGTAGTGGTTAGCACTGTCACCTCACAGCAAGAAGGTTCTGGAATTGAGCCCAGTGGCTGGCAGGGGCCTTTCTGTGTGGAGTTTGCATGCTCTCCCCATGTCTGTGTGGGTTCCCTCCGGGTGCTCCAGTTTCCCCCACGGTCCAAAGACATGCAGGCAGGGCCGTGCAAAGACCTTTGGAGGGGCAGGGGCTCAACATTCAAAAAAGGGCACTTGGAACATATTTTTCACACAAGTTAACTTTATTCAAAACTAAATTTCAATTGCAACTGAACATTCTGTGTGTGTGTGTGTGTGTGTGTGTGTGTGTGTGTGTGTGTGTGTGTGTGTGTGAGATCCATCTAAATGCTGCAGTATTCTTCAAAGCAGCAGTCTTCGGTTTGCCATGTTCTTGAAAATGTCTATGACAACACTGTATTCAATATGGATATCTTCACTAAGTGAAGATTAGTCTGACCTGTAGTTTTCTTTCTGACCCAACTGGACAGAGATCCACTGCCTTTTGCTGCCTCCTGCAGCTCCTTCTCTTTCTGCTTCTTTATCCTCTCTTTCCTTGGCATCTTTGCATAATGCAGGCTTTCACTTATTTAGAAAACGTTTCCCTATGTTTTAACTCAACTAACCTAAGCTACTATAACATAATAGTCTTGATAGAATATGTTGTGGACGTCGTCATTCAGCCTTAAGTTTTCAAAGCTGCTAGAATATGTTATTAACGCCGTCGTTCAAACTAAAGTTTTTGAATCTGCCACGTTAATGAAATGGATGGAGCAAACGGTTTAAATATAGCCTAGGCGGCTTCATTAAATGATAAACAACCCTACGCATTTACTGTTGTGTTCTAAGCTGCACAATATTGCATGCTCAGATAGAAATGAAAGGAGACTTTCAGTGTGACCTTACCATGCCGTTCCTCGCACTGTCTCCCACTGTCAACCGCCTGCATGCGCTTTCTGCATGGAGGTTCACTGAATGCATGACGTCACGGATTGATGCCCACATTTACATAGAAAAACGTTATTTTATAAATCTATAATTTCATATATTATTGTCAAATTGTAGAGAATATTGATGTTGGAGCTAACTTATCTTTTACAAATATTAAAAAAAAAAACCAGTCCCTATGAAAAGGGCACTTTGGACAGCAAACAGAAAAGGGGCAGGGGCTAGAGCACCTGTAGCACCGGTTCATTGCATGTGGGTGCATGCAGGTTAGGCCAATTGGTGGCTCTAAATTGACTGTAGGTGTGAATGGTTGTTTGTCTCTATGTGTCAGCCCTACAATAACTTGGCGACTTGTCCAGGGTTTACCCCGCCTCTTGCCCATAGTCAGCTGGGATAAGCTCCAGCTTGCCTGTGACCCTGTACAGGATAAGCGGTTACAGATGATGGATGGATGGATTTATTTC
The DNA here is from genome assembly GCF_027579695.1 of Neoarius graeffei. NCBI lineage: Eukaryota > Metazoa > Chordata > Actinopteri > Siluriformes > Ariidae > Neoarius > Neoarius graeffei. Next base: position 21,780,037 of record NC_083594.1, read on the forward strand.
AAACTTCAAACATGGCATGCAAATGTAATTAAGGCACAGCACAGACTTGTGTCACTTATCAATGTCAACTCACATAAAATACTTTGTTTTGAAATAGATAAAATAAATCACAATTCCACTTTATCTTTGAATAGTTTTAGACCAAACTTTATAGCATCTTGAGTGCATTTAGGAACACCATTTTCTTTCATAATTTGTAATTCTTCCTCACTTACGGTGACAAAATGATTGGCAGTCATTTTGCTGAGTCGCTCGAAGCAATTATCGAGAAATAGTCTGAATTTCTTGACCAATCAGTGCATACGATTTTCAATAATCACTTGTGCATTTATAATAATAAGTGATACACTACAGTGTGTCTGAAAAGGAACCAATGAAGAAAACTATGTATACTTAATTTTGTATGTATTATTTATAATATATGTTTTGCATGTTCACCCTTACTCTTCTAAATCCTTCTTCACCCTACTTATAAATCCTGGATTCATGGTATATACAGTATTCATGCACAATAAGAAAACATTCAGGCTAGATAGAAATGCATACTGCATTTACATTAATTTCAGGTTATATTCTACATGTAAATGCATACTACATCCTAACACAGGCTGCATGGTACATATCAACATGTAAAAACAACATGCTATTAATACATACTACAGCAAAATCTCACTCTTTACATAGAACAATGACAAATGTTATATAGAATAAACAGATTGTCATCATTAAAAAAAAAGTTTACTGTTCCAAAGGTTTACTTGATAAACGTGTCTATAAGCATAAATTCATGGTAGCTGAACTTAATGAAGTGGCCACTAAATATGTCAGGTTTTACAAACATATCCTTGCCAAATGGAACACACAGATAAAGTGATGCCATTTAATATTGACATACCTATCATTTAATTATCTAGTTAAAAAATTAAAGGTCAGTGGGATGCCACTATCTTTGGTGTTTTAATTAATTTAGATTAACATCTAGAGCCTGGACAGTTGATTAAAATTCTATAAAATGGAATGAATTTAGCTTAAAGGAGATACGCAGAGCCATGGCCTTACTTTTTGTTTATAAATGCCTTGAGGCCTCAAGAATGGCATAGGAATAGTTTTAAGCGTTAACAATAAATCTAATATAGTAATGTTTAGGATTAAAATGATTCATATAGGTAGTGGTCTGAGTGAATGACCTTGACATCTGTGACGTCACCGCAGGAAGGCTATCGGTCTCATCGCCATTTTCGCTATACTAAAACACAGAGCTGACTGCAACTTCGAGCTTCCATTTTGAGCTAATTTATCACCATGCCACGTAGATGTGTTGCTGGCGGGTGCAGCAATACGACAGAAGGTGGATATACGTTGCATTCATGGCTCAAGAATGTTCAAACCACAAAGATTTGGACATGTTTTGCGAGAAGTTCACGGGCACATTGGACGCCTACAAAGTGGTTTCTCCTCTGCTCTGCACATTTTACTGAGGACTTGCATGAAACCTCTGATCTGTTGAGGAGCGTTGGCTATAAGCCCGTATTGAAAGAGGGTGCAGTATCAACAATTAAAGGTCTCCTTGCATCATTTTTTCATTAATTGTGCGGTGGTCTCTAGTATGAATGAATGCCCTGTGAGCTGGTTTTGGTGAAAAAAATGCTGTGGTTCTCCTGTTTCAGGCTGTTCTAGTTTGCTGGAGGAGTGGGTGGAGGGAGAACGACAGGATTTCAGCTCTTACTCATTAATATTCATGACATGTAAACGTGTTACCTCTGATTGGCTAACAGCACTGTGACGCTACCTCCAGTGAGTCAGAACAAGCGGATGTGGGTGTCTTACTACGGCGAGAGAGAAGGAACAAACCGCGAAGGGAAAAATACTGCGCGCTGACATCATTGAGGTGCAACGCGAGGAAATAAGAAAAATTCAACAAATGTTTGGGTTTTTACTGAACAAACAAATAAATAAAATGAACAAGTGACTTAAAAAAAGAATGTGGGTGTCTTTGTAAAAACTGTTTTGATTGGCTATTATGGTCTCGATGTCGATGTTTTGACCAATAACAATGTACCGTAGATAACACGAATTTTACATCACATTCAACGAGATTTAAATGAGACTAAAGATGGTGACTTACAAATAATGTGTAAACATCATTGGAGTTAATAAAGTTTGAATAGCATGAAGGAACATACCCCAACCCCCCGAAATTAATAAAAAAAAATTATCAACGGATTTGGCATAATATAAAAAGGTCGCTTTTTACTCAGAAAAAGCGGAAAACTCTCATCCCTGCCTAGCTTGTGACCATGTCATGCATGCTAACGTGGAGAATATGAACATGCTATTTTGTAACAAAAACCTTCGAACAAAAAGTTCATGTTTCACTTCCAGTTTGTGAGCTGGTGGTCGATCGTCTTGATGGCACAGATCCAGGGATTAAATGCAACCTTGAAGCAAAACCACTACTGAAGGCACCGAAGTTTGAAAAGTCACTGTGGTTGAAATGATCTGAACACAGTACTACCGCTGCATTATACTTCGCTGGTAGTGTTCTAAAGATAAATTCCAACCATTTATTCTTCACCTCTTCTATCTTGGGCAAGAAATGCAATGTTGATGTCTTACTGCCACAAATAACACAGGCACGAACTTGTTCAGACATGTTTTCAACTTGCTGTTAGGTCCTCTTCATTAGCTACTGACGAGATGGGCTCTGCTCAGTGTTGCCAGATACTGCTGACGTTTTCCAGCCCAAAATATGTTCAAATCCGCCAAAATGCACTTAAAACCATCCAATCTGGCAACACTGGCTCTGCTATCTCTCCTTGCACTTAAATCCGAACTTCCTTCCCGTGGGCGGTCGCAAGCCATGGTGGGCGAGGCCATGAATACTAATTTACGAAGTGACGTAAGATCATAGGGCTTTTTCAGATCCGCTCATTTTTCCGACTATTTTCTTTCATAAGCTAATACAGGGAATGGGGGTAGAATTACATTTTCACATGCAGCATGCATATGTAACTCGGAGTGAACTATGGTATTTCAAAAAGAGCCAGTATTAAACGTTTTTGGTGGAAGGGCACCTTTAAAGGAAAAGAAAACTACAAGAAAAGGAAAGTGAGTTCAGTTGCACCAGTTCTCCCGGAGTGTGAGCTGAGGGTTGTTGCTAAAACCTGGGATGGAATGGGACGGGACGGGACATCGCTCGGGCAGTGACATCTCTGCGGTTGTTGCTAAAACCGGTGATGTCCCGTCCCATCCCAGGTTTTAGTAATTGCTTGAGCCGAACAGTAATGGCAGAGTACTCAGTATGGAGAAAATGGAGAATGAGTGAGCAGCCGTCTGATTTCTCCACTGGATATGCTTGCCTCGGCAGCAATATCTTGCCTTTACATGGAAGAAGTGAATGAACGGAGAACTGAACAAACAACTGAAAGTCAGATTGTTTCAAAACAATCAGCCACAAGATCGGCCTTCAAGAAGCGAGAACACAGATGGGTAAGCTGCGACTCTCATTTGGATACAAAACAACAACACTCGTTGTTTACCTGCATTTAGATTAATACAGGTAACTTGTATTGTGTGTTTAAGATATAAGATTATTTAATTTGCTTCAGAATGTGATTATCTCAGTTCATCTGATTATTTAATTCGGCTTTTACGTTTTATCAGTGAAAATGCATGCATGTACATGTATGTTGCATAAGTTATAACACCTGTTTTAATGAGAGTCAACCCACAATCAGTGAAGTCAAATCAGTCTTAGCTGAGCAAGTTGGCAATGGTATTTCTTACTTTCACCCTAAATTTTTATTTATATGACTTTGGTCGATAGCTGTCAAAGGCCTCGGCCTTAAAACCGGCTCCTGCTGTGACGTCACGCACTCAGGGCTGGCTGGCTCAGCAGGGCAGATCGAATGCCAAAATTGTGGTTGATTTTAACTCTCAAAAATATATATTTTTTATTTCCATTTATGCAGTATACAAGAGTCAAGGATGGAGATACTATCCACTCAAAAATGTATTTAAAAATAAAGGTTCTGCGTATCTCCTTTAAGCAGATGATAAAGGAAATTTACAGGAGGCCTCACATACATGAGGTGTGTCCAAAATTTAAAACTGCTATGAAGGGTGTAATATGGATGCAGAAAGGCAGTGAATGATGTCTAAATCATTTGCACAGAATGCTGCCTTCTGAGGCATCTTCTTAGATTAGATTAGATTAGATTAGATTAGATTAGATTAGATTAGATTAGATTAGATTAGATTAGATTAGATTAGATAAAACTTTATTGATCCCTTTGGGAGGGTTCCCTCAGGGAAATTAAGATTCCAGCAGCATCATTACAGATAAATAGAGAAAAGAAATAGAGAAAAACTTCTAGATAAATTAAAATAAATTAAGTATTTACACATACAAATATAAAAAGAATAAGATATGGGGAAGAGAGGAAGGGGAGAGAGAGGAGGGGGGAAAGGGAGAAGGGGGGCAGCAGGAGAGATATTGCACTTTATATTGCACATTATATTGCACATTGTCCGGTATTGCTTATTGTTAACTGCTCCTTCCCATCCTCTGTCCTCCTGTTACCCCTCCTCCCCCCCAGAGAGGAGTTGTACAGTCTGATGGCGTGAGGGACAAAGGAGTTTTTGAGTCTGTTCGTCCTGCACTTGGGAAGGAGCATTCTGTCACTGAACAGGCTCCTCTGGTTGGTGATGACGGTGTGCAGAGGATGACTGGCATCTTGTCGACAATTTGCCCTCAAAGTCAAAAGTCAAAGTCCTTCCCATGCCAGGACCTGGTCTTCCCAGGTAGTCTCCCGTCTCAGTACTAACCAGGCCCTTAAGGCACATTGGGTGGCACCATTCTCTGCTTCTACCGGTATAGCACTCTGCCTCTTGCCTATACAGCTAGGGTTACAATGAGGGGCTGGTCCTCTGGTAACCATGAGAGTTTGACTCCCCACCCACATCTGTATTGCAGCGTGCCTTGCCAGATGGTACCATTTTTATTATGGTCTTTGGTATGACCCAACCGCCAGTAGAATTCATGATCTCCTGATCAAGAGACGGACACACTAACGACTAGGCCAGCTCACAGTGACAATTTGCCCTACAAATCCTTTAATTCTGTGCCTCAGGGAAATGGAGTAAATTGTGGACAAATAAGTGATTTCAAATGAATGTATTTCTATGTTTTTGTTTCTAATGAGAAACTGCTTATCTAATCACTTTAGTCCACTTTCCCTGAATTTCTTGGATTAATAATAGTAACCTGGTAAGGTGTTGATGTACAACATCTTTGTTACAGGTACCTTCATAGCTATTGAACTGCTGCCTTATAAGACAAGTGACATATGAGACAGAATAGGCAGCAAGGCATCAAGGCAGCTGCTTTCTGATTCAGACAGACCTTTTGACAAGACTTAAGGGGCCTGTTGCTTAGCAGCACCTCAATAAATATTGCAGCTGTACTGTATTACCTTTTTTTAACTTGCTTTCTAAATACATATGTTCATTTGCTGGTTAAAATGTGTTAATATGCTGACATTATGTTGCTGTCTCTGTCACTGATTTAAACACTGACTGCCATAATTCTGAATCTAAATTGACTTTATATATGTGTCAACCTGCAAGCAGCTACAAGCTTTATTACAGCAGATGAGAGGCTGAAAAGCGAAAAAGGAAACGTGTTTTGTGCACTACACACTTGTTTTCTGTAGGCAGCTGTGAAGGCAGGTGGCTCAGAATCCAGGAAAAGTCATTAACTCGTGATACAAAGCACAGCCTGGTGAATCCATTTCTGTCCACTTCCATTACTGTGAAAAGAGAAACAGCAACACTCACCCAAGGGGAGCTCGCTGTCAACCAATTGGGTCTGTACCTTTTCATCTGTGGGAAAAAAAGCAATTATCAATTCATGCCATATTGGCATTTGAAATCACCTGGAACAAACATCCATACCTGACTGTTTTTAGCCTCTAATAATGCTCCATTCGTTTATTCATTTGACAGATGCTTTCATCCGAAGCCACTTACAAGTGAGGCAGAATTCAATCCTAGCAAAAAGCTGGGTAGACTTATGAACTATGGCCAACTTGTATTTTATTATTTAATGCATAATGTTTCAAGTAATGCATATTTTTCTGCTATTATTTTACCAGTTACTACTTACCAGCCTTTATTAAAAACAGAGACTTCATGTTTTGCATCTTCGTAATAGAATGATTTGAAAATAGCAACTTATCCAGTTGTCTTTTTCTAAAATCCTTGTGCATGAGTTTTCTTACTGTCCTTTAAGGTGATAGTGAAGTGTCACTGTTGCCTGGTGTTATGGATACATTTCAAGATAGTTTACCATGGTGAGAAGCACTGGTTTAGAGCTGTGATTACAATGGTTTTACTTTTTTTTGAGAAAATATGATATATAGAGGCTATTACACGGTTGCGCGAAGATATGAAGTTTATCTTCGAGCGGTAAATACATATATCATGAGTGAGTGAAGCAAACAAGCGATATATTTTTCAACACGAGAAGATAAACTTCATATCTTCGTGCAACTGTGTAACATTCTTTAAATTATATGGACACATCCACAAAAATATACGCAAGTTAATCAAAATAATTTTAATTCTGAACCAGTTCGCCATTTTGACAACGCACGTCTAGTCACCAGGAAAACACTGGGAGTGACACCATCAGAGTGAAATAAAGGGAATCATTATATATACAGGACACTTTTTCGAAGGAATAAAAACATGTATTCTATTCCCTTCTAGCAGGTTTCATTCATTTGGTTTGATAGCATGTGATATTGTTAGCATATCATTTATCCTACATGTATTACGTCACTCTATCCAATGGAGAATGAGCGCTGAATATGGTTTACAATATTGCATGGTTGTCAAGACAACATGACGTCACATGTCAGAGCTGAGGCGAATATCCAGTGAAAAAGGTTTTTCCTGTGCATGCGCAGAAGCATTTCTTTGTTTGCCGGGAAAGAGAAAGACACATTGAACACCCGAATAGCTGCCAAAACTTCATTAGATATTCTTCATACATATTTACAAGAGAAAAACATACCAACAGACATCGAAAAACTGGAAAAAAGACACGTCAGAGATGTAAAACTTCTGCATTTGTGAGTGACTGTGACAATTTGTAAACAAACATGGCCGCCAGGTTTGCTTTGTTAAATGCAGAAGATTTTGAGAGAATCTTAAAAGAGGAAGATGCGTTGAACACCCGAAAGGAATGTATAATAATAATAATAATAATAATAATAATAATAATAATATTGGCTGGCTTTTTTCAAGTTACAGATATATTCCATTCAGCTAGCATGATACTGAACTTTGACTCGTTCAGTATCATGCTAGCTGAAGGGAATATATCTGATATACCACTCAATGCCAGCCAATATTATTGAAATATGTCACTCAGATCTGCGATGTATTTGCGTGAAAAATTAGTTTTTCAGTATGAGCAGATAAACTTCATGTCTTCAAGCCAATGTGTGATTTTCATTTTATTATATAGACACATTCACAAACAAAAAGTACCCAAATTTATCAAACCGATTCATCGATATCCTCACGAGTGAGGATATTGGAAAAATATGTCACGCTTGTAGTTTTCAATGTTCTGGATGTAGTGCGTACGAAAAATACAAGTAGTATATTTCCCAGTAAAACACTTGTGTCTATGTAATATATAGAAATAATGAACACCAGCCAACTAATCATGTATGTGAATTTTCCATGGCTGTGGTAAAAGCAAAAATAACTCATGATTCCAAGCACTGGTCAACTGAGAATTGGCTCCTATGCTGAGCCTAAGCTTTCTTCCTGCTCAGCTTCATTTTAGCGAGTTTTTATTTTTTCCTCACCATTGTCGCCCTTGGCTTGCTCACTGGGGGTTGTGAAGCTTGTTGAGACAATCAGAACTATAAAAAAGATATAAAAAATTAAATTCTATTCAGGGCCCTGCTCAAAGGCTCAACAGTGCCTTTCTGGCAGTCCTGGCATTTAAATTCACAACCTCGTGGTCCTGAGCACAAAACCTTAACCTCTGAGCTGCCAGTGGATTTTCCACAAGTATCAGAACGATCTGTCAAAAGTCTTGTAAGGTCATTTAAATATTAAAACAAGAATAAAGATTTATATACTCAAATATAAGGATTTTTTTACATAGCCTATTGTATCTTTGTGTAATGATGTAAATTATTATGGCTCTGCTAAAAATATTTCTAATGTGTCAGAAATTACCTTGATTTTTAATTTCCAGGACCCATCAGTAGGTCCAGATGTCAACTGCTCATAATCATGTCTTTTTAAACCTTTATTTCTGGAATAATTCATAGTAATAACTTAATTATATGCTGCAAAATCATAAGTGACTTTTGCACTTGTTGTATGTTGTTCTGGATAAGAGCATCTGCTAAATACAGTGTAATGTAATGTCATAAGTAAATGAGTGCCTCGCCAATACCAATTTAAAAACACAACTTATAACAGCATTACTTACATGAAAATGAATGCCAAACTTCTTAGAGGACCTGTGCTGACTGTTTTATTTATTTACTGTACTTTGTCTTTTTTTATTTATTTGACACGAGGTCATTTCAAATAAATTAAAAAAAATTACAAAGTACAGTAAATAAGTGTAGGAGGAATTTAATTGGTGGCAGTAAACGAGGCCTGTTCACATTTTCACACAGTCTGAAGCTCCACTGGATCCAGAGTCACTCTTGAGCCATTCAATCTTCAAATCTTAAACTTTATTCTGAGCATGGACCTGATTAACACTACTTCATACAGTGGCATTTGGCCTGTGGTCAAGCCATGATGATATTCAGTACAACAGCACTCTTGCTTGTGTGATATTGCTTAATTATGCTGCACAGCATTACATTGTGCTATTTTCAGTGATATTTGCTTAGTTGATTGTGTAATCCAGTCTGTTCTTTAATTTATCTATCCTGTACAATGTGTCTTATCTCTTATGACCTTATTTTCTCAGTCAACACATAGCACATGGCCTCATGTTTACCATTAGTCTAATATCCACTGCTCTTGTTTTGTGAGAATCAGAACCTGTTTGTTTTGCTCTCGCTCTTCCCTATTGAGTTTTTTCTTCCATCGAAATGACCTCTGAGTATCTTTTGTTGATCACCCAGCAACGCACACACACATCAACATGTCCTGAGGCTTTGAGAAAAAGCGGAAACCCAGCAGTGGGTCTCTCACAGAGGGTTCAATGCCTACCTGACTGCTTTACCAATGAAGAGTGGCCACATTCTGGCCACCACAGTGTTACGCATAAATGGGTGTGACATGATGGGTCTTGTTTATTTTGCCTGAATGGTCGAAAGGGACGATTTGGCTCTCTTTTTCTTCTCTTGCTGTGTCATATTCCCACAGCCGTGTTCAATACCATGCTCAGTGAAACTACAGACAAATTACCCATGATCTGACTGACATGAAAGGATGGGCACCTTGTTTACTGTAAATGAAACTAAGAGGGAACTTTTTTTGGTATTCTGCACGTTTGGATTGTGTGTCTGCTAGGAAAGAGGCAAAGCACTTATGGCTCCTCTAATTTCCTTAGGATGTGTGAATCTTTATTCATTCATTTATTCATCTTCAGTAAGAGATTTATCCTGGTCAAGTTCACAGTGAAGCTGGAGCCTATCTCAAAAGCAATAGACATAATGCAGTTGGGACTCCAGCCCATTGCAGGGCACCGTGCACACACTCATTCACATGCTCACTAAGGGACAATTTAGAGTAGCTAATCTCCCAGTATGCTTTTGGGATATGGGAGGAAACCAGAGAACCTAGGGGAAACCTATATGGACACAGGGAGAATATACAAAACTATACAAAAACAGTAAAATTTTTTGTACCTGCATTCATTCTTTTTTTAAAATATTCATATTGTCATGGTTACGCTGTATACGGTGCATGACTATGTCTCCGATCAGCCACTGCACCTCACTGAGCATTATACTTATGTCACACGACTGCATGTGATTCACATTTTGGTTAATGAGCACTAGTATTTAAGTCATGTAAAAACATTGCTTTTTTGTTTATGTTGATGAAAAAAATCAGAATGTTTAAAGACAAACAGACAAAATGACAAATTCAAAGTGATGTCTCATCTGTTCATACTTCATAGAGCTATGCAAAACTGGTAATGTGAAGAACCATGATGGAAAAAAAAAAACAGTCAAAGCTCTTGATTTCACTTGGAACTAAGACAATCACATCTCAATTGACTCCTGTTCAGACTTTTCATTTCATTGGCATGAAGCTTAATTTGCATGCCATGTGAGCCTTCTTGAAGGACAGAGTCATCTCAATTATGGATGCAATGAAACACATGTGACAGTATTTGAGAGTGAAATGAAGTGAATGGAAGATCAAAAACAAGGCTTCATGTCAGCATCCTCCAAATAAAAAGCTGTGCAGCCAGCCCTGCAGGAACCCCTAAGGAGTTCACACATACTGTTTGGACAAACAACACTATAGTGGCATCAAAAACTAACAGGGAACAGAATCATAAATTATATTACAGTTGGGAAACAATATCTGAAGTGGGCAGATGCAACCTTCTGTCTTTAAGATCTACAGTGGTGCTTGAAAGTTTGTGAACTGTTTAGAATTTTCTATATTTCTGCAAAAATATGACCTAAAATATCATCAGATTTTCACACAAGTCCTAAAAGTAGATAAAGAGAACCCAGTTAAACAAATGAGACAAAAATATTATACTTGGTCATTTATTTATTGAGGAAAATGATCCAATATTACATATCTGCGAGTGGCAAAAGTATGTGAATCTCTAGGATTAGCAGTTAATTTGAAGGTGAAATTAGAGTCACATGTTTTCAATCAATGGGATGACAATCAGGTGTGAGTGGGCACCATTTTATTTAAAGAACAGGTTCAAAGTGTGTTTATTGTCATATGCACAGGAAAGACATGTTCTCTTGCACAATGAAATTCTTAGTTTGCTGACCACTATGAATGCCAATTAAAAATAAATAAATAGGCGGAAGAAGTAATACAAAGTAAAGGCAATATAGTGCAAAAATAAAAGCAAAGAAAGTGGCAAAAGTATGTGAACCTCTAGGATTAGCAGTTAATTTGAAGGTGAATGTAGAAATAGTTTAAGGTGGGTGGAGCACAGACGCAAGGCAGGCCAGAACTGAGTTCTCACAGAAACTTTTATTGCTCTTTTCAGCATCTTATTTCGCTCACCCCCACACACACGCACACAAGTGTCCAGGTTGGGGAGAGCTCCCTTCCTCTGCTCTCCCTCTCCTCTTATAGGGCGCGGTCACTGGGAAAGACACACAAACACAGGTTAATTCCCATCAGGTGCATTGATTCTGCCACTTATCTTCCCCGACTCCGCCCTCCATTCACAGACCGACGCTTGACCACGCCCCCACTGCCACATACCCCCACCGCCCAACTCAGGCCGGGGAGCCATCCGGCCTGCAGCTGACTACCTCCCCCCCCCCGACAGGAGAGGAAATCCGCCATGAGGAAATCCGCATTTGCACCCCCGGCCTGTGGACCACCTCGAACTTAAATGGCTGGAGTGCCAGATACCAACGGGTGATCCACGCATTGGCATCTTTCATGTTGTGGTGGAGCCACTTCAGGGGCCCGTGGTCCAAACAGAGGGTGAAAGGGTGCCCCAGCAGGTAGTAGCGGAGGGCGAGGACCACCCACTTGATGGCGAGGTATTCCTTTTCTATTGTGCTGTACCTGCCCTCGTGCGCCGACAGCTTCCGGCTGATGTACAGCACTGGATGGTCCTCCACCTCCTGGGACAGAACAGCCCCCAGCCCTCTGTCTGACGCGTGTTGTCTGCAAAATAAAGGGGAGAGAAAAGTCAAGGGAGTGTAACAGTGGCCCCCCACACAGTGCAGCCTTTACCTCAGAGAAGGCCTGCTGGCATTGCTCTGTCCACTGGACTGGATCTGGTGCCCCCTGTAAAATATGTGTAGGTAAAATGAATGCTGGCTACTAATCCGTTAGCAAGCTCTACAGGTTGTCCGATCAGAACAATGATGAGGAAGAAGTATTTCCAAGCAAAGGTCTTCTTTATTAATCCTTACACCCACAACACACATGAATAAATTCTTCTTTATATCAAAATAAACATTGTCTCTGTGCATGTATGTGTGGTTCTGAAATAAAGGAATGGATACAATTTTCTTTACCCTCATGGTAATAATTACTGCCTACATGTAACAGTACTAGCTAGCTAGCATGACACAGCAAGAATTACCAATCAATATCAATTTGACAAACCCAGATTAATTTGGTACTTACAAGACTCATACATAACTGGTGCAATTTAAACACCCAACAAATTTCTAATATTAGTAAAGGCACTCACCAGTAATGCACGCACACAAAACTATGAAACATCTGTGAAAGACTGCAGATATGATCCAACTGCTGTTACCACCTTGACCTTGCCTTCTGCTACTAACAAATACAAAAGGGGGCCTAAAAGGGTCCTAAAGTCTAAAGGGTGGCCAATTAACTGCCTGACTAAAATAGGAAACTGAATAATTGGCATAACATAAAAGGATATCAGATGGGCTTTTGTACAGCCGCCCCCAAATCTGCTATGCAGATTTGCTTCTGGAAGGCCATCTATCCTGGGTCTTCTGGGAGTGCAGGAAGTCGGATGAGTCTTGCCACTGGTCGCAAGTAGGTCCGGTCCTTCACCAATACTTCAGCTGTCCTTACTCTCCCATCTGAACCAGGATGAACTGTCTTAACTGTACCGACAAGCCAGAGGGCCCTTGGGGCTTGAGGATCCACAATCATCACCACTGTGCCAACAGTCAGATCTTCCTTTTCCTTTTGCCACTTCTGACGAATCTGTTGACTTGGTAGGTAATGACGGATATACCTGGCCCAAAACTGATCAGCCAGTACTTGACTATGTCTCCATCTCTTGCGGCTTAGCAACTCTGATTCTGGGTAGATCACCTGGGGTAGAGAAGCATCAGTCCTCCCCATCAGAAGAGAATTTGGAGTCACAGGGTCAGGATCTGAGATATCCGAGGACACATAACCCAAAGGTTTGGAATTGAGTATTCCTTCAATCTCTACCAGGACTGTCCGTAGTACCTCTTCTGGGACAGTTTGTGCTCCAAGAACTGTAGCCAGTGCTGCCTTGATAGACCGTATCTGTCTCTCCCAGGAGCCACCAAAGTGCGGTGCACTAGGTGGGTTATAACAGAAGTAAATCTGCTGGGCAGCAAGCTTCTCTTTCAAGGCAGGTTGGAGGGCCTGAAATGCCTCCTTCAGTTCAGCATCACCACCTCTGAAATTTGTCCCTCTGTCACATAAAATCTCGTGTGGCTTACCTCTTCTGGACACAAAACGACGTAGTGACATAAGGAATGAATCAGAGTCTATGCTTGACAGGAGATCTATATAGACGGCTTTGGTGGTAAGACACTTGTACAAGATACCCCAGCGCTTGTCATTACGCCTTCCCATTCGGATCTGGAAAGGGCCAAAGCAATCTATTCCAGTTGAATGAAAGGCGGGCTTGTAAAGCCTTAGGCTGGAGGGAGGCAAATCGGCCATCCGTGGAATGTCTGGTGTGCCACGCCACTTACGGCATTCAGGGCATTTGTACTGGAACTTACGGATTGCTTGTCTACCTCTCAGGATCCAAAAGCGTCGCCTAACTTCAGCGAAGACTCGCTCTGGCCCAGGATGATGCAGCTCCTCGTCATACCGTTTGATGATCAGCCTTGTGATATTATGAGTGGGGTCAAGGACAACTGGATGTTGAGTGTCTTGACTTATATCATCACATCTACGTAGGCGGCCTCCAACGCGTATTAACCGGGTGCTGGAATCGAACTCAGGGTCCAGTGTAGCTAATCTACTGGTTGACGCTACTGGTTTTCCAGATTGAAGCTGAATCAGATCGTCTTCAAAGCACTCTGCCTGGGCTTGGCGAAGAATATCCAGCTCAGCATTCCTGAAGTCGTCGGCTGACAAGCTGCTGGAATCTGAAGCCGCCCCGTGTGCTAAACGGGCTACAGCCTCCAGAAATTCCTGAAATGTACTGTATTGACTCGCATCAATCCACAGTGAACCACTATGGACTGCTGTAACTCCACAAAAGGCTTGCTTCCGCAGCTCCTCTGGAATGTTCAATATGCACTCAGGTGGTTGCTCAGGCCAGGAAGTCTCCGGTTGCCAGAGGAAAGCTGGGCCTTGAAGCCATCGACTGTCATCAATCAGCTGAGACAGGGTCTTTCCCCTTGTGATGTAATCCGCAGGATTTCTTTGTGAGTCTACGTAGCGCCATGTCCCTGAGTCGGTTAGCTCCTGAATTTCGGCGATCCGAGTTCCCACAAAAACTTTGAACTTGCAGGATTCTGATTGCAGCCAGGTAAGTACTGTCATAGAATCTGTCCAGTAGATGTAATGGTGGGCATTCAGAGTTAACTCTCTCTTCAGAACTGATGCCAGTTGGGCACCTGTTAAGGCAGCAGACAGCTCCAGTCTTGGGATTGACAATTGCCGTTTGGGGGCCACTCTTGAGCGGGCAGCAACAAAGGCAACTTGAGCACATCCACTGGTGTCTTCTGTGCGAAGATATGCTACCGAGCCATATGCCCTTTCAGAAGCATCGCAAAATATGTGGACACTATATCTGCAGGTGTTGATGTCCAGCTCAGGGGTAGTGTAGCACCTTGGCACAGTAAGACGCAATAACTGGGGAAGTTCCTCCACCCAGGAATGCCATTCTTGTAAAAGATCAGAAGGTAGGTTGGGATCATCCCATTCGCGCTTCCGATCCCAGAGCTTCTGCACTATGACCTTGGCTCTGGTGGTAAAAGGCACAATGAATCCGAGTGGATCGTACTGCCTGGCAAGGATGCTATAGATACTACGCATTGTAGGCTGTGCATCAAGCTCAAGCTGCCCATGCTTAAAGCCTAAGGTGTCCGATTGGCAGTGCCAAATCAAGCCGAGGGTGCTTTCTTCTGGGTCGCTTGCATTCTGGGTGAGCCAGAGTTCAGCACTTTCAGACCTACTCTCTGATGGCAAATGGCTGATGATACTTGGGCAGTTACTGCTCCATTGTCTCAGGTCAAATCCACCTTCGGCCAGGAGATGGCGCAGTTTATCGATAAGATCTCTAGCCTCATGAGCTGACTGCAGACTCTGTAGACAATTGTCTACGTAAAAACACTGTTCCACTGATGTGCGCAGTTTGTCTCCATCTTCAGTGTGGTCCACCACATGCTTTTGAAGAGCAAAAGTGGCACAGCAAGGGCTTGAAGTTGTTCCGAATGGCAGAACTTGCCACTGGTAAACATCTGGGGGGTCATTCCTTCGCATTTCTCTCCACAGGAACCTCAACAGTGGCTGGTCCTCTGGGAGGAGGCGGACTTGGTGAAACATGCCCTTTATATCAGAACTGATTGCAAAGGCATGTTCTCGGAAGCGGAGGAGAACCCCAAGCAGAGTGGCACCCAGCACAGGTCCAGGGAGAAGATAATCGTTCAAACTAATGCCTCTATGAACAAAGGAGCAATTAAAGATGATTCTGTTCTTCCCATTATGGTGGACCATATGATGGGGGATATACCACCCAAGACTGTTGGTTGCTTCCTCTAGTGGGATCTTGCTCACATAGCCTGCCTCGACTAGCTTGCTGATCTCTTGATTGTAGGTGGCAGCCTTGTCCGGATCAGCAGCAAGCCTCTTCTCTGTACCACGCAGGTGGGCCATCACAGCTTCCTTTGGAGCAACCAACGGAGGTAGATCAGTTTTCCACAACAGCGGTGTGGCGTATCGCAAAACTCCGTCCACCTCCACTCTGATGGTCTTCTCCTCAAGGATTTGGATGGCCTTTACATCCTGTCTTGAGCGCGTCACGAATTTCTCACTACGATAGGGCAAAGTATCCAATTGCCACAGCTTCTCGACATGTTGTAGTAACTCAGAGTTGCTCAAGGTGATAGATGTTAAAAGGCATTGCTGAGTGGTGAGGCTATGCTTCACGAGCTTAGAAGGCCCCTGGAGTGACCATCCCAGCTGGGTCTTAATGGCAGCAGGCCCTCCCGGCGGACCAAGACGCACAGGCTCCGTTGGTATGATGAGATGCGGATAGTCTGATCCTATAAGGAGTAAGGGCTGCGCACAGTCAATAGGCTGTAGAGGTACATTCTTCAAGTGCCGATATGACTTCTTGAGTGCAGCAATTGGGTAAGTATGGGATGTCAAACCAAGCTCTTTAGCTGTAAATGCCCTTTGAATGAGGAACATCTTCCCAGGTTGGTGAGCAGGTGACACTGAAAACGACACTGTGGCTCCCTTGATGACGTGCATCTCTTGGCGTACTGTGCGTAAAGACAGTTCTTCAGACGTACCTTGAAGACCAAGTTGCTGTGCTGCCTCATCCAGCAAAATAGTACGCTCAGAGCCGTCATCTAGCAGTGCATATGTGTCTAGTGAGTTGTCACCATTCCTCAAGATGACTCGGCTAATCTTCAGTAGCACCTTACTACTACCAGCAGGTCTGTCCACATAGAGGGTTTGAGCAATAGAGCTAGTTGGTTTGGAATTCTCCATTAACCCAATCGTATTCTTCACAGAAGTAGTCGTCTTACTATTACTCCCCGCGTTCACTTCATGAAGGATCTCTAGATGCCGCTTGTCACATTTCTTACACTTAGCCTTAAGAGTACACTCTGCACTTAAGTGTTCACGCCCACACTTCCAGCACCTCTGATTGCACCGGATCCACTTCTCAATTTGTTCCTTAGTAAGGATTTGGAAGTTTGCACACTGGTTCAGATAGTGCTTTGTGGTGTTACAAAAGGGACAGAATTTCTTTGGCTTTTCCCTAGGCTGGTCTGAACTACCCAACTGTGGTTCAGACAGGGAACTGTCCTGCTCTGTGCTGTGAAGAACGGTCGTGGACTTAAGCTGTGACTTGCGGTCTTTGCGTTGCTCCTTGGGGCCCTGACGTTCCTTACTAGGCTCAACAATTGGCTGTGAATTATTCACTTGAATCATCACTTCATATTCCAGCCATTTCGCCAGGTCAAGTAGAGTGGGAATGGGAGTCCTCTTGGGATCCACAAACCTCCTGAAGTTCGCTCTTAAATCATAAGGCAACTTTCCTAAGATACGGGAAACATGAGATCCACATCGTAGCTCTGTATCCCCAGCATAGCCAAGCTGGTCTAACATGCCTACTAATGCTCGCACTTTGAGCGCAAATCGCTTGAATGCCTTGGTGTCGCCCATCTTGACATTTGGCTCCTCCATTAACTTTGAGATACGCTGAAGTGCAAGTTGATGTAGTTGCCCATATAACTCAGTCAGAGCATCCATTGTATCAGAGTAGGGGTAACGGCTATTACTGTAAGAATCAGCAACTAGCAACGCGTCCTCCAACTTCAGGTGATCCGTTAAAATGTGAAATTTAAATTGCTCCGTTGCATCTGGGGGAAGGAGGTTGTCTAGAGCAACTTTGAGCCTGTTGAACTCACGTGGATCTTCACGCTGGAAGTCAGGGATCTTTGCCTTTGGACCTCGATAGAAAAACTCTGTCTCTACAGGACGCGGTGGTGAGGAGCATCGAGATGAGCGAGAGCTCGGACGCTGAGGTGAGTAGGATGGTTCAATACATCGAGAACCATAATGCCAACCTGGGTCATAGCCCCTCTCAGAGTTATATCTATACTGCCTGGTATAGCCCTCAGCAGGTGGGCTACGATGATAATGCACATAGAATGATCTACGGAAACGTTGTGACATACCCCAGGTTGAATCATGACGGGAGCCGGTAGGTGAGTAATGGCTACGGTGAGGAGGTGACTGAGGATAGCAGCTTGGGTTTTGGCTTGAGTGGTCTCTAGTTGATGGCCCATGATGGCATAGTAACCCATCAAAACCACTAGTGAGTTCATCAATATCCTCTCCTTTTAGTGCATGCGGTTGCTTACTCTCAGTGGCTGCCAATTCAGCTACAGGTTGTGGAGGACGTGGATCCTGATGATATCTTTGAAGCGTCTCCCCTTCCTGTGACAGCGGTGAGCTTGATCTAGAGCGTGAAGCTCGATGCCTTGGGAGTGAGTGATATTCATGTCTCATACACCGAGACCTCTGTTGCTCCTCCATCTCCTCTATATAGCGTCTCAGCCTAGCATTCTCTTCAGCGAGTTGATATGCATGCCTCCTCAGCTCTGGAGTGTGTGCGCTCTCAGCTTGAGGTGCTTCTTGTGTTGTGGGTGACTGATGGGTGTCACCTTCTGCTTGCTTCAACATTGGTTAGCTATAGAACTTGCTGTATCCGGCTCGAAGGACCATGTAAAATATGTGTAGGTAAAATGAATGCTGGCTACTAATCCGTTAGCAAGCTCTACAGGTTGTCCGATCAGAACAATGATGAGGAAGAAGTATTTCCAAGCAAAGGTCTTCTTTATTAATCCTTAC
This sequence comes from Neoarius graeffei, assembly GCF_027579695.1. Classification (NCBI taxonomy): domain Eukaryota; kingdom Metazoa; phylum Chordata; class Actinopteri; order Siluriformes; family Ariidae; genus Neoarius; species Neoarius graeffei. The sequence continues at coordinate 21,798,547 of NC_083594.1, forward strand.
ACCCACAACACACATGAATAAATTCTTCTTTATATCAAAATAAACATTGTCTCTGTGCATGTATGTGTGGTTCTGAAATAAAGGAATGGATACAATTTTCTTTACCCTCATGGTAATAATTACTGCCTACATGTAACAGTACTAGCTAGCTAGCATGACACAGCAAGAATTACCAATCAATATCAATTTGACAAACCCAGATTAATTTGGTACTTACAAGACTCATACATAACTGGTGCAATTTAAACACCCAACAAATTTCTAATATTAGTAAAGGCACTCACCAGTAGATGCACGCACACAAAACTATGAAACATCTGTGAAAGACTGCAGATATGATCCAACTGCTGTTACCACCTTGACCTTGCCTTCTGCTACTAACAAATACAAAAGGGGGCCTAAAAGGGTCCTAAAGTCTAAAGGGTGGCCAATTAACTGCCTGACTAAAATAGGAAACTGAATAATTGGCATAACATAAAAGGATATCAGATGGGCTTTTGTACACCCCCTTTTTAGTGAGATCAGTCAGCAGGCTGGTGACGTCCAAATAATTAGGTATAAATCTACGATAGTAGCCAGCCAGCCCCAGGAACTGTCTCACCCCCTTTTTGGTCTTGGGCCTCGGGCAGGCCACAATCGCTGCTGTCTTACTGATTTTGGGACGCACCTGCCCATTGCCCAAGTGGAAGCCCAGATACCGTACTTCCACCCGCCCAATCGCACACTTCTTCGGGTTGGCTGTGAGCCCCGCTCGCCTCAGCGACCTAAGGACGGCCCTTAGGTGTTCTAAGTGCCGCAGCGAGTCATTACTATAAATAATAATATCATCCAAGTATGCGGCCGCATAGGTGGCGTGGGGGCGGAGGACCCTATCCATAAGCCGCTGGAACGTAGCGGGCGCCCCAAATAACCCAAATGGAAGCGTGACGAACTGGTGTAAGCTAAACGGTGTGGAAAAGGCCATTTTTTTCTCGGGATAGAGGAGTCAAGGGGATCTGCCAATGTCTCTTTGTCAAATCCAGTGTCGAATAAAAATGAGCCGTGCCTAGTCGATCAAGCAACTTGTCAGTACGAGGCATTGGGTACGCATCAAATTTAGACACCATGTTGACTTTTCTATAGTCCACACAGAACCGGACCGACCCATCAGCCTTGGGAACCAAGACCACCGGGCTGCTCCAGTCACTGTGGGACTCCTCGATGATGCCCATTTCGAGCATGGCCTCAAGTTCTTCCCGAACCACCTTTTTTTTGTGTTCGGGCAGTCTGTAAGGGCGGCTGCGCACTACTACCCTCGGGGGCATCTCAATGTGGTGTTCTATGAGGTGGGTGTGGCTGGGCAGGGGTGAGAACATGTCAGAAAATTCTGTCTGCAACTGGGCAACCTCTGTGAGTTGGGTTGGGGAGAGATGGTCTCCACAGGGGACCAGAGTGGTGGGTGATGTCAATTTTCCTTTTTGAACCTCTGGCCCCAGTTCCGCCTTCTCTGGAACCACCGACACCAATGCCACGGGGACCTCCTTGTTCCAAAGTTTTAACAGATTGAGGTGGTAAATCTGTAATGTCCCACCCCTGTCCATTCGCCTCACCTCATAGTCGACACCCCCGACTCGCCGTGTGACCTCAAAGGGTCCTTGCCACCTGGCGATCAATTTGGAGCTCGATGTGGGCAACAACACAAGTACTTTATCTCCCAGTGTGAATTCCCTAAGGCACGTGCCCCTGTCATACAGATGGACTTGACGTTCTTGGGCCTGCCACAAATTCTCCTGGGTTAGGTGGGTGAGTGTGTGGAGTTTGGCACGCAGGTCGATAACGTATTGAATTTCATTTTTACTTGTTGAAGGTCCCTCCTCCCAATTTTCACGCAGCACATCTAGAATGCCACACAACTTATGCCTGTATAATAATTAGAATGGGGAGAACCCCGTGGAGGCTTGCAGGACCTCTTGCACTGCGAATAACAGGGGCTCGAGCCATTTATCCCAGTTGCATGCATCCTTGCTTACAAATTTCCGAATTATGCTCTTGAGGGTGTGATTGAACCGTTCAACTAAGCCAGCCGTTTGTGGATGATAAACGCTGGTGTGGATAGGCTTAATTCCCAGTAACCCATACAGTTTGCGCAGTGTGGGTGACATAAACATAGTGCCTTGATCAGTCAGAATCTCTTTGGGGATTTCGACTAGGGAGATGATGCAGAAGAGTGCTTCTGCAATACTATGTGCTGAGATATTGTGAAGAGGCACTGCTTCCGGATATCGTGTTGCATAGTCCACCAGAACTAAAAAAAAAGCGATATCTTCGTGTTGACTGATCTAATGGTCTGACGAGATCTATCCCAATTCTTTCGAATGGGGTCTTGATTAATGGCAGAGGGCGCAAAGGCACTTTTGGAATGGCTGTGGGATTTACTATCTGGCATTCGCGGCACGCTGTACACCACCTACGGACATTGCCGCGAATCCCTGGCCAATAGAACCAGGCCATTATTTGGGCTAATGTCTTATCCTGCCCCAAGTGTCTGGCCATGGGATTAAAGTGAGCCGCCTGGAATATAAATTCCCGGCGGCTCTTTGGGATTAAAAGCTGTGTTATCGGTTCCTTAGTCTGAGTGTCCTGCGTCACTTGGTATAACCTATCCTTAATAATGGAGAAATAGGGGAAGGACAGGGTGGCATTTGGCTGGAGCATTTGACCATCGATTCCTCTCACTTGGTCAAACGCATGCCGCAGAGTTTCGTCTCGTGACTGCTCCAATGGGAAATCCGTGAGGGATTCCCCGAGAGGGAGGAGGAGCCTGCTGCTCCTCACTCTGATGTGGTGATGACGTAGACGGCTCTGTGACAGCTGCTCCCACCAATGCCACACTGGGACCTCCCCCCGCTAAATTATGGCAGGCCCCACTCTTCACTAAATGTGCCATTAATTCCCTAAATCCCGGCCAATCAGTCCCCAAAATTATCGAGTGGGTAAGCCAAGGATTAACCGCTGCCTTTACTCTAAATTTCTCCCCTCGAAATAGAATGTGGACCGACACTAAAGGGTAGTTGTGAACATCCCCGTGCACACACAACACCTTCACCAATTGTGCTCTCCCCAATGCCTCGTCTTGCACCAGGCTTTGGTGGATTGAGGTCTGATTACAGCTGGAGTCCACCAAAGCCTGATATAGTACATATCCCCTTGGATACTCACCGGTATGCGATACACTCCGGCCCAATCAAGGGCGGTCCCTGGCACATCGGGGATCTGAACCACCGCGCCCACCTCCATCACCGAGCACTGATGCTGGAGGTGCCCCGGCTCCCCGCAGCGCCAGCATACCAGCCCAGGCTCTCCCTCTGAACCAGTGTTCCGGAGCTCACTCACCTGAAGGGGGGAAGACACAGACAAAGAAGTAGGAAATGGTAGGGCACCGCGGATGCAGCGGGCTGGCTGGGGTGGAGCCGGCCCCCGCCTCCATGGTGGGGAAATGGGGCAAGGACAAGGCACAGAAGGGGAGAGAGAGAGAGAGAGAGAGAGAGAGAGAAAAGAGGGGAGAAGAGGAGACACGCCGTCCTGCCATCAGAACAGCCATCATATGGTCCTCCACCAGCACAATGGCCTGATCCAGCGACGCCAGGCGATGGCACTGGACCCACTCCGCTGTTCCTTCCGGAAGTCAGCCAATGAATTGTTCCAGCACCACCAGGTCGATGATTCCCTCGGCGTTGCGGTTGTCGGCCCTCAGCCACCGTCGGCAGGCGTCCTGGAGTTGCTGCCCAAATGCGAATGGCCGGCCGACCTCCTCCAGGCGCAGTGTGTGGAAGCGCTGTCGTTGCTGCTCCGGGGTGCACCCCACACATTGGAGGACGACCCTGTGGAGGTCAGCGTAGACCAGCTGGCTGTTGGCGGGAAGCTGTAGCACGGCCAGCTGCGCCTCGCCCGTGAGCAGGGGGAGGAGGCGCGCCGCGTGCTGTTCCACCAGCCAAACCCACGCCTCTGCTGCCTGCTCAAAAAGAGTGAGGAAGGCTTCAGGGTCGTCATGCGGACCCATCTTCATTAGGGTGAAGTGGGGAGGGTCCGCGGCGGTGGTGATGGTGGACTCCACCGACGCGAGCAGGTGCCGGAATGCCTGGCGATCTTCCTGCTGTTGTTCCTGCTCCTTCCGGAGGGTGACTAGCGCCTGGTGCTGGCTCTGTTGGGCTGTGGTGAGGGCATGGACCAGGTCCTTGAAGGGGGAGGACTCCATGAGGCTGTTCTCTTCTGTCCCGGGTTTCATCACCACTGTAGAAATAATTTCAGGTGGGTGGAGTACAGAAGCATGGCAGGCCAGAACTGAGTTCTCACAAAAACTTTTATTCAGCATCTTATTTCACTCACCCACACACACGTGCACACAAGTGTCCAGGTTGGGGAGAGCTCCCTTCCTCTGCTCTCCCTCTCCTCTTATAGGGCACGGTCACTGGGGAAGACACACAAACACAGGTTCATTCCCATCAGGTGCAGTGATTCTGCCACTTACCTTCCCCGACTCCGCCCTCCACTCACAGACCGATGCTTGACCACGCCCCCGCTGCCACAGTGAAATTAGAGTCAGGTGTTTTCAATCAATGGGATGACAATCAGGTGTGAGTGGGCATCCTGTTTTATTTAAAGAACAGGGATCTATCAAAGTCTAATATTCACAACACATGTTTGTGGAAGTGCATCATGGCACAAACAAAGGAGATTTCTGAGGACCTCAGAAAAAGCATTGTTGATGCTCATCAGGTTGGAAAAGGTTACAAAACCATCTCTAAAGAGTTTAGACTCCACCAATCCACAGTCAGACAGATTGTGTACAAGTGGAGGAAATTCAAGACCATTTTTACCCTCCCCAGGAGTGGTCGACCAACAAAGATCACTCCAAGAGCAAGGTGTGTAATAGTCGGTGAGGTCACAAAGAACTTCTAAGCAACTGAAGGCCTCTCTCACATTGGCTAATGTTAATGTTCATGAGTCCACCATCAGGAGAACACTGAACAACAATGGTGTGCATGGCAGGGTTGCAAGGAAAAAGCCACTGCTCTCCAAAAAGAACATTACTGCTCGTCTGCAGTTTGCTAAAGATCACGTGGACAAGCCAGAAGGTTATTGGAAAAGTTTTGTGGACAGATGAGACAAAAATAGAACTTTTTGGTTTAAATGAGAAGTGTTATGTTTGGAGAAAGGAAAACACTGCATTCCAGCATAAGAACCTTATCCCATCTGTGAAACATGGTGGTGGTAGTGTCATAGTTTGGGCCTGTTTTGCTGCATCTGGGCCAGGACGGCTTGCCATCATTGATGGAATAATGAAGTCTGAATTATACCAGTGAATTCTAAAGGAAAATGTCAGGACATCTGTCTATGAACTGAATCTCAAGAGAAGGTGGGCCATGCAGCAAGACAACGACCCTTAGCACACAAGTTGTTCTACCAAAGAATGGTTAAAGAAGAATAAAGTTAATGTTTTGGAATGGCCAAGTCAAAGTCCTGACCTTAATCCAATCGAAATGTTGTGGAAGGATCTGAAGCGAGCAGTTCATGTGAAGAAACCCACCAACATCCCAAAGTTGTAGCTGTTCTGTACAGAGGAATGGACTAAAATTCCTCCAAGCTGGTGTGCAGGACTGATCAACAGTTACCGGAAACATTTCGTTGCAGTTATTGCTGTACAAGTGGGTCACACCAGATACTGAAAGCAAAGGTTCACATACTTTTGCCACTCACAGATATGTAATATTGGATCATTTTCCTCAATAAATAAATTACTAAGTATAATATTTTTGTCTCATTTGTTTAACTGGGTCCTCTTTATCTACTTGTAGGACTTGTGTGAAAATCTGATGATGTTTTAGGTCATATTTATGCAGAAATATAGAAAATTCTAAAGGGTTCACAAACTTTCAAGCACCACTGTATCTGCCAATCAGACAGCAAATGCACAGTCTCATGGCCGTACTGTGCCTGGCCAGTGACAAATGCACCAAGATGTATTTCTGAAAGCCTACTACAGTATTTCTGAACATGTACTACAATGTGGAAGTTTATGTTTATGAACAAACATTACACTGTCTAATGTGGTTGATGGATAGAGCAAAGTCAGGCACTTTTGGCCCTGATGTGTTGACACACAGTTCCCCAAATCTGTCACTGTTAGATGACGCTGCAGTGCATCTGACTGACTATGCAAATAGTGATGTCAATAGCCTTATTCTGGGCAGCACAGTGATGTAGTGGTTAGCACTGTCGCCTCACAGTGAGAAGGTTCTCATGATGAACCTCACGGCTGATGGGGGGCCTTTCTGTGTGGAGTTTGCATGTTCTCCCCGTGTCTGTGTAGGTTTCCTCTGGGTGCTTCGGTTTCCCCCACTGTCCAAAGACACACGGTTAGGTTAACTGGCTACCATAGGTGTGAATGTGTATGAATGTTTGGGTGGGAACTGCTCTACATCCTCAATGTCCGCCCTGGGTAGCTCTTCTGAGCTTGCTACCAAATCTGCAGTAAACAGTCAACTATGGCTGACATACGATAAGAAGAAAAGCCTCATTCTGGGTGAACCAACCTGCTACCCATCAGACCAGGCCTGCTATCCCAGATGTGACACTGTGCACTGCAGACCAAATACACTGAACATTATCTTATGTTAGGGTGACCGGACGTCCCGGTTTTACCGGGACAGTCCCAATTTGGGGTTGTGTGTCCCGAGTCCCGACAAAAGTCTGTCGGGACACAGATGCCGCTTTTCCACTACAAACGCGGCTGAGCCGTGCCGTGCTGAGTCGAGCTGAGTCGAGCTGAGCGGGGCTGTTGGAGTTGCATTTCGACTACAACCGCGCTGAACCGTGCTGGCTGGAAGTGGGTGGACACATTGGGTGGAGTTAGCAAAAGAGGGTGGACGTCACGTGATGTCGTTAAGCAGCGCAAACAGTGACATCAGTGACAGTGGCGGAACAAGTCAGAGCCGGGCCGGGGGCGGGGCAAATGACCGGGCCCTTTATTAAAGCTTATCATAACATCATTTTAGGCTACAAAATGTCCGCAACTGCGGTGTTTACCAATTTCAACACTACCGGGTGCAACTATGTTATTTAGTACATCAAGTCCTTCAAACGAACATGTAACTCAGAAACAAAAAACATTAGGATACTGTACATGGCTCATAATAAAACATCAATAGCCTATACTGCGCACATTATTTGAAGGGCATATGAATGAGCGCTCAGAGGTTGCAACGGTGACAGGAAGAGTCAGAAATAAAAGGAGGGCGGTGCAAACCTCACTGAATGCACTGTGTTTACCAATTTCAACACTACGGGGTGCAACTATGTTATTTTGTACATTAAGTCCTTCAAACGAACATGTAACTCAAACAAAAAAACATTAGGCGACATACTGTACATGGCTCATAATAAAACATCAATAGCCTACTGCGCGCATTATTTGAAGGGCATACGACGAGCCTTGCGCTCCGCGAACTCGTCCACGATGCTCTGTATGTCACTGATTCAGTGATCTTTTCAGCGGTAGTCTCACGACCCGGATAGTAAACAATAAACATGGAGGACATGGAGTCGTTAGTATTGCTGGTCTTGGTGCTGTGGCTTGTTGTCACCAACAACGCCAACAGATACTGGCAAGAGCGTATAGATGAGGCGAGGCGCATAAGGCTTCAGAAATTCTCGTAATTCGTAATTCTTCTTCTTCCGGGTTTGCGGTGTTTACAGATCCCAGCGCGCTCGCGGGGCGTGTGTGGGCATGTGAGGACACTCCTCCTCACCAATCAGTGCACAGGGGAGTGTCTGCTCATGCCCCCAGCCTCACTCGGCACGGTTTGGCTCGCTTCAGCCCCACTCCAAAACGGTGCGAGTTTTAGGGGCTAAGCAAGGCTGAAGCGAGCTGAGTCGTGCCGGTTTTTGGTAGTCGAAATGCGAGCCGTGTCGGGCTGAAGTGAGCTGAAGCGAGCTGAAGTGAGCTGAAAAAGGGTAGTGGAAAAGGGCCAAGATATGTCCCGGTTTTCGCCACTCGCGACGTCAGGGGCGCCGCTAGGGGGGGAAGTTAGGACGATTCTAAGGGCCTGGCACTATTAATATTATTTTAATAGTATTGCCTTGTGTAAGTTTTTGAAATAAAATATTTCATTTCATCTGTTAAAATATGCAAATTATACATGGTTATGATTTGCTATAAAATTTTTCTTGAATTATTTATGATATTGTCATTTCACCCCTCCACCCTTTTTACTAATGGTACAGTCTGATTCTGGGCGCGGGACACGTGAAATGTGTAGCTCCGTGCATGCACAGCGCTATTAGCGCAGCTGCCGGTTTTTCTATGTGCGCAACAGAGGTGAACATCCTAGAAGTTGCTAAGCAGGAGCAGGTGTGATGAATTATGAAGTCCGGATATCACACTGTGTGTGAAAAAAAATTACCTTTTTTCATAGGTATCTTTATTGTATAATTAAGTCTAGATGTTTTGCAGTTGTTCATGTGTGGATTTGTTGATATTGTTAAGTATTTAACTTTAATATTTTGCACATTAGCTGTGGTCATAGATAGCATTGCTATTGTTCATGTGTGGATTTATTGATACTGTTGCTACTGTATTTAACTTGAATATTTGAACATTTGCTGTGTTTTCTAATAAATGTGTGATGCCTAAAAGAAACCAAAAACACTTAGTGGATTTCTTGCAGTGCACTATGTAATTGTATCAAAAAACTAGTGTAGTTATTCGTCAAGGCAGACATTTGATCACATACAATAAGTCAATAAATGGAGGAAACAAAGGAATACATTTTGTAATCCTGATTATTGATGATGTTTGCTGGAGGGCTCTGGAGTATCCATAATGTGCATACAGAATGTTATAAATCCATACTGATACAGTGATGCATGCAGTTTCTCTCAACACAAACATTTGGATTGAATGAACTCCATAAGCTACTGAGTGGCCTAATAATAGTTGCTAATAAAAGAAATATATATCTTCCATAATATATATCATGGAATTTTCATTTTAAGGCAACAGTCTATTCAGTCTAATTCTGACAGTTCTGCATTTAAAATGTTCAGATACCAAATAATTGTATCACCTAAACTTGCTAGGTAGCTGATCACATGCATAGTAAAGTAGAAGTGCCAGCCAAAAACTGACTTCAAATTCAGTTGCTTGAGCTTGAAAATTTTACCGGGGGGGGCCCTAAATTGTAATCTTTCATAGGGCCCTGCATTTACTATTTTGATGAATTGACAGGAATCACAAACTTCCCTGGTTACTGCCCCCTGGCCCTGTGGCACAGGTGTTTATTTAGCCACATTATTCCAGACAACAGAACGTGTTGCCATGCAACAATAAAATAAACATTAACTGGCGCGAATGTTCTTTGTCTAGCAGCTAGCAGCAGTAATGCCACAGCAATTATGCCGAAAAGAAAATGTACCTTTTCCGAAGATTTACAGGGCACCTACCCCTTCCTCCGAGAGGTGCAGAACAATGCGCACGAAGCCTACTGCACACACTGTAAGTGTTCCTTCTCCGTAGCCCACGGTGGTAACGCCGATATACAGGATCACATTAAAACTGGAAAAGATTCACTCTTCTTGTAAATATATGTAGGCTAATGCATTTTGTTTAGGGTGGGTGGATTGACAGTCGCCTTAGCTTTGTTCCTGTGCTTTGTTCTTGTACTGAGTTGGGTAGCCTATGTTGCAAATGCTGTGCGCTCCTGTGGGGGCTTTCCTCGGGCTGTCGCCCTTCTCCTCCTTTACTGCTGTTTTGTTTGAGTGTATATTCTCAAATCACCTGTCTACTTTTTGTTTCTGTTTAACATACCATTCTGACAGTTTGGCCATATTGCTGTGTTGAACAGCTTGTTGCACCTTCCATTAAAGTGTTCACTTTTGTACACATCTTCTTGCTTTATTCATTCAGTTGTTGGGAATGGTTAGTAAGGTTGATTCTGACCTAGGCTATGTTGAGGTCACATATCTACTTTTTAAGTTCATGCTATAGTGCATACAATTTTAGAGATATAGCCTACATGTGCATATGCATTCTTCTTGGTGTTCTCACAAACAGGTGAAATAAATCAGTTTAAATTTGGCCTATGGACATAGCCTGGCCTATTCTCAGCCATTACAAAATCTGTTGTCTGACCATAATTTAACTGATCTGTATGCCACTATGCTACTATGCTACTAGATAACAAAATGCCTGTTTGCTTTATTTCATGTGAGATGTTGATAAATGTGAGCTTCAACAAAATGATAAGAGCACCTCTCTGAGTGTCACGTTTACGTAAAAAAAAGGTGTGCGTGCACGAGCATGGTCGCGCGCAAAAGTGTCCCGGTTTCAGACTAGGGAAATCTGGTCACCCTATCTTATGTACATGAGTGTTCCGTGTACTTGCCAGTTATATGTAAGGATGTGGAAAGTTTGCTGCTTATGTTGTGAAAAAAAAAACTATACAAAAACGTCTACTGTGAACAATGTTTTGAACCTTGCAGAGTTTGTTAGAAGCATACTTTTCTGGTTCTTTGCTAAAAGCATTGTACAATGAGTTGGTGGTATGCCATTGGGAGAGCATGAACTCATCAAAATTTTTTCTTTAAAGGCATGAAATGACTCTGATCTCCATGCAAAACAATGTCACTGCAATGGGATTGGAACTTTGTCAGTAGATTGGTGTGTAATTATAATGTTAATCAACCACATCCTATTTTTTGTACAATGAACTCAAAGTAGCAGCAGCAGCAGACACCATGAAGGATGAATCAAAACTGTAGCTATTTTTGACTGAATATGGAAGATTTATTTATTTTCCTTATATTGTGTGCCACATATTTAATATGGCTATGAGAGATGCACTATATGGCCAAAAGTTTGTGGACACCTGACCATCACACCCATACTGTCCCCAAACTGTCACCACAAAATTGGAAGCACACAATTGTATAGGATGTTTTTGTATTCTGTAGCATTACAATTTCCCTCTCCTGGAACAAAGAGTCCTAAGCATGCTCCTGTGCACACACTGAGGTCCATGAAGACATGGTTTGCAAAGGTTGGTGTGGAACAACCCAAGTAACTTGCATAGAGCCTTGATCTGAACCCCACTGAACACCTTTTGGGATGAACTGGAACACTGACTGTGCCTTGCCTGACTCTCCTTGCCTCACTAAGTCATGGGTATTATAACAGCAAAGGGGGACTAAACCTGGAATGTGATTCTAAAAAAGCAGATATGGGCGTGATTATCAGGTGTCCACAAACTTTTGGCCATATGCAGTCACTGAGGAGAGCTCAACCTAGCTCCTTATGTATATTTGTTGACAGCTTCACATGTTGACACATGACAGAAAATCTGAGTTCTTAGTGTAAATGCTCAACTATCGCCTATGGAGAAGATCCTAGATGCTACAGTGTTAGAAGGACAGGAATGTAATGTAAGCACGTCCCAGAATCACAAAATCTTTCCCTGCTTAAATTACTGTCAAACATATTACCCCCCAATCCTAGCTCTTCCCCTTTGAGACACAGAGAGATTAAAAAAAAAAAATACACTGTCACATTTTCTTCCTCCAATCATTCAGCATTAGAAAAAGACTTCTAGTGCTGTATGATCAGCTATAGTCAGTGTTCTTGTGTCATTGCTCTGTAGTTGATGCCCAGGAAAGGGAGATTAAATGCCTTCTGCAATTACGAGCTTCAATGCACAGTTGAGTAATCAAGTGTGCTGCTATCAGTTGCCAAACACCTGAAAGCTCAGTGCATGTCTTTAAACGTGCAGGGTAAATCTGAACACCTCATCCCTGGAGGGCACATCAACCAGATGGGGTTCTAAATGCTAAATTTCACTTAGTATCACCAGTAGGTTGATTCACCCCTCATTGGCTTGCCATCTGGCATCATAACATTCATCCTCTTAGCTATTTCATTCCACTGAATTGGAAGAGCTATAGCAGGATTCTTTGTAGCTGTTTATACTTTTACCAGCACATTTTGTGTACTGCTTGACTTAATGTGCATTTAACACAAATGTAACACTGCATTACTGCTTAGTATGTGTTTGTTTTATTGTGCTTGATTTATTTGCATGTATTCATTTGACAGATGCTTTAAGGAAATTACAAAGGAAATTACAGGTAAGGCAGGATTCAGTTCAAGCTTAGACACCTTAGTGTTAAGGGTCTTGCTCAAAGGACCAGTATTTATGGAGCACGGAAGCTGTAACAAAAAAAAAAAAGTATTTAAATATGAATTTGGAATATTTGAATTATATTAATGATTTTGGGCGGCACGGTGGTGTAGTGGTTAGCGCTGTCGCCTCACAGCAAGAAGGTCCTGGGTCCGAGCCCCGGGGCCGGCGAGGGCCTTTCTGTGTGGAGTTTGCATGTTCTCCCTGTGTCCGCGTGGGTTTCCTCCGGGTGCTCTGGTTTCCCCCACAGTCCAAAGACATGCAGGTTAGGTTAACTGGTGACTCTAAATTGACCGTAGGTGTGAATGTGAGTGTGAATGGTTGTCTGTGTCTATGTGTCAGCCCTGTGATGACCTGGCGACTTGTCCAGGGTGTACCCCGCCTTTCGCCTGTAGTCAGCTGGGATAGGCTCCAGCTTGCCTGTGACCCTGTAGAAGGATAAAGCGGCTAGAGATAATGAGATGAGATATTAATGATTTTTTTTTTTTGGGGGGGGGTTGATTGTTTAATACATTTACATTTTCGACAATGTAATAACTTTGCTAGGTGTACAAGTTAAAAGTTCCTGCTCAGTCTACTCCATATATCTTCTGTTTACTTCATTTTGTGGTCACAGGGCAAGTGTGACGACTGTGACATCTGTGATTGGCTAAATGCTGAATTTGCCAACTCTGAGAGTATCTACCTTTTGTCTAGCAATCATGGATGCTTCGAATTTGTCCTAATTTACATAAAATATTTATTTTTGAATTTTTAAGATGTTTGGATTCTGATTTTAGTATTTTGATAAAACAAACAAACAAACATCAAATAATGTTTTTAAAGGCAAATCGTGCCCCTAGTAAAGTCAAAATAACAACAAAGGGCCAAAATGACAATTTATTAAATATATCACAGATAAAATAATTATTTATTGTGATGAGTATATACCATAACTCCAATATACAGAATTCATATGCAAAAAAACCCACTTTTGTTGGCTTCCAAGTTCGATTGTTTCTAGAATCTTAACTTACAACTTTCTAGTACATTAACTGTTAAGCTACCCATCAACTGCAAACTGTTAGGAAGCAGATATAGATACAAATGCAGGTACATGAAAGCTTTATTCAGAATGCTTCCAAAAAGAAACACGATATGTGAGACAAGCAAAGTTATAGAACAGGCAATGGTCAGGTGATGTGCAAACAACATACACAGGACCAGTGGCGTGCACAGATAGACATGAGGTGGTGCTCAAGCACCTGCCCCTCTGCCCTCTGTCCAAAAAAGTGCCCTTTTGAATTTTTTTTTTACAGTTTACTGAGGCCAATGTCGACATGATCTTTTAGAAAAGCCGCGGCATTAAAAGCGTGTGTGAAAATAATGTCCCGATGTGTGCCCCCTCTGCACACACACCGGACCTCTGTCTCTCTTGCTCTGTCACGTGAACAAGCGTGCAGTGCATTCAATGTGAGGTTGCAGCAGCATAGCGTCCTGGAAGCCACGGCCTTGTCGTAGCGCAGACAACACATCGGGCAGTCAGTCAGCTCTTCCCCTGCCCCACCAGCCAGGTAACACATGAATCGAGTGAAAATGTATTGTTTGCCCTCTAAGCCCAAGCTGTAATTATTTTGTCGTGAAGTAGCCTGTCGCATACAGAAACAACTGCACATGGCAGCCTTTGCCAGCTTATTTGCTCCCTTTCCATATGGAGAAACAAACTGAACAACATTTTAAATGTAGCCTAAACCATTGAGGCAACCCCACTCTCCATCAATTCCGACCTGTTTTTATAACATGATTAAGAATATCACGTTATGCTAGTATGCACGCCATTATGCAAATAAAGGAGAGCTCCGTTGAGCCCATTGAGTGTGTATATTTCGTTACAAATTTTAAGATGATCTCACGGAAATCTGTGAATAAACACAGTCTTGAGACTCAAGTCAGTGACGGGAAGATCAGACTTTCAGACTTTATCAGACTTTTTAAAAATGGAACTACAGAAAAATACCCAAAACTTTGATTTGATTATGAACACAAGAGGAGGGTTAAATCTCAGACTTTTATAATAAGGTGTTCCACATGCGCAAAAAAGTGCCCTTTTTCCCCCCAGAGCACTTGCCCCCCAAAATGTCTGTGCATGCCACTGCACAGGACAAAGCAAAATTCAGAATTAAGAAAACAAGAATTATGGTTTAAAAAAAATGCCTAGAAGGGCACCTGGTAGAGTGCATACCTCTGCCAAGCCACACATTGTCAACATCAAAATCACTTGAATCTAGGATAATAGTAAAGCTGTATACCAAATTTCATCAAAATCCATTGACTACTTTTTCAGTTACATTGGGAACAGACAAGCAAACAAACAAAAGAAGGCGAAAAATAATCTCCTCCAACAAATTTGGTGAAGCTTAAAAAACAACAACAACAACAACAACAGACACTATGACTTGATGGCAAGGCTTGGTAACAACTGGTGTGGAAACACAGAGAGTATACTTCGAAGTTGAGTGCGTGCACTCAGAACATTATATACTGTGTGTGATAGAGTTCAGGTGTGTTTGATCAGTAATCAGGTCAGAGGAACCACATGTGATGCGAGTTGGCGTCCTTGGCGGCCATGTTTGTAGGCCACATGGTGTTACGCTTAGTGTAGGTGGATGCCAGCATGGACATGACACTAACTTAAAAGTATAAGTCAAGTCAAAGTCCCTCCCACACCAGGATCTGGTCATCCCAGGCAGTCTCCTATTCCAGTACTACCCAGCTCATTGAGGCGCATGGGTGTGGTGCCAATCTCTGTTTCTATAGCCCTTGGCCTCTTGCCTATTATATAGCTAGGGTTACAGCAGGGGGCTGGTCCTCTGGTAACCACAAGAGTTTGACTCCCTACCCACACCTGTATTGCAGTGTGCTTTGCCAGATGGCAGTAGGTACCATTTTTATGATGGTCTTTGGTATGACCCGACCACGAGTAGAGCTTACAATCTCCTGGTCAAGAGCCAGACATGTGAACCACTAGGCCAGCTTGCAGTTTTAAAAGTGTAAGAGGAACATGAATTATTAAAAACTACTTACTGACCTAACTATTACCCTGTCAGCTACCCTCACCTGGGTTAGCCCACATGCCAAAATTGGTGTGCTGGAGTGTGGCCACTGTGCATGCGACAGCTTCTTGGAACCACAGATAAGAGCTTGTTGCCAGGTGGAGACCAAAGACAGCTGTGTTGTCCAGAAAAGGACATGGCAAGATCCCTTCATAGGTACTACCATTTCCTGGAAGCACCCCACTGAACCCTCAAACTTGTTTAAAGACTTATCAGACCTGCTACATAAATGCTAAAATGGCATAATCACAATGAAAAGAATCCTCAGTTAACGCTGAGAAAGCACTGAGATGGCAATGTAATTTTTTATAATGGTCAGTGATTTTATCCCAGAGTTCATCATCATGAGTATTCATCCCATCTTTTAAGACAACATGCCAATTAGTTTAAAAAGAAGAAGAAGCAGTCACTGTCAGTAAACTCGCTGGAGATGAGCAGACTACAAACATGGACAGTTTGGACTATAACGCCTAGCACGCACAGCGCCCTCTATCTCCTGCCTGACTCTCAACTGACATTCATTTCCTCATCACCTGTCTCAGTATTTAAACCCCAATCACACAAACATAGTATCGAAGAAACGTAGAAACGAAGTATCGTTCTAGTTTTTCCGTACATACCAAGCCTTGTTATTCTTTGACTGCCTTTCTGCCTGTTTGACCTTTGCTAGTGTTTTCTCATTTCCTCAATCTCTGTTTTGCCCATGTTACTCTGTTCACTGATCGCCCGACCCTAGCTTGTTCTTTGACTACGATTCCTGTCTCTCGTTTTGGCTTGGTTTGCTATTCTAAAGCTGTGTTCCACTGCACATACGTTTGTAAGTGCCTGCGTACTCACAGGATACTTCGGCAGCATGGATGTAGCAGAGGATCACAAACAGACGGCTCTCAATGCACAGGGGCAACTGCTAGGAGAACATCAACAGATGCTCGCCGATCTGAACACCAGGATGATGCAGCTAACAACTGTTATGTCGCAGGCCCTCCTAGTGCGCACTGAATTTCCTCCTCGCTTGGTGTTGCAACTCCCCGCACCAGAAAAGTTTGCTGGCAACCGCGCTGCATGTAAGGGCTTCTTGTTACAATGCTCATTGTATTTCGCCACCATGCCAGATATTCCGGAAGAACACAAAATCGCTAAATTTCTGTTTCTCTTCACTGGCAAAGCACTCCGCTGGGTTACAGCCGTCTGGAATAAAGGTGTAAAGCCAACAGGGTCATATGAACAGTTCCTTTCCCTATTCAAGAAGGCATTTGATCATGAGCCAGAGGGAATCGAAGTTGGGGAAAGCCTTCTCACCAGCTCACAGGGCACCAGAAGCGTCACTGAGTATGCCCTGGATTTCAGGACTCTTGCAGCCTCCAGTGGATGGAACGACCCAGCACTCAAAGCAGTCTTTCACCAGGGATTGCACCCTGAAATACTCAGTGAGCTGGCATGTAGGGATGAGAACCTCTCACTGGATGCCCTGATTGAACTGGCCATATGTCTAGACCAGCTGTTGAAGCACTGGCCTTTGCTGCTCATGGAGAAGAAGCCAATGTCACCTCCAGAGGACCATGCACCCATGGAGCTGTCACACACACGGTTGTCCCGTGCTGAGCATGCCAGAAGGCGCAAGGAGGGTTTGTGCTTCTACTGTGGGAGCGCCAGTCATGACATCCAACACTGCCCAGTTCGACCTGCCCAGGAAACCTCAACTGAGAGATCTGTTCCAGACCAAAAGTCTGGTGAGAGAACTTAACTCTAAATCCTTCAAAATCCCAGTGTTACTGAAGATGGCGGCCTCCACTCATGTCTGATCTGCCTTCATAGATTCAGTAGCAGAGGGGAACTTCATCAGCGAAGCCCTCATGCAAAAGCTCAACCTCCCAGTCACCTCTCTGCAAAGTGCGCTTAGCATCCGGACTATCGACGGCGGACCCATAGGCGACGGCCTAGTCACATCACGGACACAGCCGCTGCAGACACAAGTGGGGGCCCTACATCACAAACCAATCTCTTTGTACATCACGATCACTGACTATTATGATATCATCCTCGGCTACCCCTGGTTACAACTGCATGATCCCCTCATCTCATGGCAGAACAAGGAGATACTCCAGTGGTCACCTACATGCTTTCAGAGCTGCCTCTCTTGTCCCCAACTCATCGTTTCCTCCACCTCAGTTGAGATCCTGCTCCACGACTACATGGACAATGTTCCAGAATGTTACTAAGATCTTTCTGAGGTCTTCAGCAAGAGGAAGGCCTGTAGACTACCACCGCATAGGCTCTGCGACTGCACCATTGAGCTGTTGCCACCACGAG
Organism: Neoarius graeffei; assembly: GCF_027579695.1. Classification (NCBI taxonomy): domain Eukaryota; kingdom Metazoa; phylum Chordata; class Actinopteri; order Siluriformes; family Ariidae; genus Neoarius; species Neoarius graeffei. The sequence goes on from NC_083594.1 coordinate 21,816,158, forward strand.
GTCGCATCCATCCCCTTTCCCAGAAAGAACATGCTGCCATGGAAGAGTACATCCAGGAGGCTCTCAAACAAGGTTACATCTGGCCATCGAAATTTCCTGCCTTGGCTGGCCTCTTCTTCGTGGAGAAACAAGGAGGTGGACTTCGGCCCTGCATAGACTATAGAGGGTTTAATGAAGTCACCATTAAATATCCGTATCCTATCCCTCTGGTTCTGGCAGCTCTGGAGCAACTCAGATCGGCCAAGGTGTTTTCCAAGCTGGATCTTTGAAGTGCCTACAACCTGATCCAGATTAAACAAGGTGACAAGTGGAAGACCGCCTTCAGCAAAACCACTGGTCACATTGAATACTGGGTCATGCCATATGGCCTATCTTCGGCTCCCAGCGTGTTCCAAAGTTTCATCAATGATGTGCTGCAGGACATGCTGGGAAAATACATCACTGCCTACATAGATGACATCTTGATCTATTCCTCAGATTTCCCCAGTCATCAGGGCCATGTCAGAACTGTCCTCAAGCGGTTGCTGGAGAACCACCTCTATGTCAAAGCCGAAAAATGCGAATTCCACCAAGACAAGATCTCCTTCCTGGGCTACATCATTAGCTCAGAAGGGGTCAGCATGGACTCAACCAAAGTCTCGGCCATTACCTTGTGACCCCAACCTAATTCAGTCAAGGACCTCCAGAGATTTCTAGGTTTTGCCAACTTTTACCACCATTTTATCAGGAACTTCAGCACCTTGGCCGCTCCATTGACCACTCTCCTGAAAAAGGGGCCCAAGTGCCTCCAGTGGATTCCTCAGGCAGAAGAAGCCTTCAACAAGCTGAAAACTGCCTTCACGTCGGCTCCGATTCTCCAGCATCCAGACCCCACGAACCCATTCGTCATGGAGGTAGATGCCTCTGACACAGGAATAGGAGCCATCTTGTCCCAGCGGCTTGGGGAAAAACCGAAACAACACCCAGTGGCTTTCTTCTCCAAGAAGGTAACCCCTGCCGAGAGGAATTACGATGAGGGCAATCGCGAGCTGCTGGCCATCAAACTAGCCTTGGAGGAATGGCGACACTGGTTGGAGGGAGCAACTCATCCATTCATCATCCTAACTGACCATAAGAACCTAGAGTATCTCAAGAAGGCCAAGGGGTTGAATCCACGTCAGGCCAGGTGGACGCTGTTCTTCAACCATTTTAATTTCTCTATCTCCTTCTGACCAGGGTCCAAAGCGGATGCTCTGTCCCGGGCTATAGAACCATCTCCCAAAGACACAGAACCTCAACCCATCATCCCGACACAGCACTTCATACAATCCATCACGTGGGATCTGGACAGTGAAATCCATAAGTCTCAACTACAATCTGTACCTAATCACATCCCATCTGGTCTTCTCTTTGTGCCAGCACATCTACGCAGCAAACTCATCACCTGGGCACACTCCTCTCCTGCCACTGGTCACCCCAACAGTCAACATACCTACCAGATGCTGAAGAATAGGTACTGGTGGGACAACATGCTGACCGAAATCAACCGGTTCATCTCTTCCTGTTCTGACTGTGCCCAGGCTAAAGTTCCTTGAGCTCCTCCAGCCGGTAAACTCATGCCACTACCTGTCCCGCAGCAACCCTGGTCACACTTGGTGATTGACTTCATCACAGACCTTCCTTCATCACAAAACAATACCACAATCATGGTCACCATCGACCGGTTCTCGAAAGCTTTGAGGCTCATCCCTCTTCCGGGTATCCCTACAGCTGCCCAAATGGCTGAGCTTCTTTTCCAACAATTATTCCGATACTATGGCATCCCTGAAGACATCGTCAGCGACCGAGGCCCACAATTCATCTCCAAGTTCTGGTCCTGCTTCATGGAGAGGTTGGGGGTGTCCGTTAGCCTCACATCCGGCTACCACCCCTAGTCCAATGGGCAGGTAGAATGGGCCAACCAGGAAATTGGCTGCTTCCTGTGAATCTACTGCAGGTGCAACCAGGGGGACTGGGCACGTTTCCTGCCATGGGCCAAGTATGGGCAGAACTCCCTAAAGCATTCTGCGACTCGGCTAACACCTTTCCAGTGCATACTTGGCTACCAACCACCCTTGTTCTCCTGGGATGACACACCCAATCAGGTACAGGCAGTAGATGAATGGTTCCAGCGCAGCTAAACCATTTGGGAAGAGGTTCATCAGTGGCTAGAGGTCATCTGTGCCAAGTACAAGATGTATGTCGATTGACACAGAGGAGAGACTCCCACCAATCTTCCTGGTGATCGAGTATGGGTGGCGATTAAGAACCTATGAGAGACACACGCCTGTAAGAAACTACAACCACGCTACATAGGACCCTTCAAGGTGTTACGGCGCATCAACGATGTCTCATATCGTCTAGAACTTCTACCGCACAGCAGGGTCTCTCCCACTTTCCGCGTCTCCAACCTCAAACCCATCATCCCAGGTCTGCTCTCCGACAACACACCCACTCAAGATCACCCTTCTCTGAATCTCGACGGGGAACCCATCTACCAGGTCAACAAACTCCTCGACTCCAGGTGAAGAGGCGGCCAGCTCGAGTACCTTAGTAGAGTTTGAAGGGTATGGACCAGAAGAACAAAGTTGGGTCAAGTCCAAGGACATCCTCGACCCTCTGCTCAAGCAAGACTTCCACGCCCAACACCCCAGCAAGCCAGCACCCAGAGGTCGAGGATGCCCCCAAAAGAGTATAGCTCCCGGAGGTAGCTCCTCGGGGAGGGGGCTCTGTCAGTAAACCCACTGGAGACGAGCAGACTACAAACATGGACAGCTCGGACTACAACTCCCAGCACCCTCTATCTACTGCCTTCTGACTCTCAGCTGACATTCATTTCCTCATCACCTGTCTCAGTATTTAAACCCCAGTTACATAAGCACACATTGCGAAGTATCATTCTGTTTTTTTCATACATACCAAGCCTTGTTATTCTCTGACTGCCTTTCTGCCTGTTTGACCTTTTGCTAGTGTTTTCTCATTTCCTCGATCTCTGTTTTGCCCACGTTACTCTGTTCGCCGATCGCCTGATCCTAGCTTGTTCTTTGACTACGATTCCTGTCTCTTGTTTTGGCTTGGTTTGCTATTCTAAAGCTGTCTTCTGCCGCAAATACATCCGTAAGTGCCTGCGTACTCACAGTCACAGATGTCCCAAGGGGAATAACTGTCTAGATTCAACTCATATAAGGGCTTCTGCACTTCTAGCTTTAATTATGACTTATATAACCCATGAAATACTATTATTACCTTAGCAATGTGAGGATTAAGGGCCTCAGCCATTAAGGGCACTCAAAGTTATTCTAGCATGGGATTCTAGCCACTAGTACATGACTATAACTGATGATGGTCACCAAAATACTAAACCAACTTCTACAATGAACATTTCTGCATGCTGCATTATGAAAGACATGTCATCAACATGTCTATTTGTAGAGCAATACAGTCGCTTACTATTCAGCCATCATCAGTGCTTTCTATGGAAAAAGCTAATATATTACAGTGTGGGAGTTGAAGACTGTAGAGCAAATATTCTTTCAGTTCTCTCCAAAAGGGAATTTTATTTTGGAAGGCAGCCAGCTAAGAAGATTATAAACTGAGTCTTTGGTTTATCTCTCATTCCCAGACCTCACTTATTGACTCGTCTCCTTATCACTGCTTTGCAGAATCCACTGCACGATTGGCATCATCTTCAGAATCTGCCACTTTGGCAATTGTTGGTTCAGCCAGAGTAAATTAGTTTTTCTTAATGCTGTGTGGTCTTTTTTTTCTTCTTTTTTTTAATAAGCAAGCACTGTGCTATCAAGTTTTGGTTTGAGGCGAGGGCAAAACTGAGCATTGGCACAAACAATGATGGGCATAATGTCAAGCTCGAAAAAGTAATTGCTCTGACACACTGGGCTGTTAAGAAATCTGTTTTTGTCCTGTTTGGTTTTCAGCAGTGTATCTGTATAGACATCAAATTCATGTGAAACACTATAAGTGGGTAATTTTCTGTCTTTAGTAACATAACTAAGCCAATGATAAACTGTGAACTGTTGCATCTGAGCAGTGAGGTGTTCATAAAGACAGGAAACAGCTGAACAGGGACAAACGACCCTCTTTCAACTGATGACAACACACACACACACACACACACACACACACACACACACACACACACACACACACACACACAAGCAAAACCCTCTGCCTGTATAAAAAGCCAGAGAATGTGAAGATGCTCCAGTGTGATGTCAGCGCTGGAGATGTTGGACTTGGCGAGATTTCATCCCCACTTTTTCATTGGAGCTCAGTGGATGAAGGTGGAGGATCATCACCATCATCTTTCTCCTCTCTGCTGCCTGATGCTTTAGTTAGTGCTGCTGCTGCTCCAGGATCCATCGCTGTCTGGGCTTTTTCTCATTTTGGACATCAGGATAAACCTATTTTTCCCCATCTCTTGCTTTATGGAAACACTTGGCTTTGCTTACCTTCAGGAGGAATAAGCAGACTGAAAGTCTGGGAGGACAATCTGGTTAAATGTAAGTAGATTTTACTTCAACGCTTCATTTTTGGACTATAGAGGAAATCGGAGCAACCTGAGTTGTCATGAGTGAGTAATTTAATGAAAGAGACTTTAGGGAGGAAATAAGAAAATAGTGCATCATGCTTTTATCACATAACTTTTCCCATTCAATTTCCATCAGGGATTATGGAAATTATGGAACACACATTAACGAGAGAAAAGGTTTGAGTGACAGTCTTTATCTCCAGTATTTAATACTAAATCAATGCGGACCTTAAAATCGGACCCTAACATAACTTTATTTTATTCTTCCAGTGTTGATTCGTGTTTAACGGTAAACCGTGTGTATGTTAATGCTCACGATGTGTCAATATCCTCCCGTGTTTTGATGTGCGCGTGAATTTTAGCTGCAGAAAACGCGCGCGCTGAACCCAGGCTGCGTCCCAAACCGCGCTCTTCCCAAGGCTACTAAATAGTGTTAAAATAATACGACACTATAAATAAGTTACGCCATTTATGGCAGCTAAGTGAGTCATTTCACGCACTAACCGAGTGCCATTTGACACGCAGCCTGCGTGGCTCTGGACAGAAACGCGTCACTGTGGCTCGAGCATCAGGCGAGTGCGCGCGCGGCCGGAAAAAGCGCGTTACTGAGGCGCTCGGGACGGTTGCGGATGGTGCTGTGTGGACGGTAGAGCTCTGGTATTCAGGTGTAGGGTCGCTGATGAAATTGTGTTGCTCCTAGATTTTCCCCGCCTGAGTCGAGCTTGTTTTTGAGGGCACGGAGCCGCGAAGCTGCTGTCCGCGTGGAGCGGTGCCGAAGTCTCGCGTCCGGGCGCCAGGAGCTCCGCCAAGCCGCGCGACATGGCCACGAACGGCGCGAAAGCCTCAGACGGACACGTCCTAACGGAGCTGAACGCGGCGCCCGCAGCCAACGACAAGCCCAAGACTCTGGTGGTCAAAGTACAGAAGAAAAAAGAGCTTCTGGACCGGGAAACGTGGGCCGGCAAGTTCGACTTTCTGCTCTCGTGCGTCGGTTACGCCATCGGGCTCGGAAATGTGTGGAGGTTCCCTTATCTGTGCGGCAAAAACGGCGGAGGTAAACACATTATTATTATTATTATTATTATTATTATTTTTTTTTTTTTTTTTTTTTTTTTTTTTTAATCTTGTACTAATAATTAATGAAAACAGATGCATATAGATTAAATAAATGTGTCATTGTCACTCATTTTAACTTTTTTTTAAATAATAGGTTATTATTATTATTATTATTAATGTTTAATCTTGTACTAATAATTAATGAAAACAGATGCATATAGATTAAATAAATGTGTCATTGTCACTCATTTTAACTTTTTTTTAAAATAATAGGTTATTATTATTATTATTATTATTATTATTATTAATGTTTAATCTTGTACTAATAATTAATGAAAACAGATGCATATAGATTAAATAAATGTGTCATTGTCACTCATTTTAACTTTTTTTTTAAATAATAGGCTATTATTATTATTATTATTATTATTATTACTTGTGACTTTTTTATTTTTATGTTTAATTTTGTATGAATAATTATTTAATAACCAGAAAAATATATATGGATTAAAGAAACGTGTCACTCTCAGTCATTTTACGTTTATAATAATAATAATAATAATAATAATAATAGGACAATAACAATAATAATAATAATAATCGTGCTTGAATAGTGAATAATTTGACTTTTACTTTTCATATTTCCATATTTTTTTACTTGATTGTTATTATTATTTTCTGATATAATCATTTAATTGCAGAACTGTCCTTTAATTATTAATCTATTTAATTTTATCAGTAGCTTGAATAATTAATACTTCCTTCTAATTTTCAGATGTATTGGAAATGCTTCTCATTGTCGAAGCATCCAAGATTGCAGCCATGCGACATTTGAGAAACGATTCAGTGGTTTTATGATATCCGTATACTATTTTTTTCTAATCTTTTTAATTTTTTTTTTTTTAGGAGCCTTCTTGATCCCGTATTTTTTGACACTTATATTTGCTGGCATGCCCTTGTTCCTACTTGAGTGTTCTCTTGGTCAGTACACCTCCATCGGTGGCCTTGGAGTGTGGAAACTGGCTCCTATGTTTAAAGGTAATCATATAAAGAAAAATGTACATGCCGGATCTAAACCCATATCATCTCCCGTTACCTAATTAAGGAAGCATTGTGTTTGTTTTTAATAAGTGCAGAATAATAGCAAATTCCCAAGATTGTAGCATGCAAAGAATGTTACAGTCAGATTTATAATTCACATTTATATTATACCACATTTCTGGTTTGTGCTCACAGGTGTCGGCCTGGCGGCAGCAGTTCTGTCTTTCTGGCTTAACATCTACTATATTGTTATCATTGCCTGGGCCATTTACTATCTATACAACTCCTTCACCACAGTAAGAAGTTCTTTAGCATAATTATATCACAATGAATCAACATTTGTGTCATTCGGACTACACAGGTGTAATAGACACAGGTACACAGTATAATGAAATTTTTAGGTAGCCCAGGTGCAAATCAACATACAGTAGAGACATTGCAAACCAAAAAATAAAGCAAACAAAAATAACTATATTGTATTTAGCCTTGTGCACAAACAAGAGACTTAATACAATGGCCATGGCATTAGGGCTCAGTAAATGTGAGATGTTTATTGATTTTAGTGCATTAGCATCACTAACTCATCATTAATGATTTACCTTTCTTAAACATTAATATTATTTTTCTACACTGGGAAAGCTAAAGATCACTCCAGATTGGTTAATATTTTACATCTATTCGCTTATTATATATATATTTTTTTTATTATTTAGCATTTAAAGATTAAGATAATACTCAATTAAGGTGTCAAAAGAGCAGTGTTATTTTACTTCAACATTTTATCAGTTTGAATAAACATTGGCTCAGTGTACAGTTTGGAATAATAAAACTGCTTTATGTTTAAATAAAGTGTTAATGATAAAGTGTAATAAAACTAGTTTATTCCTGTATTGGCTGAATAATTTCAACAAATCCAGATCATAATTATAGCCCTACTTGCCAATAAACATTGATTAAATGTCCTCAAATTATGTGATGATGTATTATAGTGTAACATGTATAATAGAAATTGATATTTCTGAAATATTAGATCATTAAATAAAACATTGCCCTATTTCAGGACCTTCCATGGAAGTCCTGCAACAATCCCTGGAATACAGAGCGATGCTTTTCCAACTACAGCTTGGCAAACACGTCGAACATGACCAGCGCCGTTGTGGAGTTTTGGGAGTAAGGGCATACACTCACTGGAACAGTTTTGGCATTCAGGAGTCTCGTTTGCATGCTAAAACGCCATCTTTTTGTCCCCGGCTTTCTAAAAAGGACCAGTGTTATTTGCACAAAAATGCAACAATTGTGTCCGTTTGGCTGTCGGACAGCTCTAGCTGACACGATGGGCATCAAGAATGAAGACAGTGTTTTTACTAAGTGGAATAGCTTCTATCAATAACAGTTTGTCTGAGGTCAGATGCTTTCAACACTAATAATGTTTCCCTGTGGCCCTTAGACGGAATGTGCATCAGCTTACGAATGGTCTGGAAAAACCAGGGGAGATTAGAGTGCCCTTGGCAATAACACTAGCCATCGCATGGGTCCTGGTCTACTTTTGTATCTGGAAAGGTGTGGGTTGGACAGGAAAAGTAAGAGTGCAAGCTTTTTTTTTTTCTCTTTCTTTTTCCCCATCTTGTCAATATGGTGCTTACGTGTGATTTCTGTCACAGTATTTCTGGGATGGTAGAAATGTGTTAATCTGTGTAGTTATCTGTTTTATTAACATTTTCTGTGTGCATACTATTGATTAACACTCAGTCAACAAACAGCTAGCTCTTGACAGATAACTAGTTCTTGACCATTCTAATGCACTGTATGTCTATTTTTAGGTGGTCTATTTTTCAGCCACATATCCATACTTCATGCTGCTTATCCTGTTCTTCCGTGGAGTTACGCTGCCTGGAGCTAAAGAGGGCATTTTGTTCTATGTCACACCTAACTTTGAAAAGCTGAAGGAGTCAGAAGTATGTCTTATTGTATTTCCCATGCAATTTGAAGATAGATAAATAGATAGATAGTCTCCTTGATGGGGACTGACGGGCACTGAAGCCACATCTCCTTCAGAGAGACTGACATGCAGAGGCCACGCCCCTTCAAGAGTTGCTGACAGATGCAGAAACCACGCCCTCACACTGGGACTGACAAGTTCTGAGGCCACACCTTCTTCGCAGTGACTGAAAGATGCAGAGGCCATACCCTGTTTACAGTGACTAACAGATACAGAGGTCATGCCTTCTGCTGACAGATGCAGAGGCCACACCTCTTTGAGACCGACTGACATACAGAGACCACACCTCTTTCACCAAAACTGACAGTCACTGAGGGCAGGCTTCCTTCAAAGTGATTAACAGATCAGAGGCCAAGATCTCCTTCATTCAGGGAGACAGCGAGAGAGAAACTCACAGTTCCAAAGGAAATTCATTTAAGAATGTTTCTAAATAATAACAAAAAGGCAAAAATAGCTGCACATATGATATTGAACTGACACAGACATGCATACTGACAAGAATATCATTGTACACTTTTGTGTGTCTCCTTCACATTTCTCAGGTGTGGCTTGATGCTGCCACTCAGATTTTCTTCTCCTATGGACTTGGCCTCGGGTCTCTGATCGCGCTTGGGAGCTACAACCCCTTCAACAACAACGTTTACAAGTATGGAGCAATTACATGACTTAACAACAGGCATTCAATTGAGACCAATGTGCTTTCAGTGGAAAAAAAGGATCTTTCTCTACAAAGCAGTGTAACCATCAGTTCTTAAGGTTCACCCTTCAGATGAGAAATGCCACTGGCATTTACAATATGGACTGCATGAGTCCTCATCAATGTTGAAGGATAAGAGATCAATATAATAACCCTAGATAATATCCTTTTGTGTATTCCACAGGGACTCTATTATTGTATGCTGCATCAACTCCTTCACCAGCATGTTTGCTGGATTTGTCATTTTCTCCATTGTGGGCTTCATGGCTCACATCACAAAGAGATCTATTGCCGATGTAGCTGCATCAGGTAACTGGGATTTATATCACTTGCTCACATGTGTGGGAGATTATTTTCAGATGTTAAATTAGCCTTTGGATTTGGCATCAGAAATCAATCACACCTGATGTCTAGCCTGGTAACTACATAATAATTAAAATACTGTAAAAGCAAGTTTTTGCATAATCTAACTCATATCAATGTAATAACAATCAAATATACCATGTACTGAGAGGATCCAGTTGAAATTATGGATTCTCTGTGGTGACCAGCACTATTTTCTGAGAGGCGCAGCCCCGTCACTGAAGAGAATCCATAAGTACCAGTGCCTATCAGTGCATGGTATATTGATTTATATCCCTCATCAAAAAATTCCAAACTAAAAGTGTTAAGATTGAATCTCGGCATAAACTCACTGGAGGCAACCATGTTTGTTGATTACGTCGGACCGACCTTTGACCTGTGTGTGTGCAATGTACCATGCGATCGCCTGCCTCGCTAGGCATGATACATACTGTAGATCTACACACACAGAAATGCTCGCGGAGCCACAGCTGTAACTCGAGTCGGCCATATAGCTTGAAATTGTGACGTCAGTTCATGGTATATCCAGGATATACCATGACTGACTCACACCATATCCATTTTTTTTAAATTATTTTTGACGTCACAAGATACATTGCTTAAACAATGATGGAACTATGTTATGTCACGTGAGCCGTCTGTGGCCAATTCCTGCATAGTAAGTTTTTTGATGAGGGAGATAATTAACAGTTATTCCACAAAATTGAGTCGTACTTGAGCTGATAGCCAACGAGGCACATAGCACTGAGTTGGTTATAAGCCATGTATGATGAGATTGAGTGGAATAAATGTTTTATTCTATCCACATTCACTGGATTTTGAGAAACAGATCATCTTTATTTTTTGCAAATTCAATAAATAAAAACTTTATACAAAACGTCTGACAAAATCATTTCCACTTAGAATGTAAACAAACTGGCGAAATGACAGCAATTTGTGAAAAATTCCATAATAATAATTATTGGAAAAAAAGATATGTTCTTACCATCAAATACTTTTATTCCATATTTTGTTGCTTTTTAATATTTTTTGGGGTTTTGTTTTTGAGTAGAGTTTTTTTTTTTATTTTGTCCTCGGTTGGTTCAACAACATGCTCCACCATTTGCTTCTTGTTCTTCTTTTTTTGGTTTTTTTGGCGGTTGGCAAACCAACTTAAAGGTGCATTACTGCCACTGACTGGGCTGGAGTGTAGAACAGGAGATACTGGGGAGGGGGAAATAACTATATTCTTTTAGCTCTATATTCTTATATATTCCGCTAGTTTCTTTTAAATATTTGATAAAGCCGCCATTTTGTTTTTCTCTACTTACGGTATATAAGCTGATATCCTAGTAGTAGAATAGCCAATAAGAGTGCATGATTGCTCATATCCAGTGAATGTGGATAGAATAATAAGAACTATACCATGACCAAAGAAGATATAGTATGTTTCTGTTCAGCTGACAGGTGCATGCTATTTTCTTAAATTATGACACTCCAAGTTAGATTACATTTAAAAAATATGATCACAGATAAATATAGTGCTTTGCTGTCATCTTAGAAAACAAGAAAAAATGAATTAAATTGATTTAAGCAGCAACAAATAATTTATAGGCTACAGGAAGGGAATATTATAAGCCGCATAAGCCAGTGATTGCAGCTTTGTATGTTGTGTGTCAGGTTTAGACAGACTTTAAAATTGCAGCTCCATACTGAGTGCCACTCTTAAAACACTTGAATGCCTTGTTTTTCCCTACAGCAGTCAGTAACTGTCTGAGGTTTTATGCTTGTAAATAAGACCGAGAAGCAGTGATGCTCTAAAAACAGAGGTGGAATCACTGGATAAAAGAATACAAAGACACATAACCATTAGGCCCATTATACAATGGTAATCCTCTGGGAGAAGAGCATGGTGTTTAGAACATTATATAAAATTTAAAAAAAATTATTCGGTTATGAATAAGAAAAAGTTATTGAGCATCTCCAAAATTCTTGTAAATATCCATGGTTTATGCCCAACAAAGCACCCCAAATAACAGAAAATAATGCACTCTGCTTGGTCTCTCATGCGTTTCACTTCCAATTCATCAGTTAATTTCTCATATTTGGATGCTTTGTTCACAATGTTTTATGTTTTCCATTTAGTTATTTTTTTTTATTAATAAAACAGTATGCTTTTCCTCTTTCAGGTCCAGGCTTGGCATTTTTAGCTTACCCAGAGGCTGTTACTCAGCTGCCCATTTCACCACTTTGGGCAATTCTGTTCTTTTCCATGCTGCTTATGCTTGGAATTGACAGTCAGGTAAAGTCAGTTAATTGACAAATATTAGACTGTACACCTGAGATAATCCATTTTGCATAAATTAACTGCTACACTGCATGCTGTGCATATCCATGATGCTGATAGTTCTCATCATTTGAAGTGACATTTTATTCTCCTAAGCATATGAGATTAATCATGGCATTTCATTCCCACAGTTCTGTACAGTAGAGGGTTTCATCACTGCATTGGTAGACGAGTTTCCCCGCTTACTGCGAGGACGACGAGAAATCTTCATTGCTGCTGTCTGCCTTGTGTCTTATATCATCGGACTGTCAAACATCACACAGGTATGTGCACAGTGAATTTGCCAATTATCTGAATAACAGCTCTTTTCACACACCCTATGGAATGATAAAGGCTGAAGGATAATTGTGATGATACTTCTGAATGTATGCCAGGCAAAAATACCTCACATAGGCACAATGAAAGCCCTTGAAGCTGCATTAAGTAGGATCACTGTGCGTGAAGAGGACATAAACATCTCAAGCGAATATTTTCCCTGAGAGAGCTAATGGCTTTATAGTGTTATCAGTTCAACAGTACAGTAACCTCAAGCTGTTACATAAAGGTGTGTGACCAGAAAAGGTTGAATATGTAGGTGGCTTAAATATCATTTGCAGATCTCTTGTTAGCGTGTTGATTTGTTGGGTACTTGTGAAGAAAATATGCTTGCTGTAGTTAATTTTACTGTGTACTTGTTAAAAACATAGAGCACAGTGAAAAGTCACATTTTATTTATCAGTATTGAGTAGAATTAAGGAAATGTTGCATTTCTATTTTTAATTAACAAAATAATGTTGAGAAGCATGGCTCATTACTCTTCACAGCTAGCAAGAATACTCAGCTATGCACAAATAGTATAGGAACTTAAAAGGACTGGATTGAAGACGTAACAGTTTTAGGTATTAATTTTGATTTATAGTCTGTAGCCTACTGCTAGGGAAACAATGTCCTGCAAGATAGTAAGCTAGGCTGGTGTTTATTGTAGCTTCCAGTGTCACTGGGCATTAAAAAAAAAAAGACAGTAGTTAGTTGTTTTTAAATTGGGTAATTTGAAAGCTTCGCTAAAAAACATAGCACTTTCTGCCAAGGCCAAAACAATTTTGATCTCATCAGACCTAAGAACATTTTTCTACATACTGGATACAACACGTCTTTTGGCAAGCTTTCATATGACTTGCCACTGTTTCATAAAGCCCAGCTTTGTGGTGTGTCTGGGCTATGGTTGTCCTGGTAACACTTCTCCCATATGAGCTATGGATCTCTCCAGCTCTTTCAGAGTTACCCTTGGCCTCCTGGTTGTATCTCTGGCTAATGCCCTCCTTACCTGTTAGTTCAGTAAACCTATATTCTAATTTTATGGACATATTAGACATTCACTTTGCTGTAACATAGTCGCATCATCCTTAAACCAGGCTTTGTGCGTAATCAGTCCATTGGTCTATCAGTTGGTCCATCATAGTAATGAATAAATTGGAACGTCTGTGCACATCTCCGGTCAACTGACTAAACCCGGCTGTACCCAGTCTGCTAATATACAGTGACCAAAGCATACTTTAAATCAATTACTTGCTCTCTGCATTGACTTTGTTTTGAGTTTCTTGGGCAGGCAGATCGCTTGCTGTGCATTCATAAACAGTTTTTGGCTCCAAAAGAAGATGCATAAATTTAATATTTATCTTGGGTCTATTTTTTTAAATAAATAAATAAGTTAAATGTGTGTATGTGTGTATGTATGCACACTCACAGTTTGGTTATATATGTCACCTTGTCATTGATTACTGAGTGTACTGTATATATTTGCCAAACTCCATGGCATACCTAGTGAGTAAATCACATTGCTGTTAATGGGATGTAGTCACTTCCAACAAGCACAGGTATCTGTGTTCTGCAGGAAAATCTGAAAGGCAGTGGTGAACTAATGAGCTTCCCAGGTTCTTCTTTCATTGACAGCACTTTTCCCTAAATCAAATTTAATCATATTTTCTGGAGAATAAAACTTTTTGGCCTCAGGTAACATATACAATATGGCAACATGCTTAACATATATTTGACTATTCCATATGGATAGTTGTTTATGATCGTTTGTGCATTTGTTATTTGCTATCCAACAATAAGCATGAACATTATTTGAGCAATCAGAATTTCGGGAGTGTGTCATATGTTTGAATGACTTATTGTCCAGAAAATGTGGGCTACTTGTAGGTTGACTGACTATTTTGGATTGCATAACTCCTCCTCTATGCACTAAACACACTTCACTTCCAGCATGTGATCTTCCTTCAGCCCCTTCCACCTTTGGCAATTTATAATTAAAACCACACATATTCCCTGAATGAATATTACCCAGGATAACTGCCTATGTTTGAACAAGTGATTTGTAATAGTATAACTAACTCATGTAAGTCAGGTAAACCATATAGTAATATATACATATGTATATTAATGTTTTCTCAAGCACATTTTAGATGCATCTTTTTTTTTATGACAGGGTGGCCTCTATGTGTTCAAGATTTTCGATTACTACTCTGCCAGTGGAATGTGTCTGCTCTTCTTGGTGTTCTTTGAGTGCATCTCCATATCCTGGTTCTACGGTATACATCTCTTTATGTTACAGTAAAGTAATTTTTAGTTATTAATTTGGCAGGGACTTTTATAAAGCAAGTCACAAGCACTGAGAGTTAACACCCTTATGGATATGATGGCAGTTGCATCATTTAAGGAATGTTAAATCTCTTTTTATTAAATCCTTATAGATAGTATAATACAATAGAAAACATTGTATTATAAACAACAGGAGCATGCATAAAAGTCATAGAAACTTATCAGAAAATAAGGTATATCTGCAGGAATTTGTTATGATAACCCTGCTGAAATGCTGAAAAATTCTTGTGCAGGCCTAGAAATTCATATATTTTTTCACCAGCCAGCCGGACTAGTTACCTTCCAAGGTAACTAGCCAAACAGAAAATCAACTAGCCAAAATTTGTTCATGTATGAATTTTACTTCTGTCAAAAATAGCACAAAAGAGAGTAGTTACCATTGTTCATGATTAATGTGCATTTATTTCAAGACCCGAGTATTTTGATATTGTTGTTAAATACATACGGTAAATGAGAACAACACAGAGCACCATAATATAATATCAACAAATGATAATATATTGGAAAACTTGGCAACTTGGTGTATGAGTATTGAAAACAAATATGCTTACTATCATGACTATAGCACCCAAAATATGTGCAACATGCTTTCTGTATTTAACCATTTATGAGAGAGAAAGCATTAGGAGCTTCATATTGACTAGGAATCAACTTGAAAAAAAAAATTATTCCATAAAAATCGTATCGCAGCCAAGGCCTACCCTGCTCCCACGTTTGCTTATAAGTCCTTTGTCGTTTCTCCTTCTTGTACGCTTTATCGGTGGCCTTTTTCTCCTCTTCAGACCGAGGTCGCTTTGTCCCCGTCTCTGGCGGTTTCTGTACACCTTTCAGAAAATTCCACATCGCAACGTAGCTTTGGCAGATGTAGATGTAAACAACAACAAAAACACGTGTTTAAATGGGCGATAATGTGGCCACATCTATTGAATTTGATAACGTGATTACCGCGATATTCAACGAGATGCGTTATATGCATGCGCAGTAGTGAAAAAAACGACAGCCTGACTCGTACACGATGTGATTCAGAATTCTTCGGTATTTTCCGTCCTGCCGATAAACACATCGATTAACACAGACACGGCACACACTTAATATGTGGCGGATTTAGGTGACGATGTGTCTGAATCTTCGCTTCATATATATTTTTTTATTTTCAACTAGCCAGCCTGGCTGGCTAGTGACAGGGATTACCCGCCAAATGACAAATTAAGTCACCTCGGGCGACCGGACCACCGGGAATTTCGAGCCGTGTTGTGTCCATTTAAGACCAAATAATTATGCTACAAACATATGTAGTACACAGTATAGTATACAGTACCATTTAAATGTGTAATTCTCTATAATATAAAATCCATTTTGTTGCTCCTCCAAAACGATTCTAAGTGGGTGCTAGTACTATGCAACTTCAGAGATTTCAAATCATTTGCAAGCTGTATGGTGGTTGTATGGTATTGTAGATGCTTTGTGATTAGATTAGATTAGATTAGATTAGATTAGATTAGATTAGATTAGATTAGATTAGATTAGATTAGATTAGATTAGATTAGATTAGATTAGATTAGATTAGATTAGATTAGATTAGATTAGATTAGAACTTTATTGATCCCTTTGGGCGGGTTGCCTCAGGGAAATTAAGATTCCAGCAGCATCATTACAGGATAAACAGAGAATAGAAAATAGAGAAAAAAACTTCTAGATAAATTAAGTATTTACATACAAATATAAAAAGAATAAGATATGGGGAAGGGGGGCAGCAGGAGAGGTATTGCACTTTATATTGCACATTATATTGCACATTGTTCAGTATTGCTTATTGTTAGGCTAGGCTACTGCTCCTTCCCGTCCTCTGTCCTCCTGTTACCCCTCCTCCCCCCCAGAGAGGAGTTGTACAGTCTGATGGTATGAGGGACAAAGGAGTTTTTAAGTCTGTTCGTCTTGCACTTGGGAAGGAGCATTCTGTCACTGAACAGGCTCCCCTGGTTGCTGATGACGGTGTGCAGAGGGTGACTGGCTTCGTCCATGATGTTCAATAGTTTGTCCATAGTCCTCTTCTCCGCCACCAGAGAGTCCAGCTTCATGCCGACCACAGAGCTGGCCCACCTGATCAGTTTGTCCAGCCTGGATGTGTCCTTCTTGGACACTACGGTGTAAAACAGGACACTGGCAACCGTTATTGCTGTGTTATAGATGCTGAGGTAGCTGTGAATGAGGTTCTGATCAATTTCTTGTCTAGAATGGCTTGTATTTGGAGAACAGGGCTCACATCTAAAACAATTACCTGGGGAAAAATTGTTGTACATTGATAATTTGAGTTGTTTATTATTATTATTATTATTATTATTATTATTATTATTATTATTATTATTAAGGAACATTTCCAAAACTAGGAAAATGCAAAATATATATTTTTACATTGCAGAAAGATAGTTGTGGTTTTACTCGATACAATTTGTAATGAAAAGGCAGTCGACAGGTTCAGTACATTGTCCACCATGATCTTAGAATCCTCACACGAAACATCTCATTATGTTAGAGTATCCATTTAATTGATGCTAATCTCACTGTCAGATTCACTTTTGCATTTGAACACATTTCTATGAATCTGTGCCTTCTTAATTGTTTCGCATAGTAGGCTTGATTATGCAAATGACTGCATTATTTGCTATTTTCCTGGGCTGATATCCCAGTTGTCTGCACAGCAGTAATATGAAGTGATGGACCATTGCACACTTTGGTATAATGCTCTTCTTTTTTTCCTGTCCGTCTATAAGGTGTCAATAAGTTCTATGGAAATATTGAAGAGATGATTGGATACAAACCTTGCCTTTGGTGGAAATTATGTTGGGTGGTGTTTACACCTTTAATTGTGGCTGTAAGTAATTAAAGCAAAAATACATGCTAATAACAGTGATAATTCTTCCTAGCTTTGAAGTAAATTATTGCTACTGTTATTTTTTTTGCATTTGTAGGGTGTGTTCTTGTTCAGTGCGATCCAGATGGTTCCCGTGACCATGAATAATTATGTGTTCCCAAAGTGGGGACAGGGTGTCGGCTGGTGTATGGCCTTGTCTTCTATGGTCCTCATTCCTGGCTACATGGGCTACATGTTCCTCACATTAAAAGGCTCCTACAAAGAGGTAAGATTAAACTGTATGTGTATTTGCTCAGCAGATACAGTGAGTGAGCTGTAGATAACTGTACGCATGACATACATTTGGAGAAAATGAGAATGCTGGCTTTCTTCTGGAATCTGATCTAGTACAGATAATTTGCATTCTGCTCAGTGAATGTAGGGCTGATTGGATAAATTAGCCATTTTGGATGAAGCATCTGCAAAAAGAAAACCAAAGCGGCGCCTTGTATGCTTTTGCACCGAGGCGCTTCTGGAAATAGTCATTCAAAACTAGCAATTATGAACAAAGCGTTCAGGTCTCAGCTGATAGCGGCTGCGCATGAGATAGGCACACTTGAATCAGCAAATCTCCACAGGGAGGTGAAAAGTCAGGAGTTAGCTTTCAATTACAGCTTGATTGGCTAATCAATCAGCGGGTTGATTTTGTAGTTTTGCTGCCTTGAGCCTCCGCATTTGACAACTGCATTTGCTCTGGAGGGAGCAAAAATTATTTTCTTTTTCCGCACCTCTTTTTTTTCCCAGCGTCTCAGGATAATGATTCAGCCTACGGTTCTGGTCAAAAGCCAAGAGAATGGGCCCGAGCAGCAACCCGAGAGTGTGAATGCAGCCAACGACGAGGCATACATCTAAATCCCTGGACATTGCAGGCCCTTCGGAACAAAAATAAAACCAAGTAATCAAGGTTGAACGCTAGCAGGGACTTCTGGGTCTAAAATATAATCACCTACCTCCAGGGGAAAAATGTAACCAACCTGATTACAACTGTTTGAAAATTTTAATGTGTGTATGGAAAAAAAAAACAACAACGATCCAGCGATGATCTAGTGCTAGTTCGTATTGCATATGCAAGATATTAGTCTTTCCAAAACGTAACATTGTAACAATTACTGTTTGGATCCCAATGTGATTGAACACTACTGTGCTAATTCGATATATATTTACCTTATGTAATTATGTTAAGATATTGTATAAAGATCTTAGAATAGAATCAAATTGTATTTGATTGTATTTGAAGAGATATAAAAAATGAATGAAGTTAGTTGGCAATGGCCATTATGGGAGCATATAACTGGTCCTCATGGCCTGTGTAAAAGGTTATGTAAAGAGACTCCTACTGTTTTTATAATTATAATCACCTACTAGAGCTGGATTAGTTTTACTTGGGTTGGTACTGTAAAGGTGTGGTCAGTGATTTGTCCACCAGAATATTTGTCATATTTGGCAACATTCTTGCCACTTTCCAGCAGCGGTCATGTTCTCTAAATGGGAGAAAAAAAATATGTAGCCATCAATATTCAACCCATCAGGAGGTGTTTCTACTTTCCTGTCAGTCATGTTGTCCATCAATTAAGAAATCTCCCAAGTTTTTATGTACATTCAGGCACTATAGTATGTGTTACGGGTATGTGGCTTTGGAGTTAAATCTGAAATAACTCTACGTGTTTGGATTATGATTTTCAAAACAGCTAGCTCTAGCCAACTTCCACCAAAATCGCTGATTATACTTTTAAATGATTGCCAACAAGATACATGATTTGTTTTCAACATGAATCTATTTTTCCTCATATGAAAATTCCAGAGCAAAAAAAAGCTTCAACGTTTCAGTAAACATGGCGATCTCTCTGTGAAAATAGTCCTTTCTGAACTAACATGTTTACATACAGTATGTGATAAATTATCTACATTATAGAAATTCTTGTACAAATCCAGTCAAATCGCTAAAAAATTATGTTGACAGGTAAAACATATCTAGCTATAACAGGACTTAAGAGTTTACAAGACCCCTGTAACCCTTCAGTCCCAAAATAAGCACAAGCCAGTATGGATTTGAGTTTACAGACGTCACAAACAGCGATGAATTATCTGTCACGCAAGCAGATTTATCTTACACATAAGAGAGACTGTTAGCTTTTTTTCTTTTCTAAGAACTAAATACCTTTGTATGTTTTTTCAGTCATTTTTAGTCTGTTTTTTTAATGTAAGCGTGAGAAGGACCAAAATCGCTTTCACGTGGAAATAATTTGCATATGAAAGTGTTTCGTGTCACACTGTGTCCTAGAAAGTGCAGGGTACAAAAAAAAAAGACACTAAATGCATAATGTTTGGCAGTAATAGCTGCCGATTCCACTGTTCAGTCCTGCTCATTTGCATGCCACTCCTCAGGAACAATGGTGGAAGTGACCAAATTTGACTGTTTCCCACCCCTCACCCGAATCAAATGGATTAGAGCTGTGAATGGCCTTCAGCAAATAATCAGACTGAGCAGAAGCCATAGAGTGTCTCCAGAGTTTGTGAGGCCATTTAGACGAAATGCACCTTAAAAGAAACCAGCAAAAATCATGGGCGAGTTGTAATCAGTTAAAATGTTGAAATATCTATATAGTCTGCATATTTGGTCTTTTTTAAAGAAATGTCTTGGCAATAAGTAAGATAAAGTGTATATGAATGATTTCACTGTATGACTGGTTTAACCCCTGTTATTATAATTCCATCGGTTAAAAGCACAAAGCTTTAAAACCACGAGCTCCAGCGGTTGTTTTTCAAAAGGGACAGAGTTAGTTTGCTTCCATGGCAGCTACATGTGACAGGGACGTGGATAAATGACTCAGCAAAGATATCAAGCTAAAATTGTGCAATCAGTTATAGTTGCGTGAGTTTTGTACAAAGTCTCATTCAGCAGATTTCTCTCTGTAAACCTGTACTGTGTAAAAGTATCTGTGAATGTCCATATGACCACTGAGGTTTTGTCTCAATGTTAAAGACTCTTATTATGTACTGTTTTCTGCAATAATACTCTCAGAAACTAAAGCACATAGTATTTATGAAATGTAAAAAAATGAATATCAATAACAAAAGCAGAATATAATAAATTATAGATGATATGTCTAGTCAGAGAATATTGTTTTGTATATTTCTAACTGTTTCATGCACCTAATGTAAGATATTATATGTAAAAAAAATATATGAAATATAGATGGTGTTGTATAAAAAGCATGATTGCCATGTTATCTGAAAAATAAATAAACTATTATAGATTATAATGCAGCTGTTATCTCTGAAATGTCTGAGTTCACATTTCTGTTCATGGAGAAATATGACTGTATGCAGAGCATTTTTTTTTATTTGTTACAACATGGTTTACATAAGCATATTGAAATATTAGTTTTAATGAGGACAGATAAATATGAAAACCTAATTAACACAAGGATAGAGGTAAAAGCTCTAACTACTGTATACTGTGTGATATGGTGATACCTATCCAACTAATTTCATTTACATTTCACAAGTTTGCTTGGAGAGCTCTGTAAATTTAATGTCTGTGCTCAAGAACTGAAAGGTGCCTCTACAACTCTCTCTCTCTCAAAGGCAGACTTAAAAACAGACTTTGGTTTTGTATAGATACCTCTTTTTTCATTTCTTACTTTCAGCATGTCATTTTAAGTATATTTTGTCTAGCATATTTAAATAGCTGAACACTAATATTTGTAATATCCATCCATCCATCCATTATCTGTAGCCGCTTATCCTGTACAGGGTCGCAGGCAAGCTGGAGCCTATCCCAGCTGACTACGGGCGAAAGGCGGGGTACACCCTGGACAAGTCGCCAGGTCATCACAGGGCTGACACATAGACACAGACAACTATTCACACTCACATTCACACCTACGGTCAATTTAGAGTCACCAGTTAACCTAACCTGCATGTCTTTGGACTGTGGGGGAAACCGGAGCACCCGGAGGAAACCCACGCGGGCACGGGGAGAACATGCAAACTCCGCACAGAAAGGCCCTCGCCGGCCACAGGGCTCGAACCCAGACCTTCTTGCTGTGAGGCGACAGCGCTAACCACTACACCACTGTGCCGCCCCTATTTGTAATATAAAACATAAATATTTCTGTTAACCAAAGTATAGATATGAATATTACTATAGTTAAAGTTTCTGTTATTGTAATATAAATATACATGTCTTTCAGCATTTAACATCCTTTTTAGAGAAATATACAGTACATGACAAAAGGAAATAAACCTTTGCGTGCATGTATGAGACAATACTGTGTTAGTATAAAATATAGCAAAATCCTTTTTGGTTCAGTCTGATGAAGATCGACGTACAACATATGAAATAATAACATTAAGTAAATAAACACAAAACATTGGGTACAAGAACCATGATAAATATAAAGCTTAAAAATGGCAAAAGTAACTGAATAATAAATGTTAAATTATCATTGACTCCTTCATCTTCAGTAACTGCTTTATTCTGCTTTGTAATATATTTGGACTTAACATGGGGCAGCCTTAGGCTGAGGTGCCCTTGAGCGACGCACCTAACCCCCAACTACTCCCCGGGCGCTGTAGCATGGCTGCCCACTGCTATGTGTGTGTTCTCATTGCTGCTATGTGTGTGTGCATGTTTGTGTTCACTGCTTCAGATGGGTTAAATGCAGAGAGGAATTTCACAAATGTACGTCTCATCTCATCTCATTATCTCTAGCCGCTTTATCCTTCTACAGGGTCGCAGGCAAGCTGGAGCCTATCCCAGCTGACTACGGGCGAAAGGCGGGGTACACCCTGGACAAGTCGCCAGGTCATCACAGGGCTGACACATAGACACAGACAACCATTCACACTCACATTCACACCTACGGTCAATTTTAGAGTCACCAGTTAACCTAACCTGCATGTCTTTGGACTGTGGGGGAAACCGGAGCACCCGGAGGAAACCCACGCGGGCACGGGGAGAACATGCAAACTCCGCACAGAAAGGCCCTCGCCGGCCACGGGGCTCGAACCCGGACCTTCTTGCTGTGAGTCGACAGCGCTAACCACTACACCACCGTGCCGCCCACAAATGTACATGTGATGAATAAAGTTCTTTGTTCTTCTTTATGTGTAAGTGCTAGCCAATATGAATGGCTTATAAATTGATTTTATTCATATCTGTAAAATATGTGGCATTCATTAGCATCCTTTGACCGCTTGTGATTATTAACCCTATTAATAATCCATTGTAGTGTTTGCACTGCTTAATTTATTCCACCAATTTCACACTTGAGTGGGGAGCCATATTTTATCAAACAATGATTTCCACAACATAAGGGATGCAAATCTAATAATATGGAATGATGCTTATCAGCTCTTGGTATATCTAGCAGTAGTAATATAGGCTGTTGGCTAATGTAGGCTGTTATAAAAAACCGAATGATAATCCATGGGATGCCTTTTGCCTTTATTACTTTTACAATACCATGAGCAGTCTGTTTGCTTGTTAAATCTTTGTTGAGGCATGGATTAATTTGGATGAGACATTAGTATGAAGGCAATGGTCTCAGACAGACTCTCACTAAAGAAGGGCCTGTATATACTTGTAGAGATTATGATGTGTTAAAGGTCAGAGACGTCATAATGCAACTTAGGCCACAGATATTAATAAAATACATTTATTAATCTTTCAAATTTACCTCAATAATATCTAGAATGCTATATTGTTATATTATCTAAAGTACAATTTTAACAGAATTTGAATAATTTCAGCCCCAATAAATAAATACAACCCCAAATCAGAAAATGTTTGGACATTAAAGCATTTACTACTTTGTAATATTGCCATTCATTTTCACAACACTGAAGAGAACAAGTGATGAAGCATTTCAGGTGTTATTTTGTCCCATTCATGCTGTAAACAAATCTTAAGGTGTGCAACAGTATGTGGTCTTCATTGTTGTATTTTCCATTTAAAAATTTGCCACACATTCTCTATTGGGGACAGAGGGGACAGGCACCCTCTTCTCTGCAGCCATGCCTTTGTAATGTGGACAGAATGTGGTTTTGCATTGTCTTGTTGAAATATCCCAGGAAAAGGAGTCATATTGAAGGCAACATATGTTATTCCAAAATCTCAATGTACTTTATTGCATTAATGCTACTATCACAGAAGTGTAAGGCCAAGGGCCAAGGGCACTGAGACAACCCCATACCATGACACCCTGGCTTTTGGACTTGTTGCTGGTGTTATATACAGGTATATACACTCCCAAATACACATACATCTTTTCTTTAATTAAGTATTGGTGCCTGCTGTGTCCTTACATGAGCAGCTGACGGTCCCTCAGTTGTGGTGGGGTTATCATTTTAATTGCAGTAATGGCAGCACCTGAGTTGTGTATGCTGGGAATGGGGGAAATGGCGATATATAGAGACAGTGAGATGTATCAATAAAGTTGTTGTGCAGAAGTTACTTTGTATTGACAAATAAACATTGGGATACTCTGGATAATAGAGTTTCTCAGGCCTGATCAGCCTAGAGGGAGCTGAATTAACTTAGCTCAATGGCAAGTGGGTTTTTTTGTGTTTGTTTTCATTTTTGTTTAAGCCAGCCATTCACCTGTATAAGCCACACTCGGAAAATTGACACTCACACGCCATTCTAGTCCCACCAACCACACAGGGAATATAGGGACGAGGACGCATGCACCCGGCTTTTATTGAAAAGACAAAAAATACAAAAAAAAAAGGACTAAACTAAAATTGAACAAAACCTGAAAAGGAAGAAAACTGTGTTGGTGTGGTACACCTGAGGGAGTAGCTATGCCTTCAGTGAGAGAGAAGTTAAGCCTCACCTTGCTGAGGGGTCTGTCAGGTGCCAGACAATTTCAGTTTGGCTTTTGTTTTCTCACACACACACACACACACACACACACACACACACACACACACACACACACACACACACACCCCTTAGTTACTGCCCTACTCTCCATCTTTTGAGTACACTGAGAGAAGCGAGCTGGGAGGGTAGCCTGGTATGTAACAAGTGAGGGCTTGTCGTGCAGGAGTATTGAACTGAATTGGGCAGCTTTGTTATTTTAACTGGTTAACTAGCGTTAAGGCTTAGCTGGGTAGTCAACTAGCTAGCTAGCTAATACTAAGTTACGTGTTTAGCTAAGTAAGATTAACTTTAAGCTACCACATTGTGGCTGCAACTGATCATTTTTAAATATTGGTATCGGCGTTTTCATGACACGATTTTCTTTTTCACTATTGTGTATTTAGGTAATTTATTTAAGTCAGTGAAGGAGGTAGAACTCCAAACTCAAGTTTTGTGTCATTTTGCATTTTACAGGGAGTGGTGGTTTGGTTCCATTCTGGCAAAATGAGTGAAGAGTTTAGAGCAGAGGAGTTCCTCAGTGAAAACTGAATTATCCATATAAGAGACTGGTAGGGAGGCACGGTGGTGTAGTGGTTAGCGCTGTTGCCTCACAGCAAGAAGGTCCGGGTTTGAGCCCCGTGGCCGGCGAGGGCCTTTCTGTGTGGAGTTTGCATGTTCTCCCCGTGTCCGTGTGGGTTTCCTCCGGGTGCTCTGGTTTCCCCCACAGTCCAAAGACATGCAGGTTAGGTTAACTGGTGACTCTAAATTGACCGTAGGTGTGAATGTGAGTGTGAATGGGTGTCTGTGTCTATGTGTCAGCCCTGTGATGACCTGGCGACTTGTCCAGGGTGTGCCCCGCCTTTCGCCCGTAGTCAGCTGGGATAGGCTCCAGCTTGCCTGCGACCCTGTAGAAGGATAAAGCGGCTAGAGATAATGAGATGAGATGAGAGACTGGTATCAGTTAAAAAACCCCGATGAGCTGCGAAAAGTAGCAAAATATTTACAGGGCCAATGTCCAGCTGACTCCCGGAAAATTGATCTCATAGAAATGCTTGTTGCTAAAGTTACTCCAGAAAGTTCTCTTGATAAGAAGTTATGTTGAGGTGCAGCTTGCTAAACTTGAAACTGAGAGGAAACATATCTGACAGCGTGCAGATCAGGAGTCTGCAATGCTAGAGTTAGATAAGGAGCAAATGAGATACGATTTTGAGTGTCAGCTGATAGAAATTGAACAGGGGAAGCGACAATTGCAGTTGGAAGAACATAAAATAGCCAGTATGGAGGCAGATAGCGCTTCTGATTTGAGTAGAAATATTCACCTGGTCCCTCAGTTTAGTGAGAAGCAGGTTGATGTTTTCTTTTTGACTCTTGAAAAAATACCAAAGTCTCTATATTGGCCACAGGACAAAGGTCACACCTAGGAAACAATGTGTTTGTAGTAAGGGCTTTAGAAGTTTATGCTGCTCTGGGCACTATACACAGTCATCATCCTATGATGCTGTAAAGTCTGCTGTCCTGTCCTCCTGAGGTTTACAGACGTTTTCCATCCATCCATCCATCCATCCATCCGTAGCCGCTTATCCTGTTCTACAGGGTCGCAGGCAAGCTGGAGCCTATCCCAGCTGACTATGGGCAAGAGGCGGGGTACACCCTGGACAAGTTGCCAGGTCATCGCAGGGCTGACACATAGGGACAAACAACCATTCACACTCACATTCACACCTATGGTCAATTTAGAGACACCAATTAGCCTAACCTGCATGTCTTTGGACTGTGGGGGAAACCGGAGCACCCAGGGGAAACCCACACAGACACGGGGAGAACATGCAAACTCCACACAGAAAGAAGATATAATTTTATCCCTTTATTTGTCACATGCACACTTCAAGCACAGTGAAATTCATCCTCTGCACTTAATCCATCTGAAACAGGGAACACACACACACATCCAGAGCAGTGGGCAGCCACACTACAGCGCCCGGGGAGCAGTCAGGGGTTAGGTACCTTGCTCAAGGGCACTTCAGCCCAAGGCCGCCCCACGTTAACCTAACTGCATGTCTTTGGACTGTGGGGGAAACCGGAGCACCCGGAGGAAACCCACGCAGACACGGGGAGAACATGCAAACTCCACACAGAAAGGCCCCCGTTGGCCACTGGGCTCAAACCCAGGACCTTCTTGCTGTGAGGCAACAGTGCTAACCACTACACCACCATACCGCCTACAGACATTTTCATAATCTAAATAAAAAAGCAGACCAAACACACATAGAATATGCTGGAGAAAAGGAGATAGTTTTTGACAGATGGGTTCATTCTAAAAACATTGGTCATGATTATGAGAAGCTGAAATGGCTGATTCTCCTTGAAGATTACATAAGTATTGTGTCCTTTGAGGTTAAAAACTACTTGCAAGACCCAAAGGTTGACGCCATCAAGAGAGCTGCTGTTATAGCAGATGATTTTTAGCTCACTCATCAGAATACTTCAAGGTGTGCTAGCAGACCCAATGTTTTGAAGTCCCAGGTTGGCATGGGGGCTGAGAATAACTCCCAGAAACCTTCAATGGGGCTAAAGTATTGAGACTGTATTGTCAACAATTGAGCTCAGCACGAATACAAGTTCTCGTGTGCTATTACTGTGGCAAAAGGGGAGACAATAAGTCAGTGTCAGCTTTTCTTGAATAGGCATAGGGTAAAGGAGAATTCTCCAAAACTTAGCATGCCTGTGTCAGAGTGGGCCAAGACTGGGGAGGACCAGGTAATAGAGAATGCCATTTTGGGGTTTCTCTAGTGGCACGGTCTCTGTGGCTGGACTAAAATATCCAGTGGTTGTCCTGTGAGATATAAGGGCAGCTCACACTGAGAAAAATGATATCTTAGTAAGTGAAAATATCTTGAAAATAGTTGAAACGATCTAGCATTTCCTATTAGAAGAATACAAGACACCAATTCTGAGATTATTAAACCTAGTTCTAGATTGCAACCAACTTATTCTAAGCTGTTTTATCAAGTAAAAATATCTGTCCATGCAGCAAGATAATTTCACTCGTATAAAGTAATTTTCTCCTCAAATTCAGTTTTCTGCAGTGCAGTCACTGTGAAAATTGTGACTGTGAAAATGGAGGAAGGGAGATGTTGTCTCCCTTCCTCCATCTAGCTCCCTTGAATGTTTGCGCCCTAATCCAAGGGGTGAATAGTAATGCTGGGGAGTTTAAGTCTATCCCTCTCCACCAAACCCATTTAAAATCATCCTTAGAGAAGGGAGAAGTTAAGGTTGGAATGGTGACCAACCTCCCTATTCCTGGAGTCACATTTGTGTTGTGTAATGACTTGGTTGGTGATAAGGTGTGTGTTACTCCTTTGGTCACAGAGACTCATTTGAAATGGAGGTGTTACAGGAACAGTTTCCTGGGGTTTTCCCCGCATGTGTAATGACTCACGCTCAATCTCATAGCAAACTGGAAGAGCATAATGAGGTAGGAAGGACAATCTGAGTTAGGGGTAATACTTGCAGAAACTTTCTTTGCAGAGAACACTTCAGGTGACCAGAAGTTTAGCCGTGAAGTTCTGATAAGAGAACAAAGCAACAATCCTGTCATTAGTAACCTCTTGACCCATGCTGGTACTCTGGAGGATTTGGCAGGTGAGGCAGAAGGGTTTTATGTTCAGAATAATGTCCTAATGAAGAAGTGAAGAGATCCTGGGTGTTCTGCTGCAGAGGAATGGAGAGTTTACTATCAGATTGTTCCTCCTTGTTATAAAGAGGAGATTGTGAGATTGGACCTGGCGACTTGTCCAGGGTGTACCCTGCCTCTTGCCCATAGTCAGCTGGGATAGGCTCCAGCTTGCCTGCGACCCTGTACAGGATAAGTGGCTACAGATAATGGATGAATGGATGGATAGATTGTGAGATTGGCCCATGAAAGTCCTACCTCAGGTCACCTGGGCATAAATAAGACCAAGGCCAGGGTCATGAGACACTTTTATTGGCATAACATGTGGAAAGATGTTGTGGCATTTTGTAAGATGTGTCATGTATGTCAACTTAGAGGAAAGCCTCATCAAATTATTCCACCAGCTCTGCTAGTTATGATTTCTGTTTCTGCAGAGCCATTCAGGTGCATTTTAATAGACTGTGTGGGTCCTCTACCAAGGACTAAGCGAGGGCATCAGTATCTGCTGACTATAATGGATGTAACTACATGTTTCCTGGAGGTTTTTCCCCTCAGTGCAAAGTCTATTTTGGACTGCCTCTTGAAGTTCCTTACTCAGTTTGGGCTTCCCAAAGAGATGGTCAGACCAGGCTCAAATTTTATGTCTGGGTTTTTTCAGGCTGTAATGCAAGACAAAATCCCTATTATCTCCCAAGGGAATTCACTGCTGTGTTTTTGGCTGCTGTTAACATCCCCCCGCTACCTAACTCCACGGCAGCACTCAGCAAACTCCACGATGACATCAGCATGTTAGAGGCGGCTCATCCCGACGCTGTTTTTATCATTGCCGTTGACTTTAATCAGTGCAATTTACGGACTATATTCCCTAAATATTACCAACATGTGGACATCCCCACCCGTGATAAGAACACACTGGACCATGTTTACAGCAGCATACACGGTGCATACAGGGCTGCCCCCTACCCCCACTTCGGACACTCGGACCACATCTCTTTGTTCCTGTATACGGCCTACAGACAAAGACTAAAACAAACAAATCCTGTCACCAAACAAGTCAAACTCTGGAGCCCAGAGACTGAGAGCATCCTTCAGGACTGTTTTGCTCGGACAGACTGGGATGTGTTTAAAGCTGCAGCCACTTTGGAGGACTCTTCTGTCAGTATACAGGACTATGCTGAGTATGTCACTGGGTACATCAGCACATGTGTCTGCAACATCGTGCCCACCATACAGATCAGGAAGTTCCCCAACCAAGAGCCTTGGGTAAACAGGTACGACACATGCTGCGTGCTCACTCTCTTACATTTAGATCAGGCAATGAGACAGAGTACAAAGCGGAGTACAAACGGACTGAGGAAAGCCATTACAGCAGCCAAGATGCAGTACAGAGAGAAGCTGGATGGCTTCTATTCTGCTACTGACCCCGGGTGAATGTGGCAAGGTCTGCAGCACATCACAGACTACAGGACCACCACTAGCACCATCAGCTCCACAGACAGCCTGCTGGATGACCTCAACACTTTCTACACCCGCTTTGAGACCACCAGCTACAGCACAGAGAGGCACACACACACACACCTGGACCACCCTCCCCCCACCAACAGTCTCATCAGGCCAAGTACACAAAGCTCTGAGGAGGATCAATCCCAGGAAGGCAACAGGACCAGATAACATCCCTGGACGGGCCCTCAGAGTATGTGCCAATGAGCTGGCTGATGTTTTCACCACCATCTTCAACCTTTCCCTTAGCCAGAGCACTGTTCCCTTCTGCTTCAAGACCACAACCATCGTCCCTCTTCCCAAGAAGAGCCCACCCACCTGCCTGAATGATTACAGGCCAATAGCACTCACTCCAGTCATCTCAAAGTGCTTTGAGACAGTGGTACTGGCCCACATTCAGAACAGCACACCGGAAACCCTGGACCCCCTGGAGTATGCCTACAGGCCCAACAGGTCCACCTCAGATGCCATCGCTGCTGCCCTCCATTATGCCCTCTCCCACCTGGAAAACAAAGACTCTTACATCAGGATACTCTTTGTTGACTACAGCTCTGCCTTCAACATGGTCATCCCCCACAAATTCATCCATAAACTGTCCACACTTGGTTTGCACCCCACCCTTTGTGACTGGCTCATCAACTTTCTGACTGGCAGGCCCCAGACTGTCAGGATTGGTAATAGAACTTCATCCAGCATCATCACAAACATTGGCACCCCACAGGGATGCGTCCTCAGCCCCATCCTCTACACTCTGTTCACCATAACTGTGTCACCTCCCACAAGGACAACATCATCCTGAAGTTCGCGGATGACGCCGCAGTGATAGGACGCATCACTGGCGGTGACGAAATGGCCTACAGGAGGGAGGTGGCCAGTCTGATGTCATGGTGTGAGGACAACAACCTCACCCTCAACACGGACAAGACGGAGATGATAGTGGGCATGATAGTGGAATGGGACAAAACCCATTTTCTTTTGTTTGCAAAATGGGATTCAGTTTGTGAGTCTACAAGGTTCAGTCCATTTGAATTAATATTTAATCACAAACTGTAAGGTCCACTGAAATTGGTCAAGCAGAAATTCTTGGCACAAGATTCTGAGGTGAATGTGCTGGACAAGGTTATAATAATTTTGGATTTTTCATTATAGTTTAGTTTTATTTCGTTTTGACCTTTTTTCCTCTAATTTAGTTAGTTTTAATTAGTTTTTAGAGCAGGTTTGCTAGTTTTAGTTAGTTTTCTTTTTTTCTAAATGCTTAGTTTTAGTTTAGTTTTTATTAGTTTTAGTCTTAGTTTTTCTTTTTCCATACTTTGGGTTATTTGTCAGGTGCAGGATTCAAAAAGATCAGTAAGTATTGTATAATAAAACTTGACAAAAGATATCATTAAAAAAATGTATTCAGTTACTTTTGAACAACCAACCATCCACCACAACAGTCTACAGTACAAGATAGCAGCCTTAAGTGCAAAATAATTGTAATACTGCTTCTGAGGTTGGATACAGGTAGTATTCCTGGTACAAATCAAAATAGCCAATAGACTAAAGACATACATGAACATAAGAATATAAACAGATTCATGAGGCACACGTCACATTTCTTGACAGCCAGGAGTCTCAGGGAGCTCAATCTGAGAAAAACATGAACAAATTTAAAAAAAAAAAAACATTCCACAACAGGACTGATTAATTTTTTTTTTGACCAAAATTACCTACTCAAAAAAACAAAATGTCTTCTCAGCACTAGATCAGGTGCAGCTTTTTGACACATCAGTGCAGTAGACAATAGTAACAATAACAGATTAACAATACAGTACCTCACATGTTGTACTGTATTTAACATTATAAAGTGAACACAGTGAATGTTTTGGACACTTAAAGTGCACATTTAGCCTATCTGTTAGTGCACAGAGACAGGCAGCTATAAAGATACTTCTACACCTCAGCTTGATCCTGATGTGCTTTGCCTTTCTATGTTAATCTTATGTCAAATATTGTAAACAAAAGGAAAATGAAGCCTTTGCAAATTAGGGAATCAGCTGTCTGAAATACAGCTTTTCAGGATTGTGTTATTTCTTGGTTCTATGTCTAGCTCTGGTATCTAGCTCTTGGTTATACATCAGCAAGTGTTAAGTTTTCTTGGCCAGTTTTCCTGGTCATGACCAGGTTCTTTGGCAGCTAAAGAACTGGTGTGTGTGTGTGTGTGTGTGTGTGAGTGAGAGAGAGAGAGCAATGGGTGTACTTCAGTCAAGCAACAATTTCTTGTTGATCTTGAGGAAAACACGCTGCTCCAGACATGTGGTTGTTCTGTTCCTCAGGCCAGATGACAACAGTCCACACACAGAGAAGATGCGCTCCACAAAGGCTTGTGAGGCAGGGGCACTAATGAGATCCAGTGCCACAGGGGCAAGTTTTGGATAGACAGCCTCACTTGATCTCCAGAACTGCAATGGTGTCTCATTAAACACACCCTGTTTGACGTCATCACCATACTTCATTTCAGTCAACAGACTATCAGCTCCATCAGGCTCGTTTGTCAGTGACACATTGACCTCCATAAGGGAGACAAGGAAGCGGCATTTCTGAAGGACAGTAGGAGGGGAGTGTGGTGCAGTTTGAGTGGCAATGACATTATCCTGAGAAGGAGTTGCTGGGTTATACTGAGCTGCCAGGTTCTGCACTAAAGACTGTGCTGCCCTCCTCAGTGGCACCATGTCTGGTGTTTGAAGAATCAGTGAAACACTTGGATCGAGTAGGCAGGCTGCTGCTGGTGTAACATCAAACTGTGGGGAATCAGGGCTAAGAATGGCAGCAAAACGTTCTCGCAAGGACTTCAGCAGCACTTGAGCTAACTGCTTCCCAGCAGCAGTAGTCGTCAGCAGGTGTGCCTCAAGGTTGAGCAGGCATGGCACTACTTGTGAGAGTGACTGACTGTCACTCTGAAGCTGGTCTGTGTGAATGGCAAAGGGCTCAAGCAGCTTGGCCAGGTTCTCCAGCTTAGCCCAATCGCTTGTGAGAAGTGTGTCCATGCCCAACTCCTCAAGTACTTGGTTTAGTTCAGTTCTGATCTCCAGCAGTCTTCTCAGCATATCAA
This sequence comes from Neoarius graeffei, assembly GCF_027579695.1. Lineage (NCBI taxonomy): Eukaryota > Metazoa > Chordata > Actinopteri > Siluriformes > Ariidae > Neoarius > Neoarius graeffei. Next base: position 21,848,893 of record NC_083594.1, read on the forward strand.
AAGTGCTGTCCCATCGTGTGCTACAATCTCGGACCAGAGTTTTGCCACACTTTTTGATCATTGCTTCATTTGCCACTGACGATTTCCTCACTGTGTGTACCAGCTTTCTTGCTCTTAATATGATCAAATCAGCATTCGGGTGCTTAATGGCATCTTTCAGGGTGAGCTGAAGGGTGTGGGCCAGGCATAGCATTCTCTGGAACTTCTTGTTCTCCCCATCATCTGGCAGGTCAAGTTCTTAGCAGAGAGAACAGACAAACACATAGATAATTAATTATAATCAAATGTAAAACACACATAGGAATTGTACAGTTTAATAAAAAGTTATTTATGAATTAGGACTTTGTCTGTATTGCCCTAAATTTGTTTCCACGGGATAACATGTTTAATATTGCATCTTTGTAACGAATCTCAGTATTAGATAATGAAATCATGACAACAATAACTATGATGTCAATGTGACAATTGTACATTTTATTTTTTAAGAGATGTACTGTAGGCTATACCATTTGGGATGGACATTTTAGATTTTGAATAGGAGTGAATAAATGAGAGCAAGTAAATTATTTTCCTCTCTCTTTTTATTTGAACTCTATGGAGTTAATATCAATTAAAGCTTACAATGCTGGTTATATCATTGTGATATTTTATATATATCAGGGCTTTGAACCAGAATTTTTTTCCTATTGGTTCATTCCGAACAGAAATGGAATTTTAACGTTTCCGATTTTGGGTTCCACCATTAAATAGACGTTCCCGAACCGGTTAGAACAAAAAAATTTTGTTCCCGGAACGGTTAATTACGTTCCCTGTCAGCTGTTTAACAAATGACTATAAAATTGTCTCTGTCTCATCCAGCTTAAGCCAAATGTAGGCTAATTCTATTACAACCTTCATTAAATAAGACAAGAAATAATTCAAAACAATTATTATTTCAAATGTTGGCGATTTGGATTCTCAGTATGTCTTCCCATCTACACAAACAGAAAAAGTGCCAAAAATGAAAGATAATTCGTTTAGTGTGTTACCAAAGGCTAGTCAGGCCCTATACAGGGCTTTCCACAAGCGCCGGCTGCCGGCCATACAGCCGGCACACAATTAAGTCCAGCCGGCTACTTTAATGACTATTATTTTTGTAGCCCACAGGTTCTAAATATTAATTTTCGATTTTAATAAAATTAAATGTTTATCTAACGGACTGACAATGTCAAACTGAACCGCACTCATTTAAGTTGTGATTCGCGCTGTTTGTACCGATAATAACCACAAATTCCCCGCAGACTTCGCTGATCCGTGGCCCCGACATGCGGTGTGCGCGTGCGCGCACTCGGCGGAGGCAGTAGTGTGCGCGCGCGCACGCACTCGGCGGAGTTTATTTTGTGTTTAACACCCCCCCCGGCTGGCTACTTATTTGTCATGGCTGGCTAGTATGAGCCTTAGTGGAAAGCCCTGTATGCATTGATAGGCTAACAGAGGTTAACGTCATTTAATGTTCGCGAGCCTCTCATTAACGTGGACAAATATATTGATATTGTGTTTGAAATTGACGTTTTTGAATAACGATAGACTGCAATATTTACCTCTTATTTAAGATGTGGAGATGTGATAGTAGTCCACCCTCCCGCTCTCTCCATTCAGTCAGCGAAAGTCACACAGGAAGTGAACCCCAGTGGGTCATAGAAACTTGCGCAGGAGAAGAATGACTTTTTTATTTGTAGGCTACGGAAACTTTGAGGAACGAAATAAAAACCGGTATTAACTGGTTACCATTATTTTTAATAAGCGTTTCTGTTCCGGAACATAAAAAATAATAAAGTTTCTGGTTTCGTTTCTGTTCCATGTGAAATAGAAAAAGTTCCCGGTTTTCGTTTTCGTTCCTTGAACCGGTTCAAAGCCCTGATATATATATATATATATATATATATATATATATATATATATATATATATATATAAAAATAATCTCATCTCATTATCTCTAGCCGCTTTATCCTTCTACAGGGTCGCAGGCAAGGTGGAGCCTATCCCAGCTGACTACGGTCGAAAGGCGGGGCACACCCTGGAGAAGTCACCAGGTCATCACAGGGCTGACACATAGACACAGACAACCATTTACACTCACATTCACACCTACGGTCAATTTAGAGTCACCAGTTAACCTAACCTGCATGTCTTTGGACTGTGGGAGAAACCGGAGCACCCGGAGGAAACCCACGCAGACACGGGGAGAACATGCAAACACCACTCAGACAAGCCCTCGGCGACCACGGGGCTCGAACCCGGACCTTCTTGCTGTGAGGTGACAGTGCTAACCACTACACCACCGTGCCGCCCCATATATATATATATATATATATATATATATATATATATATATATATATATATATATGTATAATAAATCAATAGGACTAATGTATTTGGCACTATAACCTCACTCACCGAGGTCTCCAGTCTCTCCAATCTCCTCATCCTCCTCGTCTGTCTCCTCCGACTCTGATTCGATCCACAATTCATCCAGACCATCTCCAGCACCTCCTGGCTGAGACCGTGAACCATCTGTGGACTCCTCACTTTGTTCTTGGCCTCTGTCCCTAAGCAGCTGCACAGCTTTGATGATGTTGGAGCCGTTATCTGTCACAATGTGCAGCACCTTGTCTTCTCCTATACCCCATGCATCCAATGTCTCATCAATGCAGCGAGCAATGGTCTCTCCAGTGTGTGGGTGCTCGATTCGGTGCAGGTTAAGCAGAGCATGGTAAACCTGGCCTCTGGGTGGATGATAAAAACATGCTGACACACCCATGAAAGACGCTGTTAATCCTCTCTTGCTCCAACCATCTACACAGAGGGTCAGCTTCCTCGTGTCCTTTATGATCTCTTTCAATTTGTGCTTTGCCTCATCCATCTTAGCTCCAGGGAGATTATTCATTCTTGCAGCACCGGGTGATTTGAATTTTGGTTCGAAAGAAAAGTTTAACTTTTTGAAAGCAATTGAGTCACATAATCGTGTAGACATCCCAGTCTCAATAAACATATTTACCAGTGCATCCTCCCGCTTGTGGTGTTCCTGCGTATTTACTAACCAGCAGTTGTTTGGTCATCGGTGAAAGCAGTCCATTATGGTTGTCTCCTCCTTCCTGGTGCTACTTGGCCGTGATGTTACTTGTCTTTCAGGGGAGCTAATCAGAGAGGCTACTTGGTCAAGGTACTCACGATTAGCCGTCTTATGCGAGCTTCTCAAATGGATTTTAAGATTTGTGGGGGGGTTTCCCTTGAGAAGTATCCCACAAATTCTGTCACCTGTTTCTACAATGCACTTGCTCTTATCTGTCTCGCTGTCGTAGTCAAAAAAATTCCATATAGGACTCTGCCGCTTTCTCCCAACTTTAGTCGTTGCCATTTTGCCAGGTAACACAGGGAGCACAAGCCGACTGAACAAAAAGGGACAGACCGTGAGGAGCCGTACGGTGCCGCCAGCTCACATAAAACCGCTAGAGCGAAATAAATCGATTTCATATTAATCCAAAAGGCTTATAAAGATGAAAACGAAGGACATTTTATCTATAATTTCAGTACATTTTAGTTAGTTTTGTAAATGCACAATACAGTTTCAGTTATTATTTTTTCTTTTAATTGTTGTTTTTATTTATTTCAGTTAACAAAAATGTTTTTTCAATTTTAGTTTTCGTTATTTCGTTCGTTTTCGTTGACGATAATAACCTTGGTGCTGGACTATGTGTCTGAATTTAAGGAGCATCTTAGAGTAGCCTGTGCCATGACAAAGAGTCACTTACAAGTGTCTCAGAGCAGAATGAAGGATCATTATGATCGAAAAGCTGTGGCCAGGTGCTTTGAGGTGGAAGATAGGGTGTTAGTTCTTTTGCCCACCAGAGGTGATCCGCTACAGACTTAGTTTATTAGCCTGTATGTGATCCAAGAAAAGCTGAATGATGTCAACTATGTAGTACATACTCTGGATAGGAGGAAGTCTACTCATTTGTGTCACATGAATATGCTCAAGCTGTATTATGAACGTGGCATAGATTCAGTTTCCTCCATGTGTGTCCTTCACAAGGATCAGACAGAAGAAGTTGACCCACGGGAGATGGCTCATATGGACCTTAATCTATTAAACAATGTCATGTTGTTTAACTTTAACAGTTTTCTAAGTACTCTAACATCACACCAAGCTAGTGATGTGGTAGAACTTCTGGGGAAGTTTCCCCATGCTGTTTGCTGATGTGCCATGTGCAACACTTTTGCTGGTGCATGACATACGTAGATATAGGTGATGCTTTGCCAGTCAAGCAGCATTCGTATAGAGTGAATCCAGACAAACTGTCTTGAATCAGAGAAGAACTAGTGCTAGAGTGCAACATCATCCATTGAGTCAAGTATGAGTGAGTGGAGCTCACTTATAGTTACAGTTCCAAAGCCAGATGGTTTATTTAGTCTTTGTGTTGATTACATAAAGTAAATGCCCTTACTAAATCAGATTCTTTTCTGATCCCCAGGATAGATGACTGCATTGAATGGATTGGGCAGGCAACTGTGTGTCAAAATGTAATCTTTTGAAAGGGTATTTGCAGGTTCCGCTGTCAGAATGAGCAAAAGAGGTCTTTACATTTTGTACACCTGATGAATTATACCAATTCAAAGCTCTTCCTTCTGGGGTCAAAAATGCACCTGCCTCTTTCCAGAGGTCGATGAAGCAGGTTATTGATGGCTTGCCTAATTGTACTGTTTATATTAATGATGTATGGAACAGTTTTTCTGAAAGATTAAAAAAGGCAGGGCTTGTCATTAACTGGTCAAAGAGTGAAATAGGCAAGGCTTGTGTCACTTATCTGGGGCATGTAGTTGGCCAAGGTAAAGTTCGACCTCAGACAGCTAAAGTACAGGCCATTTCTCAACTAGCGGTCCCATGTAATAGGAGAGAATGCGATTTTGGGGTATGTGTGGATTCTACTGTATATTTGTTCCAAATTTTGCTGTGATGACTGCACCATTAACTGACCTCTTACAGAAGTCTGTCCAGTTTACTTAGACAGATTCATGTCAAGTGGCATTTGAATGGCTTAAGACCATTCTGTCCTGTGAACCAGTTTTTGATCACTCCTAATTTTTATTTACCATTTAAATTGGTAGTCGATGCTTGCAATATTGGGGTAGGTGCTCTACTCCTGCAAGAGGATGCATCCAGGGTGGATAGGCCTGTGATATATTTTTCTAAGAAACTGAACAGGCATCAGAAAATGCATTCCACTCTTCCAGAAAAAGGAGACATTAACCTTAATTCTTGCTGTGCAGCATTTTCAGAGGTATGTGTCTAATGGAGTACAAGAAGTAAAAGTATACACTGATCACAACCTACTCACTTTTCTAGAGAAATTTAAGATGAAGAATCAGAGGGTTTTTTTTGATGGGGCCTATGTCACAGGCAAAGACAATATTATTGCTGACATTTTATCCAGAGCTTGATAATTAGTTGTTAATTGATTAGTAATTGCTTGACTGCTTAAAATACACTGTGTGTCTTGTGTATGTAAACATAGGAATAGTAAAAAAAAAAAAAAACTTAAAAATGTTTTTGTTTTGGTGGGGAGGTCTTACATCCATGCATATTTTGTTTATTTTTCTTTAATTAAGTACTGGTGCCTGCTACATCCTTATGTGAGCAGCTGACGGTCCATCAGTAGGGGTGGGGCTATCATTTTAATTGCAGTGATGGCAGCATCTGAGTTGTGTGTGCTTGGAATGGGGAAAATGGTGACAGTATAGAGAATGTGAGATGTATAGAAAAAGTTGCTGCACAGAAGTTACTTTGTATTGACAAATAAGTACAATGTTGGGGTACTCTGGGTAATAGAGTTTCTCAGGCCTGATCAACCTAGAGGGAGGTGAATTAGCTCAGGTCAGCAGCAAGTGGGTTTTTGGTTTGTTTTTATTTAAGCCAGCTATTCACCTGTATAAGCCACACTGGGAAAATTGACACTTGCATACCATTCCAGTCCCACCAACCACACAGGGAATATAGGAACGAAGACGCATGCACCTGGCTTTTATTGAAAAGACAAAAATATGAAAAAAAGGACTAAACTAAAACTCAACAAAACATGGCATCCATTTCTTTCACAAAAGACCTAGAATACTGATTTGTCTGAACACAATACACATTTCCAATGTGTGATGGTCCATCCCAGATGCCTCTGAGCTGAGCCCAGAGAAGTCAACAGCTCTTTTGTACACAGTTAACATGAGGCTTCCTTTTTGCACAGTAAAGTTTTAATAGGAATTTGTGGATGTAACTCCACATTGTAGTGTTTGACAACAGTTTGCCAAAATAATCCTGAGCCCATGTGATTATATCAGCTATAGATGAATGATGATTCTTTATGCAGTGCTATCTGTGTCAGGGTACAGGCACTTACGGATGCAGGCACAGGGAAGAGCAGGTGAAGCAAACTGGAAATGAACCCAAATCGGAGGATGAGAATCGTAGTCAGAATAACGGGCAAGGGTCGGTGCAGATAGAACAGTGTGGGCTAGACAAGAAGACGAGGTCGAGGAGAACGTAAACAAAATCGAGATAATGAGATGACAGGCAGAAAGTAGCCGGCTTGGTATGACAGGAGAGAAACACTGAACTATACTTTGCAACAGAAGTGAGTGAGAGAGGGGTTTAAGTAGCAGAGCTAATTGACGAGGAAATGAGAGACAGGTGTAATTAATATGCGGGAGACAGGGGGCACTGTGATTCTTAGGAGTTGTAGTTTAGAGTGGCCATGTTTGGAACTGGCAGCATGGTGGTGTAGTGGTTAGCACTGTTGCCTCACAGCAAGAAGGTCCTGGGTTTGATCCCAGTGGCTGACTGGGGCCTTTCTGTGTGGAGTTTGCATGTTCCCCCCATGTCTGTGTGTGTTCCCTCCAGGTGCTCTGATTTCCCCCACAGTCCAAAGACATGCAGGTTAGGCTAATTGGTGGCTCTAAATTGACCATAAGTGTGAATGTGAGTGTGAATGGCTGTGTGTCTCTATGGCCAAGTTTACATTAGACCATATCTGTCTCGTTTTCTTCGCGGATGCACTGTCCGTTTACATTAAAATGCCTGGAAATGCCGGGAAACGGGAATTCGCCAGGGTCCACGTATTCAATCCAGATCGTGTCTGGTCCGGTGCTGTGTAAACATTGAGAATACGTGGATACGCGGATACGCTGTGCTGAGCTCTAGCTGGCGTCGTCATTGGACAACGTCACTGTGACATCCACCTTCCTGATTCGCTGGCGTTGGTCATGTGACGCGACTGCTGAAAAACGGTGCGGACTTCCGCCTTGTATCACCTTTCATTAAAGAGTATAAAAGTATGAAAATACTGCAAATGCTGATGCAAATACTCCCCATTGTGTAGTTATGATTGTCTTTAGGCTTGCCATCCTTCCACTTGCAAGTGGTAAGTGACGCGCATGCCCGATATGCACTAGGATCACACACACAGCGGCTCAGTCCCGAATCACTGCTCGTGCACTTCACTCACGCGCTCTGTGAGCTGCGCAGGGCCGGAGTGTGCACCCTCCAGAGGGCACTCGCTGTTCAGGGTGGAGTGATTTGGAGCGCAGGATGCCTGCGGAGCCAAGCGTATCCGTGTATTGGCGTTGCTGTGTGCACGCGAATCATGTATTGGCGTTGCTGTGTGCACGCTAATCGTTTTAAAAACGTTAATCTGATGATCCGCTGATACGGTCTAATGTAAACCCCACCTCTGTGTCAACCCTGCAATATCTGGTGACTTGTCCACAGTGTACCCCGCCTCTCACCCATAGTCAGCTAGGATAGGCTCCAGCTTGCCCGCAACCCTGCACAGGATAAGCGGTTACAGATAATGAATGAATGGATGGATGGATGTTTGGAGGCTGTTTTGAGCTGGTGCTCTCAATGTTCCCCCCCGAGGAGCTCCTGCTGGGAACTATATTCTTCTTTGGATGCTCTCTCCCCCTAGGTGCAGGCTGCAGGCTGGCTGGGGTACTGACTGTGGAACTCCTGTATCAGGAGAGGGTCAAGAATGTCCTTAGCGCCTACCCAGCTTTGCTCCTCAGGTCCAGAGCCTTCCCAATCTACCAAGTATTCTAGCTGTCCTCTTCTGTGTCTAGAATTAAAAATCTTGCTTACCTGGTAGATGGGTTCCCTTCTACGCTTGGGGGGGGGTACTCTTGGGTGGGAGTGTTTTCAAACAGAGGGCCTTGGATGGCGGGCTTTAGACATGAGATGTGGAACATGGCTGCTATGCGGCGGTGAGGTGGGAGCTCGAGTCGATACAAGACTTCATTTATGCACTGGAGAACTTTGCATAGTCCAATGTAGCACGCTTGAAGTTTCTTGCATGTGTTAGGTTCCTTAAGGTTCCTTAAGTTGAGACCCATACCCAGTCACCTGGAAAAAACTCTGGACTCTTGCTTCTGTGCTTGTCGGCATACTCTTTATACTTGGCGTTGACCACCTCGATTCACTGGTGAACCTCCTCTCATATCTGTTGGTTCTGTGAGAACCACTCGTCGACAACTTGTACCCATGCCGGTGTGTTGTCCCATGGGAACAGTGGACGTTGGCAGCCGAGTATGCACTGAAATGGGGTTAGTTGTGTTGCTGAGTGCTTGAGTTAATTCTGTGCATACTTGGCCCAAGGGAGGAATCTTGCCCAGTCCCCCTGGTTCCTCATGCAGAAGATCCACAGGAAGCACTCCACCTCTTGATTAGCCTGTTCTACCTGACCATTAGACTGTGGGTGGTATCTGGATGTGAGGCTCACTGAGATTCCTAACCATTCCAAGAAACAAGACCAGAGTCGGGAAATGAACTGAGGACATCGCCAATCACTGACGATGTCCTCCAGGCTGCCAAAGTATCTGAATACATGCTGAAAGATTAGCTCAGCAGTTTGGAAGGTTGTAGGGATACCAGGCAGTGGGATGAGTCTAAAGGCTTTGGAAAATCTGTCTATGATTACCAGGATGGTTGTGTTGCCTCGGGACGGTGGTAGGTTGGTGATAAAGTCAATGGCCAGGTGGGACCAGGGTCTTTGGGGTACCGAGAGGGAGCATAACTTTCCGGCAGGTGAGGTTTGTGGCACTTTGGCCTGAGCACACTCAGAACATGAGGAAATGAAGTGGTTAATCTCCATCACCATGTTCTCCCACCAGTACTTGTTCTTAAGCAGTTGGTGTGTGCAATGGCTGCTCGGGTGACCAGTGGCAGGAGATGCATGTGCTCATGTACATACTCCTCCATAGCAGCCTGTTCGGTCTGTGAAAGAGGGTAGATGTGGTTGCGCAGCAGAGAAATGCCTGGGAGGAGATCAATAGCACAGTCATACATGCGATGTGGAGGTAGGCCACAAGCCTTACCTTTGCTGAAGACCTCCTTCAAGTCCATGTAACATTCTGGAACATTATTTAGTGAATCAGGCTGGGGACATTCCACAGATGTGGAGGAGAGAGTCAGTTGGGGATGAAGGAGGCAGTTCTGAAAACACGTGGGTGACCATTGGAGAATGTCCTTATTTTGCCAGGAGATCAATGGGCCATGTAATTGCAGCCATGGATAGCCCAGAATGATGTCATGATGTGCTTTGGAAGTGACCAAGCGTGAGATGAGCTCAGAGTGGAGGGCTTCCACCTGAATGTGCAGTGGAGAAGTGTGAGTGGTGATGAGTCCGTCCCCTATTGGACCTCAGTCTATGGTTCTGATTCTGAACGGTCTCTGCAGGGAGATGGTGGGCAGACTGAACTTCTGGATGACTGAGCTGTTGATGAAGTTCCCCTCCACCCCAAGTCAATAAATACAGAGAGCACGCGTGTCAAGGAGGACAGCTTCAATAATACTAGTATTTTGAAAGATTGTGCTTAAAGTGGATCAGGGGACTAATCGGACTGGATAAGGTTTCGGCTGAGCTGGTGCGAGGAAGATGAATGGGGCACTGGGAAATAGGGTGATTGGGATCCCCGCAGTATAAAGATAGACCCTCACGTGTTCTCCTTTCTCGTTTGGAGCACTTTAAATGAGTCTGTGAAATCTCCATGGGTGTAGGTGCACTGGTGGTAAGGACCGGCATGCTCACACCTTTTAGAGACGGATGGCTATGGATTAAGTGGTCCAGCCGGATAGCAAGATCAGTGAGAGGATCCAGCGTGAGGTGTTCATCTCTACATCATGCGAGCTCACTTAAAACTTCAGGGTGGAGACCTTGGGGAAAAACTGCCTTTAGAGCAGGCTCGTTCCAGCCACTGGCAGCAGCGAGGGTTCAGAAGTCCAGGGCATATTCCACGACTCTTCTCGCGCCTTGCTTGATAGTCAGCAAACTCTCGCCAACCTCAATGCCTTCTAGTTTGTGGTTGAAAACTCACTGGAATAATTAAAGGAAATGGTTATAGGAAGTTGTATGCTCGCCTCCATGCTCCCAAATGGCACCAGCCCATTGCAGCGCTTTTCCTGTTAACAGTGAAAGAAACTTTGGCATTTTCTGTTCCTTGGGGATACTGGTGAGTGCAGAGAAGTACAGTACATGGAACACTGGAGCAGAAATCCCTTACAGCTCAGAGCATCACCAGTGTACTTCTCAGGTAGCAAGAGAAGCTTGGTGGAGGATTCGAGGTGCGTTAGGAGGGCCTGCAAGATCACAGCAGCAAGCTGTGCCATCCTGGTGTTAAGGTCGGTAAGCATCTGCTGATGTTCTCTTAAGAGGCACCCTTGAGTGTTCAGAGCAGTATGCTTCCTCCTCTGCTGCATCCATATCAGCGAAGTATCCTGTCAGAGTGCAGGCACTTATGTATGCAGGCACAGGGGAAAGCAGGTGAAGCAAACTGGAAACGAAGCCAAATTGGAGGACGAGAATTGTAGTCAGAATAACGGGCAAGGGTCAGTCGATCGGCAGACAGAACAGCATGGGCTAGATGAGAAGACGAGGTCAAGGAGAACATAAACAAAGTCGAGATAACGAGATGACAGGCAGAAAGTAAATGGCTCGGTACGACAGGAGAGAAACACTGAATGATACTTCGCAATGGAAGTGAGTGAGAGAGAGGTTTTAGTAGCGGAACTAATTGACGAGGAAATGAGAGACAAGTGTAATTAATATGCAGGTGATGGGGGCTGTGATTCTTGAGAGTTGTAGTTTAGAGTGGCCATGTTTGGAGGCTGTTTTGAGCTGGCACTCTCAACGCTGTTACTGACAATCTGAGGGACGAGAGATCACTGGTGTTCAGCTTAGGCTTGTGCCCTTGCCCTTTATACACCAAAATTCCGCCATATTCCTTGAATTATTTAAATATATTATGCACTGTTGAAGCTGAATTGTGACTATCTATCTATCTATCTATCTATCTATCTATCTATCTATCTATCTATCTATCTATCTATCTATCTATCTATATACACAGAGAGAGAGAGAGAGAGAGAGAGAGAGAGAGAGAGAGTGGTGCTTGAAAGTTTGTGAACCCTTTAGAATTGTCTGTATTTCTGCATAAATATGCCCTAAAACATCATCAGATTTTCACACAAGTCCTAAATGTAGATAAAGAGAACCCAGTTAAACAAATGAGACAAAAGATTATACTTGGTCATTTATTTATTGAGGAAAATGATCCAATATTATTTATCTGTGAGTGGCAAAAGTATGTGAACCTTTGCTTTCAGTATCTGGTGTGACCCCCTTGTGTAGCAATAACTGCAACTAAACGTTTCTGGTAACTGTTGATCAGTCCTGCACACCAGCTTGGAGGAATTTTAGCCCATTCCTCCATACAGAACAGCTTCAACTCTGGGATGTTGGTGGGTTTCCTCACATGAACTGCTTGCTTCAGATCCTTCCACAGCATTTCGATTGGATTAAGGTCAGGACTTTGACTTGGCCATTCCATAACATTAACTTTATTCTTCTTTAACCATTCTTTGGTAGAACAACTTGTGTGCTTAGGGTCACTGTCTTGCTGCATGACCCACCTTCTCTTGAGATTCAGTTCATAGACAGATGTCCTGACATTTTCCTTTAGAATTCACTGGTATAATTCAGAATTCATTGTTCCATCAATGATGGCAAGCTGTCCTGGCCCAGATGCAGCAAAACAGGCCCAAACCATGATACTACCACCACCATGTTTCACAGATGGGATAAGGTTCTTATGCTGGATTGCAGTGTTTTCCTTTCTCCAAACGTAACACTTCTCATTTAAACCAAAAAGTTCTATTTTGGTCTCACCAGTCCACAAAACATTTTTCCAATAGCCTTCTGGCTTGTCCACGTGATCTTTAGCAAACTGCAGATGAGCAGCAATGTTCTTTTTGGAGAGCAGTGGCTTTCTTCTTGCAACTCTGCCATTCATACCATTGTTGTTCAGTGTTCTCCTGTTGGTGGACTCATGAACATTAACATTAGCCAATGTGAGAGAGGCTTTCAGTTGCTTAGAAGTTACCCTGGGCTCCTTTGTGACCTCGCCGACGATTACACGCCTTGCTCTTGGAGTGATCATTGTTGGCCAAGCACTCCTGGGGAGGGTAACAATGGTCTTGAATTTCCTCAATTTGTACACAATCTGTCTGACTGTGGATTGGTGGAGTCCAAACTCTTTAGAGATGGTTTTGTAACCTTTTCCAGCCTGATGAGCATCAGCAACGCTTTTTCTGAGGTCCTCAGAAATCTCCTTTGTTTGTGCCATGATATACTTCCACAAACGTGCGTTGTGAAGATCAGACTTTGATAGATCCCTGTTCTTTAAATAAAACAGGGTGCCTACTCACACCTGATTGTCATCCATCCATCCATTATCTGTGGCTGCTTATCCTGTCCTACAGGGTCACAGGCAAGCTGGAGCCTATCCCAGCTGACTATGGGCAAGAGGCAGGGTACACTCTGGAGAAGTTGCCAGGTCATCACAGAGCTAACACATAAACACAAACAACCATTCACATCTACAGTCAATTTAGAGCCACCAATTAGTCTAACCTGCATGCCTTTGGACTGTGGGGGAAACCGGAGCACACACACGCAGACATGGGGAGAGCATGCAAACTCCACCCAGAAAGGCCCTCGTCGGCCACTGGGCTCAAACCCAGGACCTTTTTACTGTGAGGCGACAGTGCTAATCACTACACCACCGTGCCGCCCTGATTGTCAGCCCATTGATTGAAAACATCTGACTCTGATTTCACCTTTAAATTAACTGCTAATCCTAGAGGTTCACATACTTTTGCCACTCACAGAAATGTAATATTGGATCATTTTCCTCAATAAATAAATGACCAAGTATAATATTTTTGTCTCATTTGTTTAACTGGGTTCTCTTTATCTACTTTTAGGACTTGTGTGAAAATCTGATGATGTTTAGCTCATATTTATGCAGAAATATAGAAAATTCGAAAGGGTTCACAAACTTTCAAGCACCACTGTGTGTGTGTGTATATATATATATATATATATATATATATATATATATATATATATATATACACACAAAACACATTTTTTGGTTAGCAATAATATGGGGCAGATCTAATTTCCTATTGCCATTTATTTTGCAATCCTTCTAGGACAGACCCATTAATGCATGCACTGAGGGAATGAAAGCACAGAGATAAATTGATATTCCATGGGTGTTGTTAATGCTTTGCTGTCATTTTTCTAGGCCCAGACTGTTTTGGAGTTCACATGTTGTGCTGTTTTTTACAGGCAATTACCTCTCCCTCATAATAGTGGCTTAGGCAATCATTCTGTCAAAACTGCTAGAGCACTGCAGTACCTCCAGCAAACCACCATGATGTACATAATGATGTATATATCACTTTCCCATCAAGTAATGAAGATACTTAAAAAATACAGAGTTTATTAAGTGGCAATAAGTTATCAGTGACTGCTAAATTATCATTTGTTGTTGCTTCTTCAGCAACAATATACATTTCAAGTTTCATGTGTTCATCATGTCTTTATTTGTAGCTTGCAAATATGAGATACCTGATTTAAATGTAGCTAATGATGTCTATATACAGTATCTCTGGGTGTCTATGCAGCTACAGTTGTTGTCAGAAGTTTGCATACAGTGACATGAATGTCATCTTGGATATGAATGGCATGGCAATATTGGGCTTTCAGTGATTTCTCTGAACTGTTCGTTTCTGTGGCAGAATGATTGTACAGCATACATTTAAAAAAAAACTAGAATTCGGTGCGCAATTTTCTTTGGGTTTTCTGAAATCTACAGAGGGTCAAAAGTATACATATAGGGTAAAAAATTTACATACACTCACTTAGATTATTAATTCAGAGGTGCTAAGACTTCCAAAATGTCTCTTATCTTGCCAAGGCCTCTTAACTTCCTGTTCATGATTATGACTGACTACAGCTGGTAGCCTCTCTGTGCCTTCATAAAAAGAGTTTGTGGGGGCGTCGTGGCTCAGGTGCCATACCATAAATCCGGGGACCCGGGTTCGATTCCGACCTGAGGTCATTTCCCAATCCCTCCCCATCTCTCTCTCCCGCTCATTTCTTGTCTCTACACTGTCCTATCCAATAAAGGTGAAAACAGCCTAAAAAAAAAAAGAGTTTGTTTACAGCACTCATTGGATTGACCAACATACAGTAGAATGGGAAAGTCCAAGGAGCTCAGTGCAGCTCTGAGACAGAGGATCGCAGATGTACACAACTCAAGAATGTCTCTTAGAGCCATTTCTAAACAACTTTAGATCCCAAATCAGTTCAAACAATTGTATGTAAGTTACTGGGAGGTGTAGCCACTTTGCTTCAAGAAAACCCAGACTGTCACCCTCAGCTGAAATGTAATTGGTTTGCATGGTCAGGAACAACCCAGGATCCACCATGGCACAGCCCTGCCATGAACTGGAAGCTCATGGATCACTGTCTACAGTTCAGTGAGTTTTATATCACCATGGACTAAGAAGCTGCTATCCAAGAAATAACCCCCTGCTCCAAAATCGACACCTTCAAGCTCAACTAAAGTTTGCAACTGATCACATGGACAAAGCAAAAGCCTTCTGGAGGAAAGGTATATGGTCACATGAGACAAAGAGTGAGTTGTTTGGCCACAATGACCACCATGTACAGAGGGACACTGTACCAGCTGGTGGTGGTGGTAGCAGCATCATGCTCTGGGGCTGTTTTACTATCAGTGGAACTGGTTCATTACACAAAGTGGATGAAATAATGAAGAAGGAGGACTACCTCAGAATTCTTTAGCATAACCTCAAACCACTGGAAACTTGAACATGATTGGGAGTCACAACAGGACAATAAATCCAAACATGCATCAGAGCTGGTTGTGGAGGATAAAGCAGGCAAACATTAATATATGGATCGTGCTTATAAGTCAAGTCCATGCCAAGAAAAAAAAAACCAAATTTAATTTAACTCTACCAATTCTACCATGAAGAGTCATGAAATATCCAACCAGAATTCTGCTAGAAGCTTGTTCATGGTAAACAAAAAGTGTTTGGTCAAGGTGAAGCTTGCATAGAGACATTTTACCCAAATATTAGGTGTGCTGTATGTAAATTTTTGCCCCATATGTATACTTTTGACCCTGTGTTGATTTCAGAAAACCCAAAGAAAATTGTGCACCGAATTCTAGGTTTTTTTTTTAAAGATGTATGCTGTACAATCATTCTGCCACGAAAAAAGAACAGTTCAGAGAAATAATTGAAAGCCCAAATATTGCCATGACATTCATATCCAAGATGACATTCATGCCACTGTATGTAAACTTCTGACCACAACTGCTTTGAAATTGCATAGTGGTTTATATATTTCCTATTGTAAGATAAAATGTAAGAACCTTTATATAAATTATTTATTTAGAAGTCTTCAGAGATGTATACTGTCCATAGATGTTCTTCATGGAAATTAAATTAAAATACAAATGCTAACGTGCTTCATCTTAAAAGTTTCATTTTAAAATATTTTAAAAGTTTAATTAAAATCTTTGGAAGTTATCTGTGCTTTCCCTCTATAATGGGATCATGTATGTGTTTCACTTGAGCATGGGACTGGCATGCCATCCAGAGTGTATTCCATACACTCACACAGGATTGGCTGGGTTCCCAGGATTGGCTCTAGATCCACTGCAACCCTGAACAGGCTAAACTGGTTATTGAAGTGAGTGAGTGAGTGAGTGAGTGAGTGAGTGAGTGAGTGAGTGAGTGAGTGAGTGAGAGTGATATTGAAGATGATTCTCTTAAAACAAGAAGGGTGAGTTAGTTGACCAATGTGGACTTATGTTTGCGAATTCATAAGAAATACAAATTAAAGCAATTCAAATAAAGTTGTATGTTGGTTGCATATATATATGGTGGTGTAGTGGCTAGCGCTGTCACCTCACAGCAAGAAGGTCCTGGGTTCGAGCCCAGCGGCCAACGAGGGCCTTTCTGTGCGGAGTTTGCATGCTCTCCCCATGGCCGCGTGGGTTTCCTCCGGGTGCTCCGGTTTCCCCCAAAGGTATGCAGGTTAGGCTAATTGATGGCTCAAAATTGACCGTAGGTGTGAATGGTTGTTTGTGTCAGCCCTGCGATGACCTGGTGACTTGTCCAGGGTGTACCCTGCTTCTCGCCCATAGTCAGCTGGGATAGGCTCCAGCTTGTTTATAAGTCATTATACTTAGTGTAATACTCTGCTCCTCGGACCTGCCTGATCCATCCTGGTGCCCTGTGTCTGTTGGAGTCTCATCGCATCACTCCTGTGGAGGACGGCCCCATGTGGACAGTTGAAAGTCACACTTGGAAGACGCTCTGGACACTTACAGTAATGCTTTTATGGTTAAGGACTACAGTTGACTTGCTAACTTTAGGACTGCAATTGTCGTGAACAGTTTTGCACTCAAGTTTCCATCAATGAAGAGTTATAACATCAACAAAACTGACTTCTTGTTAAAACTGTTAATGTGATAGTCATGTTGTCTGTTGTTGCCCAAATGAGGATGGGTTCCCTTTTGAGTCTGGTTCCTCTCGAGGTTTCTTCCTCATGTCATCTGCGTGAGTTTTTCCTTGCCACCGTTGCCACAGGCTTGTCACTGGGGATAGATTAGGGATAAAATTAACTCATGTTTTAAGTCATTCAAATTCTGTAACACTGCTTTGCGACAATGTTTATTGTTAAAAGCGCTATACAAATGAACTTGACTGCGACCCTGTAGAACAGGATAAGCAGCTACAGATTATATATATATATATATATATATATATATATATATATATATATATATATATATATATATATAAAATATATTTTTTTATTGATTTTATTGAGTGAAAAGAAGTAAACACAACCACTACAGCCATTTTTCTCCAAATGTTAATGTCCAGTTCTTTCATGTTTGATGAAATTACAAAAATAGAAAAAATAAGTAAGGAAGTAATTGCAGCATGCACAAAAGTTTGGATATCCTTCCAGTTGTAAAGTCTCAGAAGTTAATTAACTTAGGCCATAATTGACTTATTAGGACTCATTAGACATGTCAGGAATTGTAATTAGGAATAACAATTCCAGATCATAAGATTTCTGACACTTCAAAGCTTCAAAGCTAAGACCCAACAACCATGGTTACCTCTAAGCAGCTGACCAAGAATCTAAAAATGAAAGTACTTCCAGCTTGCAATTTCACTGCCCAAAATGTCATTAAGAAATGCCAGTTAAGGGGAACTGTGGAGGTCAAAGTAAGATTCAGAAGGCCAAAAAAACTTTCAGATAGGCCTGCCTATATGCTTCCCAGAAAAGCAAAACAAAACCCTATACCACACTGATGCCATGCAAGAAGGTTTAACTGACACAGGAGTAGGATTTCAACATTCTGGCCTGAGTTTCCCAAAAGCATCGCAGCGCAAAGATCATCGTTAAATGGTGGAGCTAGCAGCACAATGGACACTATCTCACTTAGTTAAGATGCTCTTAGGTGTTAAAAGTCTTTTGGGAAACCCACCCCCTGTTCTGTAGCGTTGCTTGCACAAACATGACCTGCATGTAAGAGTCATCATAAGGGAACCTGACTTGTGACCTCATCACAAAAGTGAATGTCTGATGTATGCAAAACAGTATATACAACTATAGATCTACTGTTAAGCCCGGCAGTAGATTTGTTATGCTTTGGGGTTGTGAGGCAGCCAGTGGCACAGGAAACACTGCATTGGTAGATGAAAGAATGGATTCAAGTAAATATCAGCAAATTCTGGAAGCAGATGTGGCACAGTCAGTCAAGAAACTGAAGTTGAAAAGAGATTGGTTTCTCCAACAGGACAATGGTCCACAATTGGCCATAAACCAGTGTTGTAGTCGAGTCACTAAACCTCGAGTTCAAGTCCAGTCTCAAGTCCCCAGTGTTCAAATCCGAGTCAAGTCCAAGTCATATTTAGTATGGGCGCTGTGTGAGATGGCTGCCTCTCCAGTAGCTCTGTAGTTTTTAGCTCTTTAAACCTCTTTTTTCCACCTTTTTTTACTTTTCTGCTCTTCTTACGAAGACATAGTGTGTTTTATTTATATAACATGGATATTTTTAACTTTAACACGCAACCAGGAGCCAGTTTTCTCACTTATTCGAAAGAGGAGCTGCTGGCCCTGAAAACAAGGGGACAAGCCGGGATACGACACCCCATCCCGGCCGAGCTGAGGAGGAAACCCAGAGGCTAGCCTCTCTTCTCTTCACCCTGTACACCGCGGACTTCTGCTACAACTCAGAGTTGTGTCACATTCAGAAGTTTGCCAATGACACAGCCATCGTTGGGTGTATCAGTGATGACAGAGAGGAGTATAGGAGCCTGGTGAGGGACTTTGCTGTGTGGTGCAACAGGAACCATCTGCAGCTCAACACCTCGCAGACCAAGGAACTGGTCATTGACTTTGGGAGGTCCAGACCAAGGTCACGACCAGTTCTGATCGAGGGAGTTGAGGTGGAGGCTGTGGATTCCTACAAGTACCTCAGGCTGTGGCTGGACAGCAAGCTGGACTGGACTTGCAACACCAAACACTTATACAGGAAGGGACAGAGCAGGCTATACTTCCTTAGGAGGCTGCGGTCCTTTAACATCTGCAGGAAACTCCTGTGGATGTTCTATCAGTCTGTGGTCGCCAGTGTCCTGTTTTACACTGTGGTGTGCTGGGAGGGCAGCACATCCAAGGAGGACACATCCAGGCTGGACAAACTGATCAGGCGGGCCGGCTCTGTGGTCGGCGTGAAGCTGGACTCTCTGGTGACGGTGGCAGAGAAGAGGTCTATGGACAAACTATTGAACATCATGGATGATGCCAGTCATCCTCTGCACACCGTCATCAGCAACCAGAGGAGCCTGTTCAGTGACAGAATGCTCCTTCCCATGTGCAGGACGAACAGACTCAAAAACTCCTTTGTCTCTCACGCCATCAGACTGTACAACTCCTCTCTGGGGGGGAGGAGGGGTAACAGGAGGACAGAGGATGGGAAGGAGCAGTAGTAGCCTAGCCTAACAATAAGCAATACTGGACAATGTGCAATATAAAGTGCAATATCTCTCCTACCGCCGCCGCCCCCTTCTTCCCACCTTTTTTTTTCTTTTTTTCCCTCCTTCCCCCCTTCCTCTTCCCCATATCTTATTCTTTTTATATATTTGTATATGTAAATACTTAATTTATTTTAATTTATCTAGAAGTTTTCTCTATTTCTTTTCTCTGTTTATCTGTAATGATGCTGCTGGAATCTTAATTTCCCTGAGGGAACCCACCCAAAGGGATCAATAAAGTTTTATCTAATCTAATCTAATTAAAGAAAATTGAGTTGAAGTCGAGTCAACTACTGATCCAGGTCAAGTCCGAGTCGAGTCCAAGACTGATCCAAGTCGAGTCCAACACAAGCCCCACTATCAACAGGGCAAATAACATGAGAGAGGGTTAACACTAGCTATCGTAGTTTATCGGTCAGCAAACAAGCCCCGCTGTCAACAGAGTAATGAACATAGCGTGTCACTTCCTTCTCTGGGTGGAGTCTTACCAAATGACGATTGAAGTTCAAGGTTGTCCCCGTCGTCTCCTCAATAGTTCTTCTACATATGGAACACATAGCAGTGCATTTTTTCCCACTGCACAAGAAGTCTGTATAAGCAAAGCGGACAATCATGGGGCATTCTCTCCAAGCATTTTAGCACCATTAATGTTAACCATTAACGTTCCTGAACATGACAGATAAACAGATGAATGTGCATTCTGTTGCATGAAATTTATGAGTCTGAATGCAGATAATGCACGAGTCCGAGTCCAAGTCTGAGTCATCAGTGCTCAAGTCCAAGTCAAGTCACGAGTCCTTAAAATTAGGGCATGAGTCAGACTTGAGTCCAAGTCCTGGACTTAGGTACTACAAGCAAGCCATGAACTACTTCAAATGGAAACTGAAGCTTGTGGAATGGCCCTTATACTCCCCTGACTTGAACATAATTGAAAATCAGTTTCTTTTTTCTTAAACTTCCTATGCATGAAAGAGGCCCAAGAATCTCAGAACTCGAAATGTTATGGAAGGAAATGTCAGTGAAAAAAACAAAGGGCCATAGAATACATTTATTCAGTATTTTCTCTGATGTCTAATTTGAAGGTATGTGCTTTTGGTTGGGGTAAAAAATACCCAGATGCGGTTATAGTACATCCCCATTTACAACCCTATGATTTTGCCCAAGAATAAAACAAGCTGTATGCCCTTTTTGATCATTAATATTTTGATGAGCTCTGCTCTTACTAGCTGGTTTGCAGCAGGTGTGTTTCTTTAGGGTGTGGTTGTGGGCATGGCCATTGCAGTGCACTCTGAAATGCAGTCCAGAAATGTGACCTGGAAGGGCTGCTCGGAAGTGCCATCAACACAGGCTATTTCTTTGGATGGGAAATAGGCAGGAAAATAAAATTATCCATCATTTATATAAGCTAGGTCATTGTGTCTCGTTAGCTATACTAGCAACTTGGAGCTTGTTAGTAGCTAACATTACCCATACAGTACTAGCTACTTGCTTTTGATCTCGACAATACAAAGTAAATTAAAGTTGTTAGCTAACAATGAAGATTTCAATTTAAGATGATCTGGCTTCAACCCTCAAAAAGGGTGTAAAACTCACACAGCATGGTGAGTTGCATAACTTTTGGTTTTCTAAGAGTGGGGTCACAGTCAGAGCTACTGGCTAGGCAGCCACTGGCACCGGAAGCGGAAGTAATATAGCCCGGGCTAGAACATGGGTTGCTGTATGCAAAATTTGGTCAGTGAGAGTCTTGACGATTTTGGAAGTGGCCTGTTTTACCACCCTCTTTTGCGTATGCAGGATTTGCATTTGATGAGGGAGACAACAGTGCTTGTGGTTCAGGGTATGTCAGTTCCATGTACTAAACTCTTCTTTTTCTACTATGCCAAGGGAAATAATTTTCTATTCTATGGCACCTTTAAACAAGAATAGAAAGGCTCCTAGCTTGCTACAAAAAGAATGCACAAGCTGATATCTGCCAAAGGCCATGTTTCAAAATACTTACTTGGGTGTCTCAACTCACACCACAATTGTTATTGTTTCCTGTTTTTTTTTTAATTCTTCAAATATAAAGCAACTGTGCATAATATTTACATAAAATTGTATTTTTAGCTTGCTTTCAAGGCTGCATTCATTTTAAAAATCAACAAAATACATAAGTAATTTGCTGAACTCCACCTGAAGCATTTCATCTCCACGCCAACAGAGACCCCTCTCCCCTGAAATATTAAGTGCTTTTCAACTCAACTCAACTTAACTTGACTTTTTCTACACCTATCAGCATTTCCTTTTCACAAACTATCACTGAATGGAATTGAACAAGTCATAATTTGTAATTCCCAATTACTTCTGATGCTGTGCACAGTAAACAACATAGCGCTTCTGACTTTTAAATGAGTTATCCTGCATATGTAAGTACATAATTTGCTTTAGAACAATCAACATAGACATATTTACTTGTTATAGCTATAACACTGACTCAGTAGTTCACTGTTTTGAGTTGGAAAATATACATTACTCATCACAGTTAGTTGGCTAGATTATTGCTGATAAAAGATGAACATGGAGGCATCCATGTTTTTTCCCCACTTTGTACTTCAAACACCTGGAAACCAAAATGACATCATTCTGAGCCCTGACTTCCCACTTCTGAGGTAAGGTGAATACATCATAAAATACATGTATATTTATCCAGTTCAAACCTGCTCATTTCAGAGTTTTGCCAACATCCATTTTCATGCAAGTTCTGAGCCTTTGGTCTAGTGATTGCTATCTCTCTGTTCTTGACCTTTGCTTTGTGTAAAGGCATGGGAAAAATTGCACCGTTAGCCCGGGGAAAGCATACAGTGGGGCAAAAAAGTATTTAGTCAGCCACCAATTGTGCAAGTTCTCCTACTTAAAAAGATGAGAGAGGCCTGTAATTTTCATCATAGGTACACTTCAACTATGAGAGACAGAATGGGGGGAAAGAATCCAGGAAATCACATTGTAGGATTTTGAATGAATTAATTGATAAATTCCTCGGTAAAATAAGTATTTGGTCACCTACAAACAAGCAAGATTTCTGGTTCTCACAGACCTGTAACTTCTTCTTTAAGAGGCTCCTCTGTCCTCCACTCGTTACCTGTATTAATGGCACCTGTTTGAACTTGCTATCAGTGTAAAAGACACCTGTCCACAACCTCAAACAGTCACACTCCAAACTCCACTATGGCCAAGACCAAAGAGCTGTCAAAGGACACCAGAAACAAAATTGTAGACCTGCACCAGGCTGGGAAGACTGAATCTGCAATAGGTAAGCAGCTTGGTGTGAAGAAATCAACTGTGGGAGCAATTATTAGAAAATGGAAGACATACAAGGCCACTGATAATCTCCCTCGATCTGGGGCTCCATGCAAGATCTCACCCCGTGGGGTCAAAATGATCACAAGAACGGTGAGCAAAAATCCCAGAACCACACGGGGGGACCTAGTGAATGACCTGCAGAGAGCTGGGACCAAAGTAACAAAGGCTACCATCAATAACACACTACGCCGCCAGGGACTCAAATCCTGCATTGCCAGACGTGTCCAGGCCCGTCTGAAGTTTGCTAGAGAGCAGTTGGATGATCCAGAAGAGGATTAGGAGAATGTCATATGGTCAGATGAAACTAAAATAGAACTTTTTGGTAAAAACTCAACTTGTCGTGTTTGGAGGAGAAAGAATGCTGAGTTGCATCCAAAGAACACCATACCTACTGTGAAGCATGGGGGTGGAAACATCATGCTTTGGGGCTGTTTTTCTGCAAAGGGACCAGGACGACTGATCTGTGTAAAGGAAAGAATGAATGGGGCCATGTATCATGAGATTTTGAGTGAAAACCTCCTTCCATCAGCAAGGGCATTGAAGATGAAACGTGGCTGGGTCTTTCAGCATGACAATGATCCCAAACACACTGCCCAGGCAACGAAGGAGTGGCTTTGTAAGAAGCATTTCAAGGTCCTGGAGTGGCCTAGCCAGTCTCCAGATCTCAACCCCATAGAAAATCTTTGGAGGGAGTTGAAAGTCCATGTTGCCCAGTGACAGCCCCAAAACATCACTGCTCTAGAGGAGACCTGCATGGAGGAATGGGCCAAAATACCAGCAACAGTGTGTGAAAACCTTGTGAAGACTTGCAGAAAACGTTTGACCTCTGTCATTGCCAACAAAGGGTATATAACAAAGTATTGAGATGAACTTTTGTTACTGACCAAATGCTTATTTTCCACCATAATTTGCAAATAAATTCTTTAAAAATCAGACAATGTGATTTTCTGGATTTTTTTTTCTCATTTTGTCTCTCATAGTTGAGGTATACCTATGATGAAAATTACAGGCCTCTCTCATCTTTTTAAGTGGGAGAACTTGCACAATTGGTGACTGACTAAATACTTTTTTGCCCCACTGTATGTCTGACACACGTGATCAGTGTGTGTTCAGTGAGTGTGGAGTGTGTGAGACTTGCATTTTACCAGTTTCCTGTGCTACGAGTTCGGACCGCACTTATGAAACGTGTGACGCATGTTATTAGCATGTTACAATCACTCATAACTTGCGTGTGACGCAAGCCAGGAGTGGGTATGAAACCATCGGGTCTGCAGCATTCTGCATCTGTCTTTCGGCTGTTGAACATTGGATATTTCATCTCATCTCATCTCATTATCTGTAGGTGCTTTATTCTGTTCTACAGGGTCGCAGGCGAGCTGGATCCTATCCCAGCTGACTATGGGCGAAAGGCGGGGTACACCCTGGACAAGTCGCCAGGTCATCACAGGGCTGACACATAGACACAGACAACCATTCACACTCACATTCACACCTACGGTCAATTTAGAGTCACCAGTTAACCTAACCTGTATGTCTTTGGACTGTGGGGGAAACCGGAGCACCCGGAGGAAACCCATGCGGACACGGGGAGAACATGCAAACTCCGCACAGAAAGGCCCTCACCGGCCACGGGGCTCGAACCCGGACCTTCTTGCTGTGAGGCGACAGCGCTAACCACTACACCACTGTGCCGCCATTGGATATTTTGTAGGAAAAAAATAAATTTTTTTCATTTTAAAGTTAGGAAATGGAACCCAAGAAGAAGTGAGCAAAAGTGAAGTAACCCAGCCTGAAACAGCAGAGGGGGAGGAGGAGAAAGAATTTGATGATGATGGTAGCAGCACTGGCGAGCCCTGCACGGACAGGGAGAAGTATGCCTTCAAGCCAGCAGAAGGCATAGCACCCCACCAGAGGCATTTTCACAGGTAAATACACATTCTTTAAACATTCATTTCAGTATCTATATGCTTATGTAATTAATATTATATATGCTGATTTTCATGTATGTTTCAGCTAACGACGCCCAGAAGTGAGGACATTGCAATCTCATCATTGCTGTCAGGCCATTGTGCCATGCTCAGTGATAAGGACAAGGACATCCTGACACCCCATCCCACCACTCAGCAGGAGTGGGAGCAGGACAGTAGCTCAGAGTCAAAGTGTGTTTCTGTGCTCAAACTGTTGGGCTATTCAGTTGGGATTTTTTACAATGTAATAAAATGTGTTATTCCCTGATACCCATGTTTTATTATTTGATGTTTGAATGGTAAATTAAACATATACTCAAATAAAAACAGCAAATGAGGTGGTCTTCTTCCTTTCTACAATGCTACATGCTACATGATCGGTTCCTTGGTTCCTCCCCAATATATATACCCAGAGTCTTGCCCCTTGTGTCGTGTGTGCTGCGTGCAGGTCATGTGCGCTGTGTACAGGTCACGTGTGTGCCACACACAGGGGTAGAAAGTGAGCTGTACTTCTGTCTTGCGGGCCGCATAAATAGCAAGTGTGGAATACTTGTGTAGTACTTCTGAGGCACGTCACTCAATGACCGTGCATCACTCATGCGTCTTACTGTCATCGCAAAAAGCCCCTACTAGCCATGCTGCTGACTTGGTTCAGGTGTACAAAAGGAGTGCGGGTCCCGTACATAGTGTATGCATTCTTGATTTGTCGCAAGACCCATAGAATTTGCATGTACAGGACCAAAAGTCTCCACGGGCAGTCTGCGACCTTCTACAGCGCTGAACACACGCAAGTGTCGCGCAAGTCTCAAGCACGGTTTTGCCAATTTTTTTACCATAGACCTCCCGTAGCAGCACGTACGGCGGATTGTGAGTGAGGCTTGAGATGTGTATCCTCACATGGTTACAGAATCATGGTTGCAGACAATAAGTAAATCCTATTTTCACTGGAAACCTATTTTATCCTGATGGATCAAGATAATAAAATTGTCTGTGTTAGCCAGTGACTTTCACCATGCATTATCTCCTTTCTCTGAGGGCAGTGTACAACCACTGCTTGTCTAATCGCAGGTGAAAGTAAGTGATGATCTCACAATTCCATCCAAACCATTCCTAAAGCTGTTCAGCTCTGCTCCTGCACACACACTCGAAGACATTGGCACTATCATATAATGCCATATTTCTCCCTTCATACTTGCAAATGTAATGGAATCCTGCTTTCAGGCACCTTGCTACATAAGTTTTCATCCTGAAATTGCACTTGAATGCTACACCAGCTATGAGATCTAAGTTCTATTTTGGTTTACAAGTTGTGACATTTATAACTGACCTTTAAAGTTGACCTTTCACCTTTTTGAAGAAAAAGAAATATTGAAAGAAAAATGTGAAGTTCTCCTCAAGTACAGGCATAGATGCAGGCATATCCTTTCAGTTTGACCACAGTTTTGGACAGAGAGAAGTATCATTCTATTTTGTGGTTCAGAATGGCAGAATCTGTTGCAATAAAGTACAGAGGAACCATGCAGCCTGGATTAAGTTTAAACTGTTCCACCTACAGTACAATAATCAAGGGTAATATCATTTGTGTTCCCAGAACATACTGGTGAAAGTGTAACTGATATTATATATGACACTTTAACATGTACAATAGCTCTCTACCTCACAGACCAACATCCCAGACAGCAAATAAGCAATGGCCCAGTGCTGGCAGACATTTGGCTCAGTCTCCAAATGCAGTTAACACATTAAATATGGCTGTATAAATTAAGGTTAAGGTTCTTTTATTTGTCATTTCAACCATATACAGTTGGTACAGTACACAATTAAAATGAAACAGTGTTTCTCCAGGAGCATGGTGCGACATTAAACATGACAGGAGTACAAATCTACAATCTAAACATCACAGGACTACAATCTACAACACACAAAGTGCAAGAGTGCAACACTGCAGACAATAAAATTATCTGCTACCGGGGTTAACAGTCAGCATAATTCTTCATGACAAATTATGAAAAACCATGAAAAAAAAATGCTGCCATGAAAAACATTTCCTATTTTTTGTCATAATTTTAATTTTCTCTGACTCATAACTTCTAGACCAAAATATGTGCTACATGTAGACAGCATTCAGTAGCCAGTCCCAAACCTACTGGGTTCGTATTTAAAAAAAGTAACATGACAACAAGCCTGCATTTTGTCCAGCGTGCACTGTAGCTTTCAGAATTGCATGCAATGCTGAATAAAATCAGAATCAATTTGGCATTGAAAAAAATTAATTACAATTTCATATTTTCAAGAGACATACATACAGACTAAAACATGATTGATCCACTTAATTCAAAGGAAAATTTGTCAAAAATCTCAGCATGATGGTATAAAATGAGTTACCAGGCCCCAAATACTGTAAGCTATTCCACAGACATACAGTACTTACAGCATATCCAATATCTTCATTACATTATAGTGTAAAAAAAAAAAACATACTATTGTCAAAATGAGCACCATCACTGTAAAAAAAAAATTTTGTTTTGAATTAAAAAAGTGAGTAACCTGGTTGCCTTAAAATTTTGAGTTCATTAAAATTCATATAGTAAGTTAGCACGCTAACTTATTATATGAGTTTCAACAAACTTGAAATTTTAAGGCAACCAGGTTAATTGCTTTTTTAAGTTCTCATCTCATCATCTCTAGCCGCTTTATCCTGTTCTACAGGGTCGCAGGCAAGCTGGAGCCTATCCCAGCTGACTACAGGCGAAAGGCAGGGTACACCCTGGACAAGTTGCCAGGTCATCACAGGGCTGACACAGACACAGACAACCATTCACACCTACGGTCAATTTAGAGTCACCAGTCTGCATGTCTTTGGACTGTGGGGGAAACCGGAGCACCCGGAGGAAACCCACGCGGACACGGGGAGAACATGCAAACTCTGCACAGAAAGGCCCTTGCCGGCCACGGGGCTCGAACCCGGACCTTCTTGCTGTATATATGTTTTCTAGGCGGCACGGTGTAGTGGTTAGTACTGTTGCCTCACAGCAAGAATGTCCTGGGTTCGAGCCCAGCGGCCGGCGAGGGCCTTTCTGTGTGGAGTTTACATGTTCTCAGCGTGTCTGCATGGATTTCCTCCGGGTGCTCCGGTTTCCCCCACAGTCCAAAGGCATGCAGGTTAGGTTAATTGGTGGCTCTAAATTGACTGTAGGTGTGAATGGTTGTTTGTCTCTGTGTCAGCCCTGCAATGACCTGGTGACTTGTCTAGGGTGTACCCTGCCTCTTGCCCATAGTCAGCTGGGATAGGGTCCAGCTTGCCTGTGACCCTGTAGAACAGGATAAGCGGCTACAGATAATGGATGTATGGATATATATATTCTATCCACATTCACTGGATATGAGCAATCATGCCCTCTGATTGGCTACTCTACTATTAAGATATCAGCTCATATACCATGAGTAGAGAAAAACAAAATGGTGGCTTTGTTATCAAGTATTTAAAAGAAACAGAAATAGTGAAAAGAATATCAGTTTTTCCCCCCAATATCTCCAGTGCAGCCCAGTTAGTGGCAGTAATGCACCTTTAAGTTGGTTTGCCAACCACCAAAAAACCCTACAGAAGAAGAAGAACAACAACAAAATGGCTGAGCGTGTTGCCGAACCAACTGCGGACGAAATAAAAACTCTACTTACAAACAAAGCCCCAAAAAATACAAAAAAGCAACAAAATATGGAATAAAAGTATTTGATGGTAAGAATGTATCTTTTTTATTTTTCAAGAATGATTATTATGGTATTTTTTCACAAATTGCTCCTGTCATTTCACTGTTTTTTTTCCATTCTAAGTGGAAATGATTTTGTTCGATGTTTTGTATAAAATTTTTATTTATCAAATTTGCAAAAAAAAAAATGCTCTGTTTCTCAAAATCCAGTGAACATGGATAGAATAAAACGGTTATTCCATGAAATTGAGTCATCCATGGCTTACAGCCAACTCAGCACTACGGTATGTGCATCGTCAGCTATCAGCTCATGTTTCATGGAATAATTGTTAATTTTAGATAGATAGATAGATAGATAGATAGATAGATAGATAGATAGATAGATAGATAGATAGATGTGTGTGTGTGTGTGTGTGTGTGTGTGTGTGTGTGTGTGTGTGTGTGTGTATAAATAAAATACACTGTAATGTGGTGACCTGGTTTCTTCCTTTGCTAAGACCAGTTTCTCCCTGTACTCTTTTGTATCCTACACTCCCTTTAATGAAAATAAGAGAAAACTGTGAGTCATGCATTAGTGTTCGCAAGCTGCTGCCTGGACTGTTAATTAAATTGAATGAATTAAAAACTACCCTGTCTGGTCCCCCACTTAATCCCCCCAGCCTTTAACTTTGAACAACATGGAGGTTTTTGAAAAAGAAATACAAGCAGCACTACAATGAACACTACAATGAAATACTCCTCTATCGTTTTGATAGCTAAAATTTGTTTTATGACATATTGCTCTGCAGATATGCTCTATTATGCGTAAAAGGATTCTCTTCAATTCAATATTTTATTTGGTATATTGCTCTGCTGTGGTTGGGCACATTAATTTATTGTTACAGTAGTTCAGGAGAATAACTGGTGTACATTTATATGACATACTCTATATGCAACATCTCACTTTTTTTCATGGTTACAGTCCATAACAAAGTTTAAGCCAGATATACATGAAAGTATTTTAGCTCTATTTTATCCCTATTTGGCTTTTCCAACAAACGTTCAGAATTTGAGACTAATTTAAAGCCCAGTGTTCAAATGAAACTGACAGATAATCTGATAGATTAGGGATAAAATTAGCTCATGTTTTAAGTCATTCAAATTCTGTAAAGCTGCTTTACAACAATGTTTATTATTAAAAGCACTATACAAATAAACTTGACTTGACAACTTGAATCTGATGGTGTGAAAAGTGTTCTGAACTCTTCTGTTCTTACTCTATAATAATCAGAGGACATACAATATTTTTTAAGCAGGTCTGATTTTCATAACTAAAACCCTACACCCATCGACCAAGATAGAACAAAATGTATAGTTGAAACCAGATAGGAGTTAGGGTGTGCTGACACTTAATTATGATTTCACTGAATCCTTGGTAATCAATGCACAGTCTGAGTCCTTTTTTTTTTCAGAATCGTTATGATTGGGGGTAATGTGGATGGCCTGATGAAATCCTCTCTCAGGGCCTCACTGATGTATTCATTCAAAGCAGCCATTTGCTTGGATAAGAAGGAGGTGCACTTAGGAGACAAATGGTGTGGTTCCTGGCATGATGTTAATGTCCTGGGAGGTCTAGTAGGTGGCAGTTTAGTGCCTCCTGTTTTGCTGTATACCTCTTTCAGGTCAGAAAACCACTGATGGATGGTGACCCCATCCATCCTTTAATGGTCAGGCTAGAGTTAAGCTGAAACCGGGGGCAAGTCAGGGAACAGGATGGGAATTGTTCCCCCCCCCCCCCAACAGTCCTACACCAATAGACTGCTGGATAAGTTCATGATATGAAAAGTTTCATGATCAATTCCTTCTTGTACCAACAGGGATTTCATATGTTTATGGACACTGACTGAGCCCAGGGTGAATCTGTCCATATTCCCATTAGAGACAAACAGGTTCTTGAACTAGTTGAAAATGATGGTGTTCTCGCAACATCCCAGATGGAGAGGGAGATGGTAAAATGAGAGAGAATCATCTCTGCATGTGAGCTCAGTTTCTACCCCTTCAATGCCCATAAAAGTCTGTCAGTCTCTTCTGAGCCCTAAACAGGTACCGTATGTCATGCTATCCAGCTTTTTGCAGACACCAGAGTATTCCTGATTCACTCCATGAGATGGGCCCTTAACAGTGTTTCCACCACTAAAGTGTGTCAGAGGGCTTGTCCATTAAAGCAAAAGTAGTGTGATTGGGCAGCAATTATAGCAATTATATCCTGATGACAATATCAAAGAGGTACAAAGTGCAGTTCTGGGTTCATGGCCTCATCAACATCAGACTGCCAAAACATGTGACCCAAAAAGGTTTATACCCTCTTGGACAAATACACAGCTGAAAAGAACACAAGTTTCTTGTCAGAAGAATAATATTGGATTTGGGCTGATTCTAGATTTAAGTGGGCTGGCTAAATGGGTTCCTAGAAGCTCTTGCCCTTCAGATGCTAAGGCTAATCAGATGTGATTCATGATGTACAGCCACAGGAGTGGTTCATGTCAGTGAATCTGTACAATGCATGTTTCTATGTTTGCTTTGGCCTGCAGTACAGATGTTTTGGATTTGTGCCTTTCAAAGATAAGTACTGTAATTCAATGCTGTTACTGAGAAGCTTCATGATGCTAGATCAGCCAAATAATCACTCCTCATCCTCCTTTACATTTCATAAGGATCATTAATCAGAAGTCTCTCCTGTTGATCCTCATAGCTCTTGGAATTCATCACACAGCATTGCAGTGGTGGAGCAGCAGTCATATCAGGTGACATGTAGGGGATCCACATTTGCCCAATATGGTTTCTTCAATTGTGTCCCCCAAGGCTTTGTGCTGGGTTCTTTTCTGTTCTTCCTCTCTACCTTGGCCTTCAGTGAGGTCATATCCTCCTAGCCATGGTCATAAACTCATCCTAGCCATGGGGTTTCATACTTGTGCTAAGCTGATTACACTCAACTCATCATCATCTTTCTCTCTCGAGAACTGCAACTCACTCCTGGCAGGTTTGCCTCTGTGCAACATCCAACCCTCTTAACTGGGCCAGAATACAGCTGTCATAAGACCAGTGCCCAGCTACATTAAGTCATGTATTCAGCTGGCACCTGGTTGGGAAAATAACCTTTCCACTGGCTGTCTGAAAAAGCTGAATTACTGGTGGTATTTAAATGAAGATTAAAGACCTACCTCTTTACTATGCACTTGAATTAGCATTTGTATCTTTAAAAAGGGGCGGCACGGTGGTGTAGTGGTTAGCGCTGTCGCCTCACAGCAAGAAGGTCCTGGGTTCGAGCCCCGGGGCCGGCGAGGGCCTTTCTGTGCGGAGTTTGCATGTTCTCCCCGTGTCCGCGTGGGTTTCCTCCGGGTGCTCCGGTTTCCCCCACAGTCCAAAGACATGCAGGTTAGGTTAACTGGTGACTCTAAATTGACCGTAGGTGTGAATGGTTGTGTGTGTCAGCCCTGTGATGACCTGGCGACTTGTCCAGGGTGTACCCCGCCTTTCGCCCGTAGTCAGCTGGGATAGGCTCCAGCTTGCCTGCGACCCTGTAGAAGGATAAAGCAGCTAGAGATAATGAATGAATGAATGAATGAATCTTTAAAAAGTCCCTTGTCTTGTATGTTTTCCTTCATGTTGGAGTAACCAACTCCAGAAAGCTTTTAGCCCAATGGTATTCTTAGTCCCTTACCTAGTGAACAAGCATGAGGATATGGTTTTGATAGAGGCTTCAAAGCACTTCTGTAAATCACCATGGATAAAAGCAAATGTTAAATATTGTAAATGTACTCTAGGGTAGCTTTGATAGGGTATTTAGGGTCACTGTCATTTTGGAAGATGACTTTCTGCACCAGTCATAGTGGAGCAGCTTTTCTTCTAGGATTGCCTTGTATATAACTCCATTCACCTTCCCCTCAACTCTGACCAGTTTCCCAGTTCCTGCTGATGAAATGAATCCTCACAAGATGATGCTACCACCAATAGGCTTCACTGTGGGGATGGTATTTTTGTGGTGATGAGTAGTGTTTGATTTCTACCAGTGTAGTACTTTGTATATTTTGTTCTCATCAGAGACCATTTTGGTCTTGTCCACTTGTTTGCTAAGTCTTCAGATGGTAAACCATGTATTTATAACAGACAGCTTGGAGTGTCTGGGCTATGGGTCCCCGATGAACAGCTTCTCTCATATAAGTTGTGGATTGCTCCGGCTCCTAAAGAGTTACTGTTCGCCTCTTGGTTGCTTCTCTGACTGTAATTTTTACATTTCATTCCAACAAACTTATGAGTGACAAATTAAATGCTGAATCTCTTTGAGTAGATTTGTTGGCCTTTTGGCTAAAGATGTCCATACAGTAGCATTGCTGACAAAAAAAAATCATCATCATGTGAAATTTGTCATGCTCTGCCCCAGACATCTGCTCCTGAGCTTGCAGATCTTCCACATCAGCTCCGATCCGGATCCAGGACGGGAATTCCATCCTGCCTGCTTCCCCATTCAGCGAGCGCTCACCTGCATTCACTTCCTGATCATCACTGCTGCCTTTTTAAATGCTGTTCTCAGCCACAGACAGTGCCAGAACGTCTTGTATGTAGACTCTAGCTGTTTTTTTGCCTCAAGAGTTTTTTTTATGTTTTTTCCTTCAAATGTTTTTCATGTCTTTGCCTGCCTCATTTTTCAAGTCAAGTTTCATGTTATGTCTGGACTATTTTCATTATTGTTTTTTAATCAAGTTTTGTTTACATTTTTGCCACGCATTTTTTTCTGGATTAAACCTACTACACTTCTTGGGTTACTGTCTATGTGCGAGTTCTGCTTTTGGGTCCTAATTCCCCACACCTCCAGCAACCCTAACAGTACGTTCTGGCCAGCATGGATCCAGCAGAATTCGCTCATCTGAGAATGGCCATCCAACAGCAAGGGACTCTCGTTGGGACCCACCAACAAGACCTACGACAAGTCAATCAGAACCTCGCCACCTTGTCTGATTCACTCAACCTCCTCACCACACAGATGCAGCATTATCAAACCATGCCTACCCCTGCCCAGCCGTCTCCAAATCCAGCTCCTGCCACCGCCTTTCTCCGCGAGCCAAGCCTTCCAGCGCCTCAACCCTATGATGGAGAACCAGGTACTTGCAGATCTTTCTTGTCTCAATGCTCATTAATCCTAGAGCTGCAACCTCTGGCCTTCCCCACAGAATGCTCCCGGGTAGCATATACCATCATGCTCCTCACCGGCAAGGCCAGGGAGTGGGGAACAGTGGTCTGGGATGCCGATGCACATTTCTGCTCCAACTTCAAAGATTTCTCCGAGGAGATGAGGCAAACTTTTGACTGCTCTTTGCCTGGCTGGGAGGCAGCAAAAGAACTCAAAGAGCTTTTTTTTCTTTTGCAAAAGAAAGCAAAAGAGCTGCGGCGGGGTCCCGGTCTACCTCAGACTATGCCGTCAAGTTCCAGATGTTGGCGGCATCGTGTGGTTGGAATGAGACCGCCCAGGTCGACGCGTTCCTGCACGGCTTGTCCGACGCCATTAAGGACGAGCTGGTATCATGGGAACTGCTGTCGGACCTCTCCAGCCTCATGGACCTCGCCAACCATATTGACGCCTGTATCCAGCAACAGAGGAGAGAGAAGACTCACCCCAGCTTCACCTCCTCTCCATCTCCCGCCTTGTCCGTCGAACCCATGCAGGTAGACCGGGTTCAGGTGTCAGTGGAAGAACGACAGCACCAGCAGAGCACAGGGGCCTGCTTCTACTGCGGTCAGCTGAGACACATCTGCCAAGCCTGCCCATTAAAAGGACGAGCCCACCAGTGAATCAAGGGGCTCTGGTAGGCAGTGCTTGAAACCAGCCCCCAGCTGATCGACCCTTACTCCCTGTCATCATCATCCTTGACAACCAGCATCACCACCTCCAGGCCCTCATCGACTCAGGGGCAGACAGGAACCCAATCTGCTCCACCACCGCCAAGCGTCTGGGAATCCCGCTACTCGCTCTCAATGTTCCTGTCACCGTCCTGACACTCAATGGCACCGGCTTGACCACCATCATCCACCTCACCACCTGGCTCACCCTGAGGATTTCTGGTAATCATTTTGAAGCCATCCAACTTCACATCATGAACAACCCCCACGTACCCATCGTTCTAGGATTACCTTGGTTAATGCATCACAACCCCCACCTAAACTGGGCCAACAACGCCATCTTAGACTGGAGCCAGCCCTTCCTAACTTCCTCCCTGAACTCCGCTCTGCCTCCCGCCAAGCCACTGCAGCCTTCAGCCAGTGAGTTTCCCGACCTCTCTCACATGCGTCCAGAATACCTGGACCTAAAGCTTGTCTTCAGTAAGACTCAAGCAGTGTCCCTCCCTCCTCACAGATCCTATGACTGTGGAATCGACCTCCTGCCTGGGACGGCGCTGCCCAAAGGATGACTCTACTCTCTCTCTCCCGTTGAAAGGCAAGCCATGGAGAAGTACATTTCCGAGTCCTTGGCAGCTGGGATCATCCGCCCTTCCTCCTCCCCAGCAGGGGCAGGATTCTTCTTTGTGGAGAAAAAAGACAAGTCGCTCCACCCCTGCATTGATTATCAAGGTCTCAATGCCATCACAGTCAAGAACCGCTACCCACTACCATTCATGACTACGGCCTTTGAACTACCCCAGGGAGCCAAGGTATTTACCAAGCTGGATCTACGTAATGCTTACCATCTCATCAGGATCAGGGAGGGAGATGAGTGGAATATGGCCTTTAACACAGCCACAGGTCACTACGAGTAGTTCATAGTCCCCTTCGGCCTGACCAACACTCCTGCAGTCTTCCAGGCACTCGTGAACAACGTCTTAAGGGACTCTCTCAACATCTTCATTTTCGTGTACCTGGATGACATCCTGATCTTCTCCCACTCCCGGGAAGAACATTGGGGTCACGTCTGGCAGGTCCTCCAGTGCCTGTTTGAGAACAAGCTGTTTGTCAAGGCGGAAAAAAGTGAGCTCCACCAGAGCTCCGTCTCATTTCTGGGGTTCA
This sequence comes from Neoarius graeffei, assembly GCF_027579695.1. Lineage (NCBI taxonomy): Eukaryota > Metazoa > Chordata > Actinopteri > Siluriformes > Ariidae > Neoarius > Neoarius graeffei. The sequence continues at coordinate 21,884,458 of NC_083594.1, forward strand.
TCATCTCCCCAGCGAGGATCCAGATGGATGCCCTCAAGCTTGAGGCAGTCACTGACTGGCCCACCCCATCCTCGCAGCAAGAGCTCCGGTGTTTCCTGGGATTTGCTAATTTCTACAGGTGCTTCATCCGCGACTTCAGCACAGTGGCCAGACCTCTCACGGCGTTGACCTCAATCAAGAGCCCATTCAAGTGGGGGGAGGAAGCAGAGAAAGCCTTCTTCATGCTCAAATGCAAGTTCACCACAGCACCCATCGCCACCATACCTGACCCAGCCAAGCAGTTCATTGTGGAGGTCAACTCTTCTGATTCCGGGGTTGGAGCCATTCTCTCCCAGAGGGCCAATAACAACAAGATCCACCCCTGCTCCTTCTTTTCTCACTGGCTGTCCCCTGCTGAGCGGAACTACGACATCGGCGACAGAGAGCTATTGGCCGTCAAGCTGGCCTTGGAGGAGTGGAGGCACTGGTTCGAGGGGTCAGATCTCCCCTTCATTGTCTGGACCGACCACAAAAATCTAGAATACCTCAAGTCCACCAAACGTCTCAACTCACATCAAGCCTGATGGTCTCTCTTCTTCTCCCAATTCCGGTTCACACTCTCCTACCACCCAGGCTCCAAGAACGGCAAACCTGACGCCCTGTCCAGGATATTCTCTTCCCACCAGGAGGAGCCTAGAATGCCTGAAACCATCCTCCCTCCAAGCTGTCTGGTGGGGGCCATCCTACTTGAGGTAGAGGCGTTAGTGCAGAAGGCCCTGGAGCAAGACCCCTGGGACTGGTAACTATAGCAATATACCACACAACCATCTGTTTCTTCCCTGTTCTGTGTGAACCCAGGTGCTGCAGTGGGGTCATGGCTCCAAGTTGGCTTGTCACCCGGGGGCTGCTCTAACCCTGGCACTCATTCAACAACGCTTCTGGTGGCCATCGATCAAGGAAGACTTCCAGGAGTTCATGGCAGCCTGCAACATGTGTGCCCAGAACAAGACAGCCAATCGACCCCCTGCTGGCTTGCTGAGACCCCTCCCGACTCCTTGTCGACCCTGGTCACACATCGCTCTGGACTTTGTCACAGGACTCCCCAACTCAGGTGGCAACACATGCATTCTCACAGTCATTGATCATTTCTCTAAGTCAGTCCACTTCATCCCTCTGCCCAAGCTTCCTACAGCTAAAGAAACTGCCGAACTACTCATCCTCCACATCTTCCACATACACGGACTCCCCTCTGACATCGTCTCTGACCAGGATCCTCAATTCACTGTGCAGTTCTGGAGGGCCTTCTGCAAACTCATTGGGGCCACCTGTAATCTCTCATCAGGACTCCACCCTCAAACCAACAGCCAGGTGGAATGGGCAAATCAAGACTTGGAAGCAGCACTCACATGCATGGCGTCCAGGGATGCCAGTTCTTGGAGTAAGTACCTACCTTGGGTTGAATATGCTCACAACACTCTGCCTTCATCTGCCACAGGTCTCTCGCCCTTCCAGTGCTCCCTAGGCTACCAACCACCACTCTTCCCCAACCAAGAGGAGGAGGTTGCCATACCCTCAGCCCAGACCTTCATACACCGCTGCAGGAGGACGTGGGCATTGGCCCAGAGAAGACTCCTACTCTCCACCCTAGCATCCAAGAGGCAGGCCGATAAACACTGCGGGTGGGGCAGCGAGTCATGCTCTCCACGCACCATCTGCCTCTCAGAACCATCTCCTACAAGCTGGCTCCCAGATATGTAGGACCCTTCCTCATCAGTAAGGTAATCAATCCATGTTTAGTCAAACTGGCATTACCACTCACCATGCAATGCATTCACCCCACATTCCAAGTGTCACAGTTGAAACCTCTGGTCTCCAGTTCTTTGTCCCCACCCTCCAAACCCCCTCCTTCTCCTCCCAGGCTCATAGATGGCGACGAAGCCTACACTGTCAAAATGCTGCTGAAGGTGCGGCAGTGAGGCAGAGGACTTCAGTACCTGGTGGACTGGGAAGGTTACGGTCTCGAGGAAAGAAGTTGGGTTCCTGCCAGGTTCATCTTAGACTCAATCCTCATCACTGACTTCCACCAGCAACACCCTGACGCTCTTCCTAAAGCACCTGGAGGTGCTCGTTGAAGGGGGGGGGGGATACTGTCACGCTCCGCCCCGGACATCCGCTCCGGAGCTTGCGGATCTTCCACGTCAACTCTGCTCCGGATCCGGGATGGGAATTCCATCCTGCCTGCTTCCCCATTCAGCAAGCGCTCACCTGCATTCACTTTCTGATCATCACTGATGCCTTTTTAAATGCCGTTCTCAGCCACAGACAGTGCCAGAACGTCTGTGCCAGTGTCTTTGCCTGCCTTGTTTTTCAAGTCAAGTTTCACGTTTTCTTTTTATGGCTGGACTATTTTCATTATTGTTTCTTAGTTAAGTTTTGTTTACATTTTTGCCATGCCTTTTTCTGGATTAAACCTACTACACTTCTTGGATTACTGTCTGTGTGTGTGTTCTGCTTTTGAGTCCTAATTCCCCACACCTCCAGTAACCCTAACAAAATTTAAATATTTGTGCATGTCACATCTGCCCTGGAGTCAGAGGTGCACTCCAATTCCCATGAGCACTTACACTCATTGTACACAAACATGGCGTACACAGATTCCAGTTCCCACCGACTCTCACACACAAAATTCAGCACCCATTTTGGGTTTGTACAGCCTCCATTGCCACTAGACTGGATTCTTCTTGGTCTGGACAGCTGCAGCCTCTCACCTTACTGCCACATCAGATACAAAACTAATGCTATATTTTTTTCCCCTCGGTGAAAATATGCTTATTGTGACTTACTGTTATATAGACTTTTGCATAATATTCTGAGAGTATTTGCCAAGTCAACTGACCTAATTGTGATTGGCCTCATAGCAGGTGTTAAAGGTGAAGTTCTCATCACTGGCTTTTGAGTTGCTGCTTGACTCAGTAATGGCTCTCCAGAAGTACTGCTCTCAGCCCCTTTCACATCACAGGGATAATTATCTACAATCAGAGAGTGCTGGTGAAGAAAAAAAATCTATACATGCTTTAAACACCTCGTACAACTGCTTTTCTCCCTGCCGCTGCATGCTTGCACTGACCTCAATCTCATCTCTCAGGACTCTCCTCAGGAATCTCAGAGATGAAATATGTCATCAGTGCCCATGTGGGTTCTCTCTGTCATTGTGTGCATGATGAGGAAAAATGTCCACTGCTACACAGCTGGATTGTATATCACAAATATTCAGCAAATATAGCCCATCACCCAGATCCTTTTACATTTTACTATTTTTTACTCCACTACATTTATTTCTTAGTGTGAACACAATACTGTACATAGGTTTGGTGAATAAATTGAATGGCAGTTTATATTGAAGCATAACCAAATAAATTGATGCGAAGTGCTTGGAGACTTTGAGCTGGGCTAGTGGTTAGTGCATCCGCCTCACGACCGGGAGATCGCAAGTTCTACTCGCAGTCGGGTCATTCCAAAGATCATCATAAAAATGGTACTTACTGCCATCTGGTAAGGCACACTGCAATACAGATGTGAGTAGGGAGTCAAACTCTCGTGGTTACCAGAGGACCAGCCCCTCACTGTAACCCTACTGTAGCTATACAATAGGTGAGAGGCCAAGGGCTATAGAAATGGAGATTGGTACTGCACCCATGCGCCTCAACAGCTGGTTAGCACTGGCACAGGAGACTGTCTGGGAAGACCAGATCTGGGCACAGGAGGGACTTATGTGCTCGAAACCTAATTGTGGCAGTGGGGGCATGGTCAAGCGTCGGTCTGTGACCGGAGGGCGGAGTCAGGGAAGGTAAGTGGCAGAATCACTACACCTGATGTGAATTAACCTGTGTTTGTGTGTCTTCCCCAGTGACCGCACCCTATTTAAGGAGGAGAGCGAGAGCAGAGGGGGCTCTCTCCCGACCAGAACACGTGTGTGTGGCATGTGTGTATATGTTGATCAAAGTATAGTGAAGGCTGAAAAGCTGTAATAAACGTGTTTGTGAACCCAGTTCTGGCCTGGCATCCTTCTGTGCTCCACCCACCCATCGGAGTTGTTACAGTGGTGCCGAAACCCGGGACAGAGCGCAGGAGAAAACAGCCCCATGGAGTCCTCCCCTTTCACCGAGCTGGTCCACGCCCTCGCCATGGCCCAGCAAAGTCAGCACCAGGCACTAGTCACCCTCCGGAGGGAACAGGAACAGCGGTTCAAGGCCCTGATGCTGGCTCAGCAGGAGGAGCGACAGGCGTTCCGGCACCTCCTCGTGTCTGCGGGGTCCACTGCCACGGGACCGGCCCCCTTCACCCTGACGAAGATGGGCCCACAGGACGACCCTGAGGCCTTCCTCACGCTCTTTGAACAGGTTGCAGAGACCTCGGGGTGGCCGATGGAACAGCGCGCAGCGCGCCTCCTCCCCCTGCTAATGGGAGAGGCGCAGCTGGCCGCGCTACAGCTCCCCGCCGACCGGCCTACGCGGACCTTCGCCGGGCCGTCCTCCAGCATGTGGGATGCACCCCCGAGCAACAATGGCAGCGCTTCCGTGCTTTGCGCTTGGAGGAAGTCGGCCGGCCATTCGCGTTTGGCCAGCAACTCCGGGACGCCTGCAGGCGGTGGTTGAGGGCCGACAACCGCGACGCCGAGGGGATCATCGACCAGGTGGCGCTTGAGCAGTTCATCGCGCATCTACCAGCCGGAGCTGCAGAGTGGGTCCAGTGCCACCGCCCGGCGTCGCTGGATCAGGCAATCGAGCTGGCGGAGGACCATTTGGCGGCTGTCCCGACGGCAGGACAGCAAACAACCTCTTCTCCCTTCTCCTCTCTCTCTCTCTCCCCCCCTCTCCTCCTGTGTCTCGTCCTTGCCCCGTTCCCCCACCGTGGAGGCGGGGGCCGGCCCCACCCCAGCCGGCCTGCCACACCCGCAGTGCCCTCCCGTTCCTCCTGTCTGTGTCTGTCTCTCCCCCCCCTCAGGTGAGTGAGCCCCAGAGCACCAGTGCAGAGAGGGAGCCCGGGCCGGTTTGCTGGTGCTGCGGGGAGCCAGGCCATCTCCAACAGCAGTGCTCAGTGATGGAAGTGGGCATGGTGGTTCGGATCCCCGACACACCAGGAGCTGCCCTCGATCGGGCCGGAGCGTATATCGCATACCGGTGAGTATCCAAGGGGATACGTATCAGGCTTTGGTGGATTCCGGCTGTAATCAGACCTCAATCCACCAAAGCCTGGTGCAAGACAAGGCATTGGGGGGAGCACAATTGGTGAAGGTGTTGTGTGTGCACGGGGATGTTCACAGCTACCCTTTAGTGTCAGTTCACATTCTGTTTCGAGGGGAGAAATTTATAGTAAAGGCGGTGGTTAATCCTCGCCTCACCCACTCTATAATTTTGGGGACTGATTGGCCGGGATTTCGGGATTTAATTAGTCATCTAGTGAAGAGTGGGTCCTGCCATAGTTTAATAAGGGGAGGTCCCGGTGTCGCGTTGGCGGGAGCAGCTGTCACAGAGCCGTCTACGTCAGCTCCGCGTCAGAGTGAGGAGCCGTCGGTCCCTCCTCTCTCTTGGGGAATCCCTCGCGGATTTCCCATTAGAGCAGTCACGAGATGAGACTCTGCGGCATGCATTTGACCAAGTGAGAGTAATCGATGGTCAAACGCTCCAGCCAAGCACCACCCCGTCCTTCCCCTACTTTGCGATTATGAAGGATAGATTATACCAAGTGATGCAGGACACTCAAACTAAAGAGCAAATCACGCAGCTTTTGATTCCAAAGAGCCACCGGGAATTGGTATTCCCGGCGGCTCACTTTAATCCCATGGCTGGACACTTAGGGCAGGATAAAACACTAGCCCGAATAATGGCCCAATTCTATTGGCCGGGGATTCGCGGCGATGTCCGTAGGTGGTATACGGCGTGCCGCGAATGCCAGTTAGTAAATCCAACGGCCATTCCAAAAGCGCCTTTGTGCCCTCTACCATTAATCGAGACCCCGTTCGAAAGAATTGGGATGGATCTCGTTGGGCCATTAGATCGGTCAGCACGAGGGTACCAATTTATATTAGTTCTGGTGGACTATGCAACGCGATACGCGGAAGCAGTGCCTCTTCGCAATATCTCAGCACGCAGTATTGCGGAGGCACTCTTCCGCATTATCTCCCGAGTTGGAATCCCGAAAGAGATTCTGACTGACCAAGGCACAGCGTTTATGTCACGTACACTAAAGGAACTGTATAGGTTATTGGGTATTAAGCCGATCCGCACCAGCGTGTATCACCCACAAAAGGACGGTTTAGTTGAACGGTTCAATCGCACCCTCAAAAATATAATTTAAAAAATTGTAAGTGAGGATGCATGTAATTGGGATAAGTGGCTCGAACCCTTGTTGTTTTCAGTGCAAGAGGTCCCCCAAGCCTCCACGGGGTTCTCCCCATTTTAATTGTTATCTGGGCGTAAGCCGCACGGCATTCTAGATGTGCTGCGGGAAAATTGGGAGGAGGGACCTTCACAAAGTAAAAATGAAATCCAATACGTTATTGACCTGCATGCAAAACTCCACACACTCACCCACCTAACCCAGGAGAATTTGCGGCAGGCCCAATAACAACCAACCAACCTCTACAACAAGGGTACGCACCTCAGGGAGTTTTCACCGGGAGATAAAGTTCTCGTACTGTTGCCCACATCGAGCTCTAAATTAATCGCCAGGTGGCAAGGACCCTTTGAGGTCACACGGTGAGTTGGGGACGTTGACTATGAGGTGAGGCGAATGGACAGGGGTGGGGCATTACAGGTATATCACCTCAATCTGTTAAAACGTTGGAGCGAGGAGGTCCCCGTGGCACTGGTGTCGGTGGTTCCTGAGAAGGCGGAGCTGGGGCCGGAGGTTCAAAAGGGAAAATTGGCATCACCCACCGCTCCGGTCCCCTGTGAAGCCCACCTCTCACCGACCCAGCTCGCAGAGGTCGCCCGGTTGCAAACAGAATTTTCTGATGTGTTCTCGGCCCTGCCCGGCCGCACCCACCTCATAGAACACCACATTGAGATGCCCCCGGGGGTGGTAGTGCGTAGCCGCCCTTACAGACTGCCCGAACACAAGAAAAAGGTGGTTCGGGAAGAACTTGAGACCACGCTCGAAATGGGCATTGTCGAGGAGTCCCACAGTGACTGGAGCAGTCCGGTGGTCTTGGTACCCAAGGCCAATGGGTCGGTCCGGTTCTGTGTGGACTATAGAAAGGTCAACGCGGTGTCTAAATTCGACGCGTACCCAATGCCTTGTATTGATGAGTTGCTCGATCGACTAGGCACATGCTTGCTTTTACTCGACACTGGATTTAACAAAGGGTTATTGGCAGATCCCCTTGACTCCATTATCCCAAGAAAAAATGGCCTTTTCCACACCGTTCGGCTTACACCAGTTTGTCACACTTCCTTTTGGGCTGTTTGGGGCACCCGCTATGTTCCAGCGGCTGATGGATAGGGTCCTCTGCCCCCACGCCACCTATGCTGCCGCGTACCTTGATGACATCATTATTTATATAATGACTGGCCGCAGCACCTACAACACCTGAGGGCCGTCCTTAGGTCGCTGAGGTGGGCAGGTCTCACAGCCAACCCGAAGAGGTGTGCGATTGGGCAGGTGGAAGTGCGGTATCTGGGCTTCCACTTGGGCAATGGGCAGGTGCATCCCCAAATTAACAAGACTGCAGCGATTGCGGCCTGCCCGAGGCCCAAGACCAAAAAGGGGGTGAGACAGTTCCTGGGGCTGGCTGGCTATTATCGCAGGTTTAAACCTAATTATTCGGACGTCACCAGCCCGCTGACTGATCTCACTAAAAAGGGGGCACCAGATCCTGTCCAGTGGATGGAGCAATGCCAGTGGGCTTTTTCTGAGGTAAAGGCTGCACTGTGTGGGGGGCTACTGTTACACTCCCCTGACTTTTCTCTCCCTTTTATATTGCAGACAGACACGTCGGACAGAGGGCTGGGGGCTATTTTGTCCCAGGAGGTGGAGGGGGAGGATCGCCCAGTGCTGTATATAAGTCGAAAGCTGTCAGTGCGTGAGGGGCGCTACAGCACCATAGAGAAGGAGTGCCTGGCCATCAAGTGGACGGTCCTCGCCCTCCGTTACTACCTGCTGGGACGCCCTTTCACCCTCTGTTCAGACCACGCGCCCCTCCAGTGACTCCACCGCATGAAGGATGCCAACGCGCGGATCACCCGTTGGTATCTGGCACTCCAACCCTTTAACTTCAAGGTGGTCCACAGGCCGGGGCGCAGGCCGGGGGACTTCCTCTCCCGTCAAGGGGGGGGGGGAGTCGGCTGTGGGCCGGACGGCTGCCCGGCCTGAGTCAGGCGGTGGGGGTATGTGGCAGTGGGGGCGTGGTCAAGCATCGGTCTGTGACCGGAGGGCAGAGTCAGGGAAGGTAAGTGGCAGAATCACTACACCTGATGTGAATTAACCTGTGTTTGTGTGTCTTCCCCAGTGACCGCGCCCTATTTAAGGAGGAGAGCGAGAGCAGAGGGGGCTCTCTCCCGACCAGAACACGTGTGTGTGTGGCGTGTGTGTATATGTTGATCGAAGTATAGTGAAGGCTGAAAAGCTGTAATAAACGTGTTTGTGAACCCAGTTCTGGCCTGCCGTCCTTCTGTGCTCCACCCACCCATCCGAGTTGTTACACTAATCATTACAGAATCCATAAATTTCATCTCAACATTTTGTAAACAACAAATATGGTAGTATGCAGTTATGCTAAACCATACATTACTCACTGGCCACTTTATTAGGAACACACATACACCTGCTGTTTTATGCAGTTGTCTTATCAGCCAATCTCTTGACAGCAGCACAATGCATAAAATCATGCAGATACAAATCAACAGCTTCAGTTAATGTTCACTTCAAATATCAGAATAGGAAAAATTGTGATCTCTGTGACTTTCACTTGGGCATGGATGTTGGTGCCAGACTGACTGGTTTGAGTATTTCAGAAACTGCTGATCTCCTGGGGGGGGTTTCACAAAAAACACTGATTGAGTGACAGTTCTGTGGGTTGAAATGTCTCACTGATAAGAGAGGTCAGAGGAAAATGGCAGATTGGTTTGAGCTTCCCGGAAGGATATAGCAATAGCAACTCTTTACAGCCATGGTGAGCAGAAAAGCATCTCAGGATGCAACAGCAGAAGACCACATTGGGTTCCACTCCTGCCAGCCAAGAATAGGAATCTTATGCCGCTTTTCCACTACCAACGTGGCTGAGTTGGGCTGAGCCGTGCCGTGCTGAGTCGGGCTGAGTCGAGCTGAGTGGGGCTGTTGGCGTTGCATTTTGACTACAACTGTGCTGAACCGTGCTGGCTGGAAGTGGGTGGACACATTGGGTGGAGTTAGCGAAAGTGGGTGGACGTCACGTGATGTCGTTAGGCGGCGCAAACAGTGACATCAGTGATCTTTTAAGCGGTAGTCTCACGACCCGGAGAGTAAACAATAAACATGGAGTCGTTAGTGTTGCTGGTCTTGGTACTGTGGCTTGTTGTCACTGACAACGCCAACAGATACTGGCAAGAGCGTATAGATGAGGCGAGGCGCATAAGGCTTCAGAAATTCTCGTAATTCGTAATTCTTCTTCTTCCGGGTTTACGGTGTTTACAGATCCCAGCGTGCTCGCGGGGCGTGTGTGGGCATGTGAGGACACTCCTCCTCACCAATCAGTGCACAGGGGAGTGTCTCCTCACGCCCCTAGCCCCACTCGGCTCGGTTTGGCTCGCTTCAGCCCCACTCCAAAACCGTGCGAGTTTTGGGTGCTAAGCAGGGCTGAAGCGAGCTGAGTCGTGCTGCTCTAAGGTAGTCGAAACGCGAGCCGTGTCGGGCTGAAGTGAGCTGAAGCGAGCTGAAGTGAGCTGAAAAAGGGTAGTGGAAAAGGGCCACTAGACTCAAGAACAAGTTCCTATTAAAGTGGCCAGTGAGTGTATATCATTGCTACACTGCCATGGCTAAAAGAGACATCATCCCTGTCACCCACCTCCACCCACACACCCATACACACATGCACACACATACATACACACTTTGTTTTGCATTACAAGCCTGCCAGTTTCTTAATGGCTAGTGTCCATCATAGTGTCTGCCTTCACTGTGCAGAGACATAGCACTATTACAAAGATTCTGCCTGCCTCTGCATCATTGTGCTGATTAAGATACTTAGTTTGATACAAATAAAAAGACACTGTTGATTAGAACATTCAGCACCTCAATTAGTTAAATATTCTACATTATGGCAGGAACTTTGATGGAATATGACGACTGATTGTGCCCAGTGAATAAAAACATTTGAAGTCACATTTCCTTTGGAAAATTTAATTGTTGCTGTCTTGATTCTTGAAATGTGGCACTGCTCTAATTATGATCTTGAACAGGTCTACACGTTTGACTGCGTTGCAATGCTAATCACTGTAATCATCAGGCCAACTGGGTAACCGATTTCAGTCAGCGTGTCAGAGAGCGAGTAGAAATGGGGGAGGGGAAGAGGCCTCGACTCGTATTTAGATGTGCCTTTGTGTGAAAGGTGCTACAGAAATGAAAGGTTTTGTTATTAGAAAACCCTTCATTATTAAAGTGCTAATCTCAGATGTTTACATTTTCCCATGTATGTACTTCTAATTATAAAGCCTCTATAAGCATGTGCCTGATTAACTGATCAAAGCACATTAGTTGTCCAATTTATCCAACATGATTGGCATTCATATACAGTACTGTGCAAAAGTCTTAGGCACCCTATTTTTTTCATACAAACTTTGTTATAGATTTCTATTTTATGACTTCTACATTATCAAGTCAGTACAAAAACATTTTAGAGTCCAAACGTTCGTTTTCCAGCACAAAATTAAATGTTACAGGGAAAAAAAGTTTGTATCTGAGTAGCACATTACATACAGTAAGAGAGCACTTTACAGATTAAAAAAGAAAACATACTGTAATGAAGGCTGCTGGGTTTTGCTGCAAAATTAAGAAGCAAGTGTGACAAAGTGTCCAGAAGAACTGTGACTGGTTCTGCAAGATGCTCAGTAAAACCTACAGTTTATTTCCTTAGAAAACTGCATTCATTGTACATGAGACAATGATTTTTTTTTAAAGCAAAGGGTCATATCACACCAAACAGGCCTGCCGACGGGGGGGATAAACGGGTATGTTGTCCCATGCCCAGGAATGGGGAGGGCCTAGAACTGGGCTCTCATGAAGTTGCGATTAAATTATTTTATTTCATTTCAAAATGTGTTGATTTGGGGGAGAAATGTGCTATATTTGCATTCAATAAATGATTTCTAGATCTTTTGCCTTTATTGTCTTTGAAAAAGGCGTCAAGAACCCCCTACCACCCCTAATGCAAAAATGGTTTGGTCTGACTCTTTGATTAAGGGGAAAAAAACGACATCGTTCGATCATAGCGCTTCGACAATCAGCGTGCGTGCCATTTGCCAACATGCACAAGTCAGGAGCACAGAAAAGAAAAGAGAAAAAGAGAGGAAGAAACCAAGAGACTCAGGGGCTCACTGCATAAATATTTTAAAAAAGATTTGGATGATGCAGCAGGTACTAGCAAAGGCAGTGGGGCAGCTGAGCCAGGTAAGACACAGCCAACTTTTTCCAGCCCCGTAAAGTAACCCCAACCAAGGCACGCGCGGCACGCAATTCATGTTACAAACGAGGGGAGAGCAAGTCACACTGAACACCATATCAAACGCACAGGGCATTGAATCATTTCATAACCACAACGGCTTAATAACATTGTGTTTCATATATCTGATTGAAGCTAAGAATATTCACATTAGCCCGCAATCATATCCCGCCGTTTCTCGAGCGGTGTGTTCTTCTCTGCTTTTCACACTGGACAGTACGCACGCACAGTATACTATGTTCGCCCCCAGCCCTGCCCGAAATCCCCCGTCCATCACTGCTCCTTCAAGAGCACCCCAATCGCGTGATTATAGTAGACTATCCACGAGTTTAGGAATACCTTTTTGAATACCTGTCATTTAAGGGTTGGAGTGAGTAGAGACTGGGATAAGAGAGGTGGGTGTGTGTGTGGGTTGGCCCGGGGGGGGGGGGGGGGGGGGGGGGGAGGGGGGGTTGTTAGGGGGGCCCATTCAGAGCATTTTGTCCCGGGCCCAGCCAAAGCTGTCAGCAGCCCTGACACCAAATATTGACTTTGTTTCATTTATTATGGCTTACTTCTGTTTATAGTATTTTTTTAATGTTGAAACATTTCATTTCATTATTTTTAAGCCATTTTTAGTCTACAGCATTTCTTTACATGTGCCTAAGACTTTTGCACAGTACTGTATTTTTCCCCACCAAGAAACTGTAATAATAAAGTGTTGATTTGCTTTTCTGATTTTTACTAAAACTCTAATGGGAAGACACTGTATGCTATAGATCAAAGCTCAAACTGTAATGGTACAGTGGTGCTTGAAAGTTTGTGAACCCTTGAGAATTTTCTATATTTCTGCATAAATATGACCTAAAATATCATCAGATTTTCACACAAGTCCTAAAAGTAGATAAAGAGAACCCAGTTAAACAAATGAGACAAAAATATTATACTTGGTCATTTATTTATTGAGGAAAATGATCCAATATTACATATCTGTGAGTGGCAAAATTATGTGAACCTTTGCTTTAAGTAGAACTTTATGCCTAGCAATGCCCCTGCTCAGAACTTTCTCTTTCTTGAGAGCATGTCCATAATAATTATGTCTATCACTACCAGATGAATCCATCATTCACTCAGGACACTAAGCTATTGACAATTGTGACATGAAATAAGTGTGACACAAGCATGAAATAGAATGTGAAATATTTAAATTCGCATCTGACTCAGTGTGCATACTCTGTGTGCGAAAATTAATCATATTCAAATCAAATACAATGTGCATATTATTAAAAAAGAACACAAACACAAAATGTCAGCAAGCAGTAGCAGTGACCTTGAGTTTGTCCACCTTCTTCTAAGAAAAAAATGGAAATGAAAAGATGGCCCTACTGAGTACAATTCTTAAAATAATAAAAATAAAAAAGGCATCAACAGCTCCTTTTACAAAAGCAGTGATTGCCTACAAGGCGGCACTGTGGTGTAGTGGTTAGCACTGTCACCTCTCAGGCCCTGTCCACACGGCAACGGATTCAGGTGAATCCAATACAGTTGTTTATCGTTTTGGCCTGGCGTCCACACGGCACCGGCGTTTTGGGTGCCCCAAAACGCAATCTTTTGAGAACGGGTTCCAGAGTGGAAAGATCTGGCAATGTTGCCGTTGCGAAGTCGTCTGGATGAGTAGAACGGATTTGTTTACGATGATGTCACAACCACATGACTGTCAGTGCTTCATGCTGGGTAGAAGTGTAACGAACTCGATGCGAGTTGTCAACAAATCCTATAACTTGGTTCATGAAACGCGCTTACAAAATATTTTCACTGTGAATATTTATTGTGTAATGGTGCAAAGTGAGAGAGAGAGAGAGAGAGAGAGAGAGAGAGAGAGAGAGAGAATAGCCCTTAGGCAGAGTCAATCCCGCCAGCAAAAATAGGGAAAAAAAGGAGCGATCTCACCTCTTCAGATGTTGGTTTAAGTCCTACAATACATTCCTCAAAAAGGGCGTAGAAGAACAAATTAATCCATTAACGTGTAGCATTCAATTTATTCCGGACCATTAAAGACGCCGCCTTCCGCGTAGAATCATACGTCATCCTCGCCGCCATATTGGATGGGTCAAAGCGGAGAATAAAGATGCCTCATTCATGTGCTGCGTTTAACTGTACCAACAGGTTTGCCGTCCAAACAAGATCACATGGGATTACCTTTCACAGGTAAGACTGGAAAAATACTTTTCATTGTATTTGGTCATTATAACGTAATTTTACGAACAGATTTTTCTGACTTTGTGGCTAATATGAAGTCTCGCGCATAATAGTTTATGTGCATGCGTCCTTACTTCTTCTATTGTTCTGGTGTCTCCGAAGGGACCGTCTTACAGCGCCCCTAGAGGTGTGGCATGTGTATTGCATCATTTTCAACAAGCGTTGCGTTGCCATATGGACCTGATATTTTACTGATCGTTGCCTATTTGGACGCAATATTTTTTTAAATAACATCTCGTTGCCATTGTCGTGTGGATGTAACCTCAGAAAGAAGGTTCTGGGTTTGAGCCCAGTGGCCGATGGGGGCCTTTCTGTGTGCAGTTTGCATGTTCTCCCTGTGTCTGCGGGGGTTTCCTCCGGGTGCTCTGTTTTCCTCCACAGTCCAAAGACATTCAGGTTAGGCTAATTGATGGCTCTAAATTGGCCGTAGGTGTGATTGTGAGTGTGAATGGTTGTTTGTCTCCATGTGTCAGCCCTGTGATTATCTGGTGGTTTGTCCAGGATATCCCCTGCCTCTCGCCCATAGTCAGCTGGGATAGGCTCCAGCTTGCCCGTGACCCTGCACAGGATAAGCGGTTATGGATAATGGATGGATGGAATGGATGGATCATTGTCTACATTGACCAGTTTTATGTCACAGTTCCTGAAGGTGAGTTCTATTTCACCCCTCCTAACTGCCTGGCATGATGAAAATCATCTTGATACCTTGTGCTTATGGGGGCGAGACCTTCCACCAAAGTCACAAAGTGATGTATTATGTTGTATTTGCAATAAATGCTGCTGTCATACAGCCATCTTTCCCTTTACATCAAACAGGGCTATTGCTTAGCGGCTTTTGACTACAGTTGGAGCTACAGGTAACATGTATTGCATATCCACGCTGCTCAACAAGCCAGTGACTATGTGTCGTTAGTACGGTTGAATGATTTCCCTTTGACATACTACACACGTTCACTAATTAGCCCACTAAGATAGCAGGAGTCCATTAACTTGCTATCTGATGACTGCAGTTTTCATTCATGCCTCATCCTCCCCATGTGCCTCAGACATCCTCTGCTTTGCTTACACATTGGTGCTGATGCTAAAAAACAGTGCAACAATGGCAGATTCAGACCCTGATTCAGAATTGATTCTGAACTCAAACACCACAGCCTAATTAGCTGCAAATTCCTACATCCAGTGAAGAATGATAAACATAACAAGAAGCCCAGGAAGCAATCTGAGTCACTTATGAGGTGAATTAATGACTTGGAGGCAGATAAGGCTCGGGTGAAAATGGTGAGTCAGATTCGAAGACCGCAAAACACAGCCCATTTCACCTTAGATTAGATTAGATAAAACTTTATTGATCCCTTTGGGCGGGTTCCCTCAGGGAAATTAAGATTCCAGCAGCATCATTACAGATAAACAGAGAAAAGAGATAGAGAAAACTTCTAGATAAATTAAAATAAATTAAGTATTTACTATACAAATATAAAAAGAATACGATATAGGGAAGAGAGGAAGGGGGGAGGGGGAAGCAGCAGGAGAGATATAGCACTTTATATTACACATTATATTGCATATTGTCTGGTATTGCTTATTGTTAGGCTAGGCTACTGCTCTTTCCCATCCTCTGTCCCCCTGTTACCCCTCCTGCCCCCCAGAGAGGAGTTGTACAGTCTGATGGCGTGAGGGACAAAGGAGTTTTTAAGTCTGTTTGTCCTGCACTTGGGAAGGAGCATTCTGTCACTTAACAGGCTCCTCTGGTTGCTGATGACGGTGTGCAGAGGGTGACTGGCATCGTCAATGATGTTCAATAGTTTGTCCATAGACCTCTTCTCTGCCACCGTCACCAGAGAGTCCAGCTTCATGCTGACCACAGAGCCGGCCCACCTGATCAGTTTGTCCAGCCTGGATGTGTCCTTCTTGGATGTGCTGCCCCCCCAGCACACCACAGTGTAAAACAGGACACTGGCGACCACAGACTGATAGAACATCCACAGGAGTTTCCTGCAGATGTTAAAGGACCGCAGCCTCCTAAGGAAGTATAGCCTGCTCTGTCCCTTCCTGTATAAGTGTTTGGTGTTGCAAATCCAGTCCAGCTTGCTGTCCAGCCACAGCCTGAGGTACTTGTAGGAATCCACAGCCTCCACCTCAACTCTCTCGATCAGAACTGGTCATGACCTTGGTCTGGACCTCCCAAAGTCAATGACCAGCTCCTTGGTCTTCGAGGTGTTGAGCTGCAGATGGTTCCTGTTGCACCACACAGCAAAGTCCCTCACCAGGCTCCTATACTCCTCCTCTCTGTCGTCACTGATACACCCAACGATGGCTGTGTCATCGGCAAACTTCTGAATGTGACACAGCTCAAAGTTGTAGCAGAAGTCTGCGGTGTACAGGGTGAAGAGAAGAGGGGCCAGCACTAGGTACTTAGATACTATGCTTTATTATTAAGTTCCTTCTCTACCCATTTTCATGGAAGTTGATGGTTCCAGTCACACAGGAGTAGTGATTTTTGTGAAACTGCATATGACCCCAGTGTAACCGCATCCATGGCAGGTGGCGCCACCTGGTGAACAATTCTTGTTGGAATATGTCTTTAGAGTCTTCTGGCTGAGTTTCACTGAAAACATCCTAGCAGTTTATGAGCAGTAGTGTTTGGTGTGACAAGTCACCCAAAATTTTCAAAAATGCCCATAAAATATTAAATATGAATATGACAGGTGGCACCACCATCTTGACAACTTTTATACACATCAACCTGGGGAACATTCCATATGAGTTTGATCAAAATCTGATCACTCCTGTAGGAGGAGTAGCAATTTTCATGAAATTGCACATGACCCCACTGTAGCCTCATCCAGGGTAGGTGGCGCCACCTGGTGAACAACTCTTGTTGGAATGTGTCTTGAGAGTCTTCTGGATGAGTTTCAGTGAAAACATCCCAGCAGTTTACAAAGAGTAGTGCTTAATGTGACAAGTCACCCAAAAATTTCAGACACCCATAAAATCATAAATATGACAGGTGGCGCCATTATCTTGAAAATTTTTAAGCACACCCACCTGAGGAACATTGTACATGAGTTTGATCGAAATCCAATCAATCCTGTGGGAGGAGTAGCAATTTTTGTAACTTATGGACGACACGTGATCGCATAAGCCCATCTGGCCTGGACTGCAGCTGGATGAGCTAAAAATAGCAGGACTGGTTTGAAGGGCCAGAACACCCCTACCTAATCCTAACAGATCACAGAACCCTTGAATATGCCAAATCAGCCAAGTGTATTAAACCTTGCCAAATAGGTGGGCATTTTTCTTTACCTGGTTAAATTTTGCATGATCTTGTAGGTCAGGATCTAAGAGCACAAAGACAGATGTCTATTCAAGTAAACCTAAGTCTAACTCATCCTGAAATAACCTTGGCTGAGTTTTATCATCACACCTGTACAACCCCGATTCCAAAAAAGTTGGGACAAAGTACAAATTGTAAATAAAAACAGAATGCAATAATTTACAAATCTCAAAAACTGATATTGTATTCACAATAGAACATAGACAACATATCAAATGTCGAAAGTGAGACATTTTGAAATTTCATGCCAAATATTGGCTCATTTGAAATTTCATGACAGCAACACATCTCAAAAAAGTTGGGACAGGGGCAATAAGAGGCTGGAAAAGTTAAAGGTACAAAAAAGGAACAGCTGGAGGACCAAATTGCAACTCATTAGGTCAATTGGCAATAGGTCATTAACATGACTGGGTATAAAAAGAGCATCTTGGAGTGGCAGCGGCTCTCAGAAGTAAAGATGGGAAGAGGATCACCAATCCCCCTAATTCTGCACCGACAAATAGTGGAGCAATATCAGAAAGGAGTTCGACAGTGTAAAATTGCAAAGAGTTTGAACATATCATCATCTACAGTGCATAATATCATCAAAAGATTCAGAGAATCTGGAAGAATCTCTGTGCGTAAGGGTCAAGGCCGGAAAACCATACTGGTTGTCCATGATCTTCGGGCCCTTAGACGGCACTGCATCACATACAGGCATGCTTCTGTATTGGAAATCACAAAATGGGCTCAGGAATATTTCCAGAGAACATTATCTGTGAACACAATTCACCGTGCCATCCACCGTTGCCAGCTAAAACTCTATAGTTCAAAGAAGAAGCTGTATCTAAACATGATCCAGAAGCGCAGACATCTTCTCTGAGCCAAGGCTCATTTAAAATGGACTGTGGCAAAGTGGAAAACTGTTCTGTGGTCAGACGAATCAAAATTTGAAGTTCTTTATGGAAATCAGGGACGCCGTGTCATTCGGACTAAAGAGGAGAAGGACGACCCAAGTTGTTATCAGCGCTCAGTTCAGAAGCCTGCATCTCTGATGGTATGGGGTTGCATTAGTGCGTGTGGCATGGGCAGTTTACACATCTGGAAAGACACCATCAATGCTGAAAGGTATATCCAGGTTCTAGAGCAACATATGCTCCCATCCAGACGACGTCTCTTTCAGGGAAGACCTTGCATTTTCCAACATGACAATGCCAAACCACATACTGCATCAATTACAGCATCATGGCTGCGTAGAAGAAGGGTCCGGGTACTGAACTGGCCAGCCTGCAGTCCAGATCTTTCACCCATAGAAAACATTTGGCGCATCATAAAACGGAAGATATGACAAAAAAGACCTAAGACAGTTGAACAACTAGAATCCTACATTAGACAAGAATGGGTTAACATTCCTATCCCTAAACTTGAGCAACTTGTCTCCTCAGTCCCCAGACATTTACAGACTGTTGTAAAGAGAAAAGGGGATGTCTCACAGTGGTAAACATGGCCTTGTCCCAACTTTTTTGAGATGTGTTGTTGTCATGAAATTTAAAATCACCTAATTTTTCTCTTTAAATGATACATTTTCTCAGTTTAAACATTTGATATGTCATCTATGTTCTATTCTGAATAAAATATGGAATTTTGAAACTTCCACATCATTGCATTCCATTTTTATTTACAATTTGTACTTTGTCCCAACTTTTTTGGAAACGGGGTTGTACATTAGAAATCATGGAGTACAGCCTGAGTAACAGCGAAAGGATCTCACTCAACCTGAACATATGTTCCACAAGGTTTAAGAGAGAATTTCAGTTCCTTGGTCCACACATCACTGATCCCTGGGCATCCAGAGGATTGTAAGTTTAATACTGTAAATGCTGGTAAAAGGAATTAGCCTCAGATGTCGAGAAATTCATCAAAGCATGTTCTCGCATGCCAAGAAAGCCACCTGATGGCTTCCTTGAACTGTTACCATTCTTCTGGTTCTACACTGCCCCTGACTATCACAGACCTCCCCATGTCACAAGGTAACACCACGATTCTCCTCACTGAAAATGAGAAAGAGCATGCTGAGAAAGAGCTTGCTGGGTAATACACTTACTCAAAGTCTCAACTGCCAATGGAAATGGCAAAAGTAATATTTAAGGAAGTATTCTGGTTTTATGGTCTGCCAGAAGATATTGTGTCTGATTTAGGAGTCCAATTCACATTGTTATTTATATTTAAATATTATACAGTAAATTGTTGTTGTTGTTGTGGTGGTGGTGGTGGTGTAAATAATAATAACATAATAATAAACACTTTTGAAAGATTGTTAATTTAAATTTTTTGTTGATCATTGATACATTATAGCCTTGTACTTTTGTAGATTATTCAGCAAACATTGGATGAGGTTGAACAAAATATCATGATTT
The DNA here is from genome assembly GCF_027579695.1 of Neoarius graeffei. NCBI lineage: Eukaryota > Metazoa > Chordata > Actinopteri > Siluriformes > Ariidae > Neoarius > Neoarius graeffei. The sequence goes on from NC_083594.1 coordinate 21,904,100, forward strand.
GTTAGTGGTGAACAAGCAATTATTTGCCGATGCCAAAGGCAGAGTTCAAGCATTGTTTTATCATTATAAAGTTTGTGCGATGAGTCAAACAATAACAAAGCAATCAGATGTAGTCACTATTTTATTACATGTCCTGCCCACCATGATGCCTGTAACACTTGCTGGCCCTCATCAGGGTGGTCCTGCCCCCTTTGAATGATAAGACAGTCATGCAAAAATGTTAAGTAACTGCGCATGGACAGACCATTATTTGTAGGCAGTTATTTGCATTTCGCTCAGTCAATCGAAACAGTGTAAAAAAATTTTTTGAATGATAATGTTGTTTATTTACAGTGGGGCAAAAAAGTATTTAGTCAGTCACCAATTGTGCAAGTTCTCCCACTTAAAAAGATGAGAGAGGCATGTAATTTTCATCATAGGTATACCTCAACTATGAGAGACAAAATGAGAAAAAAAATCCAGAAAATCACATTGCCTGATTTTTAAAGAATTTATTTGCAAATTATGGTGGAAAATAAGTATTTGGTCAATAACAAAAGTTCATCTCAATACTTTGTTATATACCCTTTGTTGGCAATGACAGGGGTCAAGCGTTTTCTGTAAGTCTTCACAAGGTTTTCACACACTGTTGCTGGTATTTTGGCCCATTCCTCCATGCAGGTCTCCTCTAGAGCAGTGATGTTTTGGGGCTGTCGCTGGGCAACACGGACTTTCAACTTCCTCCAAAGATTTTCTATGGGGTTGAGATCTGGAGACTGGCTAGGCCACTCCAGGACCTTGAAATGCTTCTTATGAAGCCACTCCTTTGTTGCCTGGGCGGTGTGTTTGGGATCATTGTCATGCTGAAAGACCCAGCCATGTTTCATCTTCAATGCCCTTGCTGATGGAAGAAGGTTTTCACTCAAAATTTCATGATACATGGCCCCATTCATTCTTTCCTTTACACGGATCAGTCGTCCTGGTCCCTTTGCAGAAAAAACAGCCCCAAAGCATGATGTTTCCACCCCCATGCTTCACAGTAGGTATGGTGTTCTTTGGATGCAACTCAGCATTCTTTCTCCTCCAAACACGACAAGTTGAGTTTTTACCAAAAAGTTCTATTTTGGTTTCATCTGACCATATGACATTCTCCCAATCCTCTTCTGGATCATCCAAATGCTCTCAAGCAAACTTCAGACGGGCCTGGACATGTACTGGCTTAAGCAGGGGGACACGTCTGGCACTGCAGGATTTGAGTCCGTGGCGGCGTACTGTGTTACTGATGGTAGCCTTTGTTACTTTGGTCCCAGCTCTCTGCAGGTCATTCACTAGGTCCCCCCGTGTGGTTCTGGGATTTTTGCTCACTGTTCTTGTGATAATTTTGACCACGGGGTGAGATCTTGCATGAGCCCCAGATCGAGAGAGATTATCAGTGGTCTTGTATGTCTTCCATTTTCTAATAATTGCTCCCACAGTTGATTTCTTCACACCAAGCTGCTTACCTATTGCAGATTCAGCCTTCCCAGCCTGGTGCAGGTCTACAATTTTGTTTCTGGTGTCCTTTGACAGCTCTTTGGTCTTGGCCATAGTGGAGTTTGGAGTGTGACTGTTTGAGGTTGTGGACAGGTGTCTTTTATACTGATAACGAGTTCAAACAGGTGCCATTAATACAGGTAACGAGTGGAGGACAGAGGAGCCTCTTAAAGAAGTTGTTACAGGTCTGTGAGAGCCAGAAATCTTCCTTGTTTGTAGGTGACCAAATACTTATTTTACTGAGGAATTTACCAATTAATTCATTAAAAATCCTACAATGTGATTTCCTGGATTCTTTCCCCCCATTCTGTCTCTCATAGTTGAAGTGTGCCTATGATGAAAATTACAGGCCTCTCTCATCTTTTTAAGTGGGAGAACTTGCACAATTGGTGGCTGACTAAATACTTTTTTGCCCCACTGTACATTTTAGACACCAAGGTACTGAAATATGTTAAGGTATGCATTTTAGGTCATACACCTTCAGGAGGATGGTAAGGCTTAGGTATTGGGAATTAATCAATTAGTAGTTATTATAAATGAGCCAGAGGTAGCCAATAGTTCTGCAGGAGAAATCTAAGACTCAGTCCAAGACTAAGACTGGTTAGTTAATGATGAACTCCAGTAATATACTTACTGAGGAATTAACTAGTAGCTCTTAGTAGTTCATTAGAAATAGATAAGGGATAATGAAGAACTACTCCTGCATGGGGGCAGCACAGTTGTGTAGTGGTTAGCACTGTCACCTCATAGCTATAAGGTTCTGGGTTTGAGCCCAGCGGCCAACGGGGGCCTTTCGGAGTGGCATTTGCATGTTATCCCCGTGGCTGTGTGGGTTTCCTCCAGGTGCTCTGGTTTCCCCCACAGTCCAAAGACATGTGGTTAGGTTAACATGGGGCAGCCATGGCTGAAGTGCCCTTAAAGGAACAGTCCACCGTACTTCCATAATGAAATATGCTCTTATCTGAATTGAGACGAGCTGCTCCGTACCTCTCCGAGCTTTGCGCGACCTCCCAGTCAGTCAGACGCAGTCAGACGCGCTGTCACTCCTGTTAGCAATGTAGCTAGGCTCAGTATGGCCAATGGTATTTTTTGGGGCTGTAGTTAGATGCGACCAAACTCTTCCGCGTTTTTCCTGTTTACATAGGTTTATATGACCAGTGATATGAAACAAGTTCAGTTACACAAATTGAAACGTAGCGATTTTCTATGCTATGGAAAGTCCGCACTATAATGACAGGCGTACTAACACCTTCTGCGCGCTTCGGCAGCACACTGATATCTGAGCTCCGTATCAATGCGCTGCCGAAGCGCGCAGAAGGTGTTAGTACGCCTGTCATTATAGTGCGGACTTTCCATAGCATAGAAAATCGCTACGTTTCAATTTGTGTAACTGAACTTGTTTCATATCACTGGTCATATAAACCTATGTAAACAGGAAAAACGCAGAAGAGTTTGGTCGCATCTAACTACAGCCCCAAAAAATACCATTGGCCATACTGAGCCTAGCTACATTGCTAACAGGAGTGACAGCACGTCTGACTGACTGGGAGGTCGCGCAAAGCTCGGAGAGGTACGGAGCAGCTCGTCTCAATTCAGATAAGAGCATATTTCATTATGGAAGTACGGTGGACTGTTCCATTAAGCAAGTCACCAAACCCCCAACTGCTCCCCAGGTGCTGTAGCATAGCTATCCACTGCTCTGGGTGTGTGCATGTGTGTTTTCACTGCTTCAAATGGGTTAAATGCAGAGGTTAAATTTCACTGTGTGCTTAAATCTGTGCTTGAGTGTACGTGTGACAAATAAAGGCTTCTTCTTCTTCTGTTTTTGCTTATTTCCGTGTTTTTGTGTTTACTTGTAATTTTATTAAACACCGCCAGAGTTTTTAGATACAGAACAAGTGTTTTTGAACATTTGATAGAAAACATGGTATCTGTTTCTGGAACTTGCATTCTTCAGTGTTGAAATTGAACTTGGAAAATGCCGTCTAGTGTGTACATGAGAGGACACATCAAATGAAAAATATTCTAGATCTCTAGTGAAGATCAACAGAGCTGTGTGAACCTGAACAAGTGACAAAAAAACAAGCCAAGATGAGGATGTGATTCTTCTATTTTCACTGCTTTAACCAACATTTTTATTCCTTACCATACAAAATTACAGCAGCAAGGGAATACAAACAGAACAAAAAGAAGAAACCTCAAAGGTATAGAAACTTTTTTTTATATTCATTGGAACAAACTCTGCTGTCAGTATCATCTATCTCTTTAATTTCCACAAAAGTGAAAATTCTTTCCTCCTGAGCTGCGGAAACTACATAAAAATGGTGGAGACAGGATTTCATGGAACATCTACCATGTGCCTGTTTCCTGGAGATCTTTTCTCTTTCGGGTGCGAATAAACAGGAGGGGTATTTAATCCCTGATGGGAGAACATAATGTCTCACGCCTGGGAAAAAAACTGCATTTGTCAGTGCCACTGTGCTTCCTTCCTCAGTTAATTGCACTCTTTTGGGATAGTAGTGTAGCCTCAGGTTTTGCATGGCCTAATAAAATCCTACTCTGTGCACAGGGATAGGTGAAGACAGACCTACTAGAGTGAGTGTATACAATGTGAGTGCCTACAAAGTATTTTGCAGAAAAATACAGGTGTATAAATATGATATGACATTGTGGAAGCTTTGTTTAGTGGCTTGATAATAAGTTTAATTGCACTGGGATTCCTTAAAGCTTTGTTTAACACTAAGTCCAAAAACCTAAAAGCTCAAAAATCAAATTAAATATACACTCACCGGCCACTTTAATAGGAACTTGCTCTTGATGCTGAGATTCCTGTTCTTGGTTGGCAGGAGTGGAACCCAATGTGGTCTTCTGCTGTTTCATGCTGAGATACTTTTCTGCTCACCATGGTTGTAAAGAGTTGCTGCTTTGAAAAGCCCCTCCTTCCTGGCAGCTTGAACCAATCTGGCCATTTTCCTCTGACCTCTCTTATCAACAAGACATTTCCACCCACAGAACTGTCGCTCACTCAATGTTTTTTTGTTTTTCGCGCCATTCTGTGTAAAAACTAGAGACTGTTGTGTCTGTGAAAAGCCTAGGAGATCAGCAGTTTCTGAAATACTCAAACCAGTCAATCTGGCACACCCATGCCATAGTGAAAGTCACAGAGATCTCAATTTTTCCCCATTCTGATGTTTGAAGTGAACATTAACTAAAGCACTTGATTTGTATCTGCATGATTTTATGCATTGATCTGCTGTCAGGGGATTGGTTGATATAACTGCATAAAACAGCAGGTGGATGGGTGTTCCTAATAAAGTGGTTGCTGAGTGTACATATAAATGCAAATATACATATAAATATACATATAAATATAAAAGCTGTTAGGCTTGGCTTTTAAATTACTGTTTGAATACTGTTTGATTTGATTTTTTAGATGACTGTCTTTATTTATGAGCTTAATTTTTTTAAATTAGGACTTAATGAATTCTTCTAATAACCAGTGAACCACTTTCACTTTTCAAATACAGTATACAATATTTCAAGTCTAAAATTACCTAGAGTAGGCATTCCTGATTTTTTTTTTCAGTCAGAAACCATTTTTAACTGCAAAATTAACTGCATGGATACCTTCAGCACAGAATGTGTTATGAATATAAGCTATAGTACCAGTCAAAAGTTTGTACACCCCACTTATTCTTTTTTTCTGCATTTTGACTAGTTTCTACATTGTAGAACAATACTGAAGACATCAAAACTATGAAATAACATATGGAATTGTGTGGTAAACAAAAAAGGTTAAAAAAATGACACTTGATATTTTAGATTCTTCAGCGTAGCCACCATTTACCTCGATGACAGATTTGCACATTACTGCATTATCTTAACCAGCTTCACACAACTGTAGTAATCCATATTATGTCAAGAACCACTCAACTAAGTAAAGAGAAACGACATCCATCATTACTTTAAGACATGAATTGTCTTAATTAATTAAAAAAAAAAACATTGAATTAGAAGGTGTGTCCAAACTTTTGACTGGTAGTGGAGCTATTCAAATATTAGCCTCATATTTATCTCGATGCCATTTAACAGTATTTGATCAGTAGATTTTCATATCGAGTTTATTGGATGGCACTCATAGCGAACGCCTAAAAATAAATAAAATATGTCTGGCTTGTTGACCATAATTTAATATGAATTATATCTCCAATGAAAACAGTTTTCCCGAGACTATTGGTTCTGAAGTTTCCTGATTGTGGCTCAGTCATCAGACACAAATTGAAGTCTTAGATCACTAAAAAAATATGCAGATTATGATATGCTGTAAGGAGACATTTAACAATGCAAAATGCGAACCAGTAAGCTTTTACTCTAGAGATTCTCTAGTCCAGGGTCCTGAGAATTGCCTGGGGAATACTCACTATGTATGCATCATTAACTTAATCTACTTCAAAGTAGTGTCCCAAGGGAGTTATTAAAACATTCAATTCAAGCCAAATATGTAAGCATCATTGCACACACATTTGTAACTCTTGTCTTCATGCTGGAGACAGTCAGGCTTGATGCAAAAATAATCGTAGCTACTTAAAACCAATGAGTGATTCCATATGGTTTGATGAGAGTGTTGGAATATGTATACATACAGTTTAGACAACGCTAAACTAACTGATATAAGTTTTGTCACGGGCTGAGCCGTGATGCTGACATAGTGCGCAGGCAGCCATTTGCCAGCATTTTTAAATCACTGCTGTCCTGTCCTGTCGCTATTCTCATTGCCACCACCGTATGTACTGTTTAAGATCTCTTTCATATTGTCATTAATCACCATTTGCCATAGATTAATTACGCAGGGCCAAACTTAGTGTTTAGAGTGCAGGGAAAGGCCTACCGGCACTTCTAGATGGCTATTGTTTGTGCATCTGACTCATTCAAAATATTCACTTAAAACATGTTGTCATTTTCATTCTTCATCTGTATAATCTTTGTCTAGTATCAAAAAGTAAAATAATTCACACTGGCTGTTTAAAAACTTCATTTATTGGGTAAAACTTTTGTTATTTCAACTCCGGTAGCAATTCACTCACCGGCATTCAACGTACTTCTGTGTCTCATCTCATGCATTATCTCTAGCCACTTTATCCTGTTCTACAGGGTCGCAGGCAAGCTGGAGCCTATCCCAGCTGACTACGAGCGAAAGGCAGGATACACCCTGGACAAGTCGCCAGGTCATCACAGGGCTGACACATAGACACAGACAGCCATTCACACTCACATTCACACCTACGGTCAATTTAGAGTCACCAGTTAACCTAACCTGCATGTCTTTGGACTGTGGGGGAAACTGGAACACCCGGAGGAAACCCACGCGGACACGGGGGAGAACATGCAAACTCTGCACAGAAAGGCCCTCGCCAGCCACGGGGCTCGAACCCGGACCTTCTTGCTGTGAGGCAACAGCGCTAACCACTACACCACCGTGCCGCCTACTTCCGTGTCTCGTTTGGGGAAACAGATGGACTGTTCCACTGGGGGGGGGGGGGGGGGGGGGGGGGGGGGATAGAGAGGTTTCCCGGGGTCTTTGTGGGGCAGCCCATTGTGATGGGGGTGTTTTGGGATAATGACTTAAAAGCCATTTTGAGGGTTCAATAAGGTATTTTTGTGCATGTCAGTTATTGTATGTATTTTTGTGTTATATGTTTTCTTATTTGATTTATTACTTGGTAATAATTATGTTGTTGTTTAGTTAATTTATTACTTTTGACAGTGGGGCTATCCAGTGGGTCGGGCTACAGTTAGCAATGCTCTATATTAGGCCCAAGAGCCTCAGTAGGTGAGTGTTGGTGGTGAAGTGAACGTGTCTTGTCAATTGAAGTTGCTCTTGATAGTAGTTCAGGGTCTGAGGACTTAGCCTGGCTATTTATGCCTGTTTATTTTCGTTTTGTACAGTTTTTGTTTTTGTATATTTTTTCATGCACGCTTGTCATTGTAAATATTTGCACATTGGTTAAAAAAAGAGGAAAAAAAAGAAAAAATAAACAAAGCCTTTTCGTTGAAAAGTATTTGGTCTTCTCTGTCTTCTCCGCTGCTGTGGCTATCCTGCCACAAGTTTATCTTATTTGTTCACAGCATTAGCCTTGGTGCTCCAATGAAGAACAACAACTTTATTCATCACATGTACACTTGTGAAATCCCTCTCTGCATTTAACCCATCTGAAGCAGTGAACACACACATGCACACACACATGAGCAATGAGCACACACACATACCCAGAGCAGTAGGCAGCCATGCTAACAGCACCCAGGGAGCAGATGGGAGTTAGGTGCCTCGCTCAAGGGCACCTCAGCCATAGGCCGCCCCATGTTAACCTAACAGCATTTCTTTGAAATGTGGGGAAAACCGGAGCACCCAGAGGAAACCCACGTAGACACGGGGAGAACATGCAAACTCCACAGAGAAAGGCCCCTGTTGGCTGCTGGTCTCGAACCCAGAACCTTCTTGCTGTGAGGCGATATTGCTAACCACTACACCACCGTGCTGCCCAAAACTAATATAGGAAACATGGCTAATGGATTATATCTAGTGTAAAATTTCAACTGTGTAGATTTTCAGTTAATTGTTTAACTTAAATTTATACCGAGACCTTCCAACAAAGTCAGGAAGTGACTGTAGTATTTGCTGTAAACTCCACTGGCAGCAGATTATGTTATACTCCACTCACTCCGAAATCTCCTTTAATGTTCTCAATGAAACATGGTCCCAGAATCAAGAATTTTAGCTGAACCACATCTTGACAACAGGCAAACCATACACTTAGAAAGAGACTCAGTGAGGTTTCTTGATTTCTTACTTTTACAATGTCTTGCAAAAGTATTCATCACCTTTGGGGTTTGTCCTGTTTTGTTGAATTACAAGCTGGAATAAAAATGGATTTTTGGAGGGTTAACACCGTTTGATTTAGACAACATGCCTACAACTTTAAAGGTGAAAATTGTTGTTTTATTGTGACACAAACAATAATTAAAACGAAAAAAAAAAAGAAATTTGGAGTGTGCATAGGTATTCACCCCCTTTTGTATGAAACGCCTAAATAAGAGCTGGTCCAAACAAATCACTTCATAAGTCACATAATTAGTTGATTAAGATCCACCCGTGTGCAATCAAAGTGTCACATGATCTGTCACATTATGTCTCTATACAGTGGTACTTGAAAGTTTGTGAACCCTTTAGAATTTTCTATGTTTCTGCATAAATATGACCTAAAACAACATCAGATTTTCACACAAGTCCTAAAAGTAGATAAAGAGAACCCAGTTAAACAAATGAGACAAAAATATTATACTTGGTCATTTATTTATTGAGGAAAATGATCCAATATTACATATCTGTGAGTGGCAAAAGTATGTGAACCTCTAAGATTAACAGTTGATTTGAAGGTGAAATTAGGGTCAGGTGCTTTCAATCAATGGGATGACAATCAGGTGTGAGTGGGCACCCTGTTTTATTTAAAGAACAGGGATCTATCAAAGTCTGATCTTCACAACGCATTTTTGGGGAACTGCATCATGGCACAAACAAAGGAGATTTCTGAGGACCTCAGAAAAAGCGTTGTTGATGCTCATCAGGCTGGAAAAGGTTACAAAACCATCTCTAAAGAGTTTGGACTCCACCAATCCACAGTCAGACAGATTGTGTACAAATGGAGGAAATTCAAGACCATTGTTACCCTCCCCAGGAGTGGTCAACCAACAAAGATCACTCCAAGAGCAAGGCATATAATAGTTGGTGAGGTCACAAAAGACCCCAGGGTAACTTCTAAGCAACTGAAGGCCTCTCTCACATTGGCTAATGTTAATGCTCATTAGTCCACCATCAGGAGAACGCTGAACAACAATGGTGTGCATGGCAGGGTTGCAAGGAGAAAGCCACTGCTCTCCAAAAAGAACATTGCTGCTCATCTGCAGTTTGCTAAAGATTACAAGGACAAGCCAGAAGGCTATTGGAAAAATGTTTTGTGGACTGGTGAGACCAAAATAGAAATTTTTGGTGTAAATGAGAACCATTATGTTTGGAGAAAGGAAAACACTGCATTCCAGCATAAGAACCTTATCCCATCTGTGAAACATGGTGGTGGTAGTATCATGGTTTGGGCCTGTTTTGCTGCATCTGGGCCAGGATGGCTTGCCATCATTGATGGAACAATGAATTCTGAATTATACCAGCAAATTCTAAAGGAAAATGTCAGTACATTTGTCCATGAACTAAATCTCAAGAGAAGGTGGGTCATGCAGCAAGACAACGACCCTAAGCACAGAAGTTGTTCTACCAAAGAATGGTTAAAGAAGAATAAAGTTGATGTTTTGGAATGGCCAAGTCAAAGTCCTGACCTTAATCCAAACAAAATGTTGTGGAAGGACCTGAAACGAGCAGTTCATGTGAGGAAAGCCACCAACATCCCAGAGCTGAAGCTGTTCTGTATGGAGGAATGGGCTAAAATTCCTCCAAACAGGACTGATCAACAATTACCGGAAACATTTAGTTGCAGTTATTGCTGCACAAGGGGGTCACACCAGATACTGAAAGCAAAGGTTCACATACTTTTGCCACTCACAGATATGTAATACTGGATCATTTTCCTCAATAAATAAATGATCAAGTATAATATTTTTTTCTCATTTGTTTAACTGGGTTCTCTTTATCTACTTTTAGGACTTGTGTGAAAATCTGATGATGTTTTAGGTCATATTTATGCAGAAATATAGAAAATTCTAAAGGGTTCACAAACTTTCAAGCACAACTGTAAGTGTCTTGCAATGGCCTAGTCAAAGCCCAGACCTCAATCTAATTGAGAACCTGTGGCATAACTTGAAGATTGCTGTACACCAACACAACCCATCTAACTTGAAGGAGTTGGAGCAGTTTTGCCTTGAGAAATGGGCAAAAATCCCAGTGGCTAGATGCGCGAAGCAAATATAGAGACATACCCCAAGAGACTTGCATATGTAATTGCAGCAAAAGGTGGCTCTACAAAGTATTGACTTTGGGGGGTGAATACCTATGCACACTCCAGATTTCTGTTTTTTAATCTTATTGTTTGTGTCACAATAAAACAACAATTTTCACCTTTAAAGTGGTAGGCATGTTGTGCACATCAAATGGTGCTAACCCCCCCCCCCAATCCATTTTAATTCCAGCTTGCAATGCAACAAAACAGGACAAACACCAAGAGGGATAAATAATTTTGCAAGACACTGTATCAGTCACTGTTGGATATAGACTGTCACAGCCCACTAATTCTACACTTTGAAATATAACCATTTAAAAACATCAAAAATCATATTACTTAGGCAATAATGGTTAAATCAACTTACCTTCTTATGCTTTAAATGCTGGTTTCCATAAATAATCAGATAATTAAATACATTACATGAACACATTCACCCCTATAAAATATTTTGAATTTTCCATTAGTCACATGTCCAAGAGTAAGTTTAATCCCAAGTTCATGGAAAGAAAAAAATGTAAGTGCTCTTGTCTTTTTTATTATTATTATATTATGACATTCACTGATAGGATCACTTTGAAAGTACAACTCTGTTACTCAAAGACTGAAAGTAAATTATTAATTTAAAAAAATATTTAATAAATAAATTTTTATTGATTTCTTCAGGCCCATAGTCCTCCCAATCTATGAGGTATTATAGCTTACCCTCTCTGCACTGTGAGTCTAGGATCTGCTTTACCAAGTAAACTGGTTCACCATCGATGTCCAGGGGTGCTATTGGGTGCAGGGGGGATGCCCTCTGCAAGGGGAGGCTTGAGTGATGGGTTTCAGGCAGGAAATGTGAAAGGAGGGGGCTAGGCGGCTGTGCCATGCTAAGTCCATGTACGTGATGTCATTAATGCATTGGTGGACTTTGAATGGGCCAATGTTGTGGTGAGCCAGTTTCCTTCACTTGAGCATTAACATTTAACAGTAGCAGGGTGGCATGGTGGTGCTGGGTTCGAACCACATGGCTGACAGGGGCCTTTCTGTGTGGAGTTTGCATGTTCTCTCCATGTCTGCGTGGGTTTCCTGTAGGTACTCCAGTTTCTTCCCACAGTTCAAAGACATGCAGGCCAACCTGTGGGGTTGCCCAAGTCAGTGCATACTTAGTGCCAGTCCCAAGCCTGGACAGACTGGGGAGGGTTGCATCAGGAAGGGCATCCAATGTAGAAACCTGTGCCAAATCAAATAATGCAGACAATGATGATCCGCTGTGGCAACCCTTAATGGGAGCAGCCAAAAGAAGAAGAAGAAGAAGAAGAATTAACATTAGCAGATGGCAGACTGGGAAGAGGTATTAGACATAGTGACTTGGAGAAGCAATCTATGATGTCCATGAAAACTGTTTTGTCTTGCTTTGGGGGCAGGTCAGTGATGAAATTGTTGTGGTATTGGCAGAGGAAGGAGTTTTCCTGCTGGCAGAGTGCAAGATATTTTGGCCTGGGTGCATATTGAGCAGGAGGACACAAATCTATGGTCACCAGTATTTGCCTTGCAGAAATTAGTGGGTTTTGTGAGTGCCAGGATGTCCCATGCCTGGGGAGGTGTGAACTGATGCTGACAGAAGTTGGCGAATTGCAAAAAGCATTGCAGTTCCTTCATGGTGGTGGGCATCAGCCAGTTGGTGACTGCAGTGACCTTATTATGAACCATAAGCAGTCCCTCTGGTCCTATGATGTATCTCAGGAACGCTATCTTGGGCACATGGAACTCACATTTTTCTCCCTTCACATAGATCTAGTTCTTGAGCAATCTTGACAGTACCTGTTTGACATGTTGGATGTGGGTTGTTTTGTTCGGGGAATAGATCAAGAAGTCATGAGGAATGTAAGAAGAATGTAACCTATGACAAATTTCCCTAACATGTTCCACAGGATGTTGTTAATGAGGCACTAGAAGACTGTTGGTGCCATACGGCATCACACAGTGCTCAAAGTGACCAAAGGTGGTGCTAAAGGCTAAAAGTTTATAATGATCCAAAGCACAATTAGCTGTTTATGATTAAACAGGTAAAATCAGGTGTGACTTAAGGCCAATTTATGCTGACAACCCAGTCCTCGCAGATAGCGTCGCAGACAGTGTCTGCGTAGCCCCCCCCACCTTCGCAGATGCTCTGCATGCACCTCCCAAAAATTGTGACCACCGCAGAAGCCTCACAGACAGCGTCGCAGACAAGAAAGCTCTGATTGGTCCACTCTACATCCGCTGTACATGCACTTCCGCTTCCCCACTTTCCCGGTTTGGTTTGTTTTCACAACCGGCATTTTTTAAAACACGAGTGAAGATGGAGCAGCATGAACAGCGGTTGATCGAGGAAGTGAGGAAGTACGTACCGGTACATCTATACAACTCCAGTTCTAGTCATTATAAGTAACCGGAGGATAAACACTCCACTAACCACACCCACCAACTACTCCTAGCAATTTCGCGACTTCGCACCCCCTTGCGTTGTGGCAGTGAATAACATCGCGCACGCCTATTACTCCCCACTCAACGATAAATTACAAATGTCTGCGAAAAGCTATCTGCGAAAGCCTTGTCGCAAGAGCATGCAGAGGCCTTTAGAAACACATGAAAATTTGCTTTGCCCAACTCTGCAGCAGCTAACAAGTGGGTGGGACTTGTCACATGCAAGAAATTCACCAACATTCCTCCATTACATAACCTTATTATAAAATATTAATTAATCTATGATAAACTTAATACTTTAATCTATCAACTTCAAGTTACCCACGTATCCAAATATGTCTTCAAATTTATACAATATACTTGCATTTAATGGTAATGCAATCAAACTTAAAGCATTTGTTTTACGTTGTACTTCAATTTTTAAATTAGATATGAAATCCGATCTAACGATGTGCACTTCATTGCATTTCTCTTATGTTGGCTGTGATTCCTTTGAGAACCTTTGTGAAGGTCATTATATAAAGGAAATAAATTTTTAGTATGAAATGCTTCTTTTTTCATTTCATACAACACTGAGTTTTTTTCTGATTATATGAATGCAAATTATTTATAGCCCACATACTCCTTGGCGCCATCCCCCACTAACATCCTTCATTCAGACACTGTGAGCTTTGCCATGATCCCAATTTCTATTTTTACTAAGCCACACAAAAGCACTCGGATGCTGCTGATGGTGTGGTGTGCTCAGCACTGTTTTTCCGAGTTTGTAATTTTAGGATTTGTTGCAGTATTACGGGTTTAAAAAAAGCTTCCACTACAGCCGGACATGATTTCCATGTCATTTGGTCCGGGGCTAAATAACCCAATGAGAAGAGAGTGCATTCATGCTGAAAATACAACAATGAGAGGCTCCAGATTGGCAGGCTTGATTATGATCTGAGGGATGGGGGGGGAGCACCTTTGTTTGCAGACTGCATGTGCAGAACCAAGATAATACACTCCCCCAACATGGGGTGCAATTATGTATGTTTTGTGGATTCAAGGTCAGAATGACTCATTTTACCACTCTGGCAACCACTGGCCATTAAAGTGGGCAGTGCTCCAGCAATCATGACACATATGCCACCCATACTCGCACACCAACAAGCACAAAATACATTCAAGCAAAGTCAATTCATTCTAACAATCTGCAGAAATCCAAATCTCAAACTGTAATTACTTTGAAAGCTGGTACAGGCTTGGCTGTCTGAATTTACCTTTGTGAAGGCTTGACTGTGAGGACTGTGAGCTCAGGGGAAGCCTTCATGAGGTAAAAGACAGCACACACTCCACAATCAATGCAATTACTTTCAGCAAACAGGAGAGGATGATTGCAACACTCATTCTCAAGCCTGTTAGGCTCTTGCCAGACAGAAAGCTGTGTGACTGTCACCTGATTCATGTGAAATAACCAATCAATCAATCTCTTCGATCCATATGAGGAGTTCTTTAGTAACTGAGCTCAAGGTCATAATGGCTCCTTGGAAAGACATCACTTGATCATGTATATCAGTGGTTCTCAAAATGGGGTACATGAAGCCATCTGTGATTTTACATTTTATGATAGTGGTAGAAAGCACAACCCTTTTCAAAGCTATTGTATTTATTACTGTGTTTGGATCGCATTTATCCTGTTTGACTGGTCCCTTGAATTGAATGGGTTTAATATGAATGTCAATAACTCAAAAACAAGTCAGCCAAAAAATAATGGCCACTTTGACTTAATGTGTTCTGTTTGTGGAATGTTTTGGAACATAACGCTCCAATATATACTTACTTACTTATCCTCTTCGCTCCCACTGGAGCATAAGGTCTCTGCAAGGTCCCTCCATCCGGCACAGTCTCACTCCAGGTGATCCCAATTTGCTTAAGTTCTGCTTCAACTGTCCTTCACCAGGTGTTCCTTGGCCTGCCCCTTGGTCTCTTGCCTTGTGGGATCCATCACAATGCAACCCTCACAATACTTGTCTGTGGCATCCTCAGCACATGTCCTAGCCATTGAAATCATCTATGCTGTATTTTGCTGACGATGCATGTGGTCTGGCTGAGCTGGAGGAGGTCTTTGTTGGAGATCTTGTTGGGCCAAAATATTCTGTTTATCCTCCTGAGACACCCATGGTGGAAACTGGCCAGTGTTTCCATGTCGGAAACTATATATAGCCAAAGGATTATTGTATGTGTGAATAATTTAATTATATTTATAAAATAAAACTGCACTGAATGGCACATGGAACTTATTTTACTGTTAAAGGGGAACCCCTGGTGTACTATAATGCCAAATTATGTCACATACCATTAGCAACATAGAGTATAAATACACTCTACAAATATACTGTATGCCAATTATGTTTACATTTTTAGGTACACAATTCCTGAGCATAACTCATTAGCTGAAAAGTGATGACCACAGGACCACTACACTCTTAGAATGTTTAGAAAAATTACACAAATTATGTGTAGCACTCTAGTTTACACATTTTGTGTCAATATTAGATCAGATTGTGTTGGAGCAATTCAGCTTTTTTTTTTTTTTTACACATTATGTAGTTTTAAATTTAACACAACCTGTGAATTTGTTCACAACATCCAACACAATATGTGTAGACTGATCTGCTCTGCACACACTCATTGTCAGTTTTTTTTATACATGAGCAAATTGATTTAGCTCAACAGCAGCCAGCCCAAAGTCTGATAATGACATTGACTTGTCATTTCCTTTTCATTTTATTGTAT
The DNA here is from genome assembly GCF_027579695.1 of Neoarius graeffei. NCBI lineage: Eukaryota > Metazoa > Chordata > Actinopteri > Siluriformes > Ariidae > Neoarius > Neoarius graeffei. The sequence continues at coordinate 21,919,837 of NC_083594.1, forward strand.
ACTATTGTATTTTATATTATAATTAATTCATTATGTGAATTGCAAAGAAAAAAAAATCCACAGCTCATTAGTCATCGAATGCCTCTGAACATCCTCTCCGTTTCTCAGAGACGATGTAAACAACACTGCTGATGCCAGATATTTAGAAACTAGTCAGTACTTACTACTAGATTTAGATTAGATTAGATTGGATAAAACTTTATTGATCCCTTTGGGAAGGTTCCCTCAGGGAAATTAAAATTCCAGCAGCATCATTACAGGATAAACAGAGAATTTAGAAAATAGAGAAAACTTCTAGATAAATTAAGTATTTACACAAATATAAAAAAATAAGAGATGAAAAAATAAGTCCAGCAGGAGAGGTATTGCACATTATATTGCACATTGTACAGTATTACTTTTAGTCAGGCTAGGCTACTGCTCCTTCCCATCCTCTGTCCTCCTGTTACACCCCCCCAGAGAGGAGTTGAACAGGCTTCTCTGGTTGCTGATGCTGGTGTGCAGAGGATGACTGGCATCGTCCATGATGTTCAGTAGTTTGTCCATAGTCCTCTGCCACTGTCACCGGAGAGTCCAGCTTCACGCCAACCACAGAGCCGGCCCGCCTAATCAGTTTGTCCAGCCTGGATGTGTCCTCCTTGGATGTGCTGTCACCCCAGCACACCACAGTGTAAAACAGGACACTGGAGACCACAGACTGATAGAACATCCACAGGAGTTTCCTGCAGATGTTAAAGGACTGCAGCCTCCTCATGAAGTACAGCCTGCTCTGTCCCTTCCTGTACAGGTGGTTGGTGTTGCAAGTCCAGTCCAGCTTGCTGTCCAGCCACAACCCGAGATACTTGTAGGAATCCACAGCCTCCACCTCGACTCCCTCAATCAGAACTGGTCTGGACCTCCCAAAGTCAATGACCAGCTCCTTGGTCTTCGAAGTGTTGATCTGCAGATGGTTCCTGTTGCACCAAACTGCAAAGTCCCTCACCAGGCTCCTATACTCCTCCTCTCTATCGTCCCTGATACACCCCACAATGGCTGTGTCATCGGTGAACTTCTGAATGTGACACAGCTCCGAGTTATAGCAGACGTCTGCAATGTACAGGGTGAAGAGAAGAGGGGCCAGCACCGTGCCTTGGGGTGCTCTGGTGCTGTTAGTCACAGTGTCAGATGTGATATCCTTCAGCCTGACGTACTGTGGCCTGTCGGTGAGGTAGCTGGAGATCCAGGTGACCAGGCAGGGGTCCAATCGCATCATGTTCAGTTTGTCCTGAAGCATAAGGGGCTGGATGGTGTTGAAGGCACTCGAGAAGTCCAAGAAGAGGATCCTCACTGTGCCATTTCCCTTATCCAGATGCGAGTGGGCTCGGTGTAGCAGGTAGAGGATGGCGTCTTCCACACCAACACCTGCCTGGTACGTAAACTGCAGACAGTCCTGGGCATGTTGCACCTGGGGTCTGAGGAGGCTGAGGAACAGCCGGGCCAATGTCTTCATCAGATGTGAAGTGAGTGCCACCAGTTGAAAATCATTCAGCTCACTGGGCCGGTTCTTCTTGGGAACTGGAACAATGCATGATGTCTTCCAGAGGGTGGGCACTCTCCCCAGCTGCAGGCTGAGGTTGAAGATGTGTTTGAGTGGTTCACCCAGTTCAGCAGCACAGGTCTTCAGTAGTCAGGGACATACCTTGTCCAGGCCTGCTGCTTTCCTGGGGTGAAGCTTCCTCAGTTGACCTCTGGCCTGGTCTGCAGTGATGCATGGAGGAGTCTGTGTTGAGGTGGGGAAGGAGGAGGAGGGGGCTGCTGTGTTGAGGGAAGAAGGAGAAATGGCTGCAGCGAGGGGGAGGGTGGGGGGGACATGGACTGGGTGAACCGGTTGAAGAAGTCATTCAGCTCGTTCGCCCTCTCCACTGTCCCCCCTACGACTCTGGTATTTGTGTTGTGGCCTGTCCTGCTGTGCTGCTTTCATCGCCTCTGTGGCAGCGGGGGCGTGGCCAAGCATCGGTCTGTGAACGGAGGGCGGAGTCAGGGAAGGTAAGTGGCAGAATCACTGCACCTGATGGGAGTTAACCTGTGTTTGTGTGTCTTCCCCAGTGACCATGCCCTATAAAAGGAGAGAGAGAGCAGAGAAAGGGAGCTCTCTCCCCAACCAGAACGCTTGTGTGTGTGCATGCGTGTGACTGGGAGAGTGTAAAGTGAAAGCTGAAAAGCTAAAATAAAGAGTTTGAGAGAACTCAGTTCTGGCCTACCGTGCTTCTGTGCTCCACCCACCTGCTCAGATCCCTACAGCCTCCCTGTCCCTGCTCCTGAAGGCGGCCTTCTTCCTGTTGAGGACAGCTTTGACTTCCTGTGTTACCCATGGATTGTTATTAGGGTAACACCGTACAGTCTTAGTGGGGGAGACCACATCTGCACAGAAGTTGAGGTAATCCGTCAGACAGTGTATCAGCCCCTCTATGTCCTCACAGTATGGGCTAAGCAGCACATCCCCGTCCATGGTGTCATAACAGTCTCTGAGGGAATCTTCCATTTCAGGGGACCACCTCCTGATGGAGCTAGTTGTTGCAGGCTGCCTTTGGACCAGGGGGGTGTACATCGGCTGTAGGTGAACCAGGTCATGGTCAGACTTCCCTAGTGGGGGGAGGGGTGTGACTCTGTATGCATCCCTCACATTAGCATACAGCAAGTCAATTGTCCTGTTGTTCCTTGTTGGACAGTCCACAACCTGGTAAAAAGCAGCCAAAGTAGAGTCCAAAGTAGCGTGATTAAAGTCCCCAGAAATGATCATAAATGCCTCAGGGTGCTGTGTCTGCAGCCTTGCTGTGACTGAGTGAATCCTCTCACATGCAGTGGCTGCGTCTGCCCTTGGAGGGATGTAAACACAGATGGTGATCACGTGACTGAACTCCCTCAGCAGATAATATGGCTGCAGGCTAATGGCTAGCAGCTCCAAGTCCAGGCAACATAAAACTGCCTTTACAGAGATATGTCCCGGGTTACACCAGCGGTTGTTCACGTAGATGATGAGTCCCCTACCTTTACTTTTCCCGCATGCTTTAGTGTCTCTGTCAGCTCTCACAGCAGTGAATCCCCGCAGGTCCATGTTAGCATCCAGTACGAGGTGGTTTGGCCATGTCTCCATAAAGATAAACAAGCTGATCTCCCGGTAAATCCGCTGGTTGTTCAGTGCGGATAGCTCGTCGACCTTGTTCAGCAGCAAGTTCACATTCCCCATGATAACAAGGGAATGGATGGTTTGCAGCACCGCGGTTGTCTGCTAGCCTAGCTCCGGCTTTGCAACCCCTGGGTCTCCTCCTCAGCTCTGCCGGGATGGGGTGTCGTATCCCGGCTCGTCCCATCGTTTTCAGGGCCAGCAGCTCCTCTCTCAAATAAGTGAGAAAACTGGCTCCTGGTTGTGTGTTAAAGTTAAAAATATCCATGGGATATGAAGAAAAACACGCAATGTCTTCGTAAGAAGAGCAGAAAAGTAAAAAAGTGAAAAAAAGAAGTTTAAAGAGCTAAAAACTACAGAGCTACTGGAGAGGCAGCCATCTCCCACAGCACCAAATGATGATGGTTGATGATGACTACTATAATACACTGGCCCTTTGCAGATAAGATTGAAGCCCCCCGATTATAACCCTGTGGAAATTGGTAAAATGATATTAACTCAGGTGAGGGATTTCAGTGAGGAAACTTTAAGTAATGGGGCTACTCAAGTAGTGTTACATTAACACTAGCTTTCTCTATCTTCAGCTTGAATAATGTTAGCTTGCTACTTGTTTTCAACAACTATATTCGATGTGGTATTGAAACAGGTAAAGACTGGTTTATGTTGTAGTTACAGTCGTAGTTAATTGGTTTTGGTTGGCAAGTGTGTGTTTCATGCATGGTGTCACTGAGTAATGCTGACTTCCAGGGACCTTGGGCGGAGTGTGCAATAAGCATCATGGGAACAATGGCAAGATGTGCAATTTTGGAGATGCTCAGACCCAGTCATCTAGCCATCACAATTTGGCCACTGTCAAAGTCACTCATCTTTATACTTGCCCATTTTTCCTGCTTCCAGCACATCAACTTCAAGAACTGACTGTTCTCTTGCTGCCTAATATATCCAACCCCTTGACAGGTGCCATTGTGATGAGATAATCAATGTTATTCACTTTGTTTTTTCTTTATTTTTATTAATTAAAATACATTTAATGTATTTCAAGTAATGATGAACTGTTGTTTGTCTTTACTTAGATCAGTGGTTCTTGGACCCTGGATTATCTGGAGAGATTGGGTAAAGAGGAATGGTCTCAGATGCCTTGCTCTGTATCTCCAACCTTATAAAATGTTATAGGAGAAGACTCGGTGCTGTTTTACTGGCATAAGGAGGTTATACAAAGTATTACATGCAGGATTGCCAATAATAGTGCCATGTGTTTTTGTTGAAAATAATTATTTCTTGATGAGGGATTTGTTTTTCCTCTGAATAAATTGATTCAGTTAAAGGTTGGAGTTTTCTAATTTTTTTCAGTGTGAGACAAAATATCTCATCTCATCTCATTATCTCTAGCCGCTTTATCCTGTTCTACAGGGTCATAGGCAAGCTGGAGCCTATCCCAGCTGACTACGGGCGAAAGGCGGGGTACACCCTGGACAAGTCACCAGGTCATCACAGGGCCGACACATAGACACAGACACATGCAAACTCCGCACAGAAAGGCCCTCGCCGGCCACGGGGCTCGAACCCAGACCTTCTTGCTGTGAGGCGACAGCGCTAACCACTACACCACCGTGTGTATATATATATATATATATATATATATATATATATATATATATATATATATATATATATATATATATATATATATATATATATATATATATATATAAAAAAACAAAAAACTGTATCCATCCATCATCTGTAGCTGCTTATCCTGTTCCACATAGGCAAGCTGGAGCCTATCCCATCTGACTATGGGCAAGAGGTGGGATACACCCTGGACAAGTCGCCAGGTCATTGCAGGGCATATTATATATATAGATGAGTGAGTGAGAGTAAATTTACCTTATATTAACAAGTTAACCTGGTTGCGCTTTGTAATTATTCAATGTTCAGTGGGAAAATTGTAAATACATGTTATTTGTATTGCTTGTAGTAGGAGTTTTTCCCCCCTATTTTTCTTTTATGAATAAAGGTTAAAGGATTAAGTCTTTGCTTACTGCAATACTGCAGTGCTTATTTGGATTAAATATACACTTTGGTTCCACCATAAAAGGGTTTAGTAAAAAAATGCAGTTCGGTGTTCAGTTCTACAAATGCTTAACTAGTCAGGTTTAAAAGCCAGTTCTTGACATTTTAAAGAGAGACATTTAATGCAGCTCAGTTGTAGTATTTTCCCACATTTTAGGTACATAGAGCTATATAGCGAATGCTACAAACAAATACATACATAAATAAATATTCTTGTCAGTTCCATCCATCTACATAGTAATGCAATCAGCAAGTGAAGCACATAGCTATTTTGAATAAAGAGGCCAAGAATATGTGATGCATCGTGAATTGTTTGAGAGGGCTGCATGCTAATGGTGCTTCATTTGAAATTTAAATTTAAAGTCAAATGATGGTACATTTATGGAGAAATGAGAACTTCAATACCCACACTGTAGTTCATGAAATGTTGCTATTTCAGTGACCTAAATCTGAATGTGTTGAGCTGCTCTGTTTACTAGGAAACGTCTTAAAGATAATAGTTTAGGTAAAAATTACATATTCTCAATTTTCTCTTTACCCCAAATGTTGTTGAATAGCCAAAACATTTTGTGTACAAAGTTTGCTTCTGTAGTTTTGCACAAGGCTACAAAGCATGAGGCACATTGCATGTCTAACAATATCTGCATGTGACGCAACTGTGTCCATAAACAGTTTCAAAAATATAAGCATAACTTCATAATTAATAATACATAATTAAACAGATAAAATTAGAGCTGTATAATCATCTAAATCACTTCTAACATACAACTCCTTCAAATTCCGGGCTACCTTAAGCATTTTGACTTTATAAGCCTTTCTTAATGGTTAGCAAAGTAAACTTTGTACAAAACCAGATTCAGTACATGTCTTGGCTGTGTAAATTTTATTTATCTATTTTTTAAAATAAATATTCATTTCGTGATAATTTTTACATGAAGCAAGTCTCTTGTGCAGTTTTGGAATATTATTTATGTTTGTTTGTTTACTTGGGTGGCACAGTGGTGTAGTGGTTAGCTCTGTCACCTCACAGCAAGAAGGTTCCGGTTTCGAACCTCTGGCTGATGGGGTCTTTCTGTTCTCCCCGTGTCTGTGTGGGTTCCCTCTGGATGCTCCAGTTTCCCCCACAGTTCAAAGACATGCAGACCCAGCCACTGGGGGTGCACAGGCCAGTGCATACTTAGTGCTGGTCCCAAGCCTGGATAAATTGGAGAGGGTTGCATCAGGAAGGGTACCTGGTGTAAAAACCTATGCCAAATCAACTATGCAGATCATGATGATGCGCTGTGATGACCCCTAAGAACAGGTATCCTGTTCTTACTCATTACATGACATTGGACATCCCGAACAACCTGTGTTTTCTCTTTTTCTCTCCCCCCCTTCATTCTGTCTATTCCTCTGAGTTACATGTTGATCGTGAGACTGAGATGCTGACCTCTTCTGCTCCTCGGACCTGCCTGATCTATCCCAATGCCCTACATCTACAACCCCGATTCAAAAAAAGTTGGGACAAAGTACAAATTGTAAATAAAAACAGAACGCAATAATTTACAAATCTCAAAAACTGATATTTTATTCACAATAGAACATAGACAACATATCAAATGTCGAAAGAGACATTTTGAAATTTCATGCCAAATATTGGCTCATTTGAAATTTTATGACAGCAACACATCTCAAAAAAGTTGGGACAGGGGCAATAAGAGGTTGGAAAAGTTAAAGGTACAAAAAAGGAACAGCTGGAGGACCAAATTGCAACTCATTAGGTCAATTGGCAATAGGTCATTAACATGACTGGGTATAAAAAGAGCATCTTGGAGTGGCAGCGGCTCTCAGAAGTAAAGATGGGAAGAGGATCACCAATCCCCCAATTCTGCACCGACAAATAGTGGAGCAATATCAGAAAGGAGTTCGACAGTGTAAAATTGCAAAGAGTTTGAACATATCATCATCTACAGTGCATAATATCATCAAAAGATTCAGAGAATCTGGAAGAATCTCTGTGCGTAAGGGTCAAGGCCGGAAAACCATACTGGTTGTCCATGATCTTCGGGCCCTTAGACGGCACTGCATCACATACAGGCATGCTTCTGTATTGGAAATCACAAAATGGGCTCAGGAATATTTCCAGAGAACATTATCTGTGAACACAATTCACTGTGCCATCCACCGTTGCCAGCTAAAACTCTATAGTTCAAAGAAGAAGCTGTATCTAAACATGATCCAGAAGCGCAGACATCTTCTCTGAGCCAAGGCTCATTTAAAATGGACTGTGGCAAAGTGGAAAACTGTTCTGTGGTCAGACGAATCAAAATTTGAAGTTCTTTATGGAAATCAGGGACGCCGTGTCATTCGGACGAAAGAGAAGGACGACCCAAGTTGTTATCAGCGCTCAGTTCAGAAGCCTGCATCTCTGATGGTATGGGGTTGCATTAGTGTGTGTGGCATGGGCAGTTTACACATCTGGAAAGACACCATCAATGCTGAAAGGTATATCCAGGTTCTAGAGCAACATATGCTCCCATCCAGACAACGTCTCTTTCAGGGAAGACCTTGCATTTTCCAACATGACAATGCCAAACCACATACTGCATCAATTACAGCATCATGGCTGCGTAGAAGAAGGGTCCGGGTACTGAACTGGCCAGCCTGCAGTCCAGATCTTTCACCCATAGAAAACATTTGGCGCATCATAAAACGGAAGATACGACAAAAAAGACCTAAGACAGTTGAGCAACTAGAATCCTACATTAGACAAGAATGGGTTAACATTCCTATCCCTAAACTTGAGCAACTTGTCTCCTCAGTCCCCAGACGTTTACAGACTGTTGTAAAGAGAAAAGGGGATGTCTCACAGTGGTAAACATGGCCTTGTCCCAACTTTTTTGAGATGTGTTGTCATGAAATTTAAAATCACCTCATTTTTCTCTTTAAATGATACATTTTCTCAGTTTAAACATTTGATATGTCATCTATGTTCTATTCTGAATAAAATACAGAATTTTGAAACTTCCACATCATTGCATTCCATTTTTATTTACAATTTGTACTTTGTCCCAACTTTTTTGGAATCGGGGTTGTAGCTGGAGTCTCATCAAATCGCTCCTGTAGAGGATGGTCCCATATGGACAGTCAAAAGTCGCACTTGGAAGATGGCTCTGGACATTATAGTAATTCATTTATGTTTGAGGACTACAATTAACTTGCTAACTTTAGGACTGCAGCAGTCATGAACAGTTTTGCACTCAAGTTTCCATCAATGAACAGTTTATAACTTCAACAAAACAGACTTAATGTTAAAACTATAATGATTTTCCTGGTTACACAGTTATACTTTGGGACTCTATAGGACACAGTTATAGAAGCAAGTTATTTATAATCACACTAGCTGTTATCACCCAAATGAGGATGGGTTCCCTTTGGAGTCTGGTTCCTCTCGAGGTTTCTTCATCATGTCGTCTAAGGGAGTTTTTTCTTGCCACCATCGCCACAGCCTTGCTCATTGGGGATAAATTGGGGATAAAATTAGGGATAAAATTATCTCATTATTAAAGTCTTTAGTTTTCTGTAAAGCTGCTTTGCAACATTGTCTATTGTTAAAAGAGCTATACAAATAAACTTGACTTGACCCCTATACCTTCACAGCCAAAAGATGATTTGTTTGTTTATTTTTTTTTTCAGGTTTGGATATATTTTGGTCCTTGGCTTGTATCCTGCAATCAGCAAAAGGTATATCTGACATGTATCATATTTCATCACTTGGTACAGGAAGGATATATTTTTGCAAATATGTAAAACCACAAGGCAGTTCAATCATGCGAAGTAGGAAGATATAGCATACTTTTACTGCTTTTAAACTTCAAACGGCATCAGATTTACTCATTTTATCAATGAGATACCATTAAGACCACACCAAGCAAAAACATGATCAGGATAATTGGCTCAATTAAGAAAGTCATTCTTTATGTACCACTCTCTTAATCCTAATATTTGGATTGGTCTCAATAGCACTCAACATGGAAGTCAAAAAAATGCCTTGTCCATAAACATCGACTGGCTTCTTCTGCATGCAGTAATGTCAATGGCATTTGCTAGAAGGAGCTTGCTTGTGGCACACTTTAACCTTGCATGACTTCTCCTGTAAATCATTATGCTAATGCTCTGTGCCATGTGCTTTCATACCAAGCTCAAGCATAATTATTCAGATGCACTCTGATTGATGTTAAGAAGTCCCAAAGGGAGGGAACAGAGAGTTTGGCTCAAGGCTGAATTGGATGCTGGCGTGTAGAGCTGGGTTGAGTGGTGGTTAACTCAGACAGACATTTGAGATCCTCATCATCTCCAGCTGTCACAGTCTCAAAAGGAGGGATGTTGATTGATAAGTGAGTGTCTGTTCTAGTAGTCAGCTTGGTCACTGAGATGAATCATGTGGAATGGAGTGACAAATTACACAGAATGACAACCATGCAATTCGGCATTGCAGTTTTTGGTATATCACAGTATTTACTTCTGACTTCTCACTGTCAAAGAAAATGATGTAAAGTGCTGTGGCAGCGGGGGCGTGGTCAAGCAGCAGTCTGTGAATGGAGGGCGGAGTCAGGGAAGGTAAGTGGCAGAATCACTACACCTGATGTTAGTTAACCTGTGTTTGTGTGTCTTCCTCAATGACCGTGCCCTATAAAAGGAGAGAGAGAACAGAGGAAGGGAGCTCTCTCCCCAACCAGATGACTTGTGTGTGTGCATGCGTGTGTGGCTGGGAGAGTGAATTAATCACTGAAAAGTGCAAATAAAGAGTTTTTTGGAACTCAGTTCTGGCCTGCCGTACTTCTGCGCTCCACCCACCCGCTCTCATTCCTACAGTGGTGCCGAAACCCGGGACCAGAGCACAGAGGAGAACAGCCCCATGGAGTCCTCCCCCTTCAAGGACCTGATCCATGCCCTCGCCACGGCCCAACAGAGCCAGCACCAGGCACTGGTCGCCCTCCGGAAAGAGCAGAAGCAAAGGTTCGAGGCCCTGGTGCTGGCACAGCAGGAAGATCGCCAGGAGTTCTGGCACCTCCTCGCGTTGGCAGGGTCCACCACATCCACCGCCGTGGGCCCTCCCCACCTCACCCTAACGAAGATGGGCCAGCACGATGACCCCAAGGCCTTCCTCGCGCTCTTTGAGCAGGCAGCAGAGGAACAGCGCATGGCGCACCTCCTCCCCCTGCTAATGGGCAAGGCGCAGCTGGCCGCACTACAGCTCCCCGCCGACAGCCGGCTGGTCTACGCAGACCTCCGCTGGGCTGTCCTCCAGCGTGTGGGGTGCACCCTGGAACAACAACGACAGGGTTTCCGTGCTCTGCGCCTAGAGGAGGTCGGCCGGCCGTTCGCGTTTGGCCAGCAACTCCGGGATGCCTGCTGGTGGTGGCTGAGGGCTGACAACCGCGACGCCGAGGGAATCGTCGATCTGGTGGCACTGGAACAGTTCATCGCCCGACTTCCCGAAGGAACCGAGGAGTGGGTCCAGTGCCATCGCCCGGCGTCACTGGATCAGGCCATCAAGCTGGCGGAGGACCATCTGGCAGCTGTTCCGACAGCAGGACAGCAGGTCTCCTCTTCTTCCCTCTCCTCTCTCTCTCTCTCCACCTCCCCTTCTGTTCCTCGTCCTCACCCCGTTCCCCCACCACAGAGGCTGGGGCCGGCTCCACCCCAGCTGGCCCACCGCACCTGCAGTGCCCTCCCATTTCCCACTTCCGTGTCTGTCTCTCCCCCCCCTCAGGTGAGTGAGCTCCAGAACGTCGGTGCAGAGAGAGAGCCTGGGCCAGTTTGCTGGCGCTGCGGGGAGCTGGGGCACCTCCAGCATCAGCGCTCAGCAATGGAGGTGGGCGCGGTGGTCCGGATCCCCGACGCATCAGGGACCGCCCTCGATCGGGCCGGAGCGTATCGCATACCGGTGAGTAGCCAAGGGGATACATATCAGGCTTTGGTGGACTCCAGCTGTAATCAGACCTCAATCCACCAAAGCCTGGTGCAAGACGAGGCATTGGGGAGAGCACAATTGGTGAAGGTGTTGTGTGTGCACGGGGATGTTCACAACTACCCTTTAGTGTTGGTCCACATTCTATTTCGAGGGGAGAAATTTAGTGTAAAGGTGGTGGTTAATCCTTGCCTTACCCACTTGATAATTTTGGGGACTGATTGGCCAGGATTTCGGGAATTAATTACTCATTTAGTGAAGAGTAGGGCCTGCCATAGTTCAGCAGGGGGAGGTCCCGGTGTGGCATTGGTGGGAGCAGCTGTCACAGAGCCATCTATGTCATCACCACGTCAGAGTGAGGAGCAGCAGGCTCCTCCTCCCTCTCTCGGGGAATCCCTTGCGGATTTCCTGTTAAAGCAGTCACGAGATGAGACTCTGCGGCATGCGTTTGACCAAGTGAAAGTAATTGATGGTCAAACGCTCCAGCCAAGCGCCACCTCGTCCTTCCCCTATTTTTCCATTATGAAGGATAGATTATACCGAGTGACTCAGGACACTCAGACTAAGAAGCCGATAACACAGCTTTTGATCCCAAAGAGCCGCCTGGAATTGGTATTCCAGGCGGCTCACTTTAATCCCATGGCTGGACACTTGGGGCAGGATAAGACACTAACCCAATTAATGGCCCGGTTCTATTGGCCAGGGATTCGTGGTGATGTCCGTAGGTGGTGTACGGCATGCCGCGAATGCCAGTTAGTAAATCCAGTGGCCATTCCAAAAGTGCCTTTGCGCCCTCTGCCATTAATCGAGACCCCATTCGAAAGAATTGGGATGGATCTCATCGGGCCATTAGAGCGGTCAACATGAGGATATCGCTTTATTTTAGTTCTGGTGGACTATGCAACACGATATCTGGAAGCAGTGCCGCTTCGCAATATCTCAGCATGTAGTATTGCAGAAGCACTCTTCCGCATCGTCTCCCAAGTTGGAATCCCCAAAGAGATTTTGACTGATCAAGGCACCACATTTATGTCACACACACTGCGCGAACTGTATGGGTTACCGGGAATTAAGCCGATCCGCACCAGCATTTATCACCCACAAACGGACGGCTTAGTCGAACGATTTAATTGCACCCTCAAAACCATAACTAAAAAATTTGTAAGCAAGGACGCACGTAACTGGGATAAATGGCTCGAGCCCCTGCTATTCGCAGTGTGAGAGGTCCCACAAGCCTCCACGGGGTTCTCTCCATTCAAATTATTATGTGGGCGTAAGCCACGTGGCATCCTAGATGTGCTGCGGGAAAATTGGGAGGAGGGACCTTCAACAAGCAAAAATGAAATTCAATACGTTATCAACCTGTGCACAAAACTCCACACACTCACGCACCTAACCCAGGAGAATTTGTGGCAGGCCCAAGAACGGCAAATCCGCCTGTATGACAGGGGCACGCGCCTTAGGGAGTTTGCACCAGGAGATAAAGTGCTCGTGCTGTTGCCCACATCGAGCTCCAAATTGATCGCCAAGTGGCAAGGACCCTTTGAGGTCACAAGGCGAGTTGGGGACGTCGACTATGAGGTGAGGCAAATGGACGGGGTGGGGCGTTACAGATTTACCACCTCAATCTGTTAAAACTTTGGAATGAGGAGGTCCCCATGGCATTGGTGTCATTGCTTCCAGAGAAGGCAGAGCTGGGGCCAGAGGTTCAAAGGGGAACATTGGCATCACTTACCACTCCGGTCCCCTGTGGAGACCACCTCTCCTCGACCCAACTCACAGAGGTTGCCCAGTTGCAAGCCGAATTTTCGGACGTGTTCTCACCCCTGCCCGGCCACACCCGCCTCATAGAACACCACATTGAGACGCCCCCGGGGGTGGTAGTGCACAGCTGCCCTTACAGGCTGCCCAAACACAAGAAAAAGGTGGTTCGGGAAGAACTCGAGGCCATGCTCGACATGGGCATCATCAAGGAGTCCCACAGTGACTGGAGCAGCCCGGTGGTCTTGGTTCCCAAGGCCGACGGGTTGGTCCGGTTCTGTGTGGACTATAGAAAAGTCAACGCGGTGTCTAAATTCGATGCGTACCCAATGCCTCGTATTGACGAGTTGCTTGATCGACTAGGCACGGCTCGTTTTTATTCAACACTGGATTTGACAAAGGGATATTGGCAGATCCCCTTGACTCCTCTATCCCGAGAGAAAACGGCCTTTTCCACACCGTTTGGCTTACACCAGTTTGTCACACTTCCTTTTGGGCTGTTTGGGGTGCCTGCTACGTTCCAGCGGCTTATGGATAGGGTCCTCCACCCCCACGCCACCTATGCGGCTGCATACCTGGACGATATTATAATCTATAGTAATGACTGGCCACAGCATTTACAACACCTAAGGGCCGTCCTTAGGTCTCTGAGGCGAGCTGGTCTCACAGCCAACTTGAAGAAGTGTGCGATTGGGTGGGTGGAAGTATGGTATCTGGGCTTCCACTTGGGCAATGGGCAGGTGCGTCCCCAAATTAATAAGACAGCAGCGATTGTGGCCTGCCCAAGGCCCAAGACCAAAAAGGGGGTGAGACAGTTCCTGGGGCTGGCTGGCTACTATCATAGGTTTATACCTAATTATTTGGACATCACCAGCCCGCTGTACATCAGCAGGAAGCTGTCGGCGCATGAGGGCCACTACAGCACTATAGAGAAGGAGTGCCTTGCCATCAAGTGAGCGGTCCTCGCCCTCCACTACTACCTACTGGGACACCCTTTCACCCTCTGTTCGGACCACGCGCCCCTCCAGTGGCTCCACCGCATGAAGGATGCCAACGCACGGATCACCCGTTGGTATCTGGCACTCCAGCCGTTTAAGTTCAAGGTGATCCACAGGCTGGGGGCACAGATGGTCGTGGCGGATTTCCTCTCCCATCAAGGGGGGGGGGGGGGGGGGGGGGGAGTCGGCTGCAGGCCAGATGGCTCCCCAGCCTGAGTCGGACGGTGGGGGTATGTGGCAGCAGGGGCATGTCTGTGAACGGAGGGCGGAATCAGGGAAGGTAAGTGGCAGAATCATTACACCTGATGTTAGTTAACCTGTTTGTGTGTGTCTTCCCCAGTGACCGCGCCCTATAAAAAGAGAGAGAGAGCAGAGGAAGGGAGCTCTCTCCCCAACCAGACGACTTGTGTGTGTGCGCGCGCGTGTGTGGCGGGGAGAGTGAATTAGTCACTGAAAAGTGCAAATAAAGAGTTTTTTGGAACTCAGTTCTGGCCTGCCGTACTTCTGTGCTCCACCCACCCGCTCTCATTCCTACAAGTGCCTTTTAAAACTACAATTTGCAAGTGTTCTTGAGGTGTTAGTGGTTGACATACAGACATCATAGACAGCCTAGCTAGTGTAACCCTGCATTTATACCCAAAACTATTTCATGTTTCACCATCCATCCATTATCGATAACCACTTATCCTGTGCAGGGTCACAGGCAAGCTGGAGCCTATCCCAGCTGACTATGGGCAAGAGGCAGGGTACACCCTGGACAAGTCGCCAGATCATCACAGGGCTGACACATCGAGACAAACAACCATTCACACTCACAATCAATTTAGAGCCACCAATTAGCCTAACCTGCATGTCTTTGGACTGTGGGGGAAACCAGAGCACCCAGAGGAAACCCATGAGTCATTCTATAATTAGGGGTACATTTAATGTAAAGCAAAATCTCAAAATATCAGTATTCTTTTTCAATAAATAACCTATACGTTTCCATGGCATATACCCTCAAGTTCCTAAACAAATTAATTGCCAAGCTTAATCTTAAATTACTTTTAAAATATTTTAATGAAAATGAACATTTGATTGTTTATTTTGTCAACCGTGTTACGGACAAATGTTATGTCATCTTAAATATATATAAAAATACTACACATTTGAAAACACATTTGTTTGAAAGTGCTTAAGTCCATTAACAAGATGTTTTTAATTAATCTGTACAACTGTTATGGAAAATATGAATTTTGAGCTTCATAAATAGGATTTTATGGTTCACTGTGATGCAGAATGACACTTTTTTCAACATAAATCCTTGTTACGTTGAATTTAGAGTTGTTCTCCCTCCTTATACAAGACTTCCCTATCCAGAGATAATCCCCAATCTTTTATTTTACAGTTCATCAAACACATAAGAGATTTATAGCACAAAAAACACTTGCAACACAGTTGGCAGGCAATGTAACACAATTGACGGGAGTAACACAGTTGACAGGGCAGAAGAACAAGAGGACACTTTTTAGGATAAAAAGAGCTTTATTGTTTTAAATTTAACTACAAATAAGCTGATGAATTCAGGTGAACTGTTAAAACAACATTTAGACACAATTTCAGAGAAACGTAGTTTATTTAACAAATTGAACATATTAAATCATTCTGTTTGTTTGTCTGTCAATATGAAGATTAAGTGACAAAAACATACTCCTCCTCAACTGTGTCATAGCTGATGGGTAACAGTTGACATTTCGGCCATTTTTAGAGTGTTGTGCTAACTGCAGAACTCAGAGCTTTCACTACAAGACCTTAATCAATTCATATTTTTATTATCTTTAGCGGGGCGGCACGGTGGTGTAGTGGTTAGCGCTGTTGCCTCACAGCAAGAAGGTCCGGGTTCGATCCCCATGGCCGGCGAGGGCCTTTCTGTGCGGAGTTTGCATGTTCTCCCCGTGTCCGCGTGGGTTTCCTCCGGGTGCTCCGGTTTCCCCCACAGTCCAAAGACATGCAGGTTAGGTTAACTGGTGACTGTAAATTGACCGTAGGTGTGAATGTGAGTGTGAATGGTTGCCTGTGTCTATGTGTCAGCCCTGTGATGACCTGGCGACTTGTCCAGGGTGTACCCCGCCTTTCGCCCGTAGTCAGCTGGGATAGGCTCCAGCTTGCCTGCGACCCTGTAGAAGGATAAAGTGGCTAGAGATAATGAGATGAGATGAGATTATCTTTAGCTGTATACTTTGTAAATACAATTTCTAAATCAGGTTTATATGAATATGTTGACAACACAGTTGACAGACAATTAACCCTCTCTATACAACAGTACTGATGAAAATATTGAAGAGGTGAACTCAAAACTTACCACACGGTCTTCAAATTTCCCACCAAAGAGGATATGACATCACATGATGTTGGTCACATGACTTAGGACCAAACCATTTGCCGATTTATGGGGGGGGGGGTTTCAGTGGGTAACACAGTTGACATAAGTTTCTCAGACGCACACAAAATTCTTCATTTAATTTATAATATAAAGCATTTTAGGCTTTTAAACACTTTTGTCATATTATAATAATTACCATGAATAAATATTTGTAAAAATTTTAAACAAAAACCTTTTTTTAAAATGTAAATATGAAGACCAAACCTGACATTTGGAAAATCGGACAGCATAAAAACACCAAATTCCAGTATTATATATGCATTTTTGCAGAGTAAAATGATGTAATTTGTTGACTTTTTGTATTATATAAAAGAGAAATGTGTGCTAATGTACAAAAGATCATTGGCTGAAGTTAATAGTTAGTGAAATTGACAAATACAGCACATGGACTTGAGATGTACCCCTAATTATAGAATGACTCCCATACAGACATGGGGAGAACATGCAAACTCCACACAGAAAGGTCCTCGTCAGCCATTGGGCTCCAACCCAGAACCTTCTTGCTGTGAGGCAACAATGCTAACCACTACACCACTGTGCCACCCTCAGTGAGATACTGAAAATTCAAATTCAATATGAGCTAATATTTTTCATGAAATAGTAAAATGTCTCAGTTTAAACATTTGATATGTTGTCCATGTTCTCTTGTGGACAAAATATGGGTTTATGAGATTTGCAAATCGTTGCATTCTTCTTTTATTTACACT
This sequence comes from Neoarius graeffei, assembly GCF_027579695.1. Lineage (NCBI taxonomy): Eukaryota > Metazoa > Chordata > Actinopteri > Siluriformes > Ariidae > Neoarius > Neoarius graeffei. The sequence continues at coordinate 21,936,917 of NC_083594.1, forward strand.
TTACACAGCATCCAAACTTTTTTGGAATTGGGGTTGTAGTTTAAGTATTCTTACCGTAAGTGATCTATATATCAGTCTCATCTCATCTCATTATCTCTAGCCGCTTTATCCTTCTACAGGGTCGGAGGCAAGCTGGAGCCTATCCCAGCTGACTACGGGTGAAAGGCGGGGTACACCCTGGACAAGTCGGCAGGTCATCACAGGGCTGACACATAGACACAGACAACCATTCACACTCACATTCACACCTACGGTCAATTTAGAGTCACCAGTTAACCTAACCTGCATGTCTTTGGACTGTGGGGGAAACCGGAGCACCCGGAGGAAACCCACGTGGACACGGGGAGAACATGCAAACTCCACACAGAAAGGCCCTCGCCGGCCCCGGGGCTCGAACCCAGGACCTTCTTGCTGTGAGGCGACAGTGCTAACCACTACACCACCGTGCCGCCCTATATATCAGTATCATGAATAAAATGTTTCTTATATATAGGCTTCTAGTATATATTTAACAGTTATAGAGTGCTTCGAGGTCAGCGCGAACCAAGCGGCGGCCATATTGGAAGTCAAAGGTCGCTGTGTCAGTGCATTGTTGTTGTTCAGCGAAGCAAAAAGGGGTGACAATGCCGAATACGTGTTATTGTTGGCTGTAGTAGCTGGGGGGAAAAGGGTGGCAAAAGCTTCCACAGACTCCCTAAAGTCGTGACTAACCAGGGAATTGCAGCACAGAAGAAAAGCGAGCGGAGGAGACGACAGTGGCTGGCTGCCATTAACCGATCAAATTTAGGACAACTTGACTGTATCCGGATTTGTTCTGATCACTTTGTGACAGGTAGGTTAATATTGTCTTGAATTTCATAGTTACTAAAATAAATGTGATACAAACTATTATCTTTTCTATGTACTTTCAGCAATGATTAATGGATATTTGTCACATTAGGTAGCTTATGTCTACTGCAGTGCATTGTTGCATCAAATGGCATTTAAGATCTAGGCCTAGTAATGTTTATGTACACATGCTTTAGTTCACAAAATGGACTTGGGTGAAACACTAAATAGTTCACAAGATCTATGTATGTTAAATGTGGCAACAAGCTGGGGTCAGCTTTCCATTCCTTCTCACTAACAGTGTATGGATCTACATTCCCAATGAAATGTACCTTCTCAGCATAACACTCCCGTGCCTGCTTATCCAAACTTTCACAGTAGTGCTCCATCACTTCAGATGTCTAAATTCTTTAAAAAATCAAAGCTTCTAAGCCCTCTAACGCGGAAACGAATCGGTGAATGTGTACTCTATGATGTGTACTCTATGATGTGTACTCTATGAGCGCTCTGGAGCAAGTGACTTCCAAGATGGCCACGCAGACCGCAATGCTACTATTTTTAGCATCATCTCAGAGCACTCTATTCCATGAAATCTAGTCGTACATGAACTGATAGCCGATGAGACATGTCGTCCCAAGTAGAATAATTGTTTTATTCTATCCACATTCACTGGATTTAGAGAAACAGAGCATTTTTATTTATTTTTTTTTTTAAATTTGATAAATAAAAACTTTATACAAAATGTTCGACAAAATAATTTCCACTTAGAATGTAAACAAACCAGCAAAATGACAGTAGCAATTTGTGAAAAATGCTATAATAATAATTCTTGAAAAATTAAAAAAGATTTGTTCTTACCATCAAATACTTTTATTCCATATTTTGTTGCTTTTTTGCATTTTTTATTGGGGGGGGGGGTCTTCTTCTTTAGGGTTTTTTTGGCGGTTAGCAAACCAACTTAAAGGTGCATTACTGCCACCGAATGGGCTGGAGTGTGGAACAGGAGATACTGGGGGTGGGGGTTATATTCTTTTAGTTATTTCTGTTTCTTTTAAAGTGTATGTAATGCCTTTTTGTAATGCTTTAAAATTAATATAAATCATTAGTAATGACCAAAATGAATTAATAAAGTGTGGGGGGATAATATTAATTATTTGTTATTTTATTATCAAGCACAAAACTATCAATAAATCGCAGCTTTCGGATCCTGGAAGAAAGCAGCCTTGCCTCAGGGCTAATCTCGCATGACGTCATGCATGGAACCTGGGTTATCTGGGTCATTTCTGTTCATCTGACGCCATGCTTGTTTACTCACTGAGATTAGATATTGTTGCTGGAATCTTACAAAAATAATGATGGGAAAACACTGCGTTGTGTTTGAATGTTCAAATTCATATACAACAGGATATTCAGTTCACGAATTTCCAAGAAAAAAACATTAATCTAAAATGACAGTGGGTGAGGTTTGTACAAACGAAGCAGGCAGATTTCGTGTCGCCTACTAATAATAAATCTGATTCATCAAGTGTTCATCACCACCAGAATGACCACATGGGAATTATTGGAGCAAAAAGAAACCCATTTATTTAATAAATGACATTTGATCTGACATTTGGACAGTTCGTAGATTTCCCTATTATCACACACACAGTGCACCAGGCACAGGATTATGAGCAACATTTACACGCTCGCAACATCCGATCTTATCATATCTGATGCACTTTAAAAAAATGTGCGCACACAATCATCATCATCATTAATTATTAACTGAATGTGTTAAATGCTCTCAGATTGCAATATTGCAAGACTTGATTTGTTTTTAGTTTTGTTCAGGAAAGTATGATGAAAGGTAACCACTGCATTTTGCACATCTCTCTCTATCCATCTATCTCTCCATCTCACGCATGCTACAGAGGAAGACTGTCATGAACTGAGTGAACTGGCAGTTTCTTGTCTTGGGGGCTTGAAAAGATAACCATTTACTCCAGAATATCCTTGATAATCATCTACCCCTTCATCCAACATATAAGAATCCCAATCACTATCAGAATTCTCTCCAAAACATGATTCGATATCGAGACTGGTCTAACAACTGCTGTGCACATGAACAAAATTGATACCTGGATTGTTACACATGTGATGTCATGCACCCCTTCGGGATCTTCCGGATGAGTCTCGGCAGATTATGTGAAAATCGGCTGATCTTATTGATTTTTCATCAATTTATGGCATTTTGGATCAGCTATGGTTGGAAAACACATGGTCAATCAACATAATGATTGTTGCTTTGGACAAGGAAAAAAGTGGGGTTTAGAGGCATTACATGCACTTTAAATACTTGATGATAATTTTTTGGCTTTCATTATCAAGTAGAATTTTTATTTCATCCGCGGTTGGTTCAGTAACACGCTCCGCCATTTTGTTTTTCTCTATTCACGGTATATAAGCTAATAGCCTAGTAGTAGAATAGCCAATCAGAGCACGCAATTGTTCATATCCAGTGAATATGGATAGAATATCAAATATAAAGTGTTGTAGTCAAATGCTTTGCCACCAAGTAAGATGCCTTTTGAAACTGTTGATACATTCCCTTAGCAAAAAGTAGTATACTTAAAGTTCATTTTATTAAGTATACTTCAGTATAAGTATAGCAAGTATACTACAGACCATGTACTTTTAGTGTACTAGAAAGTATACAAATTTAATACTTTTTCGGACTAAATTGGAACATTTCAAGTTTATAAAAGTATACTTTAAAGTTCATTTTAAGTTTACAAAAGTACACTTTAAAGTATACAAGTACACTCATCTATATACTATCAATGTACTTGGTATATCCCTCTCGTATGCTTAAAGTATACTACAAGTACACTTATCGATATACTGCCATTGTACTAGTTATATACTTCGAGTCCCTATTTTTAGTTTATTATTGTATACTTTAAGTATACTGTTATAAACATTGGTTATTTCACTAGTTTATTTGTTATACTTTAAGTTTGCTTGGCATATTACTTTTTTAAATATTTTTTTTGGGGGGCTTTTTTTCACCTTTATTGGATAGGACAGTGCAGAGACAGGAAACGAGCAGGAGAGAGAGACGGGGAGGGATCGGGAAATGACCTCGGGTCGGAATCAAACGCGGGTCCCCGAATTTATGGTATGGCGCCTTAGCCAGCTGAGCCATGACACCCCTGCTTGGCATATTACTTGTAGCTTACTATTTATATACTAGAAATATACTCCTTAAAGTATTCTTAAAGTTTACTCATACTGTATGTACACAAGAGTGTGATGCATTTACAAAATCACAAGACAGAATGTTGAAAACAAGTTTGATATATTTTCAAACATTTCAAACATTTCAAAAACAAAGACCTATGAAATCAAGTCCTTCCTTACTGGAGAAAATGAAAGGAAAAAGTGCACGTTTGCATGTAAAAATGTAAACATAATGGTCACTTGATCAATAAAGTCAAGTCAAAAGTTTTTCTGTTTTTGTGTATGATTTTAAGGTACATAAAGATAATGCAATTGAGCACACATACTATATACTGTAAAGTTTTAAACTCCAGCATTATATTATATTAATATATAAATTAAATGTTAAGCATGAGTCAATGACTTGACCTTATCATGCACTTGGAGCAAGATATACTAAGTATTAGTACTTCGTGGCAGAAAAACGTAAAAAGTATACTAAAGTATAAGTTTTAGTATTAAAGTATAAGTGTAAGTCTTAGTATTAATGTACTTAGTCTTAGACTTTTGTTTATACTTTTCAGTATAAGCCAAGTATACTTCACTGTACTATTCTTAAGTATATAAAATATAGTTTATAAAAAGTCAACTTCAAGTATACTTCCTCAGTTTTAGTAAAAAAATAAGTATACTCATAGTACACTTGAATAAACTTCTTTTTGCTAAGGGTTACCCTTTTTGAAATTCACCATATGTCACCTACCAGTCACAAAAAAAGTAACAAAATTTTATTTTCATGGTCTTGAATGGTTTCAGTCTGAGCTTCAGCCAGCCATTTAATGAACTGAATATGCCAGTTGTGCAAATCTGCCAGCAATTACCTGACACTGTTGCCATTATTAGCCCTAAACTTTCTGAAAACCATCCTGGTAGGGGGAAGATGAGATTTGACAGAATGAGCTGAAGAGCTTGCACTCTCATCTCTAACCCACACCTCTCAACACGAGCTCCTGCTCCAGTAACACTAGCTTTGTCTGCAGTTCAGAGCTCATCTAGCTAATAACGCACTCCAATGAACTGCTGTGCAACTGTAACAAGCCATGAAGGGAAACACATTTTAGAGCATGACTCTTGCAAGACAACATACTTTGGATGAGATATATTTGCATCAGATACCTTGAAATAATAGGAAACTTAAAGCTTTCAAAATGTTAGATCTGGAGAATAAGTAGAACACGTAAAGAATATAGAACTGCTAATTAAACAGGGCTGCCACAGATACAGCCATGTATTGTCTTATGAGATACAACTCCAATTCCATAAATTTGGGACACTGTGTAAAGCGTAAATAAAAAACAGAATATGACGATTTGCAAATCATGGAAACCCTATATTTCACTGAAAATGGTACAAAGACAACATATCAAATGTTGAAACTGAAAAATGTTATTGTTTTTGAAAACTATATGCTCATTTTGAATTTGATGTCAGCAACACGTTTCAAAAAATTTGGAACCACTGTTGGTCTCCCTTTCATATCATAACATACAATGCAGGTCTTATTATTATAATGAACAGTACAGTGTCTTGTAAAAGTATTCATCCCCATTGGCGTTTGTCTTGTTTTGTCGCATTACAAGCTGGAATTAAAATGGATTTTGGGGGGTTAGCACCATTTGTTTTACACAACATGCCGACAACTTTAAAGGTGAAAATTGTTGTTTGATTGTGATACAAACAATAATTAAGATGAAAAAAATAGAACTCTGGAGCGTGCATAGGTATTCACACGCCCCTCCCCCAAAAGTCAATACTTTGTAGAGCCACCTGCAATTGCAGCTGCAAGTCTTTTGGAGTATGTCTGTATTAGCTTAGCACATCCATCCATCCATCCATCCATCTTCTACCGCTTATCAGGATCCGGGTCACAGGGGTAGCAACCTAAGCAGAGCAGCCCAGACTTCCCTCTCCCCAGCCACCTCCACCAGCTCTTCTGGGGGAATACCGAGAGATGTAATAGCCAAGAGATGTAATCTCTCCAGCGTATCCTGGGTCTGCCACGGGGTCTCTTCCCGGTGGGGCATGCCCAGAAAACCTCCCTTGGGAGGCATCCAGGGGGCATCCTAACAAGGTGCCCGAACCACCTCAACTGACTCCTTTCAATGTGGAGGAGCAGCGGTTCTACTCTGAGTCTCTCCCAAATGACCAAGCTTCTCACCCTGTCTCTAAGGGAGAGCCCAGCCACCCTGCGGAGAACACTCATTTCTACCGCTTGTATCCATGATCTCATTCTTTTGGTCACTACCCATAGCTCGTGACCATAGGTGAGAGTGGGAACGTAGATGGGCCAGTAAATTGAGAGCTTTGCCTTTTGGCTCAGCTCTCTCTTTACCACAACAGACTGGTTTAGCATCCGCATCACTGCTGATGTTGCCCCAATCCATCTGTCCAACTCCCGCTCCCCCTTACCCTCACTCGTGAACAAAACCCTGAGATACTTAAACTCCTCCACTTTAGGTAGCAACTCCCCCCTGACCTGGAGTAGGCGCCCCACCCATTTCTGGCTGAGCGCCATGGCCACGGACTTGGAAGTGCTGATCCTCATCCCAGCCGCTTCGCACTCGGCTGCAAACCATCCCAGCGCATGCTGTAAGTCACAGATTGATGAAGCCAACAGGACCACATCACCCACAAAAAGCAGAGACGTGATCCTGATGCCACCAAACCAGACACCCTCCACCCCTTGACTGTGCCTAGAAATTCTGTCCATAAAAGTTATGAACAGAACCGGTGACAAAGGACAGCCCTGGCGGAGTCCAACATGCACCGGGAATGAGTCTGACTTACTGCCGGCAATGCAAACCAAACTCCTGCTCCAGTCATACAGGGACCGAATGGCCTGCAGTAGTGGGCCCTGAACCCCATACTCCCGAAGCACCCCCCACAGGGCAAAATGAGGGACACGGTCATACAGTGCCTTGAAAAAGTATTCATACCCCTTGAACTTTTTCACATTTTTCCACCTTACAACCATGAACTTAAACGTTTTTTATTGAGATTTTATGTGATAGACCAACACAGAGTAGCACATAATTGTGAAGTGAAACAAAAATGATAAATGGTCTTCAAAATTTTAAACAAATACAAATCTGAAAAATGTGGTGTGCATTAGTATTCAGCCCCCTGTACTCTGATACCTCTAAATACAATCCAGTGCAATCAATTGCCTTCAGAAGTCATCTAATTAGTTAATAGAGTCCTACTGTGTGTAATTTACTCTCAGCATAAATACACTTGTTCTGTGAAGGCCTCAGTGGTTTGTTAGAGAACACTGAAGAACAAACAGCATCATGAAGACCAAAGAACTCACCAGACAGGTCAGAGATAAAGTTCTGGAGAAGTTTAGAGCAGGGTTAGGTTATTAAAAAAAATCCCAAGCTCTGAACATCTCAAGAAGCACTGTTCAATCCCTCATTCAAAAATGGAAAAAGTATGGCACAACTGCAAACCTACCAAGAGATGGCCGTCCACCTAAACTGACAGAGCGAGCAAGGAGAGCACTGGTCAGAGAAGCAGCCAAGAGGCCCATGATCACTCTGGAGGAGCTGCAGAAATCCACAGCTCAGGTGGGAGAATCTGTGCACAGGACAACTATAAGTCGTACACTCCACAAATCTGGCCTTTTTGGAAGAGTGGCAAGAAGAAAGCCATTGTTGGAAGACAGCAGGGCTGTAGTCAAGTCCACCTTAGTCGAGTCCGAGTCGAGTCCGAGTCCAAAGAGGTTTGAGTCCGAGTCGAGTCCGAGTCCAAAGAGGTTCGAGTCTGAGTCAAGTCCGAGTCCAAAGAGGTTCGAGTCCGAGTCAAGTCCGAGTACAAAGAGGTTCGAGTCTGAGTCCAGGACAGCAAATACAAGTCATATACTTGGAGCATCAAGATAATAACTTTGGGTTATTACTAACACAGTGTCACAGTACTTATGGTTTGTGTATATATACAAACAATAGCTTGTACAATATAACTTCACTCATACAGTAAGTGTGAAAAATTATTACCAGTATTATACTGTAAGTGTGTACCTGTGGTTAGAGTATGCCTTGCCTGAAAAAAAAAAAACTGTACATGCCGTGAGTGTAATGAAATAAGTAACTTTTATTTGAGCATTAACTGTAACAACCCCCCCCATAGAATCATTTGTCAACATTAATCAACAGTCTCACTCACTCACTCACTCACTCACTCACTCACTCACTCTCACTCACACACACACACTCTCTCTCTCTCACACACACACACACACACACCTCAAGAGGGTCACCTGAAACTGCGCTGCACGTAGTTAATATTGTAACTTAATTCTCATTTAGCATCTAACGTTTTACCTGATGAAAAAAATACTAACGTAAGGAATTGTAGCGTCGTATCCGTATCTTCCATTGGCCAGTGTTCGCTACTGTTAGCACAAGATAAAGCTAAGCTCTTTCTAACTGTCACTTACCTTGCTGGGTGGTTCCTCTGCAGGTGTCTGTTAAAATTGGACGTCATCCCAAGCGTGTCTGAAATTGTTTTTTGCAGAATCTGCAGTCTGCCCGGTGTTTCTTTTTCTGATCTGTTGTTGAAAACTCATGGTGATTTGTGTAGGTGAATTAATTACCCCCGAATTAGCCGACATCTTCGCTGTATAGGCTATGTGTGAGAGAAAACAATGAAGGTCGCGCGGGAAGATAATACACATATTTAGAATCTTAAAGTAACAAGTTCAAGTGTGAGACTCTACCATTGGTTGGCGGATTCCTTGGTGGACTTGACGAGTCCTGCAGCTATATTTAGCGAGACCACTAGGGGAGTCCGAGACAAGTCCAAGTCCAATTACAAGCGAGTCCGAGTCAAGTCCAAGTCCATCAAAAAAACGTCTCGAGACGGACTCGAGTACTACAGCCCTGGAAGACAGGCATAAGAAGTCCCGTTTGCAGTTTGCCAGAAGCCATGTAGGGGACAAGTTGAACTTTATGGCCTAAATGCAAAGCACTATGTGTGGTGGAAAACTAACACTGCTCATCACCCTGTATACACCATCCCCACTGTGAAACATGGTGGTGGCAGCATCATGCTATGGGGATGCTTTTCTTCAGCAGGGACAGGGAAGCTGGTCAGAGTTGATGGGAAGATGGATGGAGCTAAATACAGGGCAATCCTGGAAGAAAACCTGTTGGAGGCTGCAAAAGACTTGAGACTGGGAAGGAGATTCACCTTCCAGCAAGACAATGACCCTAAACATACAGCCAGAGCTACAATGGAATGGTTTAGATAAAAGAATATTCATGTGCTAGAATGGCCCAGTCAAAGTCCAGACCTAAATCCCATTGAGCATCTGTGGCAAGATTTGAAAATTGCTGTTCACAGACGCTCTCCATCCAATCTGGCTGAGCTTGAGCTATTTTGCAAAGAAGAATGGGCAAAAATTTCAGTGTCTAGATGTGCAAAGCTGGTAGAGACATACCACAAAAGACTTGCAGCTGTATTTGCAGCAAAAGGTGGCTCTACAAAGTATTGATGCAGGAGGGCTGAATACTAATGCACATCACATTTTTCAGATTTTTATTTGTTTAAAATTTTGAAGACCATTTATCATTTTCATTTCACTTCACAATTACTGTATGTGCTACTTTGTGTTGGTCTATCACATAAAATCTCAATAAAAAAACTTAAGTTTGTGGTTGTAAGGTGGAAAAATGTGAAAAAGTTCAAGGGGTATGAATACTTTTTCAAGGCACTGTAAGCCTTCTCGAGGTCCACAAAACACATGTAGACTGATTGGGCAAACTCCAATGCACCCTCCAGTACCCTTGCAAGGGTAAAGAGCTGGTCCAGTGTTCCACGACCTGGACAAAAACCACATTGTTCCTCTTGAATCCAAGGTTCGACTATCGACTGGACTCTCCTCTCCAGCACCCCAGCGTAGGCTTTCCCAGGGAGCTTGAGAAGTGTGATCCCCCTATAGTTGGAACACACTCGCCGGTCCCCCTTTTTAAAAAGGGGGACCACCACCCCAGTCTGCCAATCCAGAGGCACTGTCCCTGACCTCCACTCAATGTTGAAGAGGCATGTCAGCCAAGACAGCCCAACAACATCCAGTGCCTTCAGGAACTCAGGACGACTCTCATCCACCCCCAGAGCCTGGCCACCGAGGAGCTTTTTAACCACCTTGGCAACCTCAGCCCCTGAGATGGGCGAGTCCTCCCAAACACTCTCAGACTCTGCGTCCTCCTCAGACAACATGAAGGTGGGATTGTGGAGATCCTCAAAATATTCCTTCCACCGTTGAATGATGTCCCCAGTTGAGGTCAACAGCACTCCATCCTTGCTGTAAACAGTAGGGACAGAGCACTGTTTTCCTTTCCTGAGCCACCAGATGGTTTGCCAGAATCTCTTAGAGGCTGACCGAAAGTCACTTTCCATGACCTCACCGAACTCCTCCCACACCCGAGTTTTTGCTTCAGTAACTGCCAGAGCCACATTTCGCTTGGCCGGTCGGTATCTGTCAGCTGCCTCTGGAGACCCACAGGCTAACCAAGCCCAATAGGACTCTTTCTTCAGCTTGACTGCTCCCCTCACCACAGATGTCCACCAGCGGGTTTGGGGATTACCACCACGATAGGCACCAACAACCTTGCAGCCACAGCTCTGCACGGTCGCCTCAGCAATGGAGGTGCAGAACATGGTCCACTCAGACTCAATGTCCCCATCCTCCCCCAGTATGCAGTTGAAGCTCTGCCGGATGTGAACACTGAAGATCTGACAGACGGGAGCCTCTGCCAGATGTTCCCAGCATACCCTCACTATGCGCTTAGCACATCTAGTCACTGGGATTTTTGCCCATTCCTCAAGGCAAAACTGCTCCAACTCCTTCAAGTTTGATGGGTTGTGTTAGTGTACAGCAATCTTCAAGTTATGCCACAGATTTTCACTTGGATTGAGGTCTGGGCTTTGATGAGGCCATTCCAAGACACTTAAAATGTTTCCCTTTGAACAACTCCAATGCAGCTTTAGCAGTATGTTTAGGGTCATTGTCCTGCTGGAACACGAACCTTCACCCCAGTCTCAAACCTCTGGCTGACTCAAACATGTTTTCTTCCAGAATTGCCCTGTATTTAGTGCTATCCATCTTTTCTTCAGTCCTGACCAGCTTTCCTGTCACTGCAGATGAAAAACATCCCCAGAGCAGGATGCTGCCACCACCATGCTTCACTGTAGGAATGGTGTTCTCAGGGTATTGGGTTTGTGCCATACATGGCATTTCCCATGATGGCTAAAAAGTTCAATTTTAGTCTCATTTGACCAGAGAATCTTCTTCCATGTGTTTGGGGAGTCTGCCACATGCTGTTGAGCAAACTCCAAATGTGTTTTCTTAAGCGATTACTTTTTTTCTGGCCACTCTTCCATAAAGCCCCACTCTGTGGAGTGTATGGCTTAAAGTGATCCTATGGACAGATGCTCCCATCACCACTGTGGATCTTTGCAGCTCCTTCAGTGTTATCTTTGGTGTCTTTGTTGGATCTCTGATTAATGCCCTCCTTGCCTGGTCTGTGAGTTTTGGTGGGCGGCCTTCTCTTGTCAGGTTTGTAGTGGTAACATGTTCTTTCCATTTTGCTATAATGGATTTATTGGTGCTCCCTGGAATATTCAAAGTTTGGGATATTTTTTATAACCCAACCCTGATCCATTCTTCTTCACAACTTTGTCTCTGACATGTTTGGAGTGCTCCTTGGTTTTCATGTTGCTTGCTTAGTAGTGTTGCAGAGTCAGGATCCTTCCAGAACAGGCCTGTTTCCCAAAAGCACTGTAGCACAAAGATCATCATTAAATGGTAGAGCAAGCAGCACAATGAACACTCTCTCCTAGTTAAGATGCTCTTTGCATTAAGAGGCTTTTGGGAAACCCACCCCAGGTTGATTTATACAGACATCATGTAACAGATCATGTGACACTTTACTTGCACACAGGTTGATCTTAATCAACTAATTATGTGACTTATGAAGTGAATTGGTTGGACCAGCTCTTATTTAAGGGTTTCACACAAAAGAGGCTGAATACCTATGCACACTCCAGATTTCTGTTTTTTCATCTTAATTATTGTTTGTGTCACAATAAAACAACAATTTGCAACTTTAAAATGGTAGGCATGTTGTGTAAATCAAATGGTGCTAACCCTCCAAAAATTCATCTTAATTCCAGCTTATAATGCAACAAAGCAGGACAAACACCAAGGGGGATGAATACTTTTGCAAGACACTGTATTGTCCATCAACTTATATAACACATTGTCAAAGACCTGTTCTGTTGTTATCACTGTCCCTTTTTCTTGCCTTATTATTTCTTGCCTAACGCTGAGTCCATTTATCTCTTTTTTGAAGTTCTGCAGAAGGTCATACTCCCTTTTCTTCATTTAAAAGCAGTCTCTCCAGACACAAGTTCCTTTCTCTTATCCAGGTTCATTTCAGTTATAGTTTGGTCTGCTCCATAATTTGGAGGTGTATTGACCAGTTCACTTCTCATAAGTTCCATCAAACTGACACTGAACCATAGAAACAACACCAGGTCTCCACTCTTCATCTGGAGCCTCATATTGTTCCCCAGCCTGCTCTTTTTTTTCCTGTAATATCCTGTCTAGGTATTTCTGTTCCTTCTCCTTCTTCTTCTTGTTGAAGTTCATGTGTCTCAACTGCTGCCTTCCTGTCATACATTTCAGCATCCTGATCCCCTTCTCCTTGCTCCAGCTCAGCAGTTTCTGTTGTTTCCTCCTGTTACTGGTGTTCTGGTGTTCCCTACCCCATCATCTCCATCCTATTCTCTGGTCAACGAATGTCAAATTTCTGTCATGGTTCTTCCTGGTTCAAGAGCTCTTGGGCAGTGGCTGAGAAGAAACCATATTGATTTTCCCCTCACCTTTACTGCAGTTGGCGCAGCAAGGATAACCTTGTAGGGTCCTGTTCATCTTGGCTCATTGCACTTTCTCTTAAATACCTTTACATAGACCCAGTCTCCAGGGGCCTCCCTCTTGGTCCCCTGGATTCCTCTTGGACTTCAAGAAGACTCATCTTGGATTTCACATATTCTCCCCTCTGTGGCACCTTTTACCTCAGCAAACTTGATGCTTGATGGATATCAGTTAGACATTTCAGGTAATTGTGCAATTCTTCCTCAAGCTATTCAAGAGTAGGTCCCTTATACAGGTTTCTAAGCCATGGAACAGACATAGGATGTGGAGTAAACATTTCATGCAGGGTTACATATATGTTGTGGTTTGTCTTTGGGGCAGTGGGGATATGGCCAAGTATTGGTTTGTGAATGGAGGGCGGGGTCAGGGAAGGTGAATGACAAAATCAATGCACCTGTTGACAATTAATGTGGTGTGTGTGTGTGTGTGTGTGTGCATTTGTTGCAGTGATGGCAGAGGGTAGAAAAAGAGGGAAAAGAGAACTCTCCTGACCAGAACACGTGTGTGCATGTGTGTCTGAACAGTAAGATTCAAGATTCAAGATTTTTTATTTGTCAGATACACAATAACAGACACAGTGGTTTATTATTGGGTAATGAAATTCTTATTTTGCAACTGCCCGACCAAACTACATTTACCAAAATAAAAAGAAATATATATATATAAAATATGAAATATAAAATATAAAGTGCATATGGAATGCAAAATATAAAGGTAGAGTGAAAAATGAAGATAACATTTAAAAAAAGGGGGGGCAAACAAACAATGTGCAAACAAAGAGGTAGATATACTGTGCAATGTCTTAAAATAAAAGAGGCAAACAAACAATGTGCAAACATAGAGGAAGATATACTGTGCAATGTCTTGTGCAAAATTGCTAATATAATCCATGGCTCAAAGCCTGATGGAAATATAGAGGTAGATGGTGATTATAATCTGTGGTTCAAAAGCCTGATGGAAATATAGAGGTAGATGGTGATTATAATCTGTGGTTCAAAAGCCTGATGGAAATATAGAAGTAGATGGTGATTATAATCCTTGGTTCAAAAGCCTGATGGCCTGGGGGTAAAAATTGTTTGTCAGTCTAGTAGTCCTTGCTTTCACACTCCTGTAGCATCTGCCAGATGGTAGGAGCGTGAATAGTCTGTGTTGTGGGTGTGTTTGGTCCCTGATGATGCTCTGAACCCTTTTTGTGACCCGGGTGTTGTAAATGTCCTGTAGTGGGGGGAGGACAGCTCCACAGATTAACTGTGCCATTTTAATGACACGCTGAAGAGCCTTTCTGTCCTGAGTTGTGCAGTTCCCGTACCACACAGTGATGGAATTTGTCAGGACGCTCTCCACTGTGCACCTGTGAGCAAGTGAATGAATGAAGCTGAAAAGCGATAATCTTAAAAATAAAGTGTGTGTGAACATCATCTCCCACCTACCATACTTCAGTACTCCACCCACATCAGGGCGTCCTACAGTGGTGCTGAAAGCCGGGATACTGAAGGGAACCACCCATGGAGTCCTCCCCATTCAAGGACCTCATCTATGCCCTCGCTACCGCCCGACAAAACCAGCATCAAACACTGATCACCCTCCGAAAGGAGCAGGAACAATGCTTTGAAGCCTTGATGCTGGCCCAGCAGGAAGATCGCCAGGCATTCCAGCACCTGCTCACATCAGCGGGGTCCTCAACCGCCACCATAACAGACCCTCCTCACATGACCCTCACGAAGATGGGGCCGCATGATGATCTGAAAGCCTACATTGCTGTCTTTGAGCAAGTGGCCAGAGCGTGGGGGTGGCCGATCAAGCAGTGCATGGCGTGCCTACGTCCATTACTCATTAGTGACTGGTGAGGTGCAGCTCGCCACATAGCAGCTCCCCACCAACAGCTGGCTCGTATACGCGGACCTGAAGTGAGCCAATCTGCAGCGTGTCGAGCACTCGCCAGAACAACATTGTCAGCACTTCCAGATGCTGATATTGGAGGAGGTCAGCCGGCCATTTGCATTAGGCCAACAGCTCTGGGATGCCTGCTGGCGGTGGCTGAGGGCAGATGACCACAATGCTGAGAGGATCATTGATCTGGTGACACTGGAGCAGTTCATTGCACGTCTTCCAGAAGGAACAGTGGAGTGGGTCCAATATCATCACCTAGCATCGCTGAATCAAGCCATTGAGTTAGCAGAGGAGCATCTAGCAATGGTTCTAGCAGCAGGTGGATGTGTCATCTCTTCTCTTTTTTTCTCTCTCCTTCTCCTTCCCCCTCCCTCCTCTTCCCATCCCTGCTCCATTCCCCCACTGCAGAGACAGGGGTCGGCTCCCCCCAGCCAGACTGCCACACCCGCGGTGTCCTCCTGTCTTCTCCTTCCTTGTCTTTGTCTTCTCACCCCCCCGGTGAGTGATGCCCATAACACCATTACAGAGGTGAAGTTTGGGCCGGTATGCTGGCACTGCGGGGAAACCGGGCATCTCCAGGGTCAGTGTCACATGATGGAGCTGTGGTCTGGATCCCCGACATGCCAGAGACTGCCCCTGATCTGGCCAGAGTGTATTGTATACCGGTGAGTGTCCAAGGGGATACATATCACTTGCTGGTGGATTCCGGCTGTAATCAGACCTCAATCCACCAAAGCCTGGTGTGAGGTGAGGCATTGGGGAGAGCACAAGTGGTGAAGGTTTTGTGTGTTTCATGGGGATGTTCACAATTATCCATTAGTGTCCGTTCACATTCTATTTCAGGGAGAAAAACAAAGTTAAAAGGCAGTGATTAATCCATGTCTTACCCACCCGCTGATTTTGGGGACTGATTAGCCAGGGTTCAGAGGATTAATTCAAAGATTTTTTATTGTCAACTCACTATATATCCTGGACATATAGGAGAATCAAAATGCCGTTTCTCTCTCACCTTACTTGTAAAAAACAGATAAAGATTACACACAAAAAAAGAAAAAAATTAAGAAAACAATATGTATAAATATAGACAATATAGATAAAAAATACCCTAAAATCAAACAATGTACAAAATAGTGTAATACAGTACAATAACGGAGAGGGTGCTAGAAGAGCAGCTTATGAGGTGTATATGAACAGTAGTGTAAATGAGCAATAGCAGCAGATATAGCAGTAATGCTAATGTTTGTGGTGTGATGTGCAAACGGATGAGTAACGCTAATGTTTGTGGTGTGATGTGCAAACGGATGAGGTTCTTGTGTGAATGAATGTGTTACAGACCAGGGGTAGGAGGTAGGTAGTGGACAGAGTTCAGCATCCTGACAGCCTGGTGAATGAAGCTGTTTAGCAGTCTTGTGGAGCAGGCCCGGAGGCTCTGATACCTTTTCCCTGAGGGCAGGAGGCTGAAGAGTGAGTGTGAAGGGTGGGAGGTGTCACCAGCGATGCTGATGGCTCTGCGGGTGAGACGGGAATGATAGATGTCTGTAAGGGAGGGCTGAGGGGTACCAATGATCTTGCTGGCCGTGTTCACTATGTGTTGCAGAGTCTTCCGGCAGGAGTCACTGCAGCCTCCATACCATGCAGTGATGCAGCCAGTGAGGACACTCTCAATGGTGCCCCTGTAGAATGAGCACATGATGGGGGGTGGGACTTGTGCACTCCTCAGTTTGCGGAGGAAGTAGAGGCGAGTTTGAGCCTTCTTGGCCAGCGATGTGGTGTTGTTGGACCAGGAGAGGTCCTCAGCAATGTGCACCCTTAGGAATTTGGTGCTGCTCACCCTCTCCACTGCAGCACCATCAATGGTCAGAGGGGGATGTTGTGAGTGACCTCTCCTGAAGTCGACTACAATCTCTTTAGTCTTCTCCACATTCAGAAAGAGATTGTCTTTACTCCACTTGACCAGTTGGCTCACCTCACTCCTGTAGTTGGCTTCATCATTGTTAGTGATGAGCCCCACCACAGTTGTGTCATCCGCAAACTTAATGATGTGATTGGTGCTGTAGATTGGTACACAGTCATGGGTCAGTAGGGTGAAGAGCAGCGGGCTAAGCACACACCCTTGTGGGGCCCCTGTGCCCAGCATGATGGTCCTGGAGGTGTTACTGCCAACCAGCACGTTCTGTGGCCTCCCTGTAAGAAAGTCCAGCACCCAGTTACAAAGAGAGGTGTTGAGTCCCAAATGTCCAAGTTTTTGTATTAGCTGCTGGGGAATGATTGTGTTGAATGCCGAATTGTAATCCAAGAACAGCATTCGCACATAGGTGTTCTTTGAGTCCAGGTGAGTGAGGGCTGGGTGGAGAGCAGTGGAGATAGCGTCCTCTGTGGACCTGTTTGACCTATATGCAAATTGGAATGGGTCATGAGAGGGAGGGAGAATGGACTTGATGTTCTGCATGACCAGTCGCTCAAAGCACTTCATGATAATGGAAGTCAGTGCTACAGGCCGATAGTTGTTATAGCTAGATGGGAGGGGCTTCTTTGGTACTGGTATTATGGTTGTAGCTTTGAAACACGTGGGGACAACAGCTTGGTTCAGGGAGATGTTAAAGATGTCAGCAAGGACATCCCTGAGCTCCATGGCACAGTCCTTCAGAACAGGACCAGGTATGTTGTCTGGTCCAGCTGCCTTATGTGGGTTGATCCTGGAGAGGGTTCTCTCCATGCTGGCTGGATCCAGACATATGGCCTGTTCATCCAGGGGAGGAGTGGTCTTCTGTGCTGGTGTGTTGTTTTGTGTTTCAAAGCGTCCAAAGAAGTCATTTAGGCAGTTTAGCAATGTGATGTCACTCTCACAGATCCGTGGTGGGGGTTTGTAGTTTGTGAGGGTTTGAATGCCACGCCAGAGAGACTGTGCATCTCTGGTGTTGCTGAAATGTTCAGATATTTTATGGCTGTACTGACATTTTGCCTCCCTGATGCCGCGGGACAGGTTGGCTCTGGCTGTTGTTAGACCTGCGGTGTCACTGGCCCTAAAGGCTGCGTCTCAAGCCCGCAGGAGCCTGTGAACCTCTCCGGTCAGCCAAGGCTTCTGGTTAGCACGAACAGTGATGGTTTTGCAGTGAGTGACATCATCAGTGCATCTAGCGATGTATGATGTGACGGCCTCAGTGTATTCCTCTAAGTCTATGTAGTCATTGTAAGTGGCTGTTTCTTTGAAAATGCCCCAGTGTGTAGTGCTAAAACAGTCTTTCAGAGCATAGGAGGCCCCCTCTGGCCACACACGTGCCTCCTTTTGTGTTGGTCTGATGGCTTTCACTCTGGGTCTATATGCAGGTCTCCGCATGATGCTAATGTGATCAGAGAGACCCAGGTGGGGGAGGGGGAGGCCTTGTAAGTTCCTTTGTGGGTTGTGTACACCAAGTCCAGTAAGTTGTCATCTCTTGTTGGAAAGTCCACATGCTGATGTAATTTGGGCAGTAAAACCTTTAAATCTACATGATTGAAGTCACCTGCTGTGATGAGGAATCCATCTGGGTGTGCTGTCTGTTGTTTACTGATGGTCTGGTAGAGTTCATTGAGTGCCTTGCTCCTAAGGGTGTTAGCAGTGGGAGGGATGTAAACAGCGACGAGCAGAATCGATGTAAACTCCCTCAATAGGTAGAAGGGTCAGCACTTGATGATGATATACTCCGCCAGCGGAGAACAGTGTTTGTGCACAACACTAGCATTCTGGCACCAAGCATCGCTGATGTAAACACACACTCCCCCGCCGCGAGTCTTGCCTCCTCCCATAAAGGCTTGGTCAGCACGGTAGCATGTTAGCCCAGCTAGCTGGATAGCAGAGTCCAGGATGTTGTTATTCAGCCAGGATTCCGTAAAGATGAAAACACAGCAATCCCTCAGATCACGTAGCGCAGATCGCATGAGTTCTATGTGATCTATTTTGTTGTTTAGTGAGAGTACATTGGCCAGAATGAGGGATGGTATCACGGGTCTGTGCAGGCTAGTGGCTAGCCTAGCCCAGATCCCGCCGTGCTTGCCACGCTTCTGTTTCCTTTCACACCACTTCCGGCGCCTCCTCTCTGGGTGAGACACAGCAGGCGAGTCCGGTGATGTTGTAGTCCGGCGGAGAAGACCCAGGCCTCGAAGTTCCTCAATGACTTTCTGGTCCAAAACGAGATGTTTGGTCATATTTCCTATAGCTAGAAGGCATTGGCGACAATATCTTGTGACCGACATTGTCAGTGCACTACTCGCACATGTACATAGACATAAATCACACAGACATACAATAGAACATGCACTTTTAGACACTAAACACGGAGAGAGAGGGGCCGCTGTGTCCGTATGTATATGGAGCATATAGTAAGAGGTGAGTCCTGCAATAATGCGTCACGGGGAGATTCTGATGTGGCATCGATTGGGGAAGCTGTCACAGAGCCGTCTACTGTACATCAGCACCACGTCAGGGCGATGTGAGGAATGAGGAGCAGCTCGCCCCCCTCCCTCTCTCAGGGATTCCCTTGAAGATTTCCCATTAGAGCAGTCATGAGACAAGACTCTGCATCATACGTTTGACCAAGTGAAAGTAATTGATGGTCAAACTCTCCAGCCAAATGTGGCACCCGCCTTCCCGTATTTCGCTATTATTAAGGATAGGCTGTATTGAGTGACACAGGACACTCAAAGTAATGAACAGTTAACACAATTGTTTATCCCTAAGAGCCATAAGCAACTCATGTTCCATGCAGCTCACTTTAATCCCATGGCTGGACACTTAAGGCAGGAACTAGCCCGAATAATGGCCTGGTTCTATTGGCCAGAGATTCACGGGGACATTTGTTGGTGGCATGCAGCATGCTGTGAATGCCAATTAGTAAATCCCATGACCACTCCAAAAGTGCCTTTGTGCCCACTCCCCCTAATTGAGCCCCCTTCGAGAGAACTGGTATGGATCTCGTTGAGCCATTAGATTGGTCAGCACAAGGATATCGCTTTATTTTAGTTCTGGTGGACTATGCAACACGATGTCCAGAAGCAGTGCCTCTGTAATATCTCTGCATGCAGTATTGCGGAAGCACTCTTCCATGTTATCTCCTGGGTTGGGATTCCGAAAGAAATCCTGATGGACCAAGGCATTTCGTTTATGTCACGCACACTGGGTGAACTGTATGAGTTGTTGGGGATTAAATCTATCCGCACCAGCATCTATCACCCACAAACAGATGGTTTAGTAGAGTGCTTTAATCAGACACTGAAAAATTTAATTTGGAAATTTGTAAGTGAAGATGCATGTAATTGGGATAAATGGCTTGAGCCCCTGTTATTTGCAGTATGAGAGGTCCCACAAGCCTCCGCGGGATTTTCACTGTTTGAATTATTATATGGGTGAAAGCCACATGGCATTTTAGACATGCTGCAGGAAATTGGGAGGGGAGACCTTCAACTAGTAAAAATGAAATTCAATACATTCTTGACCTGCGCACAAATCTCCACACCCTCACACACTTCACCCAGGAGAAATTATGGCAGGCACAAGAACGTCAAGCCCGGCTATACGACAGGGGCGCGTGCCTTAGGCAGTTCACTCCAGGAGACAAAGTACCATGTCAAGCTCCAAATTAGTCTCCAAGTGGCAAGGGCCCTTTGAGGCCACACAGTGAATCGGGGATGTCAACTATGAGGTGAGGCGAACAGATAGGGGCAGGGCTCTGCAAATATACCACCTCAACCTATTAAAACATTGGAACAAGGGGGTCCCTGTGGCATTGGCATCGGTAGTTCCAGAGAGGGTGGAGCTAGGGCAAGAGGTAAAAACCACAAAAGCAACAACTCAAACAGCTCCGGTCCCTTGTGGAGACTATCTCTCACTGGCCCAACTCACAGAGGTTGCCAAGTTGCAAGAGGAATTTTCTGACATGTTCTCGCCCCTTCCCCACTTCATAGAACACCACATTCATCATCATCATCCTTTGGCCTCGGCCGAGATGTTGCATACAACAGTTCACCACACCTCTTGGTCAGCCATTGCAGATGGAAGATCCTGCAAAGGTATTCCCAAGTCCCTTGCGATGGTGGCAGGGAAAGTTAGCTTTCATGGCCTCACAGGGAGCCGGCTTGGGCTCCACAGTATCAGTCGGGAGATTGCTTCATCCTTGGCATGGTAGCAGTGCCCAGCGAACTTCAGCCTCCTTTGCTTAACCCAAGCAGAAATTGGGGACAGGTCTCTGTAAATCTCCTGTAGCATAGCATGCGTTGACCAGTGGATATTCTGAACTCGGAGTAGCAAGTTGGTATAGTTACCGTCCAGTCTCTGCTGTTGTTGTACTGTGAGGGTCCAGGTCTCGGCTCCATAGAGGGGAATGGATTCCACGACAGATTTAAAGAGGCGGATTTTCAGGTTATTTTCCAAATTCGAGCACCATATCTTGTCGAGGGAGTTGCATGCCTTCCAGACAAGTGCCTTACGAGTCTTAAAATCCTTATATGAGTCCATTATGTAGGAGCCGAGGTACTTAAAATCATCAACGTGCTTTATTTCCTTGCCAGAGAGACAGGAGATGCTTGTGGTATCTGCAATAGTAGAGATATATTCCGTCTTAGCTTCATTACAGTAGAGACCTACTAGGGAGGCTGATGATTCAAGCGCTTGAAGAAGGGACTCTGCATCTCTAACATGTTCTGAGACAATTGCTATATTGTCAGCATAGTCGAGATCAGTGAGGTATTTGGCAGGATGCCTGTGGCTTTTTCGAGCTTGGAGCTGAAGGCCTCTCTCAGGGTGCATGTCTATGGATATCCAGAGGACATAGTCAAGCATGATGATGAAAAGGAACGGAGCCAGTGTGTCACCTTGCAGCACTCCGGCATGGATATCAAAGAAGTCGGTCTTGCCATCAGGTGTGATGACAGAGGCTTTAGTGCTGGTGTAAAGTGCCCGGATTGCCATCATGATATGGTTTGGTATTCCATAGAGGGGAAGTAACTCAAACATGGTCTCTCTACAGATGGAGTCAAAGGCTTTCTTGAAATCTACAAAGCAGACAATGACATCCATGTTGTACCTGTTCATCTCCTCTGTTATTCTAAGAGTTAGTATCTGGGTGATTGTAGATCTTCCTGTTCTAAAACCATTCTGATTCATGCGGAGAAGCGGGTCCACCAGTGGTATAAGTCGGTTCAGAATGAGTTTATTGTACATTTTGGCTGCTATTGGTATTAGCGATATGCCTCTATAGAAGAACAGGTTTGTGAGATCTCCCTTCTTTTGAACTGGAATAATGCCAGATTCTAGCCATTTTAAGGGTGGCACCAGGTCAGAGAAGGTGTTGTTACAGATATCCAAGAGTAAGCTGTGGAATACAGGGTCTTTCCATAATATTGCTGGCATATTATCAAGGCCGGGGGACTTGTTTGTTTTAGTCATCTTAACCACGTCAAGCAGCTCATCCATTGTGAAAGGCTCAGTTGAAATGTCCGAATTATCTGCAATCTATATTTTGGGGAGATTTTGATTGTCTGGGAAGTTTGCAGGATGCCCAAGAAGATTGCAGAAGTGGATCAGCCAGTTGTCTTTTCTTTTCTCTGGAGATCTGCCCTTAATGGTGATAGTTGGTCTACGCTTTCTGCCTGTTATCTCATTGATGGTTTTCCAGGCGGCGACATGCTTGTTCGAAGCATTTTCTTTTTCCAGCTGGGAAATTTTACCTTGGATGAACTCTGTTTCAGCACAGATATATGCATCATCAAGTTCTATTTGAGCATCTGCTATAACCACTCTAGTGGCTTGCGTCTGTTTATCCTCGTATGCCTTGGATCTCTGGAGGACAGCTTCCCACGCCTTGATAACTTGCAGGTGGGTGCTTAGATGGTTAGCTTGGCTTTCTTCTTCTTTGGGAGGGACTTAAGGGCAACCTCTTCAGCTGCAGTCATGATATTTAGGTACTGAGTATCAATGTCATCATTGAACTTCGCTAGTACCTCAAAACAGTTGTGCACTTCTATAGCATACGTTGAGGATAGATGGGGACTGGTTGTAACAAGTTGCCAGTCTGTTTGCTTCATGGGGTGCTTGACAGACTTCTTGGACCACATTGAAAATGCCCCTGGGAGTGGTGGTGCGTAGCTGCCTTTACCGCTTACTCAAACACAAAAAAAGGTGGTTCAGGATGAACTCAAGGCCATGCTCAACATGGGCATAATTGAGGAGTCACACAGTATCTGGAGCAGCCCGGTGGTCCTGGTACCCAAGACCAATGGGTCGGTCAGTTTCTGTGTGGACCATGGGCGTCGCCACCATTGAATGTGAAAGGGACGTGTCCCCCTCACATTTCATAATTATTCATTTGGACCCCCCCACACACACATTTAACATAAAATATTAGTTCACCTAGCGCCGTTTCTATTGCTTTGTGAAAGAATCCATTCCACTTGATCAATAAGAGAATATGCATACCACTGAAAATCCACTCTGGGTTTTCTGGGCGTTACCTACAACAACTCACCACACGCGAGTGAATCTCAGTGCAAGCAGAGACATTTTGGTGCAGCTGCTCGAAAGTGGAGGAGGTAACGTCAGCCCCATTGTCACCTCACAATGTCTAGCTTTTGCTAAAACCTTATTCTTTTGTTATATGCCCTCAAAATTAACCCTAGGCCACCTTAAATTAATGTTCAACTAAACAATGAAATAAGCTTAGCCTAATGGGGTATTCTTGGTTGATGATGAATTGTTTGCAATATTTGCTCCATCCCCAGACACAATGGACATAAGGAAATTCTTTACAAAGAAGTGGAAAGTAAGTCAAAATTTCCCCACAGGACAGGACTTTTTTTGTCCCAATGGAAATGTTAGTGCAGTTGTATCAGTCAATGTTAGGAGATGTATGAGCTAGCTTAATGTTAGCTATCACTTAATTCAAACCCAGTAGACCTACCTTATTGTAATGCCAAGAATGAGGTCAAGTCTGCTCTGATGATATTTATTGATTCCCAGTTTTGTCTGGTCTTTGCCAGTTTTCTGGAAAGTAACATGGGAAATCAGTGTATGGGGAAGGAATAGTAGAAAGGAAAGCAATGGAGAGAGATGGATGTTATTCCAGGTGGATTGTGAAGGAAAGGGGGATAAAAGTTATGAAGTGGTAGAAATTGTGGTGGCATCAATGTAAGAAGGAGTTATATCTATAAATCTATTTGTTATACTAATCTGTAAATGTTACTGTAGTACCACCATTGCATGTAGGTTGACAAAACTGCACATGTTCATTGTGTGAAGTTATCTTTTATGTGTCGTTGCTTGACACAGTGTAATTTTGTGTTATGAAGACTGCATGATGCCATGTCATTTTTGTTATGAGTATCACTAAATCAGAAAAAAGTAAAACGCACCCGCTAAAGTCACTGTTGGTGGTTAACAA
Organism: Neoarius graeffei; assembly: GCF_027579695.1. Classification (NCBI taxonomy): domain Eukaryota; kingdom Metazoa; phylum Chordata; class Actinopteri; order Siluriformes; family Ariidae; genus Neoarius; species Neoarius graeffei. Next base: position 21,961,241 of record NC_083594.1, read on the forward strand.
AATTGCACCTGTTCAAGTCAAGTCAAGTCAACTTTATTGTCAGATATGCTATACATGCTCGACATATAGCACAGATGAAATTTCAGTCTTCTCTGACCCACGGTGCAAACAGACAATGCAATAAATAAAAATAAAAATAGAATAATTGAAAAAAAACAAACAATATAACCAGTATAAGCACTCTAGATAGGAACTAGACATAGACTAAACACTCAGACAAACAATATAAGCAGTATAAATAAACAGTATAAACACTAGACATAGACTAAACACTCAGACAATATAAACAGCGTAAACACTAGACAAGAACTAGACAAAGAGTAAACACTCAAACAGACAATATAAACAGTATAAACACTTTAGATATGAACTAGACATAGACTAAACACTCATATATACATATATACACACGCACACACATACTGTACACATAAATTGGTTCAAATAAACAAACAGTCAAGGGCACTTGAGGTATAGCAGGTAAACATTGAAATAAGCAGTATAAACAAACTAGCAGCTGTTAAGATGAGGTAGTGTGGAATAGTGCAAATGAGCGAGGTAAAGTGAGATGTGCGGTCCCTGAGTTCAGTGTGTTAATGAACGATGAGATGTGTGTGTGTGTGTGTGTGTGTGTGTGTGTGTGTGTGTGTGTGTGTGTGTGTGTGTGTGTTTGGGGGGGGAACTGTGAGGATGACATGTCAGATGCTGAAGGGGGGGCAAGGGGGTGTGCGAGCAGAATCTGTGGCAGGGGGCAGAGGGGGGAGGTGGGGCAGAACAGGGAGGGAGTTGAGCCTCCTGACCGCCTGGTGAAAGAAACTGTTCTTGAGCCTGCTGGTTTTGGCCCGGAGACTCCGCAGTCTCCTCCCCGACGGCAGCAGGCTGAAGAGGCTGTGAGATGGGTGGGTGGGGTCACCTGCAATCCTGATGGCTTTGCGGGTGAGGCGGGAGTTATAGATATCCATTAGAGAAGGGAGAGAGACACCAATCATCCTCTCAGCTGTTCTCACAATGCACTGCAGAGTCTTGCAGCAGGACACGGTGCAGGCGCCATACCACACAGTGATGCAGCTGGTCAGAATGTTCTCGATGGTGCCTCTGTAGAAAGTGTGCATGATGGGGGCCGGGGCTCTTGCTCTCCTCAGTTTGCAGAGGAAGTACAGACGCTGTTGGGCTTTTTTGGCCAGTGATGCGGTTTTGTTGCTCCAGGACAGGTCTTCAGAGATGTGCACACCCAGAAACTTGGTGCTGCTCACCCTCTCCACCTGTTCATTGTGTGAAGTTATTTTTTATGTCACTGTTGCTTGACACAGTGTGATTTTGTGTTATGAAGTTTGCATGATGCCATGTCATGCCTGTTCATTGTGTGAAATTATGAATATTCTTATTTTTAAACATACAGTTGAGTATCACTATTGCTTGGCACAGTGGCATGTTGTGTTACATCTAAAAGTAAATACAGGAAACACAAAATAAAAAGTAAAATGCACCCATAAAGTCATTGTTGGTGATAAATTGTGTCACATTCATCTCATTATCTTGGGCATAGCAGTGGGTTTAAAAACAGGCTGATGAATATATGGACTAGTTGAATGAGGACTTATTGTTGTCTCTAAAATAGTCATTGAATTAAATGACTTTTGTAGGTAAGACCCCCTACCAGTGTGTCCCCCCCACATTAAAAATGCTTCTGACGCCCCTGGTGTGGACTACAGGAAAGTCAACATGGTGTCTAAATTCGACACATACCCAATGCCTTGCAGTGATGAGTTGCTTGATCGGTTAGGTGCTGCTCACTTTTAGTTGACACTGGATTTAACAAAGGGATATTGGCAGATCCCCTTCACTCCTCTATCCTGAGAGAAAATGGTCTTTTCCACACCATTTGGATTACACCAGTTTGTCACAATTCCTTTTGGTTTATTCGGGGCTCCCGCTACATTACAGCAGCTCATGGACAAGATCCTCCGTCCCCACACTGCCTATGCAGCAGCATACCTCAATGACATTATTGTGTATAGCAATGATTCTCTGTGGCATCTTGAACACCTTAGGGCCATCCTAGAGTCGCTGAGGTGTGCAGGCCTCATAACTAACCCAAAAAAGTGTGCAATTGGGCAGGTGGAAGTATGGTATCTGGGTTTCCACTTGGGTCATGGGCAGGTGTGTCCCCAAATTGAGAAGACTGCAGCAATTGTGGTCTGCCCGAAGCCCAAGACCAAAAAGGGGGTGAGACAGTTCCTCAGGCTGGCTGGCTACTATCGTAGGTTCATACCTAATTTTTCGGACGTCACCAGCCGCTGACTGATCTCACTAAAAAGGGAGCATCAGAGCTGGTCCAGTGGACGGAGCAGTGCCAACAGGCTTTCACCAAGGTAAAAGCTGCACTGCGTGGGGGGCCACTTTTACACTCCCCTTGTTAGGGTTTTGCTGGGATTCAAACCTGGTTCGTTGGTGTGATGATCCAGCAAACCCCCACTAGGCCACCAGGGGGATGACTCAAATGCAGAGGCGTGAGGCGGAAGTAGAAAAAGTATCAAAAGGTTTATTTATACTATGTACACTATATACAATCCAGGGCAAAACAAAAAAACAAAAACAAAGAGTATAATCCAAAAGTTCAAAAAGAAAAAGGCAAAAATACAAAAGCTCAGAAGATCCACAAAACACAGTCACTACTAAATCCAAAAGAAAAGCAAAGTGCAAAACAAAGAACACGGTATAGAGGAAACTGGAGATAAACATAACAGCACAAAGACTCCGTGACAAGAGGACTGAACTCAGGGGTATAAATACACAAACTAATTAAGGACACAGGTGAAGATAATCAGGACAAACAGGCAATTAACAAAAACACAAAACACAGGAACAGTGGCGGCCTCTAGAGGCCAAAATAAACATGACACGAAAAGGAAATAACAGCGGCCTCTAGAGGCCAAAACAGTCCAAGTCCTAACAGGACCCCCCCCCCCTCTAGGAGCGTCTCCTGATGTTCCCAGGGCGATCCGGATGGGCCGAATGGAAGTCCCGACACAGTTCTTTATCTAGGACATCCCGAGCAGGAACCCAGCAGCGCTCCTCAGGACCATAGCCCTCCCAGTCCACCAGGTATTGCAACCCGCCGCGGACCCGGCGGGAGTCAAGCAGGCGATGCACAGTGAACACAGTCTGCCCCTGGAAGATGCGGGGGGGTGGGGGGTTCCTAGGGGCAGGGGCATACGTAGACGTAAGTACAGGCCGCAACAGGGAAACATGGAAAGTGGGGTTGATCCTCAGAGTCCGGGGCAACTGGAGCCGGTAGGAGACAGGGTTCACCCTGCGCACCACCTTGAAGGGGCCAATGTAGCGAGGAGCAAGCTTGCGGTTCTCCACCCGCAGCGGAAGGTCCTTAGTGGACAGCCAAACCTGCTGCCCAGGGCGGAAAGCGTGTGCAGGTCTTCTATGGAGGTTGGCCTGAGTCTGGTTGGTTCTGGAGGTCTGGATGAGGGTCTTCCTGACCTTGCTCCAGGTCTTGCGACACCGTCTCACATATTGGTTGACCGAGGGCACCCCCGCGTCCTCCTCCTGGTCCGGAAACAGAGGTGGCTGGAACCCGAATTGGCACTGGAATGGCGACAGCTTGGTGGCCGATGACTGCAGGGTGTTGTGGGCGTACTCTGCCCATGGCAGCCAGGTGCTCCACGATGTCGGGTTATCCATAGCCAGGCCTCGCAGGGTGGTTTCCAGGTCCTGGTTGAGCCTCTCCGTCTGACCATTGGACTGTGGGTGAAACCCAGAGGAGAGGCTGGCAGTGGCTCCGATGACCTTGCAGAACCTGTGCCACACTCGGGAGGAGAACTGGGGCCCTCGGTCTGAGACGATGTCCTGTGGAAGACCAAAGACTCGGAAGACATGATTGAACATAAGTTTAGCTGTTTCAAGAGCAGAGGGGAGTTTGCACAGTGGTATGAAGCGGCAGGCCTTGGAGAATCTGTCAACTATGACCAAAATGACCGTGTTACCTTGTGACTCAGGGAGACCTGTGATGAAGTCAACTGCCACGTGGGACCAGGGACGCCGGGGAATGGTCAGAGGATGTAGGAGACCCTGGGGACGCTGTCGTGGGTTCTTGGTTCTGGTGCAAACCTCACAGGACAGGACAAATGACCTTACTTCCTTCTCCATGTTAGGCCACCAGAAGCGTCTTTTCAGGAAGTCCAGGGTCCTCCGAGCTCCTGGGTGGGCGGTGAGAGGGGAAGAGTGACCCCACTGGAGAACCTTGGCCCGGGCTTGATGTGGGACATACAAGAGGCCCGGTGGCCCCGTCCCAGGACCGGGGTCCTGGCGTTGGGCTCGTCGAACAGCCTCCTCAATACCCCAGCGGACAGGGGCCACAATCCGGGACACCGGGATAATAGGCCCAACTTCATTCTCCCTGCTAGTGGCAGAGAACAGCCTGGACAGTGCGTCAGGTTTGGTGTTCTTGGAGCCGGGGCGGTACGAGAGGGTGAAGTCAAACCGACTGAAAAACAGGGCCCACCTAGCCTGTCGAGGGTTCAGTCTCTTGGCTTGCTGGAGGTACTCCAGGTTCTTGTGGTCAGTCCAAACCAGGAATGGATGTTGCGCTCCCTCCAGCCAGTGCCTCCACTCCTCAAGGGCCAGTTTGACCGCTAGCAGTTCTCGATCCCCCACATCGTACCGGGACTCCGCAGGACTCAGGCGGTGGGAGAAGTAAGTGCAGGGGTGCAGCTTTCCTTCCGAACGTTGAGAGAGCACCGTGCCGACACCACTGTCCGAGGTGTCCACCTCCACGATGAATGGTTGGGAGGTGTCTGGGAGGACCAGAATGGGTGCCGTGCAGAAGCGGTGCTTGAGGTCTTTGAATGCCTTTTCTGCCTGAGGAGACCAGACATAAGATCCACCTGTCCTTTTGGTGAGGTCTGACATGGGTGCTGCCACAGAACTGAAGTTCCTGATGAACTTGCGGTAGAAGTTAGCGAATCCTAAGAACCGCTGAACCTCCTTAACGGACTTGGGAGTAGGCCAATCCCGGACGGCCAGGGTCTTGGCAGGGTCCATTTGGAGTTGGCCTGTCCATACAATAAATCCCAGAAAGGAGACCTCGGGAACATGAAATTCGCATTTCTGGGCCTTGGCGAACAGATTGTTCTGTAGCAGCCTCTGGAGAACCTGGCGGACATGGTGGCGGTGCTCCTGCACGGTCTTGGAGAAGATAAGGATGTCGTCGAGGTAGACAAAAATGTACAGGTTAATCATGTCCCTTAAGATGTCGTTGATTAGGGCCTGAAAAACAGCTGGTGCGTTGGTGAGTCCGAAGGGCATCACCTGGTATTCGTAGTGCCCAGACGGGGTGTTAAAGGCAGTCTTCCACTCGTCTCCCTGTCGGATACGGATGAGGTGGTATGCGTTCCGTAGGTCCAACTTGGTGAAGACGGTGGCGCCTTGGAGCAGGTCGAAAGCAGTGGACATCAGCGGAAGGGGATATCGGTTGCGCACAGTGATCTTGTTCAGGCCCCTGTAGTCAATACATGGTCGGAGCCCCCCATCCTTCTTGCCGACAAAGAAGAAGCCGGCACCAGCAGGTGAGGTGGAGGGTCGAATGAACCCAGAGACCAGGGCGTCTTTGAGGTATTCCTCCATGGCCTTGCGTTCTGGCTGAGAGAGGGAAAACAGTCTGCCACGAGGAGGGGTTGTCCCAGGGAGCAAGTCGATAGCACAGTCGTAGGCCCGGTGCGGAGGAAGAACGGTGGCCCTGCTCTTGCTGAATACCTCCTTGAGATCCCAGTACTCTGTGGGAGCTTGAGATAACTCGGTGAGATCAGGGGGCTCGGCAGGAGACACAGGAGAGCTAGAGAGAAGACAAGAGGCATGGCATGCAGGGCCCCATTCCACAACCTGGCTTGTTACCCAGTCTATGCGAGGGTTGTGGCGAGTAAGCCAAGGAAGGCCTAGAATAACTGAGAACTCAGGTGAAGGAATCAGATGCAGGGATATTTCTTCCTTGTGACCTTGAGACTGGAGGAAGACTGGAGAAGTAACTTGGGTGACTCTTCCATCACCTAATGCTTGGCCATCGAGGGCAGACACAGACAGAGGGACTTCAAGAGGTGCAGTAGGTATATTGATGCTTTGGGCGAAGTGAATATCCATAAAGTTCCCAGCCGCCCCTGAGTCTATCAAAGCTTGACAAGAGTGGACAGACTCACCCCAGGAGATGGAGACCGGGATGTAGATTCCTTGGCCAGGGAGTCCGGGAGAGAGGGTAGGCCCCGTCACAACCCTCCCTCGGCTGGACGGGGCGGTCCTTTTCCCAAGAGTTCGGGACATGATGCTCGGAAGTGACCAGGCTTGCCACAGTAGATGCAGCACTTATCCCTCCTTCTGCGCTCCCTCTCAGATGCGGAGAGGCGAGTACGACCCACTTGCATGGGTTCTGGACAGTCACTGAAGGAGGTAGATGGTTTCCAGGTAGAGGTAGGGAGGCTGGGGGGGCTCAAGGCTTGGTGGCGTTCTCTCATCCTGTTGTCCAGATGAATAGCATGTGAGATGAGGGTTTCGAGGTCACTTGGGCATCCAATAGAGGCCAGACCGTCCTTGATAGGGTCAGACAGACCATGGTGGAAGGCTGACACCAGGGCAGTCTCGTTCCATCCACTTACTGCTGCGAGCGTTCGGAACGAGATGGCGTAATCTGCGACGCTTCCTCCTTGCCGGATGGACATGAGCTTTCGGGCTGCGTCGGTACTGATGTCTGTCTGATCGAAGACCCGAAGCATCTCTTCAGAAAACAGCTGGAAGTCAAAGCACTCAGGTCCCTGTCTCTGCCAGATAGCAGTAGCCCAGGCTCGCGCCTTACCAGCTAATAAGGTTATCACAAAGGCAATCTTGCGGCGATCCGTAGTGTAGGTGGTAGGCTGAAGCTCAAAGGCGAGTTGACACTGGGTAAGGAACTCTCGGCACTCACTGTGCTTGCCGTCATACCTCTGTGGTGCAGGAAGGCTGGGTTCGCGAGGTGAAGAAGGCAGCATGGCAGGAGGCACTGGAGCAGGATCAGGAGATGCAGGCAGAGATGTCAGCTGTGCCAGGGTTTTCCCAATTTGCTGAAGCAGTTCCTCGTGGCGAGCAAGGGCCTCACGTTGGCTGGTGAGCGTACGTCCATGAGCTTCCATGGTCGCTCCGAAGCGTGTCAAAGCTGCCATAATTCCCTGAAGGTTGGCCGGGTAGACAGTTGAAGCAGCTTCTGCTGAGTCGGTCATGACGGAGTCTTTCTGTTAGGGTTTTGCTGGGATTCGAACCTGGTTCATTGGTGTGATGATCCAGCAAACCCCCACTAGGCCACCAGGGGGATGACTCAAATGCAGAGGCGTGAGGCGGAAGTAGAAAAAGTATCAAAAGGTTTATTTATACTATGTACACTATATACAATCCAGGGCAAAACAAAAAAACAAAAACAAAGAGTATAATCCAAAAGTTCAAAAAGAAAAAGGCAAAAATACAAAAGCTCAGAAGATCCACAAAACACAGTCACTACTAAATCCAAAAGAAAAGCAAAGTGCAAAACAAAGAACACGGTATAGAGGAAACTGGAGATAAACATAACAGCACAAAGACTCCGTGACAAGAGGACTGAACTCAGGGGTATAAATACACAAACTAATTAAGGACACAGGTGAAGATAATCAGGACAAACAGGCAATTAACAAAAACACAAAACACAGGAACAGTGGCGGCCTCTAGAGGCCAAAATAAACATGACACGAAAAGGAAATAACAGCGGCCTCTAGAGGCCAAAACAGTCCAAGTCCTAACACCCCTAACTTCTCTCTCACCTTTATTTTGCAGACGGATGCATTGGACAGAGGGCTGGGGGCTGTTTTGTCCCAGGAGGTGGAGGGCAAGGAATGTCCCATGCTGTACATCAGCTGCAAGCTCTCAATGCATAAAATTAAGTACAGCACCATCGAAAAGGAGTGCCTGGCCATCAAATGGGCAGTCCTCAACCTCCAATACTACCTGCTAGGGTGCCCTTTCACTCTCTGTTCAGACCACATGCCCCTCCAGTGGCTCCACCGCATGAAGGATGCCAATGTGCAGATCACCCGTTGGTACCTCACCCTCCAGCCATTTAAATTTGAGTTGGTCCACAGGCCGGGGGCACAGATGGTAGTGGCAGACTTCCTGTCCCGTCAGGGGGGAATTTGTTGCACGTTGGACAGCTCCCGACCTGAGTCGGGCAGTGGGGGTATGTTGGGGGCATGGCCAAGCGTCAGTTTGTGAATGGAGGGCGGGGTCAGGGATGGTGAGCGACAAAGTCAATGCACCTGTTGTCAATTAATGTTGTGTGTATATGTTTGTTGCATTGACAGCAGAGGGTAGAACAAGAGGGAGAGAGCGAAGAGAAGAGAGCTCTCCCGACCAGAACACGTGGGTGTGTGTGTGTGTGTCTGAATAGTGAGCGAGCAAGCGAGTGAATGAATGAAGCTGAAAAGCAATAATCTTAAAAATAAAGTCTGTGTGAACATCATCTTCTGCCTGCCATGCTTCAATACTCCACCCACATCAGGGCGTACTGCAGTCTGCATTCTCATCAAAGCAAACAGCAAACCATTCACTTTCCAGTCTGCACATTTTTTCGCTAACTTATTCTTGATCACCCCATTTGGTCTTTCAACCATCCCTTTTGTTTGCCAATGACAAACACATCCCAGTCTCTGTTTTCTTCTAAGGCACTGCACTATACGTCTTATCACATTATTTACAAAATGATATCCATTGACTGAATTCAGTTTATCTGGAATTCTGAACCTGGGAACCATCTCTCTCAGTAGGAATTTAGCAACTGTCTTACAGCAACTCTCCTGATATGCAATTTTTGTCTTGTCTGCACAAACAAAACCCCTTTGTGTCCAGATCACCCCATACATGTGACAGACAGCATATACATAAGCTGAATCCATGTAGATGTTATAAATTTGTCCTGTACCTAATTGACATGCAGCTGCAAGTGCTCTTAATTCTGCTAGCTGAACTGAACAGGGCTGACTGAGCGTTTGCTCACATCATCAAAATCATCCATCCATCTACGTATCCATTATCTGTAATCGCTTATTCTGTGCAGGGTCGTGGGCAAGCTAGAGCCTATCCCAGCTGACTATGGGCGAGAGGCAGGGTACACCCTGGACAAGTCACCAGGTCATCACAGGGCTGACACATAGAGACACACAACAATTCACACTCACACCTACAGTCAATTTAGAGCCACCAATAAGCCTAACCTGCATGTCTTTGGACTGTGGGGGAAACTGGAGCACCTGGAAGAAACCCATGCAGACACAGAGAGAACATGCAAACTCCACACAGAAAGGCCCCCATTGGCCACTGGGCTCAAAACCAGAACCTTCTTGCTGTGAGGCAACAGTACTAACCACTACATCACTGTGCCGCCCACTCATCAAAATCATTTATCTCTTAATTGTAATGTACTACAGCATAGCCTGCCAAATTTCCTTTTCCCCCTTTATAGTATGAGTAATCAACAAAGAATACATTATCCGCATCTGAAAAAGGTTCTGATTGCATGTTATCCCTTGGTTTCAAAAAATTCCTTTCAGAGATTTTACAATCATGTGGTGTTCCATCTAGAAGAAGATGAGAGATGAGGGATATGATGTTGACATCTCCAAACTCTTTCTTTCTACATAACTTTATTTCTATATATAATTAAGAGCTATATATATTTATTTATCTTAGTTTTAACTTTAAATATTATTTAATACCATGCATGAATTATTATTATCAGTATGACAAGTATACCTCTCTATATATACATATATATTTTTTCAATGTTATTGAATGGTATATTACTGTACCTTTATATCGAATAACAAGTATTGTCTCCTCTTTTTCTTACCAAATAGTTGTTAATTTGTCAAGTATGTTTTATTATCTTTTTCATACCTATTTAAGTATTATATAAAATATTTTTTCTTTGTAAACATGAGTCTGCCTTGATTAGCAGTGCGCTATTTGCAGACTCATGTAGTCTATTATATGTTTATATGTAATTGAAATAAAAGATTGATTGATTGATTGATTGATTGATTGATTGATTGATTGATTGATTGATTGATGTCCTAGCAGATATCTTCAACTAGTCTGGTTAACACCAGACCATATCACAAGTGAAATATGGTCTGGAATCCACCTATTGAATTTCTTGTAGGGGAGGTGTGGTTTACGATTGTCAACGGCCGTTTATTGGACGTTGCGAATGTCTATCATTTGTCGTATACGTAGCCCATGGCCAATCATGGCAGTTGTACCCGGTGACGTAGTTAGAGTGACGAAGAAGACGAAGAGGCGAAGAAAGACTGTAACGCCAAACGCTGTTCTTTTTTTAAAACAAACTTTCGCTCTAAACTATTCAGAACAGTGTCTAAAGCTTGATCGAAAGTTTGGTTCGTATTGCTCGCTGCCATATTAAATGTGATCCGTATACAGTCCCGAATAAACTACAAGCTTCCTTTTGTCGAGTAGTACGCGTCACCGTCTTTCCACCCCTCCCCACTCTCTGATTGGCTCCCTAACTCAGGCGAGCCTTTAGACCATAGTTTCCATGCTGTCTTTTCAGATCGGAATGATTGTGCAAAGCAGCATGGAATTTCCCAGGCTAATCTTCAACATCTCCCTGAGTCAAACAATTGCCCCCGGGTGAATCAGTGTCATCCAAATATCAAGTCAAAGAAATCTTCTGTGCCCTGCCTGACTCTTGGCATGACTACTGGCCTGTTGCACTCACACCTATCAGTGCTTTGAGCAGCTAGTCATGAAGCGCATAAATAGAAATCTTCCCACCACACTGGACCCTTTTCAGTATGCTTACCACTCTAACCAGTCAACAGAGGATGCTATACCTTTGACCATCCACCTGTCTCTGACCTACCTGGATAAAAAGGACAATTATATGAAAATGCTGTTCAGAGACTTCAGTTCATCATTCAACACAATTAGACCACAACAACTCATAAGCTTTGCCTGCTGGACTTGAACACCTCCCTCTGCAACTGTATCCTGGACTAACTACAAGACCCACCATGATTGGCAACAGCTTCACCCCTGAGGCAGTCAGAACACTCAACATACTGCTGCCTTCCAACACCCATCTGGACTCATCCCAACACCCTTCCCAACACCCAACACCATACAACTATCTCTGCACATCTGCAATTTGTAATGCTGCGATGGGACACTTTTTGCTATTATGGACTCTTTTGATGCAACTTTTTATTTTTACTTTTTAGGGTGGCACGGTGGTGTAGTGGTTAGCACTGTTGCCTCACAACAAGAAAGTTCTGGGTTCGAGCCCAGTGGCTGATGGGGGGGCCCTTTCTGTGTGGAGTTTGCATGTTCTCCCCGTGTTTGTGTGGATTTCCTCTGGGTGCTCTGGTTTCCCCTGCAGTTTGAAGACATGTGGTTAGGTAAACATGGGGTGGCCTTGAGCTGAAGTGCCCTTGAGCAAGGTACCTAACCCCTAACCGCTCCCCGGGTGCTGTAGTATGGCTGCCCGCTGCTCTGTGTGTGTGTGTGTGTGTGTGTGTGTGTGTGTGTGTGTTCCCTGCTTCAGATGGGTTAAGTGCGGAGGATGAATTTCACTGTGCTTAAGTGTGCATGTGACAAATAAAGGCTTCTTCTTCTTTATCTTGCTGCTACATTTCTATTCAAAGCTAATAGTTTACAACTATTGTTTTCCTCGGTTCACCCATTCAATACTGTTCTGTTATCCTTTCTCATTAACATGCACTACTTTATTTTACCATTTTAATTGATATTATGCCATAGTTTAAAGATCATGATCATGGTACTGGCATACAGTAACATAATATGATGTCATGAAGTGGAGAGATGAATGCAAGTGCAGGGTTTGATTTGATGTCTAATTTTTTAAAACCAACGTAACAGTCAAACAAAGGGCATACACTCATGAAGCAGGCAAATGGTCAGGCAATCACCAAGCAGGCATAAACTAGATGACACTAAATCAGCAAAGCAGAAGGATACTATGGTCAAAATACTAATCAAGGCAGGCAGATAGACTTTGCATCATCACAAACACAACGATAAGCTGCAGCATAACTTTGCAAAGCAGCAATGAATGTCTGGGATATTTGAAAGGAGTAATGAATTCTATTAGTAATCAGGTGACTCTCAATGAAAGGCCAAGGATAACTCTCATCATGATGCTACCATTACCATGCTTCATTAAATGTTGAACTTTGTTTTGAACCTGGGGGGGGGATACAAGGATCACTGTTGGTTGGTGATATATATATATATATATATATATATATATATATATATATATATATATATAATGTAGGTAACACAGTCCCTTTAAGAAACTACAGGTCCCATCGGCCAGCTTCCGCATTGACCTGCGTCACGGCTGGGCGGGATCACCTACGTCACATCCTCCAGGAAGCCATAAGTAACTGAACGTGTTTCCGCTCTTCCTCTTTCCATCTGGACCAGCAGTCTGCAGGCACAAAGAGATTTGCTCCGCCGAGCAACCCAGATAAAGACGTCTTTCCTTTTTGTCAAGAATCAGAGTTTCGCGCTTTTCTTTTACTTACCTTTGGCCACGGTAAAGTCTAGAATCGCGCGATTTTGACTCAGACTGAGATATAACCGGTTTCATTTCTTCCTTATAAGTATGTACTACTGCAGCCCAAGCAGTTTAATTTAAAAGTTAGAAGCGACCGGATCCTTCTACTTAAAGCAGTGTGCACATTATTTTGATCAGAGACTTCTTTTCATCATGAGCGACCACGCATCGGACCAAGAAATCCTCTGCTTTCCATGGAAGCGACTCACATGCTCCACAACGGTGAAACTCCAAAAGTCTCGGAACATCTTCTCAAAATCTCGCATAGAGGCAAGATACTGAAGTAAGAGACTGGCATTTGGGCACAAAAACTAGTCTTAGCTTTATGAAGAAGTGTGAATTTAAACTCAGGAATGGTTTACACTGTAGACCCTCAGGGTACTGAATTAATTATTGTTCTATTTTTGCCCTCTCAATTGTTTAATAGATAAGGTTTTGCATGCTCTCTCTCTTTTCCTTTCTAACACTTTAATTTCATTATTTACACATATTTTGACCTCATCAAGATTTCAGTGAATTTGGTAATGTTATAAAGCTAGTGGGTTAGCTGCTACAGCTAATTCTTCTGTCTCATTAGCATCCAGGGCTAATTGTATTGTCTCCAGGGACTATAAGGCATCACCACGTGGTCTCTCTCACACACACACACACACACACACACACACACACACACACACACACACACAAAACACACCTCAGTTAGCATCCCACACTAGCCTTTTGGTTAGGCCATAGGCCTCAAAATACACCTTAGCTAGCAAACCGAAGCTAACTCTTTTGTTCTATAAAGAAACACGTGGTGACCCTTCCCCCCTCCGTTCTTTATCACGAGGTCCTTTGTCTCAACTTTAGATAATATTCCAAGCCCTGATTCAATTCAACCTTTATAGCGCATTCCCCCGTGCTCACATTCAAATCCGCATATATCACGGATGACCATTTGAATGTATTTCAATTGCTAATATTTCATTTTTTATCACACACACACACACACACATGCTCACGCGCGCACGCACACACACACACACACACACACACACACACTCCTATGGACACACACATCTCACTGTTTGCTGCTGACTATGTGAAGATTTCAACTGCCATTATTCATTTTTATCTTTGTTATAATAAATTCAATTAATTATTGAAACTGTGTGTTTACTTGTTGTTCCGATATTTTTGAAGTTACTCAATCTCAAAGGATTCCAAGGTGCATATAGGTTGTGTAATATGGTAAGTGATCATAATAATTTGGAATATACCATAATTTAGCTGTTTGATAATTTATTATTAAGCATCAAAATTAAAGGTATTATTTAATGAGATTGATTTAATGACTTAATGAGACTGATTTAATGAGATTGATCACATAATTACTAATTGCACCTACAATTAAATTGGTGCCCCATGTGAGGAGATTGGTTATTGACTTCTTGAATATTGTTGCAACAACAGATAAACTCTCAGTTTAATTCAGCAGTTGCCAAATATATCCCCAGGTGTGTTAGATGGTTAACAGTAGTGTGATAACCATATCACAAATACTAATAACCTATTCATAACTTAGGATAAGAGATAGCATTGTCAAACAAAACAAACTTTATCAACTGATTAATTAATTACATAGTTAATATTAATTAATAATAATTATTTAATAAATTAACTCATTGATTAATTAATTATCCAATATCCAACCTAAGCAAAATGGCATCCCCTCGTGTCTCAGAAGTTGAAGACAACGCTCAAGACGTGTCTCTCCTTGAGGTCATCGCAGACCTCATTCACTGCTCTGCCTCCGAAAAGGCAAACATTAGGTACACGAGTAAGAGTGAATGCCAAAACAACATAGATAACTCAATAAAACATATGAGAGATCCAAAAAGAACAACCATTAGTGTCCAAGAGGTACTAGGTAAGCTATTCCTGTCATACTTCCGAGATACTGATTCAGAAATCAGACGCCTCCGCGGAGAGGTTGAAAGGCTGACCGCCAGCAACGCCGAGCTGGCAGCCGATAATAATGATTTACATAGGGAGCATGAGCTCTTGAAAACCTCCCTTGATGATTGCGCCAAAAGGCTAAATAAAGCCGAAAAGGCTGCCCAGAGGGCTGCCGAAGAGCAGACCCCCCAAGAAGGGCGCAAGGGGCGTGAAAGACCCCCAACAATGCGCCAAAGCTCAGAGTGGGAAGAGGCGTCCGAACCGGACATCGTAGATTACCTGGTCGAGGATCAGACACCCCGCCAAACTCCATCACCTCAATACATGACTTCATCATTTAGCCAGGGTGGAGCCGTACTGTGCTCATCCCGAGCCCAGGACCATAGCACACCCAGGTCAGTGTGCTACAGTATCCCTGATCTATCTTCGGATGAATCAGGCTATGAATCTAGTGCGAAATGAGAGCAATACCAGAGTAGCTTAGATAGTGAGTACTCAGGACAGCCAAGAAGGCCGCACAAGGACGTGCACCAAACTCTTCGCTTACGGCAAATCGACCTACTTGCCAACGATGTTGAGAGAGTCGATCCTGAGAATAAAAGAACCAATGTAAATGATTATTTACGAGAAATAGACCAATGCCTGATGGACCTACCAAAAGCCACAACGCGAGAGAAACTTAAACTGATCTGGAAGACCTCCAGTAGCAGCATTCGTGCCTTTTTAGAGACTCTACCCCCAAACGTTCGAGATAGTTATTCGAGACTTCGCAACTACATGAGGGAAGAATATGCGCCGTACACGGACGAAACCTCCGCGACATTGTGTGCCATACAAATCAAACAAAAACGGTCTGAGGCGCCTCGTGAATATTACAGACGGCTACGTACTGCCTATTTCCAAGGTAGTAGCACACCAGGCTTGGAAGAAGATAGAGGCTTCAAATCCCTCTTCTTACATAACCTCCACCCAAGCGTGCAGACTCAAGTCACACTGGCGTGTCGACAAGGGTTCTACTCGATGAGGGAAACTAGGCAACTAGCCCAAATGACCTGGGAGACCATTGTCAAAACCGCAAACGGAAATGATGATGAACCCAGAGTCCTTAGTCTCCAGAGTGCAGACGGGCCCCCGCTAGCCTTAGAAGGAGGCGAAGCTCCAAAAGGGGGACCCCCCTGGAGAAATCCCAGTCCGAACCGCTCCATGCCGAGCCATCACAAGGGTGAGTGGAAAAATCGGCAAGGTAAGGTCAGGAGGGTCCGAGGGCAAGTCCACAGTGACTATGGCAACCACCCATCACATGAAAAGGGTCGTAGGGAACAAGGCAGTTGGCAGCAAGACCGTCATCCCCGCTCTGACCAGAGACGGCAGGAGCGTTCCGACCGTAGCTCTAGACGTAGGGGTAGAGATGACCGACACAGTGACTCAGACCAACCTGGTAAGTTCTGCTCAGAGCTGGATTCTTTAAAAGCCCAGTTGGCTGAGATTAAAGAACTGTTACAAAAGAGGTCAGACCCCTCAACAAATAAATAGAAACGAGCATAAAAGGACAAAAGGCCTACTACGACCGAAAAGCTTCCCATCACAAATATCAAATAGGCGACAAAGTCCTACATTTTAACTTTACCAAGCCGGTAGAAGTCTCAAAAAGTTCCTACCACACTGGTCGGGACCTTTCGATCGTAGGAAAACTGTCCCCCGTTGCGTATCGCATTAGGACATCCAGGCCTAATCAAACGCCCTCATATCGATTTCCATAACAATCAAATCAAGCCTTTTGAACAGTCCTCACTCCAAAAGGGGGGAGGATAGCTAGGCCCATCCTGTCCACCTAGCTTGTGCGCCTCACTCACCCATAAGCATACACTGACATGCCCAGTCACATTCACCAACCCAATACCTTTCCAGAAGATTAGGTTTACCAACCCAAACGCTAATACTTCTTTCCTTCCTTCATTTCTTCTCTTTTCTTGTTTTTTTATGCGTAGGAAATGAAGTATATATGTAGCATTAATGTTTAAATGTTTCTTCATAGATGTAATTGTGACCTAGTTAGATAGAGTAATTATATGCCCAAATGCCTATAGCCTGATTATATGCCCAAATGCCTCTGCCTCCAACTGTCTTACGAGGACTCATGAGTTTACACAGCTTTCACAGGACACCATGGACTGCACAGAGCAAGACTACCTCAAGGATTATGGACATGTGGACTGTACGGTACTGTGCTCTCAGTGCTACGACTCCATCATACCCCTGAGACCAAAAGGGGGAATGTAGGTAACACAGTCCGTCTAAGAACTACAACACAGTCCCTTTAAGAAACTACAGGTCCCATCGGCCAGGTTCCGCATTGACCTGCGTCACGGCTGGGCGGGATCACCTACATCACATTCTCCAGGAAGCCATAAGTAACTGAACACGTTTCCGCTCTTCCTCTTTCCATCTGGACCAGCGGTCTGCAGGCACAAAGAGATTTGCTCCGCCGAGCAAACCAGATAAAGATGTCTTTCCTTTTTGTCAAGAATCAGAGTTTTGCGCTTTTCTTTTACTTACCTCTGGCCACGGTAAAGTCTAGAATCGCGCGATTTTGACTCAGACTGAGATATAACCGGTTTCATTTCTTCCTTATAAGTACGTACGACTGCAGCCCAAGCAGTTTAATTTAAAAGTTAGAAGCGACCGGATCCTTCTAATTAAAGCGCTGTGCACATTATTTTGATCAGAGACTTCTTTTCATCACGAGCAACCACGCGTCGGACCAAGAAATCCTCTGCTTTCCACGGAAGCGACTCATGTGCTCCACAACGGTGAAACTCCAAAAGTCTCGGAACATCTTCTCATAATCTCGCGTAGAGGCAAGATACTGAAGTAAGAGACTGGCATTTGGGCACAAAAACTAGTCTTAGGAATTAGCTTTATGAAGAAGTGTGAATTTAAACTCAGGAATGGTTTAAATGTGTACACTGTAGACCCTCAGGGTATTGAATTAATTATTGTTCTATTTTTGCCCTTTAAATTGTTTAATAGATAAGGTTTTGCATGCTCTCTCTCTCTCTCTTTTCCTTTCTAACACTTTAATTTCATTATTTACACATATTTTGACCTCATCAAGATTTCAGTGAATTTGGTAATGTTATAAAGCTAGTGGGTTAGCTGATACGGCTAATTCTTCTGTCTCATTAGCATCCAGGGCTAATTGTATTGTCTCCAGGGACTATAAGGCCTCACCACGTGGTCTCACACACACACACACACACACACACTCCTATGGACACACACATCTCACTGTTTGCTGCTGACTATTTGAAGATTTCAACTGCCATTATTCATTTTTATCTTTGTTATAATAAAATCAATTAATTATTGAAACTGTGTGTGTTTACTTGTTGTTCCGATATTTTTGAAGTTACTCAATCTCAAAGGATTCCAAGGTGCATATAGGTTGTGTAATATGGTAAGTGATCATAATAATTTGGAATATACCATAATTTAGCTGTTTGATAATGTATTATTAAGCATCAAAATTAAAAGTATTATTTAATGAGACTGATTTAATGACTTAATGAGACTGATTTAATGAGATTGATCACTTAATTACTAATTGCACCTACATATATATACACTACCATTCAAAAGTTTGGGGTCACCCAGACAATTTTGTGTTTTCCATGAAAAGTCACACTTTTATTTACCACCATAAGTTGTAAAATGTATAGAAAATATAGTCAAGACATTTTTCTGGCCATTTTGAGCATTTAATCGACCCCACAAATGTGATGCTCCAGAAACTCAATCTGCTCAAAGGAAGGTCAATTTTATAGTTTCTCTAAAGAGCTAAACTGTTTTCAGCTGTGCTAACATGATTGTACAAGGGTTTTCTAATCATCCATTAGCCTTCTGAGGCAATGAGCAAACACATTGTACCATTAGAACACTGGACTGATAGTTGCTGGAAATGGGCCTCTATACACCTATGTAGATATTGCACCAAAAACCAGACATTTGCAGCGAGAATAGTCATTTACCACATTAGCAATGTATAGAGTGGATTTCTGATTAGTTTAAAGTGATCTTCATTGAAAAAAACAGTGCTTTTCTTTCAAAAATAAGGAAATTTCAAAGTGACCCCAAACTTGCTAATGTGGTAAATGACTATTCTCGCTGCAAATGTCTGGTTTTTGGTGTAATATCTACATAGGTGTATAGAGGCCCATTTCCAGCAACCATCAGTCCAGTGTTCTAATGGTACAATGTGTTTGCTCATTGCCTCAGAAGGCTAATGGATGATTAGAAAACCCTTGTACAATCATATTAGCACAGCTGAAAACAGTTTAGCTCTTTAGAGAAGCTATAAAACTGACCTTCCTTTGAGCAGATTGAGTTTCTGGAGCATCACATTTGTGGGGTTGATTAAATGCTCAAAATGGCCAGTAAAATGTCTTGACTATATTTTCTATTCATTTTAAAACTTATGGTTGTAAATAAAAGTGTGACTTTTCATGGAAAACACAAAATTGTCTGGGTGACCCCAAACTTTTGAACAGTAGTGTGGGTTGCAATTTGGTTAGAATATTTGCTTTAAATGGTGTTGAAAGTAGTCCGTGCACTGTTTTGAGTACATGGACTTGTTAGGACTAGGACTGTTTTGGCCTCTAGAGGCCGCTGTTATTTCCTTTTCATGTCGTGTTTATTTTGGCCTCTAGAGGCCGCCACTGTTCCTGTGTTTTGTGTTTGTGTTAATTGCCTAATTATCTTCACCTGTGTCCTTAATTAGTTTGTCTATTTATACCCCTGAGTTCAGTCCTCTTGTCACGGAGTCTTTGTGCTGTTATGTTTATCTCCAGTTTCCTTTGTACTGTGTTTTTTGATCTTCTTAAGCTTTTGAATTTTTGCACTTTGCTTTTCTTTTGGATTATACTCTTTGGTTTTTTTTTTTTGTCTTTTGTTTTGCCCTGTATATAGTGTATATAGTTTAAATAAACCTTTTGATTCTTTTTCTACTTCCGCCTCACGCCTCTGCATTTGAGTCATCCCCCTGGTGGCCTAGTGGGGGTTTGCTGGATTATCACACCAACGAACCAGGTTCGAATCCCAGCAAAACCCTAACAGAAAGACTCCGTCATGACCGACTCAGCAGAGGCTGCTTCAACTGTCTACCCGGCCAACCTTCAGGGAATTATGGCAGCTTTGACACGCTTCGGAGCGACCATGGACGCTCATGGACGTACGCTCACCAGCCAACGTGAGGCCCTCGCTCGCCACGAGGAACTGCTTCAGCAAATTGGGAAAACCCTGGCACAGCTGACATCTCTGCCTGCATCTCCTGCTCCTGATCCAGTTCCTGCTCCTGATCCAGTTCCTGCTCCTGATCCAGCTCCCACTCCTGCTCCAGTGCCTCCTGCAATGCTGCCTTCTTCACCTCGCGAACCCAGCCTTCCTGCACCACAGAGGTATGACGGCAAGCACAGTGAGTGCCGAGAGTTCCTTACCCAGTGTCAACTCACCTTTGAGCTTCAGCCTACCACCTACACTACGGATCGCCGCAAGATTGCCTTTGTGATCACCTTATTAGCTGGTAAGGCGCGAGCCTGGGCTACTGCTATCTGGCAAAGACAGGGACCTGAGTGCTTTGATTTCCAGCTGTTTTCTGAAGAGATGCTTCGGGTCTTCGATCAGGCAGACATCAGTACCGACGCAGCCCGAAAGCTCATGTCCATCCGGCAAGGAGGAAGCGTCGCAGATTACGCCATCTCGTTCCGAACACTCGCAGCAGTAAGTGGATGGAACGAGACTGCCCTGGTGTCAGCCTTCCACCATGGTCTGTCTGACCCCATCAAGGACGGTCTGGCCTCTATTGGATGCCCAAGTGACCTCGAAACCCTCATCTCACATGCTATTCGTCTGGACAACAGGATGAGAGAACGCCACCAAGCCTTGAGCCCCCCCAGCCTCCCTACCTCTACCTGGAGACCGTCTACCTCCTTCAGTGACTGTCCAGAACCCATGCAAGTGGGTCGTACTCGCCTCTCCGCATCTGAGAGGGAGCGCAGAAGGAGGGACAAGTGCTGCATCTACTGTGGCAAGCCTGGTCACTTCCGAGCATCATGTCCCGAACTCTTGGGAAAAGGACCGCCCCGTCCAGCCGAGGGAGGGTTGTGACGGGGCCTACCCTCTCTCCCGGACTCCCTGGCCAAGGAATCTACATCCCGGTCTCCATCTCCTGGGGTGAGTCTGTCCACTCTTGTCAAGCTTTGATAGACTCAGGGGCGGCTGGGAACTTTATGGATATTCACTTCGCCCAAAGCATCAATATTCCGACTGCACCTCTTGAAGTCCCACTGTCTGTGTCTGCCCTCGATGGCCAAGCGTTAGGTGATGGAAGAGTCACCCAAGTTACTTCTCCAGTCTTCCTCCAGTCTCAAGGTCACAAGGAAGAAATATCCATGCACCTGATTCCTTCACCTGAGTTCCCAGTTATTCTAGGCCTTCCTTGGCTTACTCGCCACAACCCTCGCATAGACTGGGTAACAAGCCAGGTTGTGGAATGGGGCCCTGCATGCCATGCCTCTTGTCTGCTCTCTAGCTCTCCTGTGTCTCCTGCCGAGCCCCCTGATCTCACCGAGTTATCTCAAGTTCCCACAGAGTACTGGGATCTCAAGGAGGTATTCAGCAAGAGCAGGGCCGCCGTTCTTCCTCCGCACCGGGCCTACGACTGTGCCATCGACTTGCTCCCTGGGACTACCCCTCCTCGTGGCAGACTGTTTTCACTCTCTCAGCCAGAACGCAAGGCCATGGAGGAATACCTCAAAGATGCCCTGGTCTCTGGGTTTATTCGACCCTCCACTTCACCTGCTGGAGCCGGCTTCTTCTTTGTCGGCAAGAAGGATGGGGGGCTCCGACCATGTATTGATTACAGGGGCCTGAATAAGATCACTGTGCGCAACCGATATCCCCTTCCGCTGATGTCCACAGCTTTCGACCTGCTCCAAGGCGCCACCGTCTTCACCAAGTTGGACCTACGGAACGCATACCACCTCATCCGTATCCGACAGGGAGACGAGTGGAAGACTGCCTTTAACACCCCGTCTGGGCACTACGAATACCAGGTGATGCCCTTCGGACTCACCAACGCACCAGCTGTTTTTCAGGCCCTAATCAACGACGTCTTAAGGGACATGATTAACCTATACGTTTTTGTCTACCTCGACGACATCCTTATCTTTTCCAAGACCGTGCAGGAGCACCGCCACCATGTCCGCCAGGTTCTCCAGAGGCTGCTACAGAACAATCTGTTCGCCAAGGCCCAGAAATGCGAATTTCATGTTCCCGAGGTCTCCTTTCTGGGATTTATTGTACGGACAGGCCAACTCCAAATGGACCCTGCCAAGACCCTGGCCGTCCGGGATTGGCCTACTCCCAAGTCCGTTAAGGAGGTTCAGCGGTTCTTAGGATTCGCTAACTTCTACCGCAAGTTCATCAGGAACTTCAGTTCTGTGGCAGCACCCATGTCAGACCTCACCAAAGGGACAGGTGGATCTTATGGCTGGTCTCCTCAGGCAGAAAAGGCGTTCAAAGACCTCAAGGACCGCTTCTGCACGGCACCCATTCTGGTTCTCCCGGACACCTCCCAACCATTCATCGTGGAGGTGGACGCCTCGGACAGTGGTGTCGGCGCGGTGCTCTCTCAACGTTCGGAAGGAAAGCTGCACCCCTGCGCTTACTTCTCCCACCGCCTGAGTCCTGCTGAGTCCCGGTACGATGTGGGGGATCGAGAACTGCTAGCGGTCAAACTGGCCCTTGAGGAGTGGAGGCACTGGCTGGAGGGAGCACAACATCCATTCCTGGTTTGGACTGACCACAAGAACCTGGAGTACCTCCAGCAAGCCAAGAGACTGAACCCTCGACAGGCTAGGTGGGCCCTGTTTTTCAGTCGGTTTGACTTCACCCTCTCATACCGCCCCGGCTCCAAGAACACCAAACCTGACGCACTGTCCAGACTGTTCTCTGCCACTAACAGGGAGAATGAAGTCGGGCCTATTATCCCTGTGTCCCGGATTGTGGCCCCTGTCCGCTGGGGTATTGAGGAGGCTGTCCGACGAGCCCAACGCCAGGACCCCGGTCCTGGGACGGGGCCACCAGGCCTCTTGTACGTCCCACATCAAGCCCGGGCCAAGGTTCTCCAGTGGGGTCACTCTTCCCCTCTCACCGCCCACCCGGGAGCTCGGAGGACCCTGGACTTCCTGAAAAGACGCTTCTGGTGGCCTAACATGGAGAAGGAAGTAAGGTCATTTGTCCTGTCCTGTGAGGTTTGCACCAGAACCAAGAACCCACGACAGCGTCCCCAGGGTCTCCTGCATCCTCTGACCATTCCCCGGCGTCCCTGGTCCCACGTGGCAGTCGACTTTATCACGGGTCTCCCTGAGTCACAAGGTAACATGGTCATTTTGGTCTTAGTTGACAGATTCTCCAAGGCCTGCCGCTTCATACCACTGTGCAAACTCCCCTCTGCTCTTGAAACTGCGAAACTTTTGTTTAATCATGTCTTCCGAGTCTTTGGTCTTCCACAGGACATCGTCTCAGACCGAGGGCCCCAGTTCTCCTCCCGAGTGTGGCACGGGTTCTGCAAGGTCATCGGAGCCACTGCCAGCCTCTCCTCTGGGTTTCACCCACAGTCCAATGGTCAGACGGAGAGGCTCAACCAGGACCTGGAAACCACCCTGCGAGGCCTGGCTATGGATAACCCGACATCGTGGAGCACCTGGCTGCCATGGGCGGAGTACGCCCACAACACCCTGCAGTCATCGGCCACCAAGCTGTCGCCATTCCAGTGCCAATTCGGGTTCCAGCCACCTCTGTTCCCGGACCAGGAGGAGGACGCGGGGGTGCCCTCGGTCAACCAATATGTGAGACGGTGTCGCAAGACCTGGAGCAAGGTCAGGAAGACCCTCATACAGACCTCCAGAACCAACCAGACTCAGGCCAACCGCCATAGAAGACCTGCACACGCTTTCCGCCCTGGGCAGCGTGTTTGGCTGTCCACTAAGGACCTTCCACTGCGGGTGGAGAACCGCAAGCTTGCTCCTCGCTACATTGGCCCCTTCAAGGTGGTGCGCAGGGTGAACCCTGTCTCCTACCGGCTCCAGTTGCCCCGGACTCTGAGGATCAACCCCACTTTCCATGTTTCCCTGTTACGGCCCGTACTGACGTCTACGTATGCCCCTGCCCCTAGGAACCCCCCACCCCCCCGCATCTTCCAGGGGCAGACTGTGTTCACTGTGAATCGCCTGCATGACTCCCGCCGGGTCCGCGGCGGGTTGCAATATCTGGTGGACTGGGAGGGCTATGGTCCTGAGGAGCGCTGCTGGGTTCCTGCTCGGGATGTCCTTGATAAAGAACTATGTCGGGACTTCCATTCGGCCCATCCGGATCGCCCTGGGAACGTCAGGAGACGCTCCTAGAGGGGGGGGTCCTGTTAGGACTAGGACTGTTTTGGCCTCTAGAGGCCGCTGTTATTTCCTTTTCATGTCGTGTTTATTTTGGCCTCTAGAGGCCGCCACTGTTCCTGTGTTTTGTGTTTGTGTTAATTGCCTAATTATCTTCACCTGTGTCCTTAATTAGTTTGTCTATTTATACCCCTGAGTTCAGTCCTCTTGTCACGGAGTCTTTGTGCTGTTATGTTTATCTCCAGTTTCCTTTGTACTGTGTTTTTTGATCTTCTTAAGCTTTTGAATTTTTGCACTTTGCTTTTCTTTTGGATTATACTCTTTGGTTTTTTTTTTTGTCTTTTGTTTTGCCCTGTATATAGTGTATATAGTTTAAATAAACCTTTTGATTCTTTTTCTACTTCCGCCTCACGCCTCTGCATTTGAGTCATCCCCCTGGTGGCCTAGTGGGGGTTTGCTGGATTATCACACCAACGAACAGGTTCGAATCCCAGCAAAACCCTAACAGGACTGGGACATGTTCAAGGAAGCTGCCACTTATAATGATCATACCAACATAGATGAGTATGCCATGTCTGTGTCAGCCTACATCTACAAATGCATGGAGGATGTCAACGACAAAGAGCATCACCACCCAGGCCAACCAAAAGCCCTGGATGACTTATGAAGTACGCAAAATGCTAAAGGCATGGAATTCAGCAAAGAACTAGAGACCAGAGGTTTAAGCTGTGACACCTGGAATGTGGGGTGGATGTGTCGCATGGTGAGTGGTAGTGCCAGTCTGACGGAACATGGGTTGATTACCTTTTTGATGAGGAAGGGTCCTAGGTACCTGGGAGCCAGCTTGCGGGAGATGGTTCTGAGTGGCAGATGGCGTGTGGAGAGCATGACTCTTTGCCCCACCCAGTAAGTGGGCTCTTTAGAGTGGCGTTTGTCGGCCTGCCTCTTGGATGCTAGGGTGGAGTGAATGAGTTTTCTCCGGGCCAATGCCCATGTCCTCCTGCAGCAGCATATGAAGGTCTGGGCTGAGGGTACGGTGACCTCCTCCTCTTGGTTGGGGAAGAGTGGTGGTTGGTAACCTAGGGAGCACTCAGGGGTGGTCCTGGGGGTGGGCCGACTGGGCAGCCGCCCGGGGCAGCATCGGGGGGGGGGGGGGGGGGGCAGCACGAGCGCGGGCATGGAAAAAAAAAACAAAAACGGTCCCCCCCCCAAAAAAAAGGTCCCCCCCAAAAAAAACCCGAAAAAAAACCAAGACAGATGGGTGTGTGTGTGTGTGTGTGTGTGAACATTTTGGATGGGGAAGCCCAATAGACCCTTTTCACTGACGTCACCAGAAACCGGAAGTAAACAAACCCTGCGCCATATTGGAAGACCAACAAACTCGTGATTAGGGGGAAATAACGGCAGCGCGTGGAATTTAAACCCACGAGGCACTTGATTCATCATAAACCTACAATGGTAAACTTTTGTGCTGTGTTAGGGTGTTTCAACAAAGCTGATGGGAAAGGTGAAAAGAATTCTTTCTACAGAATACCAGCTGTGATTGAGACACAAGCAAACCAAGGAGCTTTCTGCCAGGAGACAGAGAATAAGTGCATTACTGAGTGTCTCTGAGCAAAAAAAACTGATGATGTGATCATCAGTTCCGGCATTGAACCCGACCAACTGACTGACTGACTGAGCAAAGGAGAGCCTGAACGTTGCAACCTCCCTATTGGCTGTTTATTGGTTGTTTGTAAAAATGTATCAATTGTTGCCCTTCCCACGGGAATCATCGCGGGCTCGAGAGACGAGACCTGACGAGTTAGTTCGTTGGTAGCAGAACAAAATGTCTGGACACAAATCGGGTTTTCAGAAAAGGAAAGAAAATAAATGGAGGGTCGAAAATACAAAAAAGGAGGCAGAAAATGCAAAACGAGTTTTAAGGTAGGACAAATGGTTACTTTTCTGAGGCAGCCCGCCGTGGCTGCAGGCTTTCAGTTGTGTCATTGAATAGTTACTTTTCTGAGGCAGCCCGCCGTGGCTGCCTGCAGGCTTATTTATTATAGCCCATTTAGTTAAAATAGTTGATATAAAATGTTTATAGTTATGTGATGGTTGTCCTGATTTAGACTGGTGGTTGTTTTTTTTTTTTTTTTTGGGGGGGGGGGGGGGGGGGGGTTGCGCGATGTTGCACCCGGGTCCAGATTAGGGCAGAACCGGCCCTGGCTACATTTCAGGTGTAGTTTGTTTTATGAATGTATGTACTTGCATAGATGTGTACTTGGTCTTCCAATATGGCGCTTAACAAAATCTCGCTGTGCGGTGACGTCATGCGGTAGCGCAGGTGACATCAGTGTGTGTGTGTGCCTAACTTGTCGTAGCCCCATAATATGCACAATCCCGCCAGCGGAACGTTGTACTAGTCATCAAAAAGACTTTACTACCATAGTACTACACTACTATGACATTACACAGAGTCTTAAGTAATACATTACGACTTGATCATTGCCATTCTGGTAACAGCAAATTTATAACGGGCCGTGTCCGCGACGTACAACACACAACGAGAAATGTTTAAATGACCATGTAAAGCTGTTAACATTCTGTTGGCTAATACAGAGCCCAACGCGGGGGGGGGGAGGGCACGAGCGCGGGCGCGAAAAAAAAAGGTCCCCAAAAAAAAAAAACCCCGCCTGGGGTTTCGCCCGGGGAGTAAATCACTCTAGGATCGCCACTGGGAGCACTGGAAGGGTGAGAGACCTGTGGCAGATGAAGGAAGAGTGTTATGAGCGTACTTGATCCAGGGTAGGTACTTACTCCAAGAACTGGCATCCCTGGACGCCATGCACCTGAGTGCAACCTCCAAAGCCTGGTTTGCCCGTTCTGCCTAGCTGTTGGTCTGTGGGTGGAAGCCTGAGGTGAGACTACAGGAGGCCCCGATAAGTTTGCCGAAGGTCCTCCAGAACTGTGCAGTGAACTGAGGGCCCCCAGTCAGAAACAATGTCAGCGGGTAGTCCATGTAAGCGTGTTTCATGAACCAAATTATAGGATTTGTTGACAACTCGCATCGAGTTTGTTACACTTCTACCCGGCGTGAAGCACTGACCGTCATGTGGTTGTGACGTCATCGTAAACAAATCCGTTCTACTCATCCAGACGACTTCGCAATGGCGCCGTTGCCAGATTTTTCCACTCTGGAACCCGTTCTCAAAAGATTTCATTTTGGGGCACCCAAAACGCCGGTGCCGTGTGGACGCCAGGCCGAAACGATAAACAATTTTATCAGATTCACCTGAATCCGTTGCCGTGTGGACAGGGCCTTAGAGTGTAAAGTCATAGACTTTCTTGAACTTCTGATAAATGGAGAACTATCCGATATTGACTGCTTGGATTCAGGAAATGAGGCAGATGAGACCAGGATTAAGGGAGTGAAGTGAGTAAAGGACATTGTTTTATTGGCTTCAGAGAGGGACAGTGACAATGGAGACAGGGGCGCAGATACGTTTTTTGAACTGGGGGGGACAAAGCTGCCAGCAAACCAACCCCGACCCCACCCCCAACCCCAACATGTGTTGTGCGAGGAATATACTCTGATGCCCTCAGGGCGGCGACATTACTCAGCTAAGACAAAAAAAACATCACTCCTTCATCCCTGCAACCGTTAGCTTAGGCCTACTAATAAATAAAGAGTAAGAATAGAGCACACCTGTGATGTCTGGTGCTCTCATGTGCTATTTACCACTGACACGACAGGATGTCATGTGGGTTTAATATGTGTGTGTGTGTGTGTGTGTGTGTGTGTGTTTCCTTATGAAACAATATGCTCGCTGAAATTATGGCAGGGAACGCCAGATTAAACATTAAAACTGCCTTCTGAGCACTGTATCTACAGGCTACCACCGAAAGAAGGAGGCTACCAGAAAGGCATCTCTACTCCGTACGATTTTACTTTCACTACAACATTACTTTGAACAGACTATCAAAAAATTGCAAGATGATATGATAAAGTAAGGCACAGTTTACTTACAGTCGTTTTTTGAAAAAACGATGCAATCGTTTTCTGCCTTTTCGGTTTGGCACCCTTCATCATGCCGTGTTGGGGTCCTGAACTAGGAGCTGTCCCCGATATGCCTGTCAAACTTGTTGTGGGTAACCATAGCAACCAAGCTCGAGCTCGCAACCTGTGCAGTCTGCACAGCTCAACCAACCGAATATCAGTCTTTGTTTTGTTTTATGTGAGTTGTTGCAACTATGTATGTACTGCTGTGCACCTCAATAAACCGAATGGTAATTAGTCTTTTGTTTTTCCGTGAGGTTTGCCTTATGCAAAGAAAGACAGCATAGACGTTTTTTCCTCCCTATAAGTGGGGGGGACCGAACAAGGTGAATTTAAATCTGGGTGGGATGAATCCCACCCGTCCCACCCTCTATCTGCACCTGTGAATGGAGAGGTTCCATACATGCCAGAAGAATCTGAGGTAGCAGCTGAAGTTGAGGTAGAAGACAGTGTAGTGACAAAGGAGCATGAGCATCTGACAGTTACCAGGAAGGAAGAGATTAAATAGTGTTTTGGCCATTCACTATCATACCAGATCTCATTCATTTCAAAATGAATGTGGTCAAATGTCTTGTGAGAGTGGAAAAACCAGTGGGGATGAAATGTGGAAGGCCCAGCATATCTCCTGAGCCAATTCATATCCATCAGCCCAAACAAGCTCAGGATATCAGGCCCCTACCTGAAGTACAGTTTGACATGGTGGACCACATGCCGAATAATGATGACAAGAAAGAAGCTACCAAATGCAAGAGGCTATACTGTACAGAAAAAAACACGTCTTTTGTGACAAATGCAACATTCACCTGTGCTTTGTACCAAACTGAAATTGTTTCAAAGCAGCTTATCGAAAATGAGTTAATGAATAACACACACACACACACACACACACACACATCCTTTTCAAAATCTTTAGCTCATATCTGATCATTTATTGACATGATTATGAAAATAATATGGCAATTTGTTATGAAAGTTCCTTGATATTTTATGTTTATTTAGTTGTGGTGTACATTGTAATGGATATGGGAAAAAATGAATAAAAACATGAGTTGGCCAAAATTAAATATTCAGACTTCATTTCTACACTGAAGAAGGGTAAAAATCAGCTGTGTAATTTATTTTATTTTATTTATTTATTTATTTATGCTCAGTAGAAAAAAAATCAGGTCTGAAGCAGCTAGGAACACTGGGCAAGACATGAGAATACATTTTATTTAAAAATGTACATTAATTCAATTCTGTTCTAAACCTTCAGCTGCATTCCATTTGTGTTTGCTCAGATGCTTTTAACAGTGACACATCTTTGAATGGGTTGGCACTGATACCAGAATGATCACGAATGAGCTCAGTGAGTCAGACCTTAACATCAAGACCAATGTAGGACAATCTCTCACACATTTACGATGTCTCTTGCCTTTTCATTCAGGTGCATCAATCAAATCGAGCTCAATCTCCAGGATCTGATGGATCTGTGAATGGGATCATTGACTCTCCAGAGCAGTTTGGAAAACTAAATGCCTTCTTGTCACTGTGGAGCCAAACTTCTGTCTTTGTTCAGCCGTTCCTTTGCTCTTCAGGCAAGATGGATGCCTATTCAACCCTTGCATCAGACTTGTCGACATAAATCACTGAGAAGTAGCCCAAACAGGAGGCACTGGCTTCAGACCAATGTGAAAAATACATTGCTCAGAGCTAGAGGATGAAATGGACGCTAATGGACTTATCTGAGCATATTTAGTCATTGACAAATAAGTTGCTTGATTAATGACATGAAGGTTGTATTTAAGATACTGTTATGAATAGCTTGGGACAAACAAGACACAGTAAAAAAAGCAAGGTGTGCATGAACACAAACAATGACAACAATAACACTTAACTGAAAAGCTTTGTCTACACTCGGAAATGGTATACAAGAACTATAAGAAACAGAGAACACAAACTTGAACTAGAGGAATAATTACTTGTTATTACTAATCATTTAATTATTAATTTTCAGCCAAGACAGACAGAATCATGAATGGATTCTATGTAGACAAAGTTGAGATCCACCAAATTCTCACAGAGCAAAAATTAGTCTGGATCAGAAACCACACAACCAACACCCCCCACCCCAACATGAACACACATTTGCTAATTTCTTTTTTATTTAAATTTTTTTCCATATTAAAATCAAAACTAAACTTCTGTGATGGACTGGTGCTCCATCCAGAGTGTATTTCTACTTTATGCTCAGTGTTCCTGGGGTCAGCTCTGGATCCTTGACCAGGATAAAACAGTGATGTACTGATGATGAATGAATGAGTGAATATTAGACATGCATTCATATGTACAACCCTGATTCCAAAAAAGTTGGGACAAAGTACAAATTGTAAATAAAAATGGAATGCAATGATGTGGAAGTTTTAAAATTCCATATTTTATTCAGAATAGAACATAGATGACATATCAAATGTTTAAACTGAGAAAAAATGTATCAATTAAAGAGAAAAATGAGGTGATTTTAAATTTCATGACAACAACACATCTCAAAAAAGTTGGGACAAGGCCATGTTTACCACTGTGAGACATCCCCTTTTCTCTTTACAACAGTCTGTAAACGTCTGGGGACTGAGGAGACAAGTTGCTCAAGTTTAGGGATAGGAATGTTAACCCATTCTTGTCTAATGTAGGATTCTACTTGTTCAACTGTCTTGGGTCTTTTTTGCCGTATCTTCCGTTTTATGATGCGCCAAATGTTTTCTATGGGTGAAAGATCTGGACTGCAGGCTGGCCAGTTCAGTACCCGGACCCTTCTTCTACGCAGCCATGATGCTGTAATTGATGCAGTATGTGGTTTGGCATTGTCATGTTGGAAAATGCAAGGTCTTCCCTGAAAGAGACATCATCTGGATGGGAGCATATGTTGCTCTAGAACCTGGATATACCTTTCAGCATTGATGGTGTCTTTCCAGATGTGTAAGCTGCCCATGCCACACGCACTAATACACCCCCATACCATCAGAGATGCAGGCTTCTGAACTGAGCGCTGATAACAACTTGGGTCGTCCTTCTCCTCTTTAGTCCGAATGACACGGCATCCCTGATTTCCATAAAGAACTTCAAATTTTGATTCGTCTGACCACAGAACAGTTTTCCACTTTGCCAGTCCATTTTAAATGAGCCTTGGCCCAGAGAAGACATCTGCGCTTATGGATCATGTTTAGATACGGCTTCTTCCCTGAACTATAGAGTTTTAGCTGGCAATGGCGGATGGCACGGTGAATTGTGTTCACAGATAATGTTCTCTGGAAATATTCCTGAGCCCATTTTGTGATTTCCAATACAGAAGCATGCCTGTATGTGATGCAGTGCCGTCTAAGGGCCCGAAGATCACAGGCACCCAGTATGGTTTTCCGGCCTTGACCCTTACGCACAGAGATTCTTCCAGATTCTCTGAATCTTTTGATGATATTATGCACTGTAGATGATGATATGTTCAAACTCTTTGCAATTTTACACTGTCGAACTCCTTTCTGATATTGCTCCACTATTTGTCGGTGCAGAATTAGGGAGATTGGTGATCCTCTTCCCATCTTTACTTCTGAGAGCCACTGCCACTCCAAGATGCTCTTTTTATACCCAGTCATGTTAATGACCTATTGCCAATTGACCTAATGAGTTGCAATTTGGTCCTCCAGCTGTTCCTTTTTTGTACCTTTAACTTTTCCAGCCTCTTATTGCCCCTGTCCCAACTTTTTGGAGATGTGTTGCTGTCATGAAATTTCAAATGAGCCAATATTTGGCATAAAATTTCAAAATGTCTCACTTTCGACATTTGATATGTTGTCTATGTTCTACTGTGAGTACAATATCAGTTTTTGAGATTTGTAAATTATTGCATTCCATTTTTATTTACAATTTGTACTTCATCCCAACTTTTTTGGAATCGGGGTTGTACTAGGTAATGCTACATAGCATAGAATTATAAACTGGAGAAACAAATGTAATACATTGAAAGTCGGGGGAAGCCATGGCCTAATGGTGTGAGAAACATATTTGGGATGGCAAAGGTTCCTGGTTCAATTCCCTGGCCCACCAGGAATGGCTGACATGCCCTGGAGCTGTTCCTTATCCTTGGGTATATGCTTATCCTCCCAGCATTAATCTTTTTCACTTTTTTTGGCATGTACAAACCCACACAAGTCTTCAGCATGAAACAGTACCTTATAGATATACACTAAGGTTTGTGGACACCTGACCATAACATGATACATACCTGGCTCTTCCCCAAACCGTATACTGTAGCATTACAATTTCCCTTCACTAGAGATAATGGGCCCAAATATGTTCCAGCATGACAATGCACCTGTGCACAAAGCAAGGTCCATGAAGACATGGTTTGCCAAGGTTGGAGTGAAAGAACTCAAGTGGCCCACACTCAACCCCACTGAACACCTTTAAGATGAGTTGAAGTGCTGACTATGTGCAAGGCCTCCTTGTCTCACATCAACACCTGACTTCATTAATGCTCTTGTGGCTGAATGAGCAAATCCCCACGTTCCAAAATATAGTGGAAAGCCTTCCCAGAAAAGTGGAGGTTATTAAAAGTGGAGACTAAATTGAGAACGAGATGTAAAGCACATATGGGTGTGATGGTCAGACGTTCACATACTTTTGGCCATACAGTGTATATTTCTGCAGGTTTTAATGGTAGGATAGTATTCAATATTTTTTCTAACTTTTTAAAAATTATACAACATTGTCTGCTAATAAAAGGGTGGCACAATGGTGTAGTGGTTAGCATTGTCACCTCACAGCAAGAAGGTCCTGGGTTCGAGCCCAGTGGCCAACGAGGGCCTTTCTGTGTGGAGTTTGCATGTTCTCCCCGTGTCTGCATGGGTTTCCTCTGGGTGCTCTGGTTTCCCCCAAAGACATGCAGGTTAGGTTAATTGGTGGCTCTAAACTGACTGTAGGTGTGAATGGTTGTTCGTCTCTATGTTAGCCCTGCGATGATCTGGCGACTTGTCCAGGGTGTACCCTGCCTCTCACTCATGTCAGCTGGGGTAGGCTCCAGTTTGCCTGTGACCCTGTACAGGATAAGCGGCTACAAATAATGGATGGATGGGTCTGCTAATAGGTTTGCACTCCCTGATACTGCTATGTAAATGTGCTGGATTGTAGTAAATGAATGTAAAGGAAGAAGTTCTATTGCTGGTAAAGATTGTATCCTTACAATATTCTGCCTATACTATAATATGTAAATAGTTTACCTAATTAGCTAAAATGTGTCCAGCTACCAGCTTGGCTACTGATTTTAAATTACACCATATCATAGTTGCTCATATGTCAACTAGATTTCTAGTGACATACATGATGGTGCCAGAGAGGTCACATTAATTTAAACTAAAACCACCTTCTGACTTTAAGATTTTCAACTTGATTTTGCTGTCACAGACAAAATGCACCAAAAGTGGTAGTCTTAGAATGTGTAACATGACTTAGAACATGCTTATTCAATAATTTAGTGCAATCATGACCAATGACAACATTCAGATAGTGTCAGAAATTGTATTTATTAAAATCTCAGTGTGACTGCTGCTCATCTAAAAGCCACCAATAGGAGGAAAGGACAGGATTACAATGTACATGAAACTACCAACATATCCATCCATCCATCCATCCATCCATTATCTATAGCCGCTTATCCTGTTCTACAGGGTCGCAGGCAAACTGGAGCCTATCCCAGCTGACTATGGGCGAGAGGCGGGGTACACCCTGGACAAGTTGCCAGGTCATCGCAGGGTTACTACCAACATATGATAGTGAAATTTGTTAAACATACACAAAAACAAAACATGCTAATGGTCAGAAAAAAAATCCATCCATCCATTATCTGTAACCACTTACAGTATCCTGTGCAGGGTAGCAGGCAAGCTGGAGCCTATCCCAGCTGACTATGGGCGAGAGGCGGGGTACACCCTGGACAAGTCGCCAGATCATCACAGGGCTGACACATATGCCGCTTTTCCACTACAAACGCGGCTGAGTCAAGCTGAGCCGTGCCGTGCTGAGTTGGGCTGAGTCGAGCTGAGCGGGGCTGTTGGAGTTGCATTTCGACTACAACTGCGCTGAACCGTGCTGGCTGGAAGTGGGTGGACACATTGGGTGGAGTTAGCGAAAGTGGGTGGACGTCACGTGATGTCGTTAAGCGGCGCAAACAGTGACATCAGTGATCTTTTAAGCGGTAGTCTCACAACCCAGATAGTACATGGAGGACATGGAGTCGTTAGTGTTGCTGGTCTTGGTGCTGTGGCTTGTTGTCACCGACAACGCCAACAGATACTGGCAAGAGCGTATAGATGAGGCGAGGCGCATAAGGCTTCAGAAATTCTCGTAATTCGTAATTCTTCTTCTTCCGGGTTCTTCCGGATCCCAGCGTGCTCGCGGGGTGTGTGTGGGCATGTGAGGACACTCCTCCTCACCAATCAGTGCACAGGGGAGTGTCTGCTCACGCCCCCAGCCTCACTCAGCTCGGTTTGGCTCGCTTCAGCCCCACTCCAAAACCATGCGAGTTTTGGGTGCTAAGCAGGGCTGAAGCGAGCTGAGTCGTGCTGCTCTGATGTAGTCGAAACGCGAGCCGTGTTGGGCTGAAGTGAGCTGAAGCGAGCTGAAGTGAGCTGAAAAAGGGTAGTGGAAAAGGGCCAATAGAGACAAACAACCATTCACACTCACATCTATGGTCAATTTAGAGCCACTAGTTAGCCTAACCTGCATGTCTTTGGCCTGTGAGGGAAGCCAGCGCACCCAGAGGGGACCCATGCAAACTCCACACAGAAAGGCCTCCGTCAGCCACTGCTTGAACCCAGAATCTTCCTTCTGTGAGGCAACAATGCTAACCACTATGCCACCCAGAAAAAAAAAATTATCCTAATTACATCATTTATTTTTGAATTTTTTTTTCTGTTTTTTTTTCTGTTTATGTGACGACATTTTCTGCACAAGCCTGGATTACACTGATTTAATGTATATATTTAGGCATTGCCTAAAAGCAGAGCCCCTGATGAGTGTATGAGCAAAATATTTCCAAGGGCACTAAATCAACTTGAATAGAATCATAATATATATGAGGATATTACATGGTTGCAGGAAGATATGAAGTTTATCTTCGAGTGGTGAACATATTCACGAGTGAGTGAAGCGAACGATATTTTCAACACGAGTAGATAAACGTCATATCTTCATGCCACAGTGTAATGTTCTTTATATTACATGGATACATCCACAAAAAATATGCAAGTTAATCAAAAGAATTTTAATTTTGAACCGTTTCGCCATTTTGACAACGTGCATTTAGTCAGCAGAAAAACATTGGTAGGGATTTCATCGGAGTGAAATATTGGGAAATATGTCACTCAGATCCTTACAAAAAAGAAGTTTATTCAAGTGTGCTTCTAGTATACTTCTTTTAAACTAAAAATAAGAGAATATGCTTTCAGTTTACTTTTTATTTACTGATCAGAGATGTACTTAATAAAGTTATACATAAGTATACTTGGCTTATACTGACAAGTATATAGAAAAGTCTAAGTATATTGAACTTATACTTAAACTTTTGATCAAGATACTTAACAAAAGTGTAATAAAGTATTAAAATATTTGTGTCTTATGTGTAAGTGTACTTGCCCTGTAGTTGTGCTTATCCTTTTGATAGTAGCCTATAAAATACTTCTTTTTCACACATATTGGCTTCTTTGTGATATACGGCAGCTTTAAATCCCATCTTTTAAACCTACATGTACCATAAGTTTGTGGTCAGCTCTGGGATGGAATACTAAAAGTATATTTCCAATATACTATAAAGTATGCTTTTATAAACTAAAAAGTGGACTAGAAGTGTGTAACGAGTAAACCAATAATATATTTCCAGTATACTACAAAGTATACTTTCATAAACTAAAAAGTGGGCTAGAAGTATAAAACAAGTAAACTCATAGTATATTTCCAGTATACTATGAAGTATGCTTTTGTAAACTAAAGAGTGGACTACAAGTATAGAACTAGTAAACTATTAGTATATACCGTAAGTTTACTTGTGGAAGGGCCGCTGACAGCTTTGGCTGGGCCCGGGACAAAATGCTCTGAATGGGCCCCCCCCGGGTCAATCCACACACACACCCACCTCTCTTATCCCAGTCTCTACTCATGCGATTGGGGTGCTCTTGAAGGAGCAGCGATGGACGGGGGATTTCGGGCAGGGCTGGGGGCAAACATAGTATACTGTGCGTGCGTACTGTCCAGTGTGAAAAGCAGAGAAGAACACACCGCTCGAGAAACGGCGGGATATGATTGCGGGCTAATGTGAATATTCTTAGCTTCAATCGGATATATGAAACACAATGTTATTAAGCCATTGTGGTTATGAAATGATTCAATGCCCTGTACGTTTGATATGGTGTTCAGTGTGACTTGCTCTCCCCTCGTTTGTAATATGAATTGCTTGCCGTGCGTGCCTTGGTTGGGGTTACTTTACGGGGCTGGAAAAAGTTGGCTGTGTTTTACCTGGCTCAGCTGCCCCACTGCCTTTGCTAGTACCTGCTGCATCATCCTAATCTTTTTTAAAATATTTATGCAGTGAGCCCCTGAGTCTCTTGGTTTCTTCCTCTCTTTTTCTCTTTTCTTTTCTGTGCTTCTGACTTGTGCATGTTGGCAAATGGCACGCACGCTGATTGTCGAAGCACTATGATCGAACGATGCCGGTTTTTTCCCCTTAAAGGTGGGGTATGAGATTTTGGAATAACGGTTCCCGCAAGCCATATTTTGAAAAGAAACACACCCGCCCTCGCCATGCTCCCACCCCCCGCCCCCTTATAAAGCCTGAGAAAGTCAGCCTTTATAATGGGTGTCTATTGCATTACACACCAGTGGAGCTCGTTAAGTTAGAGTGTAGAGAGCTTGGAAAAATAGCTCAAACTTTCTCATTTAAACTGTGTTTTCAGCCCCAATTTTCACTCCACACACATAATTTTCTCAAAAGTAGTAGCCACACTTGTCCTGATTCACACAATATGTCTACCTACACGATAGGATTTACAGTTTTTGAATGAGAAGCCTGAAAGTGAGGAGAGGACAGGCGCGCTTCCCCATAGACTGCCATTATAAACTTGGCAGAAAAGTCACTCATTTTTAACTCGCTCTAGTGACCTCATTTTTTACACTACAGACAACAAAAAAATACATCAGTGTGTTCAGGAGAGCCTTGTGGCGCTCACTGTGAAAGAATTTTGTGAATATCTCCTTCCGTTTTTGTGTAAATCCCCGTTGTTTGGAGGGAGCGCTCTGAGAAAATCCTGTGACACTCTGCTCGCAGTGCGCGGGTTGGGGGAGGGGCTGCTCGCTCTCTCTCACACACACACACACAGAAGGGACGGGCTGAAAGAGTCAGACCAAACCATTTTTGCATTAGGGGTGGTAGGGGGTTCTTGACGCCTTTTTCAAAGACAATAAAGGCAAAAGATCTAGAAATCATTTATTGAATGCAAATATAGCACATTTCTCCCCCAAATCAACACATTTTGAAATGAAATAAAATAATCGCAACTTCATGAGAGCCCAGTTCTGCCCCCCCCCCCCATTCCTGGGCCCGGGACAACATACCCGTAAAAAAATACTAGTTGTATACTCAAAGTTTACTTCTCTTAGACTTAAAGTATACTTTTTATAAACTAAAAGTGGGCCAATTTAGTCCCAAGAAGTATTAGATTAGTTTACCTACAAGTATACTGTAAGTACATTGATATCAATATACTTGGTACATAAAAGTATACTTAATGAAATATACTTTAACTTTACTTAAGCATACTTAATAAAAATGAACTTGAAGTATACTTCTTTTTGATTAAGGGGATCCATGATGCAAAAAAAAAAGTTTTTCAACATGAAAAGATAACCTCTTCAAGCTTCTATGTGGTGGCTCAGTGGTTAAGGCTCTAGCTTACTGGCCTGAAAATCAAGGGTTCAAGCCCTACTACTGACAAGTTGCTGCTGTTAGGTCCTTGAGCAAAGTCCTTAACTCTTTCTGCTCCAAGAGCACTGTGTCATGTGCCCCACTAATGTATGTTGCTCTGCATAAGAATGCCTGTCATGTGGCTTTCTTTTTATTATATAGACAGATTCACAAACAAAAATTACCCAAATTTATCAACCAATTCATCAATATCTTCACAAATGGCATATAGAGATTTATGTCACAGTTTTGGTTCTCCATGTCCCGGATGTAGCTCGTATGAAAAATATGAGTGGTGTATTTCCCAGTAAAACACTGATTTCCATATAATATTATAGCATATGAACCATCGAATTGTGTAGTGTAGTGTATTTCGTATCAATAAATTGCTGCATTGTCTTGTGACAGTGATACCAATAATGATATACACATCACAGTTATGAATACATATTTATTACTTTCTTTAACACCGCATGCCATGCACCAGAAACAACACATTGACATTGACACATTGACATTATTGACATTGACTCTGCTGGGTGCCTGGTGGACAACAGTGAACCAGTGCTTTCACTTTCCATCATTACTATATTGCACCCTTGCACTGATATCACATTTATGTTAGCAACCGTGGCTACCCTTATCCTCGGGGACAAGCGAACTATGTTTACATACTGGTCACATACTGAAGCCAAGCGAAGATGTCCGACGCCTGTTGCTGTTATCTGAAGAAAACTACAGCTAAAAAGGCTTTACTACCGGATTACTTGGATAATCTTAGTCAGAAAGAAGTAAGCTTTAGCCATATGTTGGAATACTCCCCAGAAGAGTTCCAACACAGAGGAACAGTTTAAAAAAAAAGTACAAAAGCACGAAAACCTTCTTTGTGGAAAGACTTTTTCCCGACATCAGCTTTTAGGAACAGAATGTTCCAAAAGCCACAGCATTTACTTTCAAGGGACTCCGACCTGAACTGTGGGCTAGATGGTATTCCTGCCCTCCATGTTTCAACAACCCCAAGGATATCCAGTTACACAGCTATTTGCACTCTATCATTTATATGTTGATACTTATTATTGTTAAAACAATCTCTGAAGTGTTATTTTTGTAAAATAACAAAATATCTTGCTCTAGACTTTCAAACAATGTTTTAAGATTTTATTTTAATTTTATCTAATAGTGGATGGTACAATAATTACAAACGCTAACAGAATCAGGACATTCCAGTTGGAGGTATAGTCATATAGTAACTATAATCACCCTTGGAATAGTAATTTCAGTAAACGGTGAATGTTCAGTTCCCTCTTCATTTATTCTTTATTCAAAAGACGCAACTGAGTCACACAGGTAAGTGTGTAACGGACAGTCACAATTTTATCCAAAATAGTTTTTCCTGCCTTAGTCAATTTATTTCCGTTTCACATGCATGCAGCTGTTGTAAAGTTAAGTCTGTTTGTGGAGATCGAATCGAATACAATCGAATATTACGATCGAATGTTACACTTGAATATTATTGGACGTAAGAACTAATCGATATCGATCCACAGTAGTTATCTACAACTAAGGAAAGATGCTCATAATTGCTATTGAACTGTTCAATATTTATGTTTACATGAGTGTGCAGAGTAAGAAATTGTTCAGGTAAAAAAGCATATAATGCAAAAATATGTTGCCCATATTTTCCATAAAATGTGTTAGTGAATAACCCCACATTATTGTTTTTTTTTTTTATTTTTAAAAGCAAATTAAAACCCCATCTATCTTATGTAAATAAAGATACAAATTTCACTGTCCGGTGATCAAGTGTTTATGAGATACATTCCCTTGCACTTAAAGCCATTAAAAATCAGGTTGATGCATTACAATATTCTCGTAAGTATGAAACCCTGCTCTACGCGTTTCACGCACAGGGAGCTCTGCTATAATATAAGCAGATTATAGTAATTTTCTTTAATTGCCAGTCTATCCTTAGAGGATATTCGTATAAGATTTTACTGGGATTAGCTTATACAGCTTGACAAATAAACAAAAGACAATATTAGCACAGTGTAGTGTGCTAAATATAAAAAAAAAAAAGCTCATGTTGAAAGTCATTAAAATTCTGTAAAGCTTCTTTGCGACAGTGTCTATTGTTAAAAGCACTATATAAATAATCTTGACTTGACTAGTCTTTAGGTAGCAGTATTTTATGCTTTGCACTTGATATGATTAGTAAGAAAAGTTAAACATAGGGATGTCACATAATCAAATTTGCCATTAGCTAGTCAAACTGGGCCAGGAACACTTGAAAAAATCAAGCTGTGCATTTCATTTTCTTAAATTCGAGTTGAAAATCTATTAAATATTAGTGTTGCAATATCTTTGTTTATGATTTTCTAACATCTATGGAAGCTGCACTTTTTTCTTAAACTCACTTCTTCTATCGTTTCTGCTTATAAGGCATTCGCATATAGCGGGCTCATGTAGATGAAATCCACGATGCTAATTCAACCTCAACCCCGCTATTTATAATAATCACAATGAGATTAAAGCCATTTTTTGCCACATAAATGGAAAGTATTATGTTTGCTTGCATCTATTTCATATCCCATAGATAGAAAACCTGAGTGCTGTTTGTGAAAGAGAACCAAAAGAAAGGTGATTAACTACGTAAGATGGAAAAAAAATGCTGAATAATTTAAAACAAAATTAATTTATATCTCTAAAATACACTTTAAGTCCTAGATTTAAGTCGACTAAAAAATCAACTGTTTTCTTCACACCAGATACACAGGTATGGGGTAGTAATACAAAAATCATATTCATTTGTGGAACATTCTGTTATTATTTTTTCGAGTTTGTCCTCCATGTTTACATGCCACCATTTTGGCTGCTCATTTCTCTCAGGCTTCAAAAAGGAATCAAAGGGAGGGATTTAAGCAGGACAAAGCTTTCTCCCTCCCTCCATTCTGTCCTCCTTTTTTCCATCCTCAAGGTGCAGGGTGCGATAAAGGAAGGCCGGATGCCGACGGGCTTGTGTGGATTTGCATAACTCTAGCTCAGACTCGGGGAGCAGCTGAATACTGCCACGTGATGGAAATGCCAAGGAATTACACAGATATCACACACACACACACACACACACACTCCATGATTTATTCAGCCCTACTGACATTGGGTGTTTTACAAATTGTTATGTCTTGGAGAAAAAAATGTCTATGAAAATGAATCCAGTAAAATGTATATTCTAGGACGAGTGTGTATTTGTGTAAGAGACATGGAGAAACAGGGAAATGAAGAGGGTATATTGTTAGAGGTGGTGGTGTGTGTTATATCTGAGGAATAGGAACTGAAGGTCACATGCTTTGACATGATGTTGTGTGTGTGTGTGTGTGTGTGTGTGAGAGAGAGAGAGAGAGAGAGAGAGAGAGAGAGAGAGCATGTCACTGTCTGGCTCATGGAAAGAGGGAGGGTGTGCATGACAAAGAGATGTCTCCCTGTGTTTGGGGTACTGATGTGTGCGTGTTTTATGTAAGGACGTGAGTGAGAGAGATGTGTCTATATATATAACCACCAATTTCTACACTGACAGGCTGGTAGATGGGTTTTGGACGGTGGTGATCGGTCTCTATTTCTGTGAAAGGCAGAGGACAGAGAATGAAATAGAAAATGGAGGTCAAATGAGGACGCAAATGTCTTACCTTAAATTTGCCAAAATAATATACTGCATCCATTTTATATTCAACTTATTCAAACTTATTGTGTGCATTGAAGCGTATCCTGGTCTGACATACTGTATGTGACAGATATTTCTTG
Source organism: Neoarius graeffei (assembly GCF_027579695.1). NCBI lineage: Eukaryota > Metazoa > Chordata > Actinopteri > Siluriformes > Ariidae > Neoarius > Neoarius graeffei. Next base: position 22,003,102 of record NC_083594.1, read on the forward strand.
GTCAAAATAGCATAAAATATCATCTTAAATTATATAATATTATAGTTTAGAAACAGTACCATCCAGCTATCTGGCAACACCACAATAGTTTACTAAATATTAGGTAACTTGCTAGTGAAAGCAACTACTGATTTAAATTATATAACAGTTGACCTCACAGTAACTAGCTTGACAGCAAACCTGTACTTTACATTTGATAGACTGAAATGTTAAAAATTATTCTGTTCATAAGGATATATTTGTGTGCTTCACTGTCAAACCATTTTCGTAGTAACTTTGTAGATATCAATATGCTGCCTAAAGTAATATTTTGTGGGACTGATCCACCAGTCTTTTCTGCTAAGCAGTCACTATGTTGCAACCCTTGCTGTACTCTATTTGTATGATTAGTCCAGGACTTTTCACTATCTGATCTTTGGCAGGAGACCGAAATAGATGAAGCCTGCAGAAAATTGTCTGCCACTTAGGCCAAAAGTATCAGCAAAAATGCCACATGGGTTGGATGCATGACACACTGTTTAAGTGATTTAAATCAAAAACACAGTTCAACAGTGTTATGAGGTAGCTAGAATGTAGTGGAAAGTATTTTACATGGCAGTGAGATAGTAGAGGTAGTAAGGAGCAAGACAAAGGTATTGGGAATACATTTACATTTACACATTTGCAAATGCTTTTATTCAAAACAGTTAAGTCAGGATACAGCTGAGCTTTTGAGAGATAATTGGCTTGCTCAAGGACACCCTACTGAAAAATCCTGCTTGATCTGACCAGCTACCAGCTGCCAAAACACAGGCCATGCTGGTCAAATAGTTAGACCATCTCTGCTAGCTGGTAGGTTATTTTCTAGCTTCTAGTTGTTGTGTATAAATTTATTATGGCACTATTTTATTGCTTGTGTCAGTAGTGTGCATTAATATGTGCGAATGTATATACTGACCTGTGATGACCTGGCAACTTGTCCAGTGTGTACCCCGTCTCTCGCCCATAGTCAGTTGAGATAGGCTCCAGCTTGCCTGCGACCCTGTAGAACAGGATAAGTGGCTACAGATAATGGATGGATGGTATACACTGACTGATGTAAACATGTGCAAGCAAAAGAAAAGCTGTAGTAAAAGAAGAGCAGAGCTCTGTGGATGGTATAGTTCATTAACAAGTATGCGCCTTGAGTCTCACCAAGGTTGAATGTGTGTAAGAAGAACACAACAGTTATTAGGTCATCCGGCTGGCAGGCCATGAGCTTGTGCCATCATGTGTCATCATCCATCATCCAGTGTACGTCCGGTGTCATCCGCATTTCACAAAAATGGCTTCTTCTCTCTCAATTCTTCACCGATTTTTATTCTTTTTGCCAGGAAGGTAGGTCTGCCTGGGTGCATATAGCTTCTACATGAATTTGCATAATTGCAGTTAATAATGAAGATATGGAGTAATTAAGCCCTAATTAGCAGTTTCCACACAGATCGCTTCTTCTCCCTCAATTCTTCACCGAATTTAGTTCTTTCTGGCATGAAGGTAGGGGTACCTAAGGTGCATATGACTTCTACCCAGATTTGCTTAATTGCAATTATTAATGAAGTTATAGACTAATTAAGCCTTAATGAGCAGTTCAACAAAAATCGCTTCTTCTAGGTCAATTCCTTGCTGTTTTGGATTGTTTCTGGCAAATAGGTAGGTATTCCTAGGGTGTATATAGCTTGTATATACAGTGGTGCTTGAAAGTTTATGAACCCTTTAGAATTTTCTATATCTCTGCATAAATACTGTATGACCTAAAACATCATCAGATTTTCACACAAGTCCTAAAAGTAGATAAAGAGAACCCAGTTAAACAAATGAGACAAAAATATTAGACTTGGTCATTTATTTATTGAGGAAAATTATCCAATATTACATATCTGTGAGTGGCAGAGGTATGTGAACCTTTGCTTTCAGTATCTGGTGCGACCCCCTTGTGCAGCAATAACTACAACTAAACATTTCCGGTAACTGTTGATCAGTCCTGCACACCGGCTTGGAGGAATTTTAGCCCATTCCTCCATACAGAACAGCTTCAACTCTGGGATGTTGGTGGCTTTCCTCACATGAACTGCCAATGTAAGAGAGGTCTTCAGTTGCTTAGAAGTTACCCTAGGGTCCTTTGTGACCTTGCAGACTATTACACGCCTTGCTCTTGGAGTGATCTTTGTTGGTCAACCACTTCTGGGGAGGGTAACAATGGTCTTGAATTTCCTCCATTTGTACACAATCTGTCTGACTGTGGATTGGTGGAGTCCAAAGTCTAGAGATGGTTTTGTAACCTTTTCCAGCCTGATGAGCATCAACAACGCTTTTTCTGAGGTCCTCAGGTCTCCTTTTTCTTGCTATGATACACTTCCACAAACATGTGTTGTGAAGATCAGACTTTGATAGATCCCTGTTCTGTAAATAAAACAGGGTGCCCACTCACACTTGATTGTCATCCCATTGACTGAAAACACCTGACTCTAATTTCACCTTCAAATTAACTGCTAATCCTAGAGGTTCACATACTTTTGCCACTCACAGATATGTAATACTGAAAGACAGAAATCACAACTTTATTCATTACACACTTGTAAATTTTCCTCTCTGCATTTAACCCATCTGAAGCATTGAACACACACACATAGCAGTGGGCAGCCATGCTGACAGCACCCAGGAAGCAGTTGGGAGTTTGGTGCCTCGCTCAAGGGCACCTCAGCCCAAGGCCATCCCATATTAACCTAACCTGCATGTCTTTGGATTGTGGGGGAAACCAGAGCACCTGGAGGAAACCCACACAGACAGAACATGCAAACTCCACACAGAAAGGCCCTTGCTAGCCGCTGGGTTCGAACCCAGAACCTTCTTACTATGAGGCGACCGTGCTAACCACCACACCACCCAGAAAATTGGATCATTTTCCTCAATAAATAAATGACCAAGTCTAATATTTTTGTCTCATTTGTTTAACTGGGTTCTCTTTATCTACTTTTAGGACTTGTGTGAAACTCTGATGATATTTTAGGTCATGTTTATGCAGAAATATAGAAAATTCTAAAGGGTTCACAAACTTTCAAGCACCACTGTATTGTATATAGCTTGGAACATTTATTGCGCAAGGTGGCCCACTTTAGATCGTTCCTTCTGGACTAAACGGGGCCAGAGTGAGCTACACCGTCATTGACGGTCTCATTATTGACTAAATTGATTGATACATGTTTGAGATACAGAGAAAGGATACAGAGAAGAGCTATACATTGGATCCTACAAGTTAAGCAAGGAGAACTATCATATAAAGAAAAACATTCAATTGGATCTGTTACCTCTTACCTATGACCACAAAGTCAAGGACTTAGTTGTTCTTTATAAGGCTTTATACAGACATGCTGACATTGATACTAGTTTCTTAAAATATGTAAGTCATGGTCACACACAACAAACCCAGTCTAATGAAATTAAGCCCTTAGAAACACCTTTTTGTAAAATTGCTACTTTTCCATCCTCTTTTTTTCAATCGCGGTGATAAACACTGGACCCTCATATGCAAGTTAGCTACACCTCGTAATTTCCTTAGTTTAAAGTCTTTCAAGGTTTTTGTTACTAACAAGGACCAGTTAATAAATGTTTTTGATACTGATAGGCCTTGCACATGGATCCTCTGTCGTAATTGTTGTTGCCATTGGCAACAGTAGATTTTACTTGTGATTTTCTTTTGCCTAAGTCCTTTGAGATGTTTAATGCTTTAGTAGAGAGGTGCTTTACATGGGATTTTAGGTACCCACCCTTTTGGACCTTTCTTTTTTGCTTTTTTTCATAGTTTTGTTTCATTTGCATGTCTTGGATATTTGTAGTTTTGTTGTATGAAGGTCAATAAAGCTGTTAAAAAAGAGAGATTTTCTAAACATAACTATGTACCATTTAGTAACTGTAATTTAGAAACAGGTTCCTTTCTACCAGTTTGACAAGCTCAGCCTGTGTTTTGGCAGTTAGTAGCTGGTCAGACTAAACTTCGCCAGTGGCGAATTCAACAACGGCAGCATTGGGATTTGGCCTCACAAATTTCCAATAAGTAACCCAAATCCTTAACCACTGAGCCACCACTTCTCAATAGTAACAGGAAAAACATGCTGGTGAAAGCCTTCACATGGTCATTTTCAATTATATACATTTGTTATAACTTCTTTTTCTGTTGGCTAACTTTCTTGTTTTTAATATTTTGTTGATCATTTAAAAGTAGACGGGCTTTTGTGGCTGGGAAGTTATTTCATTTGAGGGGATTCCCTAGCAAATAATCTGCATGAAATTGCTCGTTTCGCGCAGTCAAGCAGACAGAGGAAGTCCGTGTGCGCATGCGCACATTTACCTTCTTTTTCGTCTTTTGGGTTTTACGGCATCTGGCATCCACAGTGTTGCATTACTGCCATCTACAGGTTTACCTTGACCGTGCACTGACAGTTACATCATTCTGTCACTAAATGAACAGCTGATCACACCGAGGTGCTCGCTGACCGCTGATATTTATTAGTTTGGTCCTGCGTTTCCTTTCCTTCGCAACTTAACGTATTTTATTCTTGCTTTCCATTAGTGTAGTTGGTCTTTCAAGTTTCATTTGCATCCTCCATTTTCCCTCTCCTGTTTCAAATTTGTATCCCACAATGCCTTGCATGAACGGGGAAAGCCCACCATGTGATGCATGACATAGTATCTTGAATTGAGTCATGGTGAAGCAAGAAAAAGTAGCGGAAAATTTAGAGCCACATGGCCCTAAATTCATTCATTGTTCTGTTTTTAAAAAAAAAGAATAAAATTGGAAGTCTGTGATTTGAATTTAGTAGCTTTCAGTCCACTAAACAAAAATAATTGGGTGTCAGGGAAAATTCTTTTTATGATCTAAACTTGAAAAATCTGAAAGGCAGTTTTGCTTTAAATCTTGTACAACTTTGAGTGTATAACTGCAAACTGGCCTTGTGGTTAGTGTGTCTGCCTTACAACCAGGAGCTCTTGAGGTGTATTCACAGTCAGGTCATACCAAAGACTGTCATAAAAATGGTACTGTATCTACTGCCATCTATTGAGGCATGCTGCAATACAGGTGCGACTAGGGTGTCATACTCTTGTGGTTACCAGAGGACTAGCTCCCCACTGTAACTCTAGCTATGTAATAGGCGAGAAGCTGAGGGCTATTAGCCTGGCAAGCCAGACTAAATGTGAATATTTAGTCTGGCCTCGATCCGTAGACATTTCCGAAGCGGGTAGGAGGAACAAACCGCTGTCTTTCAAACTGTTTCTGTGCGTATAGGCCAACGCTCTGACCAATCAGCGCAACAGTGACTGTGACGTAGTCAGAGCTACAGAAAGCAGTGGGGGAGACCTTGAAATAAATAATTTTTCAAAATGCGTATTAATTAATAAACAGGTTCTAGATATTAAGAAGTTTGGAGATAATGACCACAAGTTTGGAGTCTGTACCACATACACATTTTTTTCCAAGTGTTTTTCAAGGGTTTGCTTAAACTGTTTTTGAGAGTTTTTATTTAGTGGTGTTTGGTGAAATAATTTCCCTTAAATTTAAAATAATGGGAAAATAAGAAACAATCAAAAAGTAATGTTTCAAAGCTGTTTATTAATTCTTTGTACTGCACAAACTAGCCCATCCTTTTGGCTATCAGCGGAGCCAGCTGGTAGATCAGACTTTTGCCATAGCCGGTCGGCAAAACAGCGAAAACGTCCTGCTTGAAAAGGAATGAGCGGAGAGCCTCTTCCTGCTCATGTTTCAACGAAAACTCCAAGTCTAATTCTTCTAAAACTGATTCCAAAGCGGAGTCAAATGCGCGCTGTTCACTAGCCGTAGCCATTTTTCCTGTTGTGCTTTCTCCAGCGTCGTGCAGCTTTGTCGTCACTCCTGCAAAAGCCCGCCCAAAGAATCCAAACAAAAACCTTGCGTTGTGATTGGCGGGCACGATTTGATGCCCGGGGTGTTTTTGTTTATATGGTGCGAGGCTAGACCCATTCGCTAGGCAAAAATATTTTTGGCCGCTAGGCGGGTGGGTCTAGTTTACTAGGCTAGAGGGCTATAGAAAGGGAGATCAGCATGAACCCAATGTGCCTTAAGGGCCTAGTTAGTACTTGGACAGGAGGCTGTTTAGGAAGACCAGGTCCTGGCATAGGAGGGGTTTTGACATTTATGAGTTTATAAGTATGTTTCTGTTTTGATGATGTGATGGTGCAGGAGGATCATGGCCATTTTACAGTCTGTATCTGATTACTAACTAAACTGATTAGGTTTATGTCTATTTCATTCTGGCATGTAGCCAACAACTCGTGACATTTACTTTCTGAGGAAATCACACATCACTAGCAAGGTTTTAGAAATCATCATTTCTAATCATCACTCAGCATAATCTTTGCAGGGCAGACACCAAGGCAATGTCAGAAGTTAACCAATCTATATAAAATATAAAAACATTTCCATCTCATTTTGGTAAAATATATTGATGTTTTATTTAAGTACAGATGTCAAATACATTATTGGCAGAATAAGTGATAAATTTCATCTATTTTTCAGAATTCAGTCACAGTGGCATCTGCCACCCAAGTATTTAAGAAAGGACTCAGAACAACAAAAATCACACTATAATTACACTTATGTAACATGTAGTCAGAGGCAGGATTCAAGTGTGTAAACTCAGCATGTTCTTTATTTCAGACAAACCAGTATTTGTTGTCATAGTCAATAGCGAGGGTCAATAAACCCATAGGTAACTTCACAACAAGATAATCCGTAATCAGAACGAAAAGGCTAAGCGTAAAATCGGATTCATAATTACACTCACTAGCCACTTTAATAGGAACTTGTTCTTGTTTCTAAGATTCCTGTTCTTGGCTGGCAGGAGTGGAACCCAATGTGGTCTTCTGCTGTTCCATGCTGAGATGCTTTTCTGCTCACCACGGTTGTAAAGAGTTGCTATGAGTTGCTATATCCTTCCTGGCAGCTCGGACCAATCTGGCCATTTTCCTCTGAGCTCTCTTATCAACAAGGTGTTTCCACCCACAGAACTGTCATTCACTGAGTGTTTTTGGTTTTGGCACCATTCTGTGTAAACTCTAGAGACTGTTGTGTGTGAAAACCGTAGGAGATCAGCAGTTTCTGAAATACTCAAACCATCCCATCTGGCACCAACACTCATACCACAGTGAAAGTCACACTTGGAGATTTTTCCCATTCTGATGTTTGAAATGAACATTAACTGATGCTCTTGATTTGTATCTGCATGATTTTATGCATTGTGCTGCTGTCAAGGGATTGGCTGATGAGATAACTGCATAAAACAGCAGGTGTATGGGTGTTTCTATTAAAGTGGCCAGTGAGTGTAAAGTAACATACAGGCAAATTCTTTGGGACTTCACAAGAAGGTAAAGGAACAGGAGAGTATAAAATGACAAACTAATCAAAGGCTAAACTAAGAACATGTGCACACCTAAGGGAACAGACCGATGTGGGAACAGGAGATAGACAGGACTTGAAAACAAAACAAACAAAATATGTCAAAATAAAGACATATGAATTTATCACCATACTGTGAAATGCATTGTGTGCTGAAGGGGATGCATGACAATGTAACATTGCCCAAAAACCACAAATCAAATATCATCGTTTCCCACGTGCGACTAAGTGCGAAGAAGATGGCTGCGACTACGTGAGGAAATCATGCCTTCTGTGTGTACAAATTAGTTTTATTAGTGTGCATAGTTTTATATAACTTAATTTTCTTATTGTGTGAACATTTTGAAAAGCATTTTTATATAATTTATATAACTTTTTATATTGTGTGTGAACATTTTGAAAAGCAGTCTTATCCAATAAAAAAAAGAAATTCAATAAATGGTTCAGTTACTTGTTTATTTAAAAGAAAAGCTGTATACAAAAGTGAATGCAATGCAGTGGTTCATACAAAACAGCGAGAGTGCTGCTTGTTCTAGTCATGTGGTTGTGACGTCATCGTAAACAAATCCGTTCTACTCATCCAGACGACTTCGCAATGGCGCCGTTGCCAGATTTTTCCACTCTGGAACCCGTTCTCAAAAAATATCGTTGTGGGGCACCCAAAACGCCGGTGCCGTGTGGACACCAGGCCGAAACGATAAACAATTTTATCAGATTCACCTGAATCCGTTGCCATGTGGACAGGGCCTAAATTGACCGTAGGTGTGAATGGTTGTCTGTGTCTAATGGCCCTTTTCCACTACCCTTTTTCAGCTCACTTCAGCTCGACACGGCTCGCGTTTCGACTACCTCAGAGCAGCACGACTCAGCTCGCTTCAGCCCTACTCAGCACCCAAAACTCGCACAGTTTTGGAGTAGGGCTGAAGCGAGCCAAACCGAGCCAAGTGGGGCTAGGGGCGTGAGGAGACACTCCCCTGTGCACTGATTGGTGAGGAGGAGTGTCCTCACATGCCCACACACGCCCCGCGAGCACGCTGGGATCTGTATACACCGTAAACCCGGAAGAAGAAGAATTACGAATTACGAGAATTTCTGAAGCCTTATGCGCCTCGCCTCATCTATACACTCTTGCCAGTATCTGTTGGCGTTGTCAGTGACAACAAGCCACAGTACCAAGACCAGCAACACTAACGACTCCATGTCCTCCATGTTTATTGTTTACTATCCTGGTCGTGAGACTACCGCTTAAAAGGTCACTGATGTCACTGTTTGCGCCGCCTAATGACATCACGTGACGTACACCCACTTTCGCTAACTCCACCCAATGTGTCCACCCACTTCCAGCCAGCACGGTTCAGCGCGGTTGTAGTCGAAATGCAAGTCCAACAGCCCCACTCAGCTCGACTCAGCCCAACTCAGCACGGCACGGCTCAGCCCAACTCAGCCGCGTTGGTAGTGGAAAAGCGGCATATGTGTCAACCCTGGGATGACCTGGCGACTTGTCCAGGGTGTACCCCGCCTTTCGCCCGTAGTCAGCTGGGATAGGCTCCAGCTTGCCTGCGACCCTGTAGAACAGGATAAAGCGGCTAGATATAATGAGATGAGAATGAGATGAGATGAGCCTGAGGTTGACCAATACACATTTTGAATAGTTAAATGTGTGTGTTATTATAATCAGTGTTGAAAAGCTATAACAAATTAAGTTTAATTTGGGAGTGGTACAACAAGCAAATGGCACCCATTCAGTGGAATGCCCCATTTGTCTTTCACACTCTTGTCTCACCTTCAGGATCAATATGACTTCAATAATTTCTGAATTTGTTTGGCTCTTTAAACTTTTATTAAGCATTTATAGTGAGTTATTTTGGCCCAGACAGAATAAAGAGTCTGCCTGATGCCAACATCTGGCATCTCATCCATTTAGGAGCTACAGGAAGGAGTGTTTTCAGCTGTCACAGGATTGTACTAAAACTGCTTTGCGAAAAGAATCATCATAGAAATGTCAGTTGTGTTTACATTCTGTAAGCATAACTGAGTAGTGCTCTCGTAGCTCTGTGCTTCCTGTTATTCCCAGTACTGTAGTTTGTGGCACTCTTGCTAAATAATTCCATGTGTTCTTAATATTCTGGATTTCTGTTTATAGCAGTTCAGTGCAATTTTGAGAAATATATTGCTCACTAGCCACATTTTTTTTTTAATTTGTTGTATGACCTTGATGGGCAGCAAGGTGGTGCAGTGGTTAACACTGTTGCCTTACAGCAAGAAGGTTCCGAATTCAAACCTCACGGCCAATGAGGCCTTTCTGTATGGAGTTTGCATGTTCTCCCTGTGTCTGCGTGGATTTATTCTAGGTGCTCCAATTTCCCCCACAGTCCAAAGACATGCAGTCAGGCTAACTGGTGGCTCTAAATTGTCCATTAATTAAGCTTGGAGAGGGATGGGCTCTGCCAAGTTTAAATGCCCTGGACACACTAGTGATGGACTGTTCAAATGTCATCAGTGGTGCCCTTACAGCCCTTGCTGGCTATGGGGAAAAGAAGAACATGACCTTGACCTATTAGCTTTCTTTTGTTATGACTGCCACTAGTTTATGTTGTTTTTTGAGTATTTAGCATAATCACTAATAGACAGACCTTTTCTGATTATTCTGTTGCCTGCTTGTGGTCATGGTAGTGGAATGCACTTTTTGGATTTTGCCTTAGGAGAGGCCTAGGACAGACCTCTCAGGAATGTTATAGTACATCTGTTATTTTTGCTTTACGTCCATGCTTGATTTTGACGCATGGTTTCAGATAGCACACATAGATTGGCGCAACATGTGTCGTTTCCGTCTCAACAATGTCACAATGGCATTGTTTGCTCGAAGACATCAGACGTCATTCTTGTGATCATCTGCTCTTTTCATCTTTCCTTGAGTATAATGTATGGTTTAAACTGGTTAGTGTTGTAACACAGCACCCCCTCTTGGTAATTATTTGTTAAATCTCCACACTTTCACCATGCGATAACTGAGGTTCAGCAGATGTTCCCTTCACACTGTTTTCCATCCTGACTTTTAGGGGCATTGTTTAGCTCATAACACACAACTGACTACAATCAGCAACTGAATAAATATTTTAACTTCACTAAAGTTGGCTTTTTTGTTACCAGACACCCCCCTCAGGACACATTTAAATCATGGGCACAATGCAAACAATATGTACAACAATATTATATCTATTTAAAAATACCCATAGGCAGCATGGTGGTGCAGTGGTTAGCACTGTCGCCTCACAGCAAGAAGGCTCTGGGTTCGAGTCCAGTGGCCAACAGGAGCCTTTCTGTGTGGAGTTTGCATGTTCTCCCCGTGTCTGCGTGGGTTTTTTCCGGGTGCTCAGGTTTCCCCCACAGTCCAAAGACATGCAGGTTAGGTTAAAGGTGGGGTATGAGATTTTTTTCAGGAGTATTTTTTACCGGCGGCACGGTGGTGCAGTGGTTAGCGCTGTCGCCTCACAGCAAGAAGGTCCTGGGTTCGAGCCCCGGGGCTGGCGAGGGCCTTTCTGTGTGGAGTTTGCATGTTCTCCCTGTGTCCGCGTGGGTTTCCTCCGGGTGCTCCGGTTTCCCCCACAGTCCAAAGACATGCAGGTTAGGTTAACTGGTGACTCTAAATTGACCGTAGGTGTGAATGTGAGTGTGAATGGTTGTCTGTGTCTATGTGTCAGCCCTGTGATGACCTGGCGACTTGTCCAGGATGTACCCTGCCTTTCGCCCGTAGTCAGCTGGGATAGGCTCCAGCTTGCCTGCGACCCTGTAGAAGGATAAAGCGGCTAGAGATAATGAGATGAGAATGAGTATTTTTTACCATATTGCTTGATAAGCTCCTCACACCCATGTTGCAAGCAGTACAATAGAAGGTTTGACTCAAAAACGAAATATTTTAATCCAGTCTACAGTGTAAAATAAAGGAAAAATGCCATCCAATCATATTGAGGTACCACCTCAAAATGATTGGATACTGACACGTCAATCAGACTGAAGCCCGCGAGCAGCCCGGCCCTTCTGTGTCTGTGTGTGTGTGTGTGTGTGTGTGTGTGTGTGTGTGTGAGCGAGCAGAGTGTCACACAGAGTGCAGGATTTTCTCAGTGCGCTCCCTCCAAACAACGGGGATTTACATGAAAATGGAAGGAGATATTCACAAAATTCTTTCACAGGGAGCGCCGCAAGGATCTCCTGAACACACTGATGTAATTTTTTTTGTCTGTAGTGTAAAAAATGAGGTCACTAGAGCAAGTTAAAAACGAGTGACTTTTCTGCCAAGTTTATAATGGCAGTCTATGGGGCTGCGCGCCTGTCCTCTCCTTACTTTCAGGCTTCTCATTCAAAAACTCCAAGTCCTATCATGTAGGTAGATACATTGAGTGAATCAGGACAAGTGTGGCTACTACTTTTGAGAAAATTATGTGTGTGGAGTGAAAATTGGGGCTGAAAACACAGTTTAAATGAGAAAGTTTGAGCTATTTTTCCAAGCTCTCTACACTCTGCTCCACTAGTGTGTAACGCAATAGACACCCATTATAAAGGCTGATTTTCTCAGGCTTTATAAGGGGGAGGAGGGGTGGAAACACGGGGGGTGGGAGCATGGCGAGGGCGGGCGTGTTTCTTTTCAAAATATGGCTTGCGGGAACCGTTATTCCAAAATCTCATACCCCACCTTTAACTGGTGACTCTAAATTGACCGTAGGTGTGAATGTGAGTGTGACTGGTTGTTTGTCTCTATGTGTCAGCCCTGCGATGATCTGGTGACTTGTCCAGGGTGTACCCCGCCTCTCGCCCATAGTCAGCTGGGATAGGCTCCAGCTTGCCTGCGACCCTGTTGGACAGAATAAGCGGCTACAGATAATGGATGGATGGATGGACATTGAATTAGCAAATAAAGTGGTGCATGTAACATCATTGAAATCATCTTTGTAATTTGTGCTACATTGGTTAGATGTGTATCTGTGTTAGATGTGTATGTGTATCTAGGCTGACTGTTTTTGAGATTCTTGGTATGCAAAATTTTTCTTATGAATTATGACTCAGTTGGGGGGAAAGGGTTCTTGTTTTGTTAGTTTTGGTTTTTTTTTCTTTATTATCTCCAGTAAAGGCGTATGTAGCAGCCATCTTAGCATACCACAGCCCTCCGTATAGAAACTCTGTGCTGTCTCATTGGCTTATTACTGCTTTTCTAAAACATCTCTATCTCCAGTCCCTAGGAGCATGTTGAAACCTCCCCTTTATGCTAAAGATTGAGTCTGCAGAATGTTCCTTATTGTACCTTGTACTTGCCATGTGATGCTTTTTGGAGCAGACACCATTTATCCAATCCTCAGACCAGCTATTCATATGGCTAGACCCAGGAACTCCCTTTTTTTTAAGCAGAGGTAAGTGGGCTACTGTGACCTACCATATTATGAGGAGTGACTCCTTATTTAGGGCCACTCCAGGATATCTAACTGGGCACCACCATGCACAACCAGCTGTTATCCAGGTGTTTCTTATATCATCACTTAGAAAGGTGAAAAGTGAAAACTAGTTGTGTGCTTTTATGAAAAAAGACCCTTTCATTATCCAGTATCTAGTATATACGTACACTGACCAGCCACATTAATAGCAATTTGTTCTTGATTCTAAGATTCCTGTTCTTGGCTGGCAAGAGTGGAACCCAATGTGGTCTTCTGCTGTTGCATGCTGAGAGGCTTTTCTGCTTACCACGGTTGTAAGGAGTTGCTACAGTATATCCTTCCTGGCAGCTCAAACCAATCTGCCATTTTCCTCTGACCTCTCTTATCAGTGAGACATTTCAACCCACAGAACTGTCATTCAATCAGTGTTTTTTGTGAAAAACCCCAGGAGATCAGTAGTTTCTGAAATACTCAAACCAGTCAATCTGGCACCAACACCCATGCCCAAGCGAAAGTCACAGAGATCACAATTTTTCCCTTTCTGATGTTTGAAGTGAACATTAACTGAAGCTGTTGATTTGTATCTGCATGATTTTATACATTGTGCTGCTGTCAAGAGATTGGCTGATGAGACAACTGCATAAAATAGCAGGTGTATGGGTATTCCTAATAAAGTGGCCAGTGAGTGTAATGTACGGTTTAGCATAAATGCATAATACCATATTTATTGTTTGACAAAATGTTTAGACTAAATTTATGGATTCTGTAATGAGTAGGTTTCAAGCACGTACTGTGAGTCCCTCCTGCGCCAGGATCTGGTCTTCCCAGACAGTCTCCTGTCCCAGTACTAACCAGCTCTTGAGGTGCATGGATGCAGTACTGATCTCCATTTCTATAGCCCTTGGCCTCTTACCTATTGTATAGCTACAGTAGGGTTACAGTGGAGGGGCTGGTCCTCTGGTAACCACAAGAGTTTGACTCCCTACTCACATCTGTATTGCAGTGTGCCTTACCAGATGGCAGCAAGTACCATTTTCATGATGGTCTTTGGTATAACCCAACCGCGAGTAGAACTCGCGATCTCCCGGTCGTGAGGCGGACGCTCAAACCAATCTGACCATTTTCCTCTGAGCTCTCTTATCAACAAGGCATTTCCACCCACAGAACTGTCACTTACTCAATGTTTTTTTGTTTTTTGCACCATGCTGTTTAAACTTTAGAGACTGTTGTGTGTGTAAAAACCCCAGGAGATCAGCAGTTTCTGAAATACTCAAACCAGTCCATCTGGCACCAACACCAGCAGTTTCTGAAATACTCAAACCAGTCCATCTGGCACCAACACCCATACCACAGTGAAAGTCACAGAGATCACAATTTTTCCCATTCTGATGTTTGAAGTGAACATTAGCTGAAGCTCTTGATTTGTATCTGCATGATTTTATGCATCGTGCTGCTGATTGGATAACTGCATAAAACAGCAGGTGTATGGGTGTTCCTAATAAAGTGTCCAGTGAGTGTATACTGCATTGTAATTGTTTTTCCACCCCATTGTGTTCATGTATTTAACAAAGATACTGGGAATAGAGATACAACTTTTACTGAAGGCAGATTCCATTCTCTTTGGAATGGAATCTGATGAATAAGACTGTTCTTGGTAGCCTCTGTGAATGCAATGATGGTGTGAGGAAAGAATAAAGGAAAAGGAGAAAGCCAGGGGAGGGCAGGACTCCATCATGTGGAGTAAGAGTACGAGCCCGTGGGGAAAAGGAACATTATGTAACATCGGCTCCTCCTCACGTGGGTGTCTGGGTGACTTCCAAATGCCAAACAGAAAGAGAGAGGGTGATAATGGAAGAGAGGGAGAGATAGGGATGAGGAAAATTGAGGCGAAGGAAGATGGACAGTGAAATTGCTGGGGAAGAGAGTGGACAATGGACAGACAGTGTCAGGGAAAAAAAGAAAAAGAAAGGCTTTAAGAGGGAGAGATGTGCAGCATTGACTTTGAAGTGTGTACTGGGTTTTCAAGGACATTTTAAAAGAAAGAGATGCATTTTACACATCGTGAACAATAGAAATACAATTTGTTGTTATTGTTGTTGACAAACAAATGCTTCTCTAGTATATGTACTTAGAAGTACAAGTTTGTAAAAACATGATTTGCCTTACATAATTGGACCTTGGATGATGAGTGTTTTACCTTTAAGGTTGCATATACATTGTTTATAACTAAGAAGCAAAGAAGCCTTTATTTGTCACATGTGCACTCAAGCACAGACTTAAGCACACAGTGAAAGTTAACCTCTGCATTTACCCCATCTGAAGCAGTGAACACACACACATATGCACACACAAGTGAGCAATGAGCGCACACATACCCAGAGCAATGGGCAGCTATGCAACAGCACCCAGGGAGCAGTTGTGGGTTAGGCACCTTGCTCAAGGGCACTTCAGCCCAAGCTCAGGCCACAGCTGCCCCATGTTAACTTAACCTGCATGTCTTTGGACTGTAGGGGAAACCAGAGCACCTGGAGGAAACCCACGCAGACACAGGGAGAACATGCAAACTCCACACGGAAAGGCCCCCGTCAGCCACTGGGCTCAAACCCAGAACCTTCTTGCTGTGAGGCAACAGTGCTAACCACTACACCACCGTGCTGCCTATAACTTATAACTTGGAGAACAAAAATGTACCTGTACCTTGTTTGACAGTGCATGTGATTGTTCAACTATAAAAACTCAAAGGCACTAAGAAGAGGGAAATATTTCCTTTGAATAAAAGCATTAAAATGCATCTTACTCATTCAAAGTGCTGCATTTTGCTCCAATAAAATAGAAAACATG
Organism: Neoarius graeffei; assembly: GCF_027579695.1. NCBI lineage: Eukaryota > Metazoa > Chordata > Actinopteri > Siluriformes > Ariidae > Neoarius > Neoarius graeffei. Next base: position 22,018,810 of record NC_083594.1, read on the forward strand.
TTGCTAACAAAATTCGTCTCAGGATTTGTCATATTTTCACACACATCAACTGATCCTGGCTGCATCTGGTTGTAAGAATGAACAGTGCACACATTAGCCAGTAGATGTCAGGCTTGTTCTGAATAACATCAGGAAAGCAATGGGACAGGATGCATAAAAATGCACCTACCTATGGTGGTAAATTTGTTTGATGTGAGTGTAATAATCAGGTAAAGGTTACTAGATCAGAGATATTAGAGCTACCAAGAATTGGTATGTTCACTTCAGGTCAATCAGAAGTTGTGAATTATGAATCTGCTTACAACCATGTTGACACCATGCAAATGATATTATGATTTTTATTCTATTCAATACATATTCACTGTCCACTTTAATAGGAACACCTGTACGTGCAATTATCCATGTGGCATCAGCACATGGCAGTGGCCCACTTAGTTATGGTGGTATAATCAGTCAATATTTTTTTCAGACCACATTTTTTTCCAGGTGGCACGGTGGTGTAGTGGTTAGCAGTGTCGCCTCATAGCAAGAAGGTTCTGGGTTCAAGAATCTTCTTGCTATGGCTGATGGGGGCCTTTCTGTGTGGAGTTTGCATGTTCTCCCCGTGTCTGCATGGGTTTGCTCCAGTTTCCCCCATGGTCCAAAGGCATGCGGGTTAGGTTAATTGCTGGCTCTAAATTGACCGTGAATGTGAGTGTGAATGGTTGTTTGTCTCTATGTGTCAGCCCTGTGATAACTTGGTGACTTCTCCAGGGTGTACCCCGCCTCTCGCCCATAGTCAGCTGGGATAGGCTCCTGCTTGCCCGCAACCCTGCACAGGACAAGCGGTTATGGATAATGGATGGATAGATTTTTTCCATGAAGTTGACGGCTCACCACCATCCTTAATTATAAGGATTAATAATGCCTTGGACAGTTTTTAACCCAATTCCAGTCATTTCACCAATCTCTTTAGTTGTTTTCTTTGCTTGATGCAGGCCAATAATTTGACCCTTCTGAAACACAGTAACATCTTTTCCATGATCATGGGCTACATCTTACAATATGTTTGTTTAGAAAATGAGAAACTACTCACTGCATCAATTAGAAATAAATTAGTTAGAGTTATTGCCAGCTGAATCATATTAATCATTGCAGTAATTATCCAATCAAAAACTCTTACGTATTTGCTTATTTAATCCAAATGGCAACTTTTTTTCTTTTTGATTACTGCAATGGCCTTTTCACAGGCCTGCCAAAAAAGACCATCAAACGACTTCAGCTGCTTCAAAATGCAGCGGCGAGGGTTCTCACACGAACAAAAAGAACAGAGCACATTACCCCAATTCTAAGGTCCCTTCACTGGCTTCCAGTAAGCTACAGAATTGACTTTAAAGTATTGCTGCTGGTGTATAAATCTCTAAATGGTACAGGGCCCAATTACCTCTCTGATATGTTGCAGCGGCCTAACCCAATCAGATCTACCAGATCGCAACAGAAAAATTTACTATTAAAACCAGTTGTTAAAACAAAGTGTGGTGAAGCAGCTTTTAGCTATTATGCAGTACATCTATGGAACCAACTGCTAGAGGACATTAAAAATGCTCCTGCTGTTGGCAGCTTTAAATCTAGGTTAAAGACCAAGCTGTTCTCAGAGGCTTTCTGTTAAATAATTAATATTTTTTACATTTTTTATAATCTTTACTTTCTCTGTATGTTTTAAATTTACTTTAATTTTATTCTATTTTATTCCGCTGGTTTCTTTTTCTTTTTCTCCTTTTTTCTTTTTGGCATTTTATTATTTTATTTCTACTATTGTTTAATTTTTATTATTTTCTTTTAATTCTTTTAATTCTTTTAATTAATTGTTTTAGATTAAAAATAACATTATTTTATGTAATTTTATTTCTCTATTGTTTACTGTTTTTGTTTTTGCTTCTGTAAAGCACATTGAACTGCCATTGTGTATGAAATGTGCTATATAAATAAACTTGCCTTGCCTTGCCTTTGGGCAGGCAATGTACAGTGTTCATGGAAACTACAAGTACAAATAGTATAATAGCACACAAATATAAAAATGGTCACTGAACACCAAAAGTGGTTTGGTAAGGTGAATTTGTTTTCACCAACCCATTCCCTTCTTTCTGTGTTCTAAATGCCTACATTTACATCCTGTTGCCTCTCCAATGCAATATAGCTGCACATGTAAATTTTTTTGCACAGCAACTACGTGCAAGCAAAGTAAGCAGTGGCGTGCACAGACATTTTGGGGGGCAAGTGCTCTGGGGGGAAAAAAGGGCACTTTTTTGCGCATGTGGAACACCTTATTATAAAAGTCTGAGATTTAACCCTCCTCTTGTGTTCGGGTCGCCACTGACCCGTTTTAGTTTTTAAAGGTGTAAAACAACCATTTAATGTTAATTTATTACATCAAGGCTTTTTGACTTTGCCAGGAATCTCTAGTTGAACAAAATAGAAAAAGAAAATTTTGTTTTCCTTAATCTGAAAATGGTCTAGCAAAAAATATAATACTTATGTGCAGTTGTTTCTGTATGCGACAGGCTACTTCACGACAAAATAATTACAGCTTGGACTTAGAGGGCAAACAATACATTTTCACTTGATTCATGTGTTACCTGTCTGGTGGGGCAGGGGAAGAGCTGACTGACTGCCCGATGTGTTGTCTGCGCTACGACAAGGCCGTGGCTTCCAGGACGCTATGCTGCTGCAACCTCACATTGAATGCACTGCACGCTTGTTCACGTGACAGAGCAAGAGAGACAGAGGTCCGGTGTGTGTACAGAGGGGGCACACATCGGGACATTATTTTAACACACGCTTTTAGTACCGCAGCTTTTCTAAAAGATCATGTTGACATTGGTCTCAGTAAACTGTAAAAAAAAAAATTCAAAAGGGCACTTTTTTGGACAGAGGGCAGAGGGGCAGGTGCTTGAGCACCACCTCGTGTCTATCTGTGCACACCACTGAAAGTAAGTGCAGAGACCATTTATATCAAACTTGAGTCTCTACACGGAGACCATTGGAAGCATGAAATCATTATACACCAACTCACACCTCCAGATATTCAGATTAGTGAAAAAATGTTTTCAAGATTAAAACAGCAGTCGCTTGAAGTTGAGACATGAAATTGTTGTACTAGTTGTTTTTATTGGCCTGTAAGTTGAGTGGTGGGGCCTCCATGGATTGGACTTGTTTGTCCAACACGTCCCACAGGTGTTTAATCAGATTGAAACATGGGGAATGTGGAGACCAAGTCAACACCTTGAACTCTTTGTCATGTTCCTCAAACCATTCCTGAACAATTTTTGCAGTGTGACAGGGTGCATTATCCTGCTGCAAGAGGTCACTGCCATTACAGTGGGGGAGGAACCCCCCAAATTATGTTGCGGAGGGGGCTGCCCCCCCCAAAGTTACGATGGGAGTCCTTCGACTATTTACAAGGAACAAAAGGAGAGAGTAGTGTGAATAAACAGCCCACTGCGCGTCTTTGTTTTCCCTTATTAAATCCTGCTGCATCCCTTCATCCTGGTGCCCCGGAGGCATCTGCAACATCTGAAAGAGCTTTCTCCACCTTGAAAAGGGTGTTGACATACCTTCGGTCTTCGATGACCGAACAACAACTTAAGAACTGTACACTGCTACATATACATAAAGATATCGTGGACACCATGGACTTGACCCCTATTTCTGCTGCCTTCTCGTCTTTCAATGATGAGAGAATGCGCTATTTTGGTTCCTTCAGTTAAGCAAGGTACATTTGAACGTTGTATGTGTATTTACTCACATGTAAACACAGTAGAAAGTATCAAACCCATGGTAAGAGGGTGTTATCCTCTCAATGATACTAAGTAGATGTAATTACATTGTAGTATCATTGGTTCTGTTTCATATAGAAAAAAAACACATGGACAAAATGTACTCTAATAGAGACATTAAACTTAGCTTTACTCCACCAAAATTTGCCTCTCAAAATGCGGGAAATAGCGTTTTAGAGGGTTAAAGGTTCCTGGGGGGCATGCCCCCGACCCCCCTAGATTTGCTGCGCCTTTGGCGCATGACACGTCGCCCACCCACCCCCCATCCAAAACTTCCTGCTGCCTCTGCATTAGGAAATACCATTGCTATGAAGAGGTGAACTTGGTCTGCAACATTGCTTAGGTAGGTGGTACATGTCAAAGTATATCCATATGAATTCCAGGATGCAAGACTTCCTGGCAGAACATTGCCCAGAGCATCACACTACCTCCACCGGCTTGCCTTCTTCCCATAGTGCATCCTGGTGGCAGCTGTTCTCCAGATAAGCAACACACACTCACCCGACCATCCACATGATGTAAAAGAAAACATAATTCAGTATGGGCACTCTGACCGGGATCCAACTACACAGCTTCATATGCAGCAAACTGTGATGCAGTGTGTGTTCTGACACTTTCTATATAGCCGGCATTAACTTTTTTCAGCAATTTGAGATACTTGCTCTCTAATAGAGCTGTGGGATAGGAACAGACAGGCTAGCCTTTGCTCCCCACATATATCAGTGAACCTTGGCAGCCCATAACCCTGTCACTGGTTCAGTGGTTGTTCTTCCTTGGACCACTTTTGGTATGTATTAACCACTACATACCAGGAACACCCCACAAGATGTGCCATTTTGGAGATGCTCAGACCCAGTCATCTAGCCATCACAATTTGGCCCTTGTCAAAGTTGTTCAGATTCTTACACTTGCCCATTTTTCCTGTTTGCAACGCATCAATTTTGAGTACTGACTCTTCGCATGCTGCCTTATATATCCCATCCCTTGTCAGGTGCGATTGTAATGAGATGAGGAGTGCAGCTACGCATTTGTTGAGGGTTTGCAACATCAATATTGGCACCCTCAGTGTTCATCAACTGATGATGAACCTAACAACCTAATGTGAAAGAAATATGATCCTCCAATGACAGCTTCTATTTTAACCATAAACAGAAAAGAGTTTATTCTATTTAACCATTGAAACGCTAATTTTTAAAAAAAGTTGTCTGTCATAATATCATTTCTGGTGTGTGTTTGTGTGTGAGTGTGTTCAGGAAGGTTATCTTGGTATTCTTATCAGGAGAACTAGGAAACTACAGTTAAATGGTAATGTTAACTACAATGGACAAGTTAATGTTGGCTGATAAACTGGCTGATTGTCTATAACATCATGTCAGTAACATAAGTTAGCGACTGATTGGCGTTAACACAAGAAAACCTGTGGCTAAATACCACTGGTAGCCCATGTTATATAGACAACTGAATGAGACAGGCTGAACATCAACTTCACATCTGAGGAAAGTTGGCTATCAGTTTAACTTAGCTGTCAGTGATTTGATGTGAAGGCAGAAAAACTAAGAAAACAGTAGGCTACATTTTCTAATTTGTTTTTGTGAAACTGTACATCTTGATCAAATACTGGGATTTGACCATTGGGTTCAAGCAAAATCTAAATGTAACCAACAACATTCATTTCAATGTACTAAGGCAATAGGCTATCTAATCTTTTCTCCATGTCTCATACAACTATGTTACCCTACCTAATGTTAGCTAACATTAAAGGTAGACTGCCTGTCAGATTTTTCAAGTTTAGGTCATAAAAAGAATTTTCCCTGACACCAGGGAATCACAGACTTCCAATTTTTATGAGTTTTTTTTTTTTTAAATAGAACAATTAATGAATTTAGGGCCACGTGGCCTTAAATTCTCCATTATTTTTTCTTGCTTCTGTTAGGACTGGGGACTGTCTTGGCCTCTAGAGGCCACTGTTATTGCTTTTCTTGTCATGTTTGTTTTGGCCTCTAGAGGCCGCCACTGTTTCTGTGTTTTATGTTTGTTGTTTTCCATGTGTCTTGTGCCCCGCCTAGTCCTCATTAGTGTCACCTGTGTCCTATTTTAGTTTGTGTATAAATACCCCTCTGTTTGTTCCCTTGTCACGGAGTCTTTTTCCTACACTATGCTGTTAGTGCTAGTTCCCTCTGTCCCATGTACCTTGCCTGTGTCTTTGTATTCTTGGTTTTTGCTTCTTTCTTTTGGACTTTGTGGATTTTGTTTTGACCTTTTGATCTTCTGAGCATTTGAATTTTTGCCTCTTCTTTTCTTAGTTGGATTTTGGACTTTGACCCTTTGGATATTTTTGTTTTTTGTACATCTTCTGAGCGTTTGGATTATCCTTTTGTTTTTTCCTTTGGACTGTATATAGTGTAAATAAACTCTTTTTGATACTCTACTTTCGCCTCACGCCTCTGTACTTGAGTCATCCCCCTGGTGGCCTAGTGGGGGTTTGCTGGATTATCACACCAGGGTTCGAATCCCAGCAAAACCCTAACAGCTTCACCATGATGCAATTCAAGATACTACATCATGCATTATATGGTGGGCTTTCCCTGTTTGCGCAAGGCATTGTGGGATACAAATTTTGAAACAGGAGAATGGAATGTGAAAGACCAACTACAGTAATGGAAAGTGAGAAGAAAAGATGTTATGTTGCGAAGGAAAGGAAATGCAGGACCAAACTAATAAAATATCGGTGCTCAGTGAGCACCTCGGTGTAAACAGTTGTTCGTTTAAGCCAGTATCTCACTGGGCTGCAACAGCCTGCGACTAGTTGGAGACACAACAATTGTGATAAAATATGCGAATTAGCAACAATTTTCACTTGGAATCACACTGAATTGATATTCGCATATTTTACCACAATTGTTGTGTCTCCAGGCTGTCGCAGCCTGGCTTTCCCTCGGCAGGCAGGGAAGTAGAGGAAGCCTCATGGAAACTGATTTGATAAGGGTTCGCAACGGCTTTGGGACACCAGCGACGCATTTGTGGCTATTTTGAAAGAAATTTTGTCGCACGAATTTTTTGAACATGTTCAAAATTTCAGCGACGAAGGATCGACACTTTGCGACTCATGCGAGGAAACTGAGAAGCCCCGTGAATGTTTCAAGTCACTTTTGAAACTATCTCACGAATGACGATCACAATTTGTCGCAAGCTGTCGCAGCCCAGTGAGATACTGCCCTTAGCGACAGAATGATGCAACTGTCAGTGCACAGTCAACATAAACCTGTAGATGGCAGTAATGCAACACTGTGGATGCCAGCTGCCGTAAAACCCAAAAGATGAAGAAAAAAAAGAAGAAGGTGGTAAACGTGCGCATGCGCGCACGGACTTCCTCTGTCTGCTTGACTGAACAAAGCAAGCGATTTCATGCACATTATTTGCTAGGAATCCCCTCAAATTAAATCACTTCCCAGCCGCAGAATGGCCTGGGTTTTTTAGATATTACAGAAATAAACTTATATCACAATGACCAAATTTCAGAGGGAACTAAATTTCACTGATTTTATGAAATCGAAAGGCTGTCTAGTTTTAACTAGTGTAGTTTAGCTAACTTGAAAATCGCAACTTCAAGGTACTATCTCAAGATTTTCACTGAAGTGAAACTTTACGTCCTACCTACTGTCTTTCATCCACATAGACAAATCTTCTCTCATTCCTTCACACGCTTTCTCCTTTTCCCTCTTTCTTCCCCTGTTCTATGCCCCTGACAAATTCTCTTGAGCTTTCTCCATCTCAAATTCTTCTCTATGTCATGACAAATTGACAACATATAGATCACAGGAAGCCGCAAAGCCTCACGCTCTAGAATCTTTTATGACAACATTTCACCTGTCATAAAAGATTGCCATCACTGATGCACTCACTGGATCACAGCCTTTAGTAGCCTGTCTTGTTCATGTGATCTGTCAAGACCTGGCTGTAAATTCAAAAACACATTTATAATACATTATTTAACTATTTTAAATGGCAAAACAAAGACAATTTACAACAAAGACACATTTTCATGTCTGTATATTTTTCACCATTGTTTTGGCACCCAAAACATCAGTGTTATTCATTCCGCCTTTCACTGGTTTTAATGTTATGGTTGATCGATGCAAGTGCCTCTGATGGCCACAACTGAAACATTTTTACACAACTCAATTTACACAACTCTAAGGTTTGATATTCACTTTCAGGAGGTGACACATAAAACACTGACATAAATAAAATTTGAGGGTAGCTCATGCTGGACCAATGAATCACTGTCTGTTCATTACAGAGGACATTCTGGTGCAATATATAACATGTATTTTATAAGGGAATATGTGTGAATGTAGCCAATGTTTTTCAGTCGATCAAATATGGCATTTTAATAGCAGTGATGAAGAGGAAGGCAGAAAAGGCACCAAAAGTGGTGGGGTGGAATCTGATTAACTGCACTGTTGGAATCAGGCATCTTGTCCCCATGAGAATTATTTGCAAGATATTTCATGGCTGGGCGGCACAGTGGTGTAGTGGTTAGCGCTGTCGCCTCACAGAAAGAAGGTCCGGGTTCGAGCCCCGTGGCCAGCGAGGGCCTTTCTGTGTGGAGTTTGCATGTTCTCCCCGTGTCCGCGTGGGCTTCCTCTGGGTGCTCCGGTTTCCCCCACAGTCCAAAGACATGCAGGTTAGGTTAACTGGTGACTCTAAATTGACCATAGGTGTGAATGTGAATGGTTGTCTGTGTCTATGTGTCAGCCCTGTGATGACCTGGCGACTTGTCCAGGGTGTACCCCGCCTTTCGCCCGTAGTCAGCTGGGATAGGCTCCAGCTTGCCTGCAACCCTGTAGAAGGATAAAGCGGCTAGAGATAATGAGATGAGATATTTCATGGCTGTTTGAGCATTTTCTACAACCTCAAATCAGAAAAAGTTGGTACGGTGTATTGAAATTAAAACTGAAAACAATGATTTGTAAATAATCTTTGACCTGTATTGCACTTAAAACAATAGAACTGCACATTATTTTATGTTTTGCATCATGAATTTTATTGGGGGGGTTTTCCAAATAAACACTTATTTCCATTTTGATTCTCGCAACACATTTCAAAAAAACTTGGAATGATAAAGCATTTATCTCTGTGTAATGTTGCCGTTCCTTCTCACAGCACTTAAAAGATGTTTAGGGACTGAAGACACCCATTGATGATACGTTTCAGGAGTAGCACCACTGGCTTGAGACCGGCACTTCCTGTGCACTGTCTTGTATAAACCCAGTGGCTGGGTATTTTACCTAATCTGCATGTCTTTGAACATTATTTATCTATTATCTATTCTGTAAGAAATAGATAACATTCATTATCTTTGAACGTTATCTATTTCTTACAAAAAAGACCTGGAATATTGATTCCTGTGACCACTATACATGTTTCCACTGTGTGATGGTCCATCTCAGATGCTTCCAAGCCCAGAAAAGTCAATGGAGCTTCTGGACACCTTTAACATAAGGCTTCTTTTAGGTTAATCTGGAATTGAATATAGGTTGTATTCAGTCACGTGACTTTTGCCTGCCAGTTTACTTCTGGTGAATGAAGTGGTGGTCAGGCAAACCAATTTGACCACCGGCATGTAAAGAGCTAGTGAAACCATCTCTGACTATTTTCGCAGTTTAGAGGCCAATGCATGGTCCAGATACCTTCAGAAAGTTGCTCTTTGCGATGGGATAGATTCTTACATACTAGTAAAGAAGGATTTTTCCTCTGATTTGAAAAATCATCTATCCGGTGAGTTCCTCAACATCTCAAACTACCTGGTGCTTCAGACATTGTTCTCCGTGGACAAACAGATAAAAACCTGGAAGATCATGGAGGCGTACAACTTTTTATATGTGGCTGGATTAAAGATCTGGGGATCAGGACACTACAAAATAAATCCTGTATCATTTATGCCCAGGTAAATCAGCATTTGGGGGCTTTTTGTATGCATCTTTGCAGTGGTTACTAGGACGCTACAAGTTTTAGTATCGGGTGTAAACAAATGACAGCCACTCGATTCTCAATCCTCCCTGCTCTTCTCTTCCAGCAAATGATAAGGGGTTTTTTTTTGGTTGATTGTTTTTTTTTTACTAAAACAGAGAAAATGCAGTGAGAAAGTACATTCCAACATCTACGTAGGTAACTCTTGGCCACAAATCTACATCTTCACTCCAGTCGTTTCAAGGAATTTTGTTTGGATCACAACCGCTAAAAAAGTCTAATTTTATCTATCCTTTGCTTCTTTCTGACTAAGGTTATCCAAGTAATCTGGTAGTAAAGCTTTTTTAGCTGTAGCTTTGTTCGAACTACAGACGTCTGACATCTTGTCTTCTGTATGTAAACAAAGTTCCCTTGTCCCCCAGGACAAGTGTAGCAAGTTTTAGTATCGGGTTGCTAACGTAAGTGTGACGTCAGTGCAAGGGGTCTATTGATTGGGTCAGAATCTGGACCATGGTCTGCCTATGGATGACCTCTGGAATAAAATGGCAACATTCCTTTTAAGTAATCATTGCAGTGTATGGTTCTGTCAACTTAGCGTCAGTTGGATTTGATTTTTCTCTGTGTGTTTATCCATCCATCCATTATCTGTAGCCGTTTATCATGTCCTCCAGGGTTGCAGGCATGCTGGAGCCTATCCCAGCTGACTATGGGCGAGAGGCGATGTACGCCCTGGACAAATCACCAGGTTATCGCAGGGCTGACACATAGACACAGACAACCATTCACACTCACATTCACACCCACGGTCAATTTAGAGCCACCAATTAGCCTAACCTGCATGTCTTTGGACTGTGGGGGAAACCGGAGCACTCGGAGGAAACCCACATGGACACAGAGAGAGCATGAAAACTCCACACAGAAAGGCCTTCATCGGCCATTGGGCTCGAACCCAGGACTTTCTTGCTGTGAGGCGACCTAACCCTGATCTGTGTGTTTATATGAAAATATTAATTGAAATGATTGAGAAAATAGGTGGGCGGCACGGTGGTGTAGTGGTTAGCGCTGTCGCCTCACAGCAAGAAGGTCCTGGGTTCGAGCCCCGGGGCCGGCGAGGGCCTTTCTGTGCGGAGTTTGCATGTTCTCCCCGTGTCCGCATGGGTTTCCTCCGGGTGCTCCGGTTTCCCCCACAGTCCAAAGACATGCAGGTTAGGTTAACTGGTGACTCTAAATTGACCGTAGGTGTGAATGTGAGTGTGAATGGTTGTCTGTGTCTATGTGTCAGCCCTGTGATGACCTGGCGACTTGTCCAGGGTGTACCCCGCCTTTCGCCCATAGTCAGCTGGGATAGGCTCCAGCTTGCCTGCGACCCTGTAGAACAGGATAAAGCGGCTAGAGATAATGAGATGAGATGAGATGAGAAAATAGGTGGCATGGTGGTGTAGTGGTTAGCGCTGTCGCCTCACAGCAAGAAGGTCCGGGTTCGAGTCCCGTGGCCGGCGAAGGCCTTTCTGTGTGGGGTTTGCATGTTGCCCGTGTGGGTTTCCTCCGGGTGCTCTGGTTTCCCCCACAGTCCAGAGACATGCAGGTTAGGTTAACTGGTGACTCTAAAGTGAGTGTGAATGGTTGTCTGTGATGACCTGGCGACTTCTCCAGGACATACCCTGCCTTTTGCCCGTAGTCAGCTGGGATGGGCTCCAGCTTGCCTGTGACCCTGTAGAACAGGATAAAGCGGCTAGAGATGATGATGATGATGATTGAGAAAATATAACATTTGTTCCACTGAAAATGACCTTCAGAAAGACACCCTTATGTCTACTGCCCTTATACTAAAGTGTCCTCTCCAGTTTGTTTTCATAATGGTATGTCATTTGAAGCATGTAACTTTGAACCTGAGCTGAATGCATAAAAAGACAAGCTGATTTGCCACTAAGCATTTCAGGACAAACAATGTTGGAAATTAGGCTAATTTGATTCTAAAGGATGCCCGGGGCAGACAGAAAAAAAAGAAGCACTAATTATTCAGTACAGGCTACAGATACTTCATTATCAATCATCTGAAGTGAAGAGCTTTTCTCTGTCTCTTGAATTCAAACATCATACAGTCAAATTTGCAGAAGGAGGTCCTTACAGCTTTGTGCGTAGGAAGCTTAGCACTGTTGACAAGTGAGACATTGCAATTCAAGACATCCACCCAATTCATTACTGTCAGTGCTGCCATGCAATTCATGCTGGGTCTGGATGGCAAAACAACACCCCAGCAGAACCAGCATATAGTAAGGTATAAATAACAAACTGGTGTCTATATTTCATTTCGTTCTTTTGTTGTCATCCCAATTCTCATCTGAGCCTTTGGGCTAGCTTAGCTTCCACACATCATGATAATCCATCCATCCATTATCTGTAGCCGCTTATCCTGTCCTACAGGGTCACAGGCAAGCTGGAGCCTATCCCAACTGACTATGGGCAAGAGGCGGGGTACACCCTGGACAAGTCGCCAGGTCATCGCAGGGCTAACACATAGACACAAACAGCCATTCACACTCACATTCACACCTACGGTCAATTTAGAGCCACCAATTAGCCTAACCTGCATGCCTTTGGACTGTGGGGGAAACCGGAGCACCCAGAGGAAACCCACACAGACACGGGGAGAGCATGCAAACTCTGCACAGAAAGGCCCTCGCCGGCCACTGGGCTCGAACCCAGGACATTCTTGCTGTGAGGCAACAGTGCTAACCACTACACCACCGTGCCGCCCCATATCATGATAATAATGAGCCTAAAGTCTGGCTTGTACAGTTGAGAAGAAACATCATCTTTTGACATGAGCTAAAACAGGCTTAATTTGATCATTAAGATTAAGTGTTTACACATTGCACTGAAGACGTTATTCAGTTCACTAAGACTCAAATTTTAAAGATCAGAGTTGATGATTGTAACATTCAAACTTCTTAAGAATATGATGAGCTCCATCACTTTTGGATAGTATGCTGCATCTTATTTTGATTACACATGAAATCAGTGTTTTTGTGGTGTTTAGAAAAGGGTGAACTATCATAGGGGTGGTGTAGTGGTTAACAATGTTGCCTCACAGCAAGAAGGTTCTGGGTTCGAGCCCGGTGGACAACAGAGGCCTTTCTGTGTGGAGTTTGCATTTTCTCCCCATGTCTCCCCGGATTTCCTTTGGGTGCTCTGGTTTCCCCCACAGTCCAAAGACGTGCCGGTTAGGCTAATTGGTGGCTCTAAATTGACTGTAGGTGAGAATATACATGAAAACATAAATCTATTATTTGACATGAGACACTTTGTTAATGTACCAGAATGGTTTAAAAAAAAACTCATAGAGAAAAGAGTATTCGACTTTTCACGTTTGACGCTCCATAGCTTTGTGTCCATGATCACCTTATTCACCTTTTCTCTAATTTGTCTCCAGATTTTGGTTTTTTCAGGTGCTCTTACTCTGCTATGTGAATCAAAATAACTTCCACTTCTGCCTCTGAGAAATTCCTCTTCTTTCAGTTTTGTCCTTATTTAGGACTTTCAGCTCTCCATGAGTTCTAGCTTACAGAGAAAAATCTGTGTTACAGAAACATTTGTAAATCTCATGGAAATTATTTGTTTGGTTTGGACTGTGAAACCTTTACACAACTTAACTATCCACCCATTATCCATAACCGCTTATCCTGTGCAGGGTCGCAGGCAAGCTGGAGCCTATCCCAGCTGACTACGGGCGAAAGGCGGGGTACACCCTGGACAAGTCGCCAGATCATTACAGGGCTGACACATAGACACAGACAACCATTCACACTCACATTCACACCTACGGTCAATTTAGAGTCGCCAGTTAACCTAACCTGCATGTCTTTGGACTGTGGGGAAAACAGGAGCACCCGGAGGAAACCCACGCAGACACGGGGAGAACATGCAAACTCCACACAGAAAGGCCCTCGCCGGCCACGGGGCTCGAACCCGGACCTTCTTGCTGTGAGGCAACAGTGCCAACCACCACAACTTAACTAAACATTTGATAAATAATTTCTCATCTCATCTCATCTCATTATCTCTAGCCGCTTTATCCTTCTACAGGGTCGCAGGCAAGCTGGAGCCTATCCCAGCTGACTACGGGCGAAAGGCGGGGTACACCCTGGACAAGTCGCCAGGTCATCACAGGGCTGATAAATAATTTCTATTGATTTTAATTTTACACTAAAATAATTTGATTATTTACTGTCATTTCATCGAATAAAAATTATTCTCAATGAATCTTCCTTTTGAAAACTACTAGAATTCTCTCTTGCTCGCTCTCTCTTAATTATTGGCAATAAACTGCTTGAAAAGCTTGAAAGAAGCCCCTCCTGAGAGCCACCCACAAGATCCACCACCTGAACAACAACTATCATCCATCCATTATCAATAACCCCTTATCCTGTGCAGGGTCGCAGGCAAGCTGGAACCTATCCCAGCTGACTATGAGCGAGAGGCGGTGTACACCCCGGACAAGTCGCCAGATCATCTCAGGGCTGACACATAGAGAAAAACAACCATTTACACTCACACCTACGGTCAATTTAGAGCCACCAGTTAGCCTAACCTGCATGTCTTTAGCCTGTGAGGGAAACTGAAGCACCCAGAGGAAACCCACACAGACACAGGGAGAACATGCAAATTCCACACAGAAAGGCTCTCGCCAGCCACTGGGCTCAAACCCAGAACCTTCTTGTTGTGAGGCGACAGTGCTAACCACTACACCACTGTGCCGCCCACAAACATCATTCAAACTGTGTATTGTGATACAGTAACCTTACAATAGACTATTTTGGCCATGTGCACCACTGTTATGTTCTGTATGAAGAAAAGGGTAATGAATACAAGAAAAAGCACTCAAACTCACTGTAAATTAAATAGTTTATTCATGGAAGCCTGTTTCCACCACCATAATTATGAGAAGGTTTCTAACAACTGACTTATAATGAGATTTATAATGATATATAATTTATAATGAGATAGAATGTCATAATTACGAGAAAAGTATATCACATCTGAGATATTAAATCCTTATTATGAGAACATTTCTCCTAATAGAGACTTGCTATCTCATAATAGTCAAATATGAGAACGTATTTCATAATTATGACTTATAATAGTAACTATAGTAATTATGACTTCTCATAATAATGAGATATTGAGTCATAATTTTGAGAAAATATTCTCATTATTATGAAATAGTAAGTCATTATTATGACATAAGTCATCTTTATGACATAGCATCTCATAATTATAAGTTACAAAGTTACAATGTCATAATTATGCGATCACATTATTATGGCATACTTCATGAGTTAATTTTTTTTTTCAAGGGGCGGAAATGGGCTTCCATGCTGTGTGTGTGTGTGTGTGTGTGTGTGTGTGTGTGTGTGTGTGTGTACTTGTAAAATATTGAGGACTGCAATACATTTTTTTTTAAACAAACAGAGTTATCACATTTTTGGGAAGTGAGGTCATTTTGGCTGGTTCTCACTTCTTCAAAGGGCTGTTTGAGGGTTAAGACTTACTTTTAGGGATCAGGTTAGAATTAGGTTTTGATTAGGTTTAGGGTAAGGGGTGAGGGTGGGGTTAGGGATTTAGTTGTGATGGTGAAGGTGAGGGTGAGGGGCTAGGGAATGTATTATAATCAATGAGTGTCCCTACAAAGATAGAAGCATGAGAGAGAGAGAGAGAGAGAGAGAGAGAGAGAGAGAGAGAAAGTACTGGCTACATATTGAGGACCTGAATATCCATCCATCCATCATCTGTAGCCGCTTATCCTGTCCTACAGGGTTGCAGGCAAGCTGGAGCCTATCCCAGCTGACTATGGGTGAGAGGCGGGGTACACCCTGGACAAGTCACCAGGTCATCATAGGGCTGACACAGGACCTGAATAATTTTTTTTTTACCAACAGAGTTATCACATTTTTGGGAAAGTGAGGACATTTTGGCTGGTTCTCACTTCTTCAAAGGGCTGTTTGAGGGTTAAGATTTAGTTTTAGGGATCAGGTTAGAATTAGGTTTAGATTAGTGTAAGGGGTGGAGTTAGGGAGTGGTGGTTGAGGTGAGGGTAAGGGGCTAGGGAATGTTTTATAATCAATGACTGTCCCTACAAAGATAGAAGTATGAGAGAGAGAGAGAGAGAGAGAGAGAGAGAGAGTACTGGCTACATATTGAGGACCTGAATTATTATTATTATCTCATCTCATTATCTCTAGCCACTTTATCCTTCTACAGGGTCGCAGGCAAGCTGGAGCCTATCCCAGCTGACTACAGGCGAAAGGCGGGGTACACCCTGGACAAGTCGCCAGGTCATCACAGGGCTGACACATAGACACAGACAACCATTCACACTCACATTCACACCTACGGTCAATTTAGAGCCACCAGTTAATTTACGGTCAATTTAGAGCCACACCTTTGGACTGTGGGGGAAACCGGAGCACCCGGAGGAAACCCACGCGGACACGGGGAGAACATGCAAACTCCGCACAGAAAGGCCCTCGCCGGCCCCGGAGCTCGAACCCAGGACCTTCTTGCTGTGAGGCGACAGCGCTAACCACTACACCACCGTGCCGCCCTATTATTATTATTATCTCATCTCATCTCATTATCTCTAGCCGCTTTATCCTTCTACAGGGTCGCAGGCAAGCTGGAGCCTATCCCAGCTGACTACAGGCGAAAGGCGGGGTACACCCTGGACAAGTCGCCAGGTCATCACAGGGCTGACACATAGACACAGACAACCATTCACACTCACATTCACACCTACGGTCAATTTAGAGTCACCAGTTAACCTAACCTGCATGTCTTTGGACTGTGGGGGAAACCGGAGCACCCGGAGGAAACCCACGTGGACACGGGGAGAACATGCAAACTCCGCACAGAAAGGCCCTCGCCGGCCCCGGGGCTCAAACCCAGGACCTTCTTGCTGTGAGGCGACAGCGCTAACCACTACACCACCGTGCCGCCCTATTATTATTACCAACAGAGTTATCACATTTAGGGTAAGGGGCTAGGGAATGTATTATAATCAATGACTGTCCCTACAAAGATAGAAGTATGAGAGAGAGAGAGAGAGAGAGAGAGAGAGAGAGAGTACTGGCTACATATTGAGGACCTGAATTATTATTATTATTATTACCAACAGAGTTATCACATTTAGGGTAAGGGGCTAGGGAATGCATTATAATCAATGAATGTCCCCCCTAAGACAGAAGTACGAGTGTGTGTGTGTGTGTGTGTGTGTGTGTGTGTGTGTGTGTGTGTGTGTGTGTGTGTGTGTGTGTGTTAGCGTCTGAACTTTAAGTGACTCTAGCAGCAGGTCTGTAAGACAGATATGGTGTTTCCTTCAACACACATACGCACGCGCACACACACACCACAGAGAGAGAGAGAGAGAGAGAGAGGTGCACGAGCGCTCGCTTCCTTCCGACTCCACTGCTGTCCTTCATCTACACGGTAAGGGGATTTTTAATGAGGTTATGAATAAACTGATGGATGAACTGTATGTTGTTGGCGAGAGGAGTATCAGCTCACTGAGGAGGTGAAATACTGCAAAAGCTCAGTTTTGTTCTGCATGCACTCTACAGGTGGTGGCTGGAGTTGGGATGTGACTCTCCGATATACTGAGTCTGTAGATGTTTAATACAATGACTGAGAATTCATATGCTATGTTTTTGGGTTTTTTGAATAAAATAGAATAATAATGTTTCTGAATACACAACCTGCATAATATTTGCCAGCACAGGTGTCCTGTGAAGTCACACTGAAGGACATGCCCTCCCAGAAAATGCTGCTCCTTAAAGTGCCATTCCACCATTGGATGTATTCTTTGGCATAAAATACAATATATTTTGACAACATATATAAATGGTATCACTAGATAGAGAAATCTTTTAGCTTCAAAATGATATATCAAACATAATTTTTTGACAACGACAAGTATATTAATTTTGCGACCAAAGTCACCTACCCTTTTAATTTCCGCACGTGATGTCATCGGCAGGTTCCCCTTCTTGTGTACCACGTGACGTGGAACATATTATCAGCAATGGCGGATAGAACGTGATAAAAATAATACCAATAAATCTAGCTAATACCAATAAATCTAGCTAACTGAAAGATTAACTCAAAATTTTTCGCAATTTTTTTGGCCCCCATATACAAGGAGAAATGACTCTCTCACTTTGGGGGTTTCCTGGTCTAAAAATAGACCGACACGTGGTACACAAGAAGGGGAACCTGCCGATGACATCACGTTTCACTACCGTGCGGAAATTAAAAGGGTAGGTGACTTTGGTCGCAAAATTAATATACTTGTCGTTGTCAAAAAATTATGTTTGATATATCATTTTGAAGCTAAAAGATTTCTCTGTCTAGTCATGTTCTCATAAAATATATTGTATTTTATGCCAAAGAATACATCCAATGGTGGAATGGCACTTTAACATTTCTACCTTCATTGGACATAGTGTGCCTTTAAAAAGATTTCATAATACATCAAAAAGTTATAGGTAAAGGACAGCATTAAAGGTACACTACATACCTCAGTGATGAGGAAAGGCAGCTTTTTGTGAGAATGTAGCAGTAAAAATAAAGTGTTAACAGTGTTGACTCAAGCATTGAAGTATTGACTCAACACCTTCAGGGCTGAATTAACTGTTACAGGTTCATTAACACCTGCGCTCAAGTGAAATCCGCCCTCTCAGAAATGAAACTACTTTTCCTTGTTGCGGTTGTGGTACCATCAAGGGTGGTGTGTTTTTGTACCAAATCTTTAACCTAGGAAGATATACATACTGTCATGATGTACTGTACATTTGATTCATTTTTAAAAATACCTCAGTAATCTTTAAGGTCCAATTATGCTTTATTACCTCCGCCAACTTTGTTGGAGAAGGTTATGTTTTTGCCTCCGTTTGTTTGTTTGTCTGTTCCCAACATAACTCAAAAAGTAGTGAACGTATTTTGATGATATTTTGAAGAAAGCTGGGCCATGGGCCAAAGAACGTTCATTAGATTCTGATGCAAATCCGGATATGTATGTGGATCCAGGATTTTTTGTTGTTGTTGGTTCCCAATGTAATTCAGAAAAGTAGTGAACAAATTTTGAAGAAATTTGGTGTCCTAATTTACTATTATCCTAGTATCAAGTGATTTGATTTTGATGGTGATTATATGTGGCTTGGCGGAGCTATGGACTCTATACCGAGTGCCCTTCTAGGCTTAAATTGTTACCAGGGGGTGGCATGGTGGTGTAGTGGTTAGCACTGTCGCCTCACAGCAAGAAGGTTCTGGGTTTGAGCCCAGTGGCTGACGGGGGCCTTTCTGTGTGGAGTTTGCATGTTCTCCCCGTGTCTGCGTGGGTTTCCTCTGGGTGCTCCAGTTTCCCCCACAGTCCAAAGACATGCAGGTTAGATTAACTGGTGGCTCTAAATTGACAGTAGGTGTGAATGTGAGTGTGAATGGTTGTGTGTCTCTATGTTTCAGCCCTGCGATGACCTGGCGACTTGTCCAGGGTGTACCCCGCCTCTCACCCATAGTCAGCTGTGATAGGCTCCAGCTTGCCCATGACCCTGCACAGGATAAGCGGTTATGGATAATGGCTGGATATTACCAGGAGAAAAATGCACATTATTACAAAAGATGTACCCTTGTTGGTACCATGCTATCAACAAGGAAAAGTACAGTTTGGTACCTTTATTTCTGAGAATGTATAGGGTTTAAATAGCTGTGACAATTTATGTTGAGAGAGATATTTTGTAGCCTGTACATTCACGCCCCCTAGTGGTGAGGACACAAGTATCTACAGTCTGGAGTCTATTGTGCAAAAATACCTTTGTTATATATAAAATAGCGACGAAATCAACAAAAGCTGCATGCAATTTTTCAAAGTAATAAATGATCTAAACAGATGAGTAGGCTTGGGACTTGTTTACAGACTGTTGGAACTCCTGGTATAACATAGTCAAATATTTGTGGCATCACAATCCAAATACTTCTACCATCAAAAATGGTTTCAACAAGGCAACAATAAAATACAGCTGACAGATAGAACAACAATTATACTGTAGTTTATTTATAAAGTTTAACCTTTTTAAACCTTGGTATACAGTATTTTGGTAAGAATCATTTCATTTAAGTGACGAGTCATTGATGGGCTTAAATTTTGTGACAGACTTTTTTGAATTGAATTAGTACAAAAAAAGGAAATTGTACTATTGATATTTCATGGTTGCACGAAGATATGAAGTTTATCCTAGAGTGGTGAACATATTAACGAGTGAGAGAAGCAGACAAGTGGAAATATTTTTCAACACTGGAAGATAAACTTCATATTTTCACACCATTGTGTAATGTTCTTTATATTATACAGATACATCCACAAAAAATATGCAAGTTAATCGAAAGAATTTTAATTTTGAACTGGTTCACCATTTTGACAACGTGTGTCAAGTCAGTGGGAAAACACTAAGAGTAATGTCAGAGTGAAACATTTAAATCATATTGGCTGGCATTGAGTGGTCTATCCATTCAGCTATATTCCATTCAGCTAGCATGATATAGAACGAGTCGAAGACGAGTTCAATATCATGCTAGCTGAACAGAATATATATGATGTACCACGAAAAAAAGCCATTATTATCTCATCTCATCTCATTATCTGTAGCCGCTTTATCCTGTTCTACAGGGTCGCAGGCAAGCTGGAGCCTATCCCAGCTGACTACGGGTGAAAGGCGGGGTACACCCTGGACAAGTCGCCAGGTCATCACAGGGCCGACACATAGACACAGACAACCATTCACACTCACACCTACGGTCAATTTAGAGTCACCAGTTAAACTAACCTGCATGTCTTTGGACTGTGGGGGAAACCGGAGCACCCGGAGGAAACCCACGCGGACACGGGGAGAACATGCAAACTCCGCACAGAAAGGCCCTCGCCGGCCACGGGGCTCGAACCCGGACCTTCTTGCTGTGAGGTGACAGCGCTAACCGCTACACCACCATGCCGCCACCATCTCATCTCATCTCATTATCTCTAGCCGCTTTATCCTTCTACAGGGTCGCAGGCAAGCTGGAGCCTATCCCAGCTGACTACGGGCGAAAGGCGGGGTACACCCTGGACAAGTCGCCAGGTCATCACAGGGCTGACACATAGACACAGACAACCATTCACACCTATGGTCAATTTAGAGTCACCAGTTAACCTAACCTGCATGTCTTTGGACTGTGGGGGAAACCGGAGCACCCGGAGGAAACCCACGCGGACACGGGGAGAACATGCAAACTCCACACAGAAAGGCCCTCGCCGGCCCCGGGGCTCGAACCCAGGACCTTCTTGCTGTGAGGCGACAGCGCTAACCACTACACCACCGTGCCGCCGCCGCCACCATTATTATTATTATTATTATAATACTACACTCTCTTCATATCAGCATATCAACATTCTTGAAGGCCAACACGAGCTTACCTGCGATTTGGCGCTGTTAGTGCAGCAGTGCAGTCACCTTCCAGCCGGTGTAGTGTTCATCAGCGGGGCAGTGAAGTCACCTTCCAGCTTCCAACATGTCTCTTTTCCAATTTTTTGATGTCCATTGGTATGTTTTTCTCTTGTAAATATGCATGAAGAATATATAATGACGTTTTGGTAGCCTTTCAGGTGTTCAGCGCATCTTTAGTTTCAGTTTTCAGTTTATTTATTTAGTGCTTAATTATAGCATAGCGAATCCTAGCAGTAGCACTGGATTTGCCTCGTATTTCTCTTCCTGGCAGACAAAGAAATGCTTCTGCACATGCGCAGCAGAAAAGTTTTGTCATTGGATATTCACATCAGCTCCGACATGTGGCGTCATTTTGTCTTGACAACGTGTAATATTGTAAACCATATTCAACGCTCATTCTCCTTTGGGTAGCATGACGTAATACACATAGGATAAGTGATATGCTAACAATATTGCATGCTATCAAATCAAATGAATGAAACCCGCTAGAAGGGAATAGAATACATGTTTTATTCCATCGAAAAAGTGTCCTGTATGTATAATAATGGGAAATTTGTCACTCAGATCTGCGATGTATTTCGTATGAAAAATGCAAGTTTTTCAATATGAGCAGATAAACTTCATATCTTCAAGCCAACGTGTGATTTTCTTTTTATTATATAGACACTTTCACAAACAAAAAGTACCCAAATTTTTCAAAACAATTTATTGATTTCCTCATGAGTGACATACAGAGATTTATGTCACGGTTTTGGATCTCCATGTCCCAGATGTAGCTCGTATGAAAAATGCAAGTGGCGTATTTCCCAGTAAAACATAGATACATATGTGTGTTTTAAAGCTGCAGTGGGTAACCCATATAAAAATAACTTTTCGTCATATTTGCTAAAACTGTCACTATGTCCTCACAGTTGTACATGAGACAGATAATCTGTGAAAAATCAGGCTCCTCTGGCTCCAGCTAGTGTCCCTAATGCCATTTACAAAAATCCACTGCGCCTGAATCAAAACCAATCAGAGCCAGGAGGAGTGTCTGACAGAGTGTCAATCATTGCTCATGCACATGCTGTGGGAAGCCCACTCCCCTGTGCATGCTTTCACTTGTGAACGCCTGAAAAGATATAAAACCAATACTGAGTTAAGGCCGATTTGTACTTCTGTGTAGAAGCTATGCTGTGGGCAAGGCGTTGGCGCTCATGTGAAGCGTTTATTCTTGCACCTAAGGTGTGCATAATCTCTAGGAGGTGCTATTGCCTGAAACACACCAGAATTTGCTGCTTTTATGCTTTTACAAAAGAAGAATAGAATATGAGTTCCATGCACTGAGCTCTATATAAAAATCTGGAGAGCTCATAGCCCATTCCCCGCTGCAGAGACGAGTGAAGCCATCTGGCCGCCATCTTACGACTCACATCATGTGTACTTGGTTTGTGTTCAACCATTGTATCCGATCAAACTTGCCCCAAGAAAAGTATTTCCTGACTTCTTTCCCCCTTTCATTACTTCCTCTTATTTTCTCAACTTTACCCACATTCCTTACATATCTTTATAGCGCTCTCCTTCACTGTTATTGTTTTTTTCCTTTTCCAGGCCAGTTTGAGCTTTTTTTTTGAACGACTCTTTTACTACTAGAATTGTTTTTACAGAGATTATTTCAGTTTTTTTCCTTATACAGTGTATCTTTCTCTTTCGTATATTTCTTCTTCCTTTCTATTATTTATTTATTTATTTATTTATTTATTATAGCAAGACAAAGGCTGTACAATACTTCCTTTCTATTTAGGACAGTTGTTGAAACGGGATTATCTTCTCATGTTATTTGCCATTCTCACTTCATGCTCACAGTCATGTCTTAACAGTGTTTATTGGTCACATACTTCACTGCACCATCTTGCCAAATGCTTCAATGAGAAGATGACTGGACCCAGACTCCGCAAGCAGTTAAGAAAACTCATCTTGCATAGCCATGAATGATTTCATTTTCCAATAAATACATCATTCATAATTCTGATAAGAGTTGCATTTGTTTGTCACATTGTTTGCCAAGTTGTATTCCTCATTGCATTTGTTTATCACATTAAAGGTTATCACATTTGCTAAACACTGTGTGGTCTTAAAAAGAAAAAGCATAAAAATTGAATTATTTGTGTCTAAAATGACAGTGAATTATCTCATCTCATCATCTCTAGCCGCTTTATCCTGTTCTACAGGGTAGCAGGCAAGCTGGAGCCTATCCCAGCTGACTACGGGCGAAAGGCGGGGTACACCCTGGACAAGTCGCCAGGTCATCACAGGGCTGACACATAGACACAGACAACCATTCACACTCACACCTACGGTCAATTTAGAGTCACCAGTTAACCTAACCTGCATGTCTTTGGACTGTGGGGGAAACCGGAGCACCCGGAGGAAACCCACGCGGACACGGGAAGAACATGCAAACTCCGCACAGAAAGGCCCTCGCCGGCCACGGGGCTCGAACCCGGACCTTCTTGCTGTGAGGCGACAGTGCTAACCACTACACCACCATGAATTATGTGACCAATAAATACTGTTAAGACATGAGTGTGAGAATGAAGTGAAAATGGTAATAACATGAGAATATTAATCTTGTTTCAATGGCTGTCCTTAATAGAAAGGAAGTCCTTTGTGTTTGTATAATCAAAAATAAATTTAAAAAATATTAAAAAATAGAAAGGAAGAAGAACTATACAAAAGAGAAAAACTTATACACTGTGAGAAAAACTGAAATAATATCCGTAAAAGTAATTATAGTAGTAAAAGAAGGGCGGCATGGTGGTGTAGTGGTTAGCGCTGTCGCCTCACAGCAAGAAGGTCCGGGTTCGAGCCCCGTGGCTGGCAAGGGCCTTCCTGTGTGGAGTTTGCATGTTCTCCCCCGTGTCCGCGTGGGTTTCTCCGGGTGCTCCGGTTTCCCCCACAGTCCAAAGACATGCAGGTTAGGTTAACTGGTGACTCTAAATTGACCGTAGGTGTGAATGTGAGTGTGAATGGTTGTCTGTGTCTATGTGTCAGCCCTGTGATGACCTGGCGACTTGTCCAGGGTGTACCCCACCTTTCGCCCGTAGTCAGCTGGGATAGGCTCCAGCTTGCCTGCAACCCTGTAGAACAGGATAAAGCGGCTAGAGATAATGAGATGAGATGAGTAGTAAAAGAGCCGATCAAAAAAAAAAGATCAGACACTGGACTGGAAAAGGAAAAAACAATAACAGTGAAGGGGAGCGCTATAAAGATATGTAAGGAATGTGGGTAAAGCTGAGAAAATAAAAGGAGTTAATGAAAGGGGAAAAAGTCAGAAGATACTTTTCTTGGGGCAAGTTTGATTGGATACAACGATTTAACACATAAACCAAGTACACGCGATGTGAGTCGGAAGATGGCAGCCAGATGGCTTCACTCTGACGAGCCTATGAGCTCTCCAGATTTTATATAGAGCTCAGTGGTTCTGTGTTTCACTGTAGGAATAATAAACAGAAAATAACACTGACAAAATGTTGTTTTGAAGCAAATTTACTGGGGCAAAAATAAACCAACCAACGTGATTAATTATAAACCAAGTGAATTCTCACTGAAAGCATAACTGAAGTGTTTTAACTTGTCTGTATTCATCAGTATGAATAACTTGAAGCGAAAGTCCCACTGTGTGCTTGGGAATGTGGGACACTAAAACGCCATAGTGTTTAAATCCACAGGATTAGAGGTAGGATAAAACTGGCTATTATAATGATCTACAGATGCCATAGAGGCTCACACTTTAAATTTGCACAATATTGTGATAGTAGATTTGCGAAGGCAGCACGGTGGTGTAGTGGTTAGCACTGTTGCTTCAGATCAAGAAGGTCCTGGGTTCGAGCCCAGCAGCCAGCGAGGGCCTTTCTGTGTGGAGTTTGCATGTTCTGCCTATGTCTGTGTGGGTTTCATCCGGGTGCTCCGGTTTCCCCCACAGTCCAAAGACATGCAGGTTAGGTTAATTGGTGGCTCTAAATTGACTGGAGGTGTGAATGGTCGTTTGTCTCTGTGTTAGCCCTGCGATGATCTGGCGACTTGTCCAGGGTGTACCCTGCCTCCCACCCATAGTCAGCTGGGATAGGCTCTAGCTTGCCTCCGACCCTGTAGAATAGGATAAGTGGCTACAGATGATGGATGGATAGATTTGCGAATTTCGCAGAGAAGTAAGAGCAGCTGGAAATGCAATACTACCAAGTGGACCGGCCAATCGGTTGTTGCGATCTGCATTGCAGCGACATGTAGTTAAATTTTTTGAGAGATGCAAATTGAGCTACAGCATAGGGTGCATGGCTACACTGTACCCTACAGAGTATATTTGATGTACAATTATAAATTGTTTTTTAGCCACATTTCTGCTTGACAGGTAATTACACATGCTTGATTTATGTTTGATTTAATTTTTTTTTTAAAATACCCACTAAACTAAGATGGTAATGGTAACAGGAACACTCTGTAGTTCATATCTCATGTTGTTAGGATGTTGCAGTCGGACTAACGTGAACTTGTTTCCGATACTATGGCGATTGGTTAGCATTGTTTTATTTGACAGTTTCTGAAAATATCTTTGTGAAATGTCCAGTCAGTCATATCAGTTTGGTGTTTGTCCCAATATTGATGTGTGCCAGTGCTCTCACAGCTAAATGTTCTCATAAGTGGTTTCCTGATTATTTAGCAATATTCATGAGAGTTAATATTATCAAACAATTTCAGTTGCCGTGGTTGCTAGCTTGTGTATGAACAGGAAGAGAGAGGCTTTGGAGGTAGGTCTGGAGTGCAGCGGAGAGGGGAGGGGCCTGGAAGTTGTACTTGTTCAAATTTTCAAGCTAAATCCATTCTCTTCTCAATCCTACTGACTGCATCTTTAAGCCATTACTAAGAAAGACAATAAACAGGTACCTGAATGACAATCTTGATACAGTAGAGGAGAGCAGGGAGACTTGGGACAAGTTTTTAGCTTTTGTAGATTGTGTGAAATTCTTTGCAGGTCACATCACATTCATGCTGGATTAGAGAGGATTTATTATACCCTCTTACCACAACATTAGTTTCTCAGTTTGTCACATATACTGGCCTTCAGGCTTCACTTTTTGTGCCATTATGTTTTGCGAGGAGACATGAGACATTGAGGGGAGACATGGGACATTAGGTTGGAAGACTTGGGACATAGTAAGGAGACATGGAACAAAAATAAAACACCAAGGCCTACATGTTTAATTTTTATTTATTATCAAAACTTGTAACATATGAACTGTATGAGCACATAATGCTGGTACAGCGATAGAAAAATGTCAGTTTACCCAAAACCTGATGAGACAAAACAATTCCATTCTCAAGAAGGAACAAAATTAATTTAATCCTCATGTAGGTATACTCCCATATTTTTCATCTCATTATCTCTAGCCGCTTTATCCTTCTACAGGGTCGCAGGCAAGCTGGAGCCTATCCCAGCTGACTACGGGCGAAAGGCGGGGTACACCCTGGACAACTCGCCAGGTCATCACAGGGCTGACACATAGACACAGACAACCATTCACACTCACATTCACACCTACGGTCAATTTAGAGTCACCAGTTAACCTAACCTGCATGTCTTTGGACTGTGGGGGAAACCGGAGCACCCAGAGGAAACCCACGCGGACACGGGGAGAACATGCAAACTCCACACAGAAAGGCCCTTGCCGGCCCCGGGGCTTGAACCCAGGACCTTCTTGCTGTGAGGCGACAGCGCTAACCACTACACCACCGTGCCACCCCTCCCATATTTTTAAAAAACAAAAAAATTTAAACAATTTTATATTTGTAAACCACAAGAAAAAACCTGTAACTTGATAAATTGTCCCAACTCTCCCCATCTGGCCATTTTGGAAAAAAAAAATCCCTAAATGTTTTCCCCCCAGAATTTCAATTTAATAAATAATACTATATATGATAATTCTAGGCTCAATCCATCCATTTTGGCATGTCACTACAGTGACATGGCTGCTCTGACAGCTTCAGCCATCAAAGTCTCTTGGGAGCATTACAGTAGTGGTTTCCCGTTGCCTTCTACTGGATTATTATAGAGGTTTTCTCCTCTCAACCTTTCACACCTATGGACAATTTAGAGCTACCAATTAACGTAACCTGCATGTCTTTGGACTGTGGGAGAACCCAGAGCACCCAAAGGCAGTGGTTTTCAAAGTGGGGGCCGCGGCCCCCTGGGGGGCCGCCAGGGGGTGCTGGGGGGGGCCTCAGAAAGTTGGAGGGACGATAACAAAAAAATTGCTAAATTTTTTTTTAATAATTATTATTAAATATATTGTAATTAGTTTTTAATCATTATTATAAAATATAATTATTAATAATAATACATCATATCGAAACGTTGTTTGCCATGCTCATCTCTCCGATTGCCTGTGACATTGCGGTTTGTGCCATTTATCAAGCTGCTTTGCTCCTCAAGCTAGCATATTGCTAGCGCAAAATGGACAGGTTTTTGAAGAAGAGACCGAAGGAACAAACCAACAGCCCTGCTGTGGAGGACACTGCTGTGAAAAAAAACTAAGAAGTCCTGGCCAACTAAAATCCGAAAATATGAGGCAGCATACATTAAGTATGGCTTTACAGCCATACAGAAAAATGGCCATGATTGCCCGAAATGCGTCCTCTGTCTGGAGACCCTGTCAAACGAGTGCTTAAAACCTTCGAAACTTCAGCGTCACTTGGTACAAAAACATCCGACAGATGCCGAAAAAACAGTAGATTTCTTCAGATGCAAAGAAGAGCATTTGGTCAGGCAATCTCCTGCATTCACCCAGTAAGTTACTGTCCCCGAGCAGGCCCTGAAGGCATCATTTTTAGCCTCGTACCACATTGCTCATGCTAAAAAACCTCACTCAATTGGAGAAGATTTGATTTTACCAGCCACCAAAGACATTGTCTGAGAATTGCTTGGTGAGGATGCTGCCAAAAAAAATCGATGCTGTCCCACTCTGATAACACTGTGAGCCAACGGATTGGTGACATGGCTCAAGACGTATCTGCTCAGCTGTTGGAGCAGGTGAGAGCCAGCGAATACTTCACACTTCAGCTGGATGAGAGCACAGATTTATCCAATGAGGCCCAACTGCTTGTGTACATCAGATTTATTTCACAGGAAAGATTTGTGGAGGAAATACTATTTTGTAAACCACTTGAAAGAAGAACTACTGGGAAAGACATTTTTCAAGTTTTGGACGATTACATCGAGTCTAACGGATTGGACTGGACCCGTTGTGTGGGGGTGTGTTCGGATGGAGCCACGGCAATGACCGGGAAGATCAGTGGAGTGACCGCTCTCATTAAGCAGGAGGCCCCGCATGTAGTGGCCACACACTGTATGCTCCCTCGCGAGGCACTGGTCACAAAAAGGATGGATAACGAGTTGAATCAGGTACTACAGGAGGTTATACAAGTAGTGAATTTTATTAAAGCCCGTCCCATGAAACACAGACTGTTTACCCTGCTTTGTAATGAGATGGGTGCTCGTTTTGAGGGGCTGCTGCTTCACTCGAACATGCGCTGGCTGTCACGGGGCGCAGTTTTGAACCGTGTCTATGAGCTGCGGAGGGAGGTTGCAGAGTTCCTGTCATCTAAAAAGCATCAGCTGACAGATCGGTTCACCGATGAAACCTGGATCCGCAAACTTGCATACATGTCAGACGTTTTCCAGCATCTAAATGTACTGAATCAAAGCATGCAAGGACGTGACACGTACATACTCCAGGTGCAAGACAAAGTGCGTGCTTTTTCCAAAAAGATCATGCTGTGGTCAAACAAGCTCCAAGAGGGAGTTACAGAAATGTTCCCACTACTTCACCAGGAGCTGCTGTCATGTGATGATTTGATCTCCGTCTCTCCATTGATCCAGTCCCACCTGGAGCACCTCCAAGGATATTTCAAAGACTAT
This sequence comes from Neoarius graeffei, assembly GCF_027579695.1. NCBI lineage: Eukaryota > Metazoa > Chordata > Actinopteri > Siluriformes > Ariidae > Neoarius > Neoarius graeffei. Next base: position 22,048,083 of record NC_083594.1, read on the forward strand.
TTCCCTGACCTCAAAAACACACATTTAAACTGGGTTAGGAACCCCTTTGCCCCCAGTGTCGGTTCTAGTCTGGACCTAAAGTCACAGGAGGAGCTGATTGAGATGACAAACTCAGGGGATTTAAAAATGGACTTTGAGGCTCTTCCCCTGTCTAACTACTGGTTACATGTAAGAAAGGACTATCCCAGCTTGGCTGACAGGGCATTGAAATGCCTTCTCCCTTTTGCAACAACCTACTTGTGTGAGTCTGGCTTTTCAACTTTAAAGGTACTGAAAACCAAACATAGAGCACGTCTACATGTGGACAATGACATGTGTATGGCACTGACAGAGATTAAGTCCAGGGTTGACAAACTATGTATGAGCCACCAAGCCCTAGCCTGGGCCCGCCCATCCTAAGTGTGACGCAACATGGGGGGCTGTTGCGAACTCGCAGAGCTTTGAAGTTGCGTTAGCCAGACTAACCAAGCCCATCCCTCCCACTAGTGTAAACCGTCTGTCACTCCCAGACACACACGCACACACATATACACACACACACACACACACACACAATTGAGAGTGGTTTGATTTCTTTTGTGCTGTTCTTATCAACAGTTTGTTGAAAAGTTTATTGTTCAGTGCGAAAATATTTGTGTTGAAAACATCTCATCATCTCTAGCCGCTTTATCCTGTTCTACAGGGTCGCAGGCAAGCTGGAGCCTATCCCAGCTGACTACGGGCGAAAGGCGGGGTACACCCTGGACAAGTCGCCAGGTCATCACAGGGCTGACACATAGACACAGACAACCATTCACACTCACACCTACGGTCAATTTAGAGTCACCAGTTAACCTAACCTGCATGTCTTTGGACTGTGGGGGAAACCGGAGCACCCGGAGGAAACCCACGTGGACACGGGGAGAACATGCAAACTCCGCAAAGAAAGGCCCTCGCCGGCCACGGGGCTCGAACCCAGACCTTCTTGCTGTGAGGCGACAGTGCTAACCACTACACCACCGTGCCACCCTGTTGAAAGCATGTTAGTTAATAATATTCTTATGCTAAGCAAATGCAACAATTATTGAATATTGAATAAAAGTAAGAGAAAACATTCTAAAAGTTGATGTTTCTTTACATATTTTGTAGCATTGTCTGTGGGTTTGCAAAGGGGGTCCCCGGCCAGAAGCTAATGCTCTTTGGGGGGCCTTGGCATGGAAAAGTTTGGGAACCCCTGCCCAAAGGAAACCCACGCAGACACAGGGAAAACATGCAAACTCCACACAGAAAGGCACCCGCTGACCGCTGGGGTCAAACCCAGAACCTTCTTGCTGTGAGGCAATAGTGCCAACCACTACACCACTGTGCCACCAACTCTAGGCTACATACTTTAATTCCTAACAAATCCCCAATTCACCAGTGTACATTACACCATAGAATGGAGGTGAACTGCAGAGTAGAAAATACAAGTTTTGGTTGACAAAAATATTGAACTGCACAAACCTTGAGCAGTATCTAACTTCATGGCTCCAAAGGAAGTTGGTTACTCGAAGGAGCAACATCTAACTTCTGATGTAATCTAAAACCTGATTGGTTGAAATTCATTTATGAGAATACAAACTGTCCCAAGTCTCCCCACTCTCGCCACATACTTATTAGATGTGTGTATTGATTACATACCAGACTTGTAGTACTCGAGTCTGACTCGTGCCCTCATTTTAAGGACTCATGACTTGACTTGGACTTGAGCACTGATGACTTGGACTCGTGCATTAACTGCATTTGGACTTGTAAATTGGAGATGAGGACTCAGATTTTTTCTTTATTTTTTGTAGCATGCCATAATAATTTGGCATAAGATATTTATGTCTACATTAATTTTTATACTAATTTTGTGCAAGAGAATGCACATTCACCTGTTCATACGTCATGTTCAGTAACAAACTAACGTTAATGGCGCTAAAATGCCTGGAGAGAAGCCCCTACGATTGTCCACTTTGCTTATACAGACTTCTTGTGCAGTGGGAAAAAATGCACTTCCATGTGTTCCATATGTAGAAGAACTATCAAGGAGACGACGGGGACAACTTCGAACTTCAATCATCATTTGGTAAGACTCCACCCAGAGAAGGAAGTGACATGCTATGTTCATTGCTTTGTTGATAACGGGGCTTGCTGACCGATGAACTAGCTAGTGTTAACCCTCTCTCATGTTATTTGTCTTGCTGATAGCAGGACTTGCTGAGCGATGAACAAGCTTTTTATCTGTAGCCTATTGACTAAAATGGGGCAGTCAAGCAGTAACGTTAGTCCAACACAGTAGCAGAGACGCTTTCACATAAAAGCAGCAACAGCCACCATCAAACGGTGCAGTTGGAGTCTTGTTCTCGGACTTGATTTGAAATTTTTTTTAATGACTTGGACTTGAACACTGGGGACTCAAGACTGGACTTGGACTCGAGGTTTAGTGACTCGACTGCAACACTGTTACATACTGACATACAGGAACTGAGAATGTGAATTCAACACTGTGTGTTAATTCGCCTTGGTAGGCAATGATAGATTTTTTTTCTGCATTATTTTCAGTACCAGCAGTAAATGAACAATTATACTCATTATCATTTGTTCACCTGTATCTCAATTGCGAGCACAGTATGCTTCATGTTAAATGGTTGAGTTGGCGTAAAAATTCATCAATATTGTGTTTGATCCATGTCTAATTCAAGTGAGACTGATTGCAGAGAGAAAATGAGAGAGAATGAAAATAGTGAACATTGTATCACAAAGAAAAGGGTATCACTTGAATCTGGCAGGCGAGCATTACCCAAAGAGCAAGACGTTTCTGATGTAAGGGCTCACTGTAATATGAGATGTAAGATGATCATTTTTGCTCACATTAGCTGGCAGAGCAGCATTTCCCCTTTTAGCACCTTGGTTCTATGTAAGAGAAAAAAAAAAACACACTAATATGCTCAATCTCAAGTGATTCATGGCCACAACAAAACAGTAGGTGTTCTTTGATAGGCCTTTGAAGCTAGCATTGCAAATTTGTAAAGAAAACAACAGATAAGAGGAAATGTTCAGATCAGAATCATATTCACATACATTTTCCACTTATTCATATGCGTACATACCATTTGAATTTTGATTTGCACTGGAGATATGAAGCAAATATTGCTATCAAACACTGGAAGCTTCGGGCTCATCATTAGCATAGTGTTCAGGGTAATATCTAATAATACTGATACAGAAACCAATTTTAATATTTATAGGATTCTGGATTCCTTCATAAGGATAAAAGTTAAGACATTTATACTTATTCAAAATAGAAACATACACCGGGCTTCACCAACATAGGGGACCATATTTCAGTTTTAAAAAAAGATGACACTGGGGCAGGATTGCAGCATGGGGTAGATGGATACCTGCGGTGGTTGGAAGGTGGGGATGTTTCAAGTCCTGTAATTGGTTGCACATTGCATTATTTGCTTTATGGGTGTCTGTGTGTATGTGTGTGTGGAGGGGGGATTTCAAGCGATTGGTTGCACTGTGGCAATTTCCTTTTTTTTTTTGGGGGGGGGGGGGGGGGGGGGGGTTTAAATAGTAGACAAATGCATCCACAACCATGCAACTATGTTATTTAACTTTAATGGATAAACAGCGAGTCTTTAACAAAATATACAACAAATTCCTTCACAGCCATTATGGCCAGATAATCTCTTTCCATTCCATTTTTGGCCCTCAACTCCTTCTTCTTCCAGCTGCTCCCATTAGGGGTCACCACAGCAGATCTGTTCCACATATTTGATTTGGCATAGAGGTTTTGTTTGTTTCTTTGTTTGTTTGTTTTGACACCGGATGCCTTTCCTGACACAACCCTCCCCAATCTATCCAGGCTTGGGACTGGCACTAATGCCGCTTTTCCACTACCAACGCGGCTGAGTTGGGCTGAGCCGTGCCGTGCTGAGTTGGGCTGAGTCGAGCTGAGCGGGGCTGTTGGAGTTGCATTTCGACTACAACCGCGCTGAACCATGCTGGCTGGAAGTGGGTGGACACATTGGGTGGAGTTAGCGAAAGTGGGTGGACGTAACGTGATGTCGTTAAGCAGCGCAAACAGTGACATCAGTGAGCTTTTAAGCGGTAGTCTCACGACCCGAATAGTAAACAATAAACATGGAGGACATGGAGTCGTTAGTGTTGCTGGTTTTGGTTCTGTGGCTTGTTGTCACCGACAACGCCAACAGATACTGGCAAGAGCGTATAGATGAGGCGAGGCGCATAAGGCTTCAGAAATTCTCGTAATTCGTAATTGTTCTTCTTCCGGGTTTACGGTGTTTACAGATCCCAGTGTGCTCGCGGGGCGTGTGTGGGCATGTGAGGACACTCCTCCTCACCAATCAGTGCACAGGGGAGTGTCTGCTCACGCCCCCAGCCTCACTCGGCTCGGTTTGGCTCGCTTCAGCCCCACTCCAAAACCGTGCGAGTTTTAGGGGCTAAGCAGGGCTGAAGCGAGCTGAGTTGTGCTGTTCTTTGGTAGTCGAAACGCGAGCCATGTTGGGCTGAAGTGAGCTGAAGCGAGCTGAAGTGAGCTGAAAAAGGGTAGTGGAAAAGGGCCATAAGCATGCACTGACTTGTGCACCCCCAGTGGCTGGATATTTAACCTAATCTGCATGTCTTTGAACTGTGGAGGAAAACAGAGAACCTGGAGGAAACCCACACAGGCACAGAGAGAACATGCAAACTCCACACAGAAAGGCCCCCGTCAGGCATAAGGTTCGAATATGGAACTTTCTTACTGTGAGACGACAGTGCTAACCACTGCACCACCGTGCTGCCCTGGTAAATTTTTGGCCCTTGACAATAAAATAAAAAAAAGAAAAAATAGCTTAGCTTTTAACACATTTTCCATAACACTGTTTCTTTTCATGGCTAAATATTAAAATAAAATAAATCAGTTGCCATAAAAAAATCCACTAATTGAGTAGACAGTCCTCCTGATGTGCTCTGGGATACTTTCCCAAAGCTCAATCCTTTCCCAGTAGTCCTTGATTACTAATCAGGTAGGCATGAAAGTCTTTGCAAGCATCTTCTGTTTTGCCAGGCCTCACAAAATAATCCATTAATTTACCTGACGAACTCTCTCCTTTCGCTGAAGTTTTGTGCTTTGTGGAATTTATGTGAGCTTCGAGATCACTAGCACCTTATTTGACACTGACACACACGTGCCAGCTTTACAGGTTATGCATTCTACTTCCCGTGGATCCCGACCGAGATGAAAACATGGGAATTTTTTTTATTCAACTGTGAATTTACATTTAGGGCATTTTTTAAGCTCTTCAGATGCTCTTTGCTTTTTGTTTTTTCTTTTCTTGTGCCACTGTTGACAGTAAGCTGCTGCTCTGTCTCTTGGCTATTGCTGTGGTGCTGAGGGTAATGAATAAGGTGCAGTTTGACCAGTTTTTGCGTGATGGGTGTGTACAGGACTGAACAATGGTGGTGGGACCTAAAGAGAAAGGTCAAAGCAATGTAAAAACGCATATAATGAATGGAGGCTGTAGAAAGCAAAAACCGAATCCTGGACATTTTTGGTAATTTAGAAATCCCAGCTGGACATATTTTTTTAGGTCCCAAAAAGAGGACATGTCCAGGAAAAAGAGGATGTATGGTCACCCTACACAAACATTTTAGGTGACTTGTGGACAGAATTTATTTTTTGTCATAAAAAAAATCATATTTGCCTGTTGCCTCTTTATGAAACAGTGACAAATTTATGCTAAAATTGTAGTCACATCTGACCTGATTTTTTTCTCCATCAACCCATTACACTTCCATGGACCCAGTTCTCAGGAACATTAGAGGTCTGTGACTGCTGAATCTCCTTATCAATGTCCCAAGTAATGGCCTGTATGAAACACACTGGTGGCAGTATGGAAGTGGGTTCTGAGATATGGGTTGAGGGGTTATGGCTCCTGGAGAAAGCATCTGCTTTAGTATTTCTAGAACCGGGGCAGTATGGGTTGAGGGGTTATGGCTCCTGGAGAAAGCATCTGCTTTAGTATTTCTAGAACCGGGGCAGTATGATATAGTGAATTAGAACCGAGTGAAAAACAGGGCCCACCTGGCTTGCCTAGGGTTAAGACATTTAGTGGTCTTCAGGCATGCTAGGTTTTTATGGCCAGTTAGACTCATGAATGGGTGTGTGGCCCCTTCCAGCCAATGTCTCCATTCTTCCAAAGCAAGTTTGATTGCTAGGAGCTCCCGGTTACCAATGTCATAGTTTCTCTCCATGGGTGTGAGTTTCTTGGAAAAGAAGGCCATCAGGTGCAACTTTGGCCTTTCTCCGAAGCACTGTGAGAGCACTCCTCTGACTCCCGTCTCCGACGCAGATGTTGTAAGATAGGAGCGGAGGTAAACACTACCTTGAGCTGGTTGAAGACCTCCTCTGCTGCTGGATTCTACTGGAGGCATCAGGTAATGTTTTTTAGCAGAGATGTTAAAGGAATGGGGATCATACTGAAGCGCAGGTAAAAATTTGCAAAGCCCAACAAGTGTTGTAATTCCTTGACTGATGTGGGTCTGGGCCAAGATGTGACGGCAGAGACCATAGCCTGGTCCATGCTTACTCCCTCAGAACTGGTTATATATCCAAGGAAGGAGAACTGATTTACATGAAACTGGCACTTTTAAGCTTTGACAAAGAGGTGGTTCTCGAGCAGACGGGATAGTACAGACCTGACATGTTCCACATGGCTTTCCATGTCTGGGAAGTAAATCAAAATATTGTCAATGTAAGCAATGACAAATGTGTCCAGTATGTCTCTTAAGATGTCATTAATCAGACATTGGAATACGCTGGGTGCTGAAGAAAGGCCATAAGGCATCACTAGGTGCTCAAAATGGCCGATGGTGGTGGTAAAGGTCATTTTCCATTCATCCCCTTCTCGAATTCTTACTAGGTTATATGCACTGCGGAGGTCCAGTTTGGAAAAGATCTTTGCTGTTCTTAATTGTTCCAAGGCTGCAGGCACCAGAGGGAGTGGATAGGGATATTTCACACTGATTTGATTTAGTCCTTGGTAATCAATACTGGGTCGGAGACCTCCTCCTTTCTTCTCAACAAAGAAGAAGCTTGCAGATGCTGGAGAGGTGAATGGTCTAATATATCCTTGCTTTAGTGCCTCTTGCACATAATCTTCTATGGTGGCTTGCTCCTTTAGGGACAAGGGATAGATTCGGTTATGAGCAGGGTTCATGCCTGGGAGGAGGTTGATGGCACGATCATAGGGATGGTGAGGGAGTAAGCCACAAGCCTTACTTCTACTGAACACCTCCTTCAGGTCCAGATAACATGCTGGAACGTTATGAAGGGAATCAGGTAGAGGGCTTTCTACGGATGTGGATGAGATGGCCAACTGAGGGCTTTGTAAGCAATTTTTGAAACAAGCTGATGACCATTGTAAGATGTTCTTCTGCTGCCAGGAAATTAAGTGGTCATGGAGTTGGAGCCAGGGGTACCCTAGAATGATGTCATGGTTAGCAGTTTGAGTGATTAACAATGAGATGTGCTCAGAATGGAGGGCCCCCACCTGAATCTGGAGAGAAGCGGTGCAAGTGATGATAAAACCTTCTCCAATGGGCCCCCTGTCGATGGTCTTGATTTTAATGGGTCTTTGTAGGGTGTCAGTGGACAGGTTGAGTCACTAGATGACCAAGCAGTTGATGAGATTACCCTTGGCCCCTGAGTCTATAAGTGCAGAGAGGACATGAGTTGAATCTGGCAAGACTAGTAACACAGACAATCTGAAAGATTGTGTTGGAGGACTGGTTAAAGAACTCACCAGGTTGGGTTGCTCATTGGCTTGACGGGCCGTGACTCCCCAAGATGGGTGAACCGGGCATTTGGCAATGATATGGTTGGCATCACCACAATAAAAGCATAGCCCCTCTTGCCATCTTCTTTCTCTCTCTGACCGTTGCAAATGTGTGCGAGAGACTTCCATGGGAGTTAATGTCGATGGAAAGAGAAGGAGAGGTTGAGGTTAGCAGTGAGGGCCTTTTCTGGATTAGGTGGTCCAGACGGATGGCTAAGTCGATGAGGGAGTCAAGGGATAAGTGTTCGTCACTGCAAGCCATATCACTCAGTACTTCTGGATACAACCCTTGGCAAAACATAGCCTTTAATGCAGGCTCGTTCCAACCGCTACCAGCAGCCACTGTGCAAAATTCCAGAGCGTACTCTGCAACTCGTCTGTCTCCTTGTTTAATCGTGAGGAGACTCTGTCCGACCTCTATTCCCTCAGGTTCGTGGTCAAAAACCGGTTTAAACAGTTCAAGAAACCGATTGTAGGGAGTGATGTGTTCACCACCATGCCCCCATACAGCGCTGGCCCACTGTAGTGCTTTACCCATGAGTACAGTGAGAAATTTTGTAATTTTCTGCTCATCAGAAATCCCAGAGAGTGAAGAGAAGTATAGGGAGCATTGAAGCAGAAAGCCCTTACATTGTGAAACTTCACCTGAGAACTTGTCAGGAAGAGGAATGAACTGAGCTGCACCAACGGGAGATGCAGGGCGTGTTAGCAGGGCCTGCGACATTACAGCAGCAAGTTGCGCCATCCTGGTGTTGAGGTCACTGAGCATCTGCTGATGTTCACCTAACAAACGCCTTTGAGCACTGAGTGCAGTTTGCTTCGTCTCTTCTACTGCATCCATAGTGAGGCGAAGTATCCTGTCAGAATGCAGGCACTTACAAAGGGCTTCGCCAACAGCACGCTGGACCAAAACAAAGAGCTGGAATCATAATCTGGAAACAAGCAAGGATCAGTCGATCAGCAAACAACGCAGTGAAGAGAAAGCAAAAGACAAGGTTGGTGATAAACGTACACTGGTGCTTGAGAGTTTGTGAACCCTTTAGAATTTTCTATATTTCTGCATAAGGCCACACCAATTTAATTACTTGGTTCTGAGATTTTTTCAGGAAAAATATGAAGTGAGCGGGCGAAATAAAAATAAAAAAATGCTCTGATGGTAAAATTAGTGGTGGAAATAGACCAAACAATACAAGCAAACCAGTAAACAGATAGGTTAAATAAACGATTGAATTACAGTCAACTGAACATCTACAATGCACAGAAAAAAATATTTGACCAGGAGTAGGCTACTTCACAAGTCTTTAACGAAAGTGAAAGGGGCGATTTGATTGGTTTTCGGCGTCACATGATCTCATGTCACGTGACCTTTTCTGTTGGCGGGAGTTTGATTTCGATTTTTTTTTTCATTTTGCATTTTCTTCAAGTGGCGATTCCGAGAACCAACTAATCGAATTGGTGTGGCCGAGATATGACCTAAAACATCATCAGATTTTCACAAAAGTCCTAAAAGTAGATAAAGAGAACCCAGTTAAACAAATGAGACAAAAATATTATACTTGGTCATTTATTTATTGAGGAAAGTGATCCAATATTACATACCTGTGAGTGGCAAAAGTATGTGAACCTTTGCTTTCAGTATCTGGTGTGACCCCCTTGCGCAGCAATAACTGCAACTAAACGTTTCCAGTAACTGTTGATCAGTCCTGCACACCGGCTTGGAGGAATTTTAGCCCGTTCCTCCATACAGAACAGCTTCAACTCTGGGATGTTGGTGGGTTTCCTCACATGAACTGCTCGCTTCAGGTCCTTCCACAACATTTCGATTGGATTAAGGTCAGGACTTTGACTTGGCCATTCCAAGGTCCTCAGAAATCTCCTTTGTTCGTGCCATGATACACTTCCACAAACATGTGTTGTGAAGATCTGACTTTGATAGATCCCTGTTCTTTAAATAAAACTGGGTGCCCACTCACACCTGATTGTCATCCCATTGATTGAAAATACCTGACTCTAATTTCTCATCTCATCTCATTATCTCTAGCTGCTTTATCCTGTTTAGGGTGACCACCTGCTCATAAGCCCAAGGGGGGACAAGGGGTATGTTTTTGAGGGACATTGTGGGACGCCGCCCCCACTGCGCCGCGCTGGCCGCTGGAAGACTCACAGATAGTGGTTTACCCATTTCTAGCACATACTACCTTACATGGTATATCAATAATACCCTATTCTGCTGTTATTGGTGATGTATGGTCATGAATAGGCCACCAAATGTGTGTGTGTTTTTTTTTTAAATAAACATTCATAATATTTTGACCATTCAATGACTTGACAGACACACTTCCACTTATGATTTACTGAAGCTACTCAATTTTATTTATTTTCCATTACAATTTATTCACTTTAAATCAATCATAATATAATATTGAGTCTGAGGCTTTGCAGTGCATCAGTACAGCAGGAATAGTGACAAGTCTCCATTTACGGTAGTTTTCAGTGGATTAACAGGAATTGTAGTGGCTCAGCACCACAGAAACAGTAGAAAAAAAGTCTCTTAACTCACAACCACAGCAAAAACTCTTCTGTGTTTGGGGACACCTTTAGGCCTTTGGGGACATGTTTAGGACTCACCAGCATCTGAATGAAATAAGGAAGAGAGATAAGAGACAGAATTAAATTAATTTTTATGGTTAACTTCCAAATGGTTTTCCAGACACAGGAATGCAAACCCATCACAAGGTAACAATGCAAAAAGGTGCCAGAGATACAGTCCTATCCAAAACAATGACATATTTTGACCTAAAAGGCTATTGTCACCTAAAAGTGACAAAATTGCACCCCTGTAGACAGTCCACTTATGTTCAAAATCAAACTTCATCTAAGACAAATGGGGTTACATAACTAGGTTTCTTACCTTAAGGTTTCTTCTTGAAGACATATTTCTTGTTGGACCGCACTGCATCCAAGAGATCCTTGTCTTTCAATACATTAGCATGGAAGTCCTTGCAGGAGAATGTGAAGTTACTCTTCACTTGTATCTCGGACTTAATCAGGTTCACAGAGCATCGGTTTCTAGTGTCTGTCCAGCATCCCGACATCAGAGAGAAGACTCTCTCCACTGACGCATTGGTAATGGGTATGCTTAAGATAAAAGAGGCAACTGCTGTCAAGTTTGGTGTGTGTGTGTGTGTGTGTGTGTGTGTGTGCTTGAGTAAGGTGGCCCACTTCTCCACAACTGGAGCTTCAGACTGCACGATGGCCTCTTGGCGTGGCAGAACGACGCAATGCTCATCATATAACGCATCCATGCCCAACTTCTTGCTTAGCTGCAAGACCTTTACAGCTTCACAGAGGTGGGAGAAGTTGAATGGGTTCTTCTGCAGTGCAAGACTAGCCAGTTTCTTCTGGTAGTTGGAGTCTGAGAAGTCATAGCGCTGCTCCAGGTAGGTGAGAGAGGACTGGTAGAAGTTGGACATGTCCTCTCTGAGCACAGCTGCCTGTGTGTCTGGAAACTGCTGGAGGAGTACATCTGTCTGGGCCCCAAAGAAACCATCACTCTGACGTTGCTGTAGCTTGGTTTTGAGGGTGAACATCATGTCGTACAGCTCACAGACAGTCCCATCTTCTTGCTCCAACACCAGCAGTGTCGTGGAAAATCTTCAGTGCATTGCTAAGGAAGGACAGGTAAACCTAAAAGAAGTAAGGAAAGTCAATGATCCTGTGTGCTGGCACTGTTTGCATCATCATAACTATTTCATGTAATCATATACAGTGGTGCTTGAAAGTTTGTGAACCCTTTAGAATTTTCTATATTTCTGCTTAAATATGACCTAAAACATCATCAGATTTTCACGCAAGTCCTAAAAGTAGATTAAGAGAACCCAGTGAAACAAATGAGACAAAAATATTATACTTGGTCATTTATTTATTGAGAAAAATGATCCAATATTACATATCTGTGAGTGGCAAAAGTATGTGAACCTCTAGGATTAGCAGTTAATTTGAAGGTGAAATTAGAGTCAGGTGTTTTCAATCAATGGGATGACAATCAGCTGTGAGTGGGCACCCTGTTTTATTTAAAGAACAGTCAAACAAAGTTCAAAGCTCAAAGTCTGATCTTCATAACACATGTTTGTGGAAGTGTATCATGGCACGAACAAAAGAGATTTCTGAGGACCTCAGAAAAAGCGTTGTTGATGCTCACTGGGCTGGAAAAGGTTACAAAACCATCTCTAAAGAGTTTGGACTCCACCAATCCACAGGCAGACAGATTGTGTACAAATGGAGGAAATTCAAGACCATTGCTACCCTCCCCATGAGTGGTCAACCAACAAAGATCACTCTGAGAGCAAGGCGTGTAATAGTCGGCGAGGTCACAAAGGACCCCAGGGTAACTTCTAAGCAACTGAAGGCCTCTCTCACATTGGCTAATGTTAATGTTCATGAGTCCACCATCAGGAGAACACTGAACAACAATGATGTGCATGGCAAGGTTGCAAGGAGAAAGCCACTGCTCTCCAAAAAGAACATTGCTGCTCATCTGCAGTTTGCTAAAGATCACGTGGACAAGCCAGAAGGCTATTGGAAAAATGTTTAGTGGACAGATGAGACCAAAATAGAAAATTTTGGTTTAAATGAGAAGCATTATGTTTAGAGAAAGGAAAACACTGCATTCCAGCATAAGAACCTTATCCCATCTGTGAAACATGGTGGTGGTAGTATCATGGTTTGGGCCTGTTTTGCTGCATCTGGGCCAGGATGACTTGCCATCATTGATGGAACAATGAATTCTGAATTATACCAGCGAATTCTAGAGGAAAATGTCAGGACATCTGTCCATGAACTGAATCTCAAGAGAAGGTGGGTCATGTAGCAAGATAACGACCCTTAGCACACAAGTCATTCTACCAAAGAATGGTTAAAGAAGAATAAAGTTAATGTTTTGGAATGGCCAAGTCAAAGTCCTGACCATAATCCAATCGAAATGTTGTGGAAGGACCTGAAGTGAGCAGTTCATGTGAGGAAACCCACCAACATCCCAGAGTTGCAGCTGTTCTGTACAGAGGAATGGGCTAAAATTCCTCCAAGCCGGTGTGCAGGACTGATCAACAGTTACCGCAAACGTTTAGTTGCAGTTATTGCTGCACAAGGGGGTCACACCAGATACTGAAAGCAAAGGTTCACATACTTTTGCCACTCACAGATATGTAATATTGGATCATTTTCCTCAATAATTAAATGACCAAGTATAATATTTTTGTCTCATTTGTTTAACTGGGTTCTCTTTATCTACTTTTAGGACTTGTGTGAAAATCTGATGATGTTTTAGGTCATATTTATGCAGAAATATAGAAAATCCTAAGGGTTCACAAACTTTCAAGCACCACTGTAGAGATTAAACCATGTTTCATGTAATCATATTTAGATTAAATAAAAAAGTTTAGTGCAATTAAAATATATTACCTGTAGTTCAAGGGGGTTGCCCTCACCATCTTGGTCTTCCCTGAACAGCAGCCACAGTGATTTGGGGCAATGCTCCTCCCCTAGTGAAAGAAAGAATGTCTTCAGGGCTACCCAGCTGTCATGAAGTCGCTTTACAGCTGGCCACAAGCTCAGCCATCTTGTCAGGACATGTCTGAGGAGAGACTGATACTCCTTCTCGACAAAGATGTAAACGGACTTCAGTTCTTCGACTCGCTTGGAAGATGTGGAGAAATAGCTGAAGATTTTGTTGACGACACTTTCAATGTCCAGATTCAGTCGATCTCCTGCGTGTTTTGCACTGTTGTGAACAATGTGGGCCACACAGTTCGCCTTCACAATGTCATTGTTTTTCTCTTTCAATTTTTGGAAGACAGAGTTGTACCTCCCATAATTTAGACTAGCATTGTCAGCAGAATATGCTGAGATCATGTCAAGTCCCAGTCCGTTCTCCTCCAACTTGGTGTGGATCTGGTTAAAGATGGCAGCAGATGTCTCATTACTGTCTTCATAGAAGTCGAGGACCTTTGACTGCACTCCCAGCTCTGGTGTCCAATAACGTACAGATAGTGGGAAGAGCTTGGTGGTCCCATGGTTGGAGGCATCTGAAGCCACTGAGAAGAATGGTCTGTAGACTGTGGACACACACAGATAGATAACATATAAACACATAAAAACAGCTAATTATAACAAATACAAGAGACTGATTTACAGTTGTGATGATTACTGATTTTATATAAATAAATATACCTTTTCAAAAATAATATTTGCTTTTGTTTGTTTGGGACTGGGCGACTATAAGGAATAATGAAATGCTGCTTACAATCATATAACGATACACAGAGCCTGGTTTCATGAAGGCACGGATGAGCAGCATTATGTTAGCTAACTGATGCAGTTTCAGTGAACGGTAGCAACACCCCACTGATCCAGGGAAAGGCAGTAATAGTACACATTTTTACTGTTGTTCAATAGGTTGGATATTGGATATTAGACAAGGACACTCATAACTTTTGATATATAGGACAGATTATTTTCAAACAACTCATTGTGATGTCTCCATGACCATCCAGGCTAGCTGGCATATCACCAGACAGTACAATAAACATTTGAAACAGTATTGTTAATAACAGTGTTATTTAAAAGCAATACTATGAGCTGATTTTATGCACTTCAATTAAATAAGATGCCATGTACATCACAAACTAAATGTCTTTGTCCAATATCCAATCAATTCAGCAGTCAGACCTGACTTTTAACTAGATGATTAGCTAACATTAGCTCACTGACATTAGCCAGATAGCTAACACAACACTGTTACATCCATTAATATAACTTTTAACTTTACCTTTGGTTGTTGTCTCTCGTTGCTCATTCAGTGGTCTTCTGAGGACTTTCAAGCAATCTTCGACGGAGGCAGGGGCAAGCATGTCCGTGACGATGGCTTCTGCCTTTGTCCGACCACATGCCATCCTCTTCGCAATGTCGGAGTCCTGATACATCGTTGCAGCTAGCTTTGTGCCACAATCTCCTGCCCAATATGATATTGCGTGATGGACAGTGTGATACATACTCATCACCTCTGCCGCAGTCACTTTGTCAGCTAGAGAGTCGTTTTTAGGTCAGAGGAAAGCATCCATAGATTTAGACGTTTCTTTCTGTTGCACACATTTCTTGTGAGTCTCCACGAGCCTGTGTCGTTTCACATCGTATTCCCCGCCATGTCCAATTGAGAAAGATGTTTTGCAAAGGTCACAAAAAGCCCTCTCGGTATCCCCCTCAACCCCTTTCAGCCACAAATATTCATTTTCCCACTCTTTCCTGTACATACACCTTCTCTTTTTAACTGGAGGTGGCGGTGCCTCACCTGCCATCTCCCCAGTACCTTTTTCCATTTTTTAATATGAAAGCAATGCATGCGTTGCACCTGCGTCCCCCGTCACTGTCTGTGCACGTGAGTGCAGTGTCATGGCAACAACAAAAAGTTGACAACAACCAGTCAGTTGTGAGGGGTGTGTGTGTGGTTTTGTTCTACAGTCTATAGTGGCAACGGTGGTGTGCTGAAATATCAAGTAATATTCGTTTGGCTGCCTGGGTGGCCCGGGGAGAGCGACATCCCCCTCAGCAAGCATCGATTATGCGGGACACGTTCTGAATTTGCGGGACGCATAAATTCGGCTTCAAATGCTGTACACGCACGCGCTATGCGGGACAGGTGGTCACCCTAATCCTGTTCTACAGGGTCGCAGGCAAGCTGGAGCCTATCCCAGCTGACTACGGGCGAAAGGCGGGGTACACCCTGGACAAGTCACCAGGTCATCACAGGGCTGACACATAGACACAGACAACCATTCACACTCACATTCACACCTACGGTCAATTTAGAGTCACCAGTTAACCTAACCTGCATGTCTTTGGACTGTGGGGGAAACCAGAGCACCCGGAGGAAACCCACGCAGACACGGGGAGAACATGCAAACTCTGCACAGAAAGGCCCTCGCCGGCCACGGGGCTCGAACCCGGACCTTCTTGCTGTGAGGCGACAGCGCTAACCACTAAACCACTGTGCCGCCCGACTCTAATTTCACCTTCAAATTACACTCACAGATATGTAATATTGGATCATTTTCCTCAATAAATAAATGGCCAAGCATAATATTTTTGTCTCATTTGTTTAACTGGGTTCTCTTTATCTACTTTTAGGACTTGTGTGAAAATCTGATGATGTTTTAGGTCATATTTATGCAGAAATATAGAAAATTCTAAAGGGTACACAAACTTTCAAGCACCACAGTAACTGAAAGAGCTAGGTTAGTGAATGTTGTAACACTAACTAAGGGACCTGAGTCAACGAAGATTGTACTGTCAAGATACTTGTGCAAACAAAGACTCACTTTTTCAGCTTTTTCTAATACTATTTCCCTTTTTTCCTCCCACTCCCCTCTTTTTTTTTCTTTCTTTCTGTGTTCATCTGGTTTGATGTTTGTGCTTTGTTTGAATGATTTGTGGCATAGCTCCAGGCCCAGTTTTGGGCATGGGTTTCCTCAGGCCTTGGCCTGCCAATGGTGATGCATTTTCTGCTTGCTGTGGACTACAATGAGCTCATTGTTCTCTTTAACATTGGAATTGCCCAGCGCTTTGTGCAGCGGTGCCTCTGTGCTCACTTTCTGGATCTGTGGCACGGTGTTCTGAGCAATATAGCCTGGTGGTGTCATGGTGGCTGTGCAGGTGGTGTGGGACATACCCTCGTATGCCTTTTAACTGTGGCCAGCTACACCACTGGAGTGACATCCTGATCTCTTTTGGTGGCCTTTTTTTTTTTGTCATTGTAAAGCTAACTTGGATGTGAGAAAGGCACTATATAAGTTAAACTTATTATTATTATTATTATTATTACCTCGCCCGCTATGGAGTAAGCGGGGCGAGGTATTGTTTTCAGTCGGGTTTCTTTGTTTGTTTCTTTGTTTTTTTTTTGTTAACGATATTACAGGAAAACAGCTAGATCAATCTTCATGAAACTTTCAGGATAGATGGGCATTGGTCTCAAATAGAACCTACAACATTTTCAAAATCGTTTTTGTTGTGGCTAAGAAAGAAAGAAAGAAGAAAGCACAACTTTATTCACCCCACACTTGTGAAATTTCCTCTCTGCATTTAACCCATCTGAAGCAGTGAACACACACATACAGAGCAGTGGGCAGCCATGCTAACAGCGCCCAGGGAGCAGTTAGGTGCCTCACTCAAGGCCATCCCATATTAACCTAACCGCATGTCTTTGGACTGTGGGGGAAACCGGAGCACCCGGAGGAAACCCACACAGACACAACATGCAAACTCCACACAGAAAGGCCCTTGCCGGCTGCTGGGTTTGAACCCGGAACCTTCTTGCTGTGAGGCAACCGTGCTAACCACTACACCACCGTGCCACCCAGTGGCTACTGCCTCATGTAGAGGAGGTAGCCACTATGTCATCATGCTGTAAGAATGTAAGAGTGTAACAATCGTGCACTGTGCATGCGCATAAACGTGTTCTGATTAAAATGGCTGGTGAGTGTATACAATTCGGTTTACCATTTGAAATAAATGGCCTAGACTAAAGAAATTGCTTTCAGACATGTTTATGCTTATTACAGAGGGAAAATGTGTTCCACTGAGCTCTAGCGCTGGGCCATTTCCGGGAAATAAGAGTTTTAGTCATGGCGACAGCGTGTGTGTGTGTCAGCCTCGGTTCGGAGGTTTCAGTTTCGAAAACTGTAAGAGGTAAGAGTAGAATAATATAAAGTACAGACACTTGGTATATTTTACTTCTGTGATTTTTAAATTGTTTATTTTTGGATTACGCTTCATTTTTGTGGCTACTGCCTCATAGAGTGTATATATATATATGGGCGGCACGGTGGTGTAGTGGTTAGCGCTGTTGCCTCACAGCAAGAAGGTCCTGGGTTTGAGCCCCGGGGCCGGCAAGGGCCCTTCTGTGTGGAGTTTGCATGTTCTCCCCGTGTCCGCGTGGGTTTCCTCCGGGTGCTCCGGTTTCCCCCAAAGACATGCAGGTTAGGTTAACTGGCGACTCTAAATTGACCGTAGGTGTGAATGTGAGTGTGAATGGTTGTCTGTGTCTATGTGTCAGCCCTGTGATGACCTGGCGACTTGTCCAGGGTGTACCCCGCCTTTCGCCCATAGTCAGCTGGGATAGGCTCCAGCTTGCCTGCGACCCTGTAGAAGGATAAAGCAGCTAGAGATAATGAGATGAGATATATATATATATATATATATATATATATATGCTATATTTACTGTATGGACATGGGATCAGAAAACAATTTTATTTATAAGCAGTAGCCACATGTACCCATAGGGTACCTATTTTTTTCACGATATCTTCCTTCATATTCATCATAAGTGCTACCGGGAGAGGTTTATTTTGCCTGGCAACACTTATTATTATTATTATTATTATTATTATTATTATTATTATTAACTGAGAGACTCAGTTGCATTCCGGTAATTTTAATAATATGAATGGACCACTCAGAATTTTGATTTTTAATCAACACTCAATTTACATTCTCTCTTCATGATGTGTGGAGTGAGTGGAGCTCTGAATCATGGTGTGAAATCTCTTTGTGAAGAATGGATTTGTCCAAACAGTATTAAATAGATGTTCTTATGAAGACAAAGTCAACAGTTTGAATAGAGCAGCTTAGTGGAGTGGCTTGAGGAACAAAGGTCGTGAAAGAGTGAGTGATTGTATTTTGATTTCTGACTCACGATGTAGACAGACTGAAGTCTCTGGATAATGCAGCTTGGCAGAACTCAAAATTAAAGAAATACTCCAGCGGTTTTCAACCTATTATCCTCTATTATAACTATATTGTATGTGTATACTTTATTACCACTACAGTAATTTTGATGTGTTATTGTGTTCTGAGAACTCCACTCCAGGGTTATCAGTTTAGCAACTTTGTCTCTGTTTTAGAGGGCTTTCATGACTTTTTTTTGTAATTGAATGAGCCTAGCAGCAAATCTAGTGACT
Organism: Neoarius graeffei; assembly: GCF_027579695.1. Taxonomy (NCBI): domain Eukaryota; kingdom Metazoa; phylum Chordata; class Actinopteri; order Siluriformes; family Ariidae; genus Neoarius; species Neoarius graeffei. Next base: position 22,066,944 of record NC_083594.1, read on the forward strand.
TTTTTGAACAGATTGGCCTTGCACTCGATACAGCTCTGCAACTCACATAACAGCTGCTGATTACACGAGTTGAGAGAGTAAGATCAGTTGACTCACCACCAGTATGTAAGGCCTGACTGAGTTGCACTTGGACAAGCCAATGTTCTCAAACAAGCAGTCACTGATCACTATTGTGTGTCCACCCACATTGTTTGTTCTTTGTTTAAAACTCTCATCTTGGTGATAAATACAAATAATAAAAGTGAGCTATTCCATCTGGAGCCACTTCTATTAAGTCTATTTCCCAACTATTCACTACCACTGGTTCTTCTTTTCTGTGTTCCTGATAGAAATTATAGAATTTTCCATATTATTATTTATAGAATTTTATATAGGTTCCAGTCAACGAGGGTGATCATCTAATGTCATGAAGGCATGTTCTAGCTCATGCAGTGGAGAGCAACTGCAGAGTCTGACTCATAAAAACCCATGAAGTTTTACATTACAGGCATTTAGTTGATGTTCTTATCTAGAGTGACGTATAACATACCCAGAGCAGCCTGGGGTTAGGCTCCTTGCTCAAGGGAACTTCAGACATTCCTGCTGGTCCAGGGAATCAAACCAGCAACCTTTTGGGCCCAAAGCTGCTTCTCTAACTATTAGGCCATGGCTTCCCCATGCTTGTGATGTGGTGATGTTCCACAGCATCAGCGAAAGTCAGACAACATTTCTAACCAACATGCAATGTTTTAAGTCCAGCAAGCATCACATTAAGTCAGTGCTGTGCAGCACTGGATTAAGTCGAGCACAACTAGTCTGTGATGGATGTTCTGGAGGAGCTGGCAATCTTAGCAGTTTTTCCATTTATGAAAACATAATGGCTAACTAGCTTTAGCTTGGGTCACATGCTATCACTGTGAATCGATGGTATCGGTTCTCTGACATTATCCAATATTCTCCGTACTTTTATTACTGTTATTCTTGTGGTATAGTAGAGTAGAGTTTTTGCCTTGAGCCTTGTGTTTATTTCCACCCATGTTTATACTTTGTGGTTAATGTTGTACTTTAAATCATGGACTGTTACAGATGGCTAGGACAATAATTAGAATATACTTTATAGCTAGTTAGCTTATAGGTTGGTTGATGTCAAATCAAATTGAAGAACTGACTTCTTCTTTCGGCTGCTCCCATTAGGGGTCCACACAGCAGATCTGTTCTGCATAGGTTTTACACCAGATGCCCTTCCTGATGCAACCCTCCCCAGTCTATCTGGGCTTGGGACCACCACTAATGCCGCTTTTCCACTACCAACGCGGCTGAGTTGGGCTGAGCTGTGCCGTGCTGAGTTGGGCTGAGTCGAGCTGAGTGGGGCTGTTGGAGTTGCATTTCGACTACAACCGCGCTGAACCGTGCTGGCTGGAAGTGGGTGGACACATTGGGTGGAGTTAGCGAAAGTGGGTGGACGTCACGTGATGTCGTTAGGCGGCGCAAATAGTGACATCAGTGACCTTTGAAGCGGTAGTCTCACGACCCGGATAGTAAACAATAAACATGGAGGACATGGAGTCGTTAGTGTTGCTGGTCTTGGTGCTGTGGCTTATTGTCACCGACAACGCCAACAGATACTGGCAAGAGCGTATAGATGAGGCGAGGCGCATAAGGCTTCAGAAATTCTCGTAATTCGTAATTCTTCTTCTTCCGGGTTTATGGTGTTTACAGATCCCAGCGTGCTCGCGGGGCGTGTGTGGGCATGTGAGGACACTCCTCCTCACCAATCAGTGCACAGGGGAGTGTCTCCTCATGCCCCTAGCCCCACTTGGCTCGGTTTGGCTCGCTTCAGCCCTACTCCAAAACCGTGCGAGTTTTGGGTGCTGAGCAGGGCTGAAGCGAGCTGAGTCGTGCTGCTCTGAGGTAGTCGAAACGCGAGCCGTGTCGGGCTGAAGTGAGCTGAAAAAGGGTAGTGGAAAAGGGCCATAAGTATGTATTATTTTGTACAACCCCAGTGGCGGGCAGCACGGTGGTGTAGTGGTTAGCGCTGTCGCCTCACAGCAAGAAGGTCCTGGGTTCGAGCCCCGGGGCCGGCGAGGGCCTTTCTGTGTGGAGTTTGCATGTTCTCCCCGTGTCTGCGTGGGTTTCCTCCGGGTGCTCCGGTTTCCCCCACAGTCCAAAGACATGCAGGTTAGGTTAACTGGTGACTCTAAATTGACCGTAGGTGTGAATGTGAATGGTTGTCTGTGTCTATGTGTCAGCTCTGTGATGACCTGGCGACTTGTCCAGGGTGTACCCCGCCTTTCGCCCGTAGTCAGCTGGGATAGGCTCCAGCTTGCCTGCAACCCTGTAGAAGGATAAAGCGGCTAGAGATAATGAGATGAGATGAGATGAGAACCCCAGTGGCTGGGTATTTTACCTAATCTGCATGTCTTTGAACTGTGGGGGGGAAACTGGAGCACCCAGAGGAAACCTACACAGACACGGAGTAAACATGCAAACTCCACACAGAAAAGCCCCCGTCAGCCATGGGGTTCAAACTATAGAACCCTTCTTGCTTTGAGGCAACAGTGCTAACCACTACATCACCCAAAAAAAAATCTTATTACCAATCTGATATTGTCCAAAAACTCTGGATCAGTACTGGATTGGATTTGATATGTTTTCTTACCCCATCCACTCATTTATTGACTCGGACCACGAACTACTAATTAAATACATATTTCTAAAATAGTGAATTCTGGTTCTTTTTAGACAGTCAGATCATTTAACTAGGCTTTGGTTCATAACAGAACTAAAAAAGCACTCAGTAGAGTGTATACCTCTGCCAAACCACATATTCGGAAATGTGCATCAAAATCTAATTAATTGTTCCTTGGGCCCATGGCCCACCTTTCCTCAAAATTTCATCAAAATCCATTCACTCCTTTATGATTTACACTGGGAACAGCAAACAAGCAAACAAACAAATAAACGGAGGCGAAAAATAATCTCATCCAACAAAGTTAGCAGAGGTAAAGATACATAGCTGGCAACTGAGAGATGTATTTTGATTGGAAATTGCATCACTTCATTTGAGTCTCATCTCATTATCTCTAGCCGCTTTATCCTTCTACAGGGTCACAGGCAAGCTGGAGCCTATCCCAGCTGACTACGGGCGAAAGGCGGGGTACACCCTGGACAAGTCGCCAGGTCATCACAGGGCTAACACATAGACACAGACAACCATTCACACCTACGGTCAATTTAGAGTCACCAGTTAACCTAACCTGCATGTCTTTGGACTGTGGGGGAAACCGGAGCACCCGGAGGAAACCCACGCGGACACGGGGAGAACATGCAAACTCCACACAGAAAGGCCCTCGCCGGCCCCGGGGCTCGAACCCAGGACCTTCTTGCTGTGAGGCGACAGCGCTAACCACTACACCACCGTGCCGCCACTTCATTTGAGTGTCAAAGCTAAATAAAAATTAAGAAAATAAAAACCCAAATAAGTTAACAAAACCAAAACACAAGGCAATTTGCATAAATTTGCATGAATAGGAGGTTTATTACACAAACATTTTAATTTCTTAATGATTTATTTAATGTAAAATGAACCAGGTCAAGGACACTTCACAAAGCATGTTCACACAGACAACTTTATAAATCATTTGCGTTTGTGACAACTATGGGGTGGTGTAGTGGTTAGCGCTGTCGCCTCACAGCAAGAAGATCTGGATTTGAGTCCCATGGCCGGCGAGGGCCTTTCTGTGCGGAGTTTGCATGTTGTCCGTGTGGGTTTCCTCCAGTTTCCCCCCACAGTCCAAAGACATGCAGATTAGGTTAACTGGTGATTCTAAATTGACTGTGAATGGTTGTATGTGTCAGCCCTGTCCAGGGTGTACCCTGCCTTTTGCCCGTAGTCAGCTGGGATAGGCTCCAGCTTGCCTGTGACCCTGTAGAACAGGATAAAGTGGCTAAAGAAGATGAGTTTTTTTTTTTCAAATTAGCATTTGAAATTAATCAAGTCTGGAATATGCTACCATAGTCAGTCAGGATATTTGCTCCTTACTTCCTGAATCAGCAGGTAAGATCAACAGTGCTGTCAGTGGGGTTGAATTGGTTGATGAACCCAGTTTAGAACAGCACCTGTGTTTGTGCCATAAAAAGAAATGGCAGTGCACAAACGAAATAAGTGAAGGGCAAACATTTTTAGCTCATCCTGAAACTTGCAGATAGTGACGCACTGTGTGATGTGATTTATACACAATCATTTTGCTCCAGAATTTTATTCTGTAGAGCAAAGCCATCTGAGTTGTGATCGAAATGGATGCCTTTAGCGAATCTCTTTCTGCTGTCACATCTAGCTTTAACCATAAGGATACAGTGCTGTGCAAAAGTCTTAGGCACATGTAAAGAAATGCTGTAGATCAGTGGTTTTCAAAAGGTGAGGCGCGCCTCCCCTGGGGGCGCCAAAGAGTCACTGGGGAGGCGCGGAGAAACACTAGCAGAAATACCGCAATCCCTCAAATTTATAGCCTGGCCCCTAATAGTAGTCTGCCTCTTTTAGTAGCCTGGTCTAAAACAATTTTCAGCAAATAAAAACCTATTGTATTTGTTATTGTATTTAAACTTATACTCCTTCATATTATAGCCTGCCCCTATTTGTAGCCTGGTCCAAACGATTTTTGTTAATAGTCGCCGTGACTACTATTGGAGGACTTACGGTATAACGATCACATTCTGTAAGCATCTCCAGTGGGCTAGTTCTTCGTGTGTGTATGAAAAATGCATCGTTTTCTTCTTCTACCACAACAGAAATCAGCAGAGGCGGAGGAGTCCGGAGCTAAAAAACGTAGGAAATATGATCCTGATTATTTAAAATTAGGTTTTACATGGGCAGGTTCTGAGAGCACACCTCTGCCACAATGTGTGGTGTGCAAAGAGATGCTAGCAAATGACAGTATGCGCCCATGCAAACTGCGGCGTCATACGGAAACAAAACACACAAATTTAGTCAACAAGCCACTCGAGTTTTTTGAGAGGAAACTTGATGAATTGCGGTCACAAAAAGCAGTTATGCGCTCGTTTGGCACCATGAACATCAAGGCAACGGAAGCATCTTATCGTGCAGCTCTCCGAATAGCGAAGGCAGGCAAGCCTCATAGTGATGGAGAGACATTTTTGCTCCCTGCAGCAAGAGAAATGTGTTCAGTGATGCTGGGAGAAGCAGCTGCCACTAAACTCGACACCATACCCATGTCTGACAACACCATTCAGCGACGAATATCCGACATGGCTTACGATGTCAAAGAGCAAGTCGTAAACTGTGTTCGTCAAAGCCCCATCCACGCCATTCAACTGGACGAGTCCACTGACGTCGCACACTGCGCTCAATTGATGGTTTAAGTCCGGTTTATCAATGAGCAAAGGGTGCACGAGGATTTTTTGTTTTGTGTTCCCCTCCCTGCCCGCACAACAGCAGATGAAATTTTCAAGGCCTTGAATGAGTTTTACCAGAATGAGGGACTTGAGTGGAGCTGATGTTATGGCATATGCACAGATGGGGCAAGAGCCATGACCGGCCGTCACAGCGGTCTTGTGAAACAAGTGCAGACCGTTGCCCCTGCCGCTGTCTGGAATCACTGCATCATCCATCGCCAGGCATTAGCAGCAAAAACGATGCCTAAAGAATTGTGTGTCGTTCTGGATGAGGCAGTGAAAGTTGTAAACACAATTAAATCACGTGCCTTAAACGCGCGCCTGTTTTCCATCTTGTGCGACGAAATGGGCGCTCGCTTCAAGCAGCTAGCTGCTCCTGCATTCCGAGGTGAGGTGGCTCTCTCGGGGCAAAGTCCTCACCAGGCTCTGTGAGTTGCAAGATGAAGTCCTCCTCTTTCTCACTGAGATAAACTCTCCTCTTGCTAAACACCTGGCAGATATGAACTGGCTCGCTATGTTGGCCTATCTGGCCGACATTTTCGATAAGATCAACTCCCTCAATACCTCTCTCCAGGGCAAAGAGGGTCATGTCTTCACTGCACACGATCAAGTGACTGAATTCAGGAGGAAGCTGGATGCGTGGTGTGCTCGTGTTGGAAGGGGCTCAATGGAAATGTTCCCAACCTTGGAGGATGTGCTGGAGAAGACAGCGCTGCCGCCTAGCTCTGTCCAACTGGTCATCACCGCACATCTGAACGGGCTGCGTGATCAGTTTGCCAAGTACTTTGGAGAGGAGCCACTGGGAAACCAGTGGATCAGAAATCCTTTTTCTTTCCCAGCCACAGCCCGCGATGCACTGAGCCTTCAAGAGGAGGAGGATCTTGTCGAGCTGAGCTCAAACTTGGACTTAAAGCAGAGACTGGTGGAAATGCCGATTACGCGTTTCTGGTTGAGTGTCGAGAGTGAGTTTCCCCATGTGTCCGCCAAAGCCATGAGAGTCCTGATCCCCTTCACCTCCACTTACCTATGTGAATGTGGGTTTTCCGCGCTCACCCTGATCAAAAACAAATACCGCTCAAGGCTACAAGTGCAGGATGACTTGCGACTTTTTCTGTCTTCTGCACAACCCCGCATCGAACATCTGTGCGCATCGAAGGCGCGCCCTCATTGCTCGCATTGAGAATGTTCTTACACGCATAGGCGAGAAACAGAAATAGGCTATCAACAACACATAAGCTATGCCTAGTTCTTAAAATAATAAGAGGTTTTCAATGTGCACAAGTAGCCTAAATCTCGGAATATGTTCTTTCCAATGACATTATTAAGTTTACGTCTGTTAAATTCAGGTTTTCATGTTTTTTTTCTGTTGTTGACGTGAGTTCAATTTTACATTGGCGTCTGTTTAATTCATGTATTAATATATTTTATTATATCACATTATTTTATTATCATATTTTATGAATGAATTTTAGGAATGTTTTTTTTTAAATGGATGTAGGCCTACTTTGTTACAAGAAAAACAATTTGATACATTAAACAAAAGAAGAAAAAACATGTATTGGCCTATCAGTTATTATTGAAACACACCTGTGTGGGGAATATTTAGGTTTGGGTTAGGGGGGCTCGGTTGTCTTGACCTACTCCAAGGGGAGGCTCGCATTCAATGAATTTGAAAACCCCTGCTGTAGATCAAAAATGGCTTAAAATAATGAAATGAAATGTTTCAACATTAACAAAAATACTATAAACAGCAGTAAGCCATAATAAATGAAACAAAATCAATATTTGGTGTGAGACGTCCCTTTGCTTAAAAAAAATAGTAGTCTCAGGTACAATGAGTGCAGTTTGATAAGAAATGAGCTGT